>NC_045432.1:74606550-75806550 GCF_902635505.1 Sarcophilus harrisii | reverse complement strand
AAAGTAGAGGCTGGGGGACTGAATGTTTGGTGAGTATATTATTCTGCCTAGAATTGGGCTGGACTAACTGTCCACTAAGGTTTTGTCCTCTACTCTTACACTCTGGGGTTCTGTGACCTGCTCATGTGAGAGACCTGGGCCCTTGAGGAGAGGGTTCCAAAAGGGAAGGTCAGTAGGGAGGGATTCCAAAGGGAAAGTCCATATCCTTAGGCCACATGGGACTTGCCTACCACCTTGGAAAAATACAATTCTAATCTTCTGCACAAATCTTTCTTTTTTTTTTCCCTCAGAAGTAAGAAGGAATTTAATTTAGAGTTTCATGATAGAAAATCTTTCTCCCTTTCTTGTTTGTGATGTTCAGCTGCTGGCAGCCATGACCCTTCTCTCCCCTACTATTTTGTGCAAAGTAATATGCTTTCTACCATTGTCTTTTTAATATCTGGCACTGGCGTTTTTCATATTCTGAGTCTTCTCTTTGTTGGGGTTGTACAGAAGCCGTCTTGTCAAATAGGATATCTATTGTAAACATTTGCCAATATTCTTGCATGGATTACATACGTGTATGTATATATTTGCAGGTATATCACTATATTTGTGTAGGTTTGTCTGTTCACTAGGGGAACCAATGAAATTTAAGAAGAAAATGTTATAAGATTTACTTATTTTATGGGCAAATTGAAAAAAAAAGAAAAGAAAAAGGTACCCTTTATGTGTGTGTGTGTGTGTGTGTGTGTGTGTGTGTGTGTATTCATTCTCAGAAAATGACAAATGCCAAGGAAGGACTCTGGATTATCATCTTCTCTCCCATAGAATGCCCCTCTTTAGTGGGCTGCTGTCAGGATGATTGGCATCCAGGTCTGGGGACCTCAGTACCTTTCTTTTTAAGAAGCAGCTCTGACTGCATTCAGAACTAGCTCTGCCCCCTTCTAATCACTAATGAGACTCAAATCATAAGTGTCTTCCTTCTGTGCCCCCTTTTGATAGATTCTCTAATAAAAAAAATTAGCTAATTAGCTAGGCAGTAAGAAAGGCTCCCTTCCCCTCTCCCCACACTGCAGATAAGACTATCTGAACTTTTTCAAAGAGCTATCCTTGGTGGATAGCTTTCAATTGTGTGTGCAATTTGGAGATGTCTTACATTGTCAAGAAAAGGCTCCATTATCCGCCCAAACCGGAGAGCTGTACGTGAAAATGGGCCTGATTAATTTCATCTTCTGGCTCTTTCTAAAGGCAGTTAGACATTTGGATTTCAGAGAGGGAATGATAAGTTTCTCCCAGGTGCTGCTGTCGTGAGGTGCTGTGGAGAATCAGGCAGAACTGGTATGGGGGCTGTTGAATGGGTTACAGTTGAACAGCTGAATGGCTCTTCCATGCTCTAATGGGACTTCTGGGATCTCAAAGTGCCTTTGACTTGGGAGTTTCTTCATATGAAAATTCTCATATGGAAATTCTCAAGTAAATCCAAATACTGTCATGGTTTTCAGATGCCCAGTGAGGTCTATTTCATTAGCATTTCCATTTTGAAATGGTTTTTAAAAAACCCTTCACTAAATCCTACATTTGTATGTAGCCTTCTTAGAAAAACACACAGTAGGCTATCAGAAGATTGGGACTCAACTAAGCAACTGACTGTGTGACTCAACCAAGTAAATTTCTATCTCTGAGTCCCAGTCTTGTTACCAGCCTCAAGGAAATAACATCCAGTATGCTTACCTCCCAGGATAAGGGAAGGTTTTGGAGGAGTTGATAAAGATGAATATCACTTCTTATTTTGACCCAGACTCCAAAGGAAAGCTGACATCAGAGCGTATCTCGGCTGCAGGAAAACATGTGAATAAGGGAGGCAGCATGATCTGCTAGAATGAGCATTTATTAGGCCTGTCTCCTTTGCTGTCTCCATCTTCTCCCTTTTTCTGTGTCATAGGCCCAGTTGGCAATCTGGAAAAGCCTATGGACTTTATCTTTGCTGAATGATAACTTTAAATGTATAAATGTATAAAATAATATAAAATATAAAATAAATATAATAAAATTAAATAAATAAAGTATAAAATAAAATACAAAACCAATATGTCAAAATATTTCTTTCCAAGTCTGCAAACTCCACATGAAGAATCCTTAGCCCACAGTGATCTCTGCAATTGTGTGTTCTGGTAGAATAGTGTTCTACTTGGGTCTGGAGAGTCTGGGTCTCAATTTCATCATTTGTAAACTGGAAAGAATTAACTTTGTAGTCCTTTCTTCCCCCCCCCCAAGTATGGTAAAGCTCAAATGAAATTCAAGTCAATTCAACAAATGTATTAAGCACGAGGTGCCACTCCACCAGGCCCTGATAGTATAGAGACAAAAATGAGAACACTCCTTCTGCCCACAGCTTCAGGCTGGCTGCTTCTCTTTTTTCTCCTCCTCCTTTTCTACCACTGGCTTCTAAAATATTTGGTATGGAGCTATCATTTTCTCAGACCTCCTTAGGTGGCAATTTTACTCCATGCTACAGATGGGCAAGTCTTCATTTACTTATGGTCTTAGAGAATTGTCCTACCCCTGAACACACAGCTGGCACATGACAGAGGCAGGGAGCCTTTTAGTCAACATGCCTCATTGCCTTGTCATTCACGTGAGCCTCAGGACAGACCTGGGAAGGAGGAATCATCGACATTGTTCTTTCCATTTGACTGACGAGGGCACTGAAGCTGGGAAAGGTGAAGGGACTCACTGGTAGTCCCACAGCTAGTAATTGTCAAAGTCAGGATTTGATCCCATCTCTCTGATCCGGCAATCTTTCTATGGCACCATGATTGCTACTTTATATCAAATGAGATGACATGTATAAAAAGTGTTTTGTAAACCTTCAAGCTTTACATAAGGGACATTAATAATAATAATAGTATTTAGAGCATCACTTTGTTTATTAAGATGGGTAAATACTAGGCTGAGAAGTAAATGGGGGATAAAGGACATTATTCTGTTTGATCATCACCAAAATTAATTGGTTTCCTGCAGCAACTAATGGGTCCATGCCCTTTTCCATGGTCAGTGCTCCTTTGGGGTCAAATGGGCTAGTTATTAATGATACACTGACCTCTGTTCTGCCACCACCTATCAGCCAATGGCCCCACATCCAACCATCACTGGGTATAATGGTCATCATTGCAACTGAGCATCTTCAAAGGATCAATCCAGCCTTTTCAGAAAACAGAATCCTGATTTCCCCCTTGACATTTCTGTAGCTACAGGAGACCATTATACTGTGACAATACTTCGATTTCCCTACTATTATCTTTAAAAGAAAAGTCTCTAGCCCTGACACTTTTGTATTTTTAGAGGTCATGATTCAGCTTTCTTCCTGTTACAGGCAATATGTTAGATCTCTTTGGCCTCCGAGTTTCAACTTAGCCAGAACTATTTCATGGAGCAGTACAGATGGCTCTGCTTCTCGTTCCAAAGCTGTGGTTGCTACTGGTGCGTGTCCTATCTCCTGTCTCCAGCCCCCAACCACTTGCCCCAAGCTGAATGAGGCAATCAGAGAGATACTAGGGTCTGCCTCCATGACCAAGAGATGCTAGAAGGGCCTGTTTTATGGCTACCATATCCCCATCACATTTTCAGAACTCCAAATGAAACTTAAGGTACTCGGCCTCTGGCCTTGCTGGCTCTTAGCAAATTCAAGTTTTGGTAACTTTCCCAGACAAGCCCACGTATTAAAAGCACAGAGATGCTCCCCTGGCTGGTCTTTGGAAGATTAAAGAGATTTGGGTATTGTCTGAAGGTAAGTTCTTCAGAAACTTGATAATTTTTGGGGGGGAAGAAATCCAATAATTATCGATTTACTTTTTTATTGTGCTCAACGAAAAGTGAACTCTGCATCAAAAAGAAAAGTAAAATAGGCAAGGCTCCTTGTTAGAATACCCAACTCTGAAAGTGCTGAATTCACAGCCCAACTAGCCCAATTGGAAAATCAATTCTCACTCAGTGAATGTACATGGTCATTTGTCCCCACAGTGGATGTTTTGTCATAACCAGAAGGAGGGGGAGGAAGGATGATCCTTTATTGGGGTGGTAGGGGGCTTCCTATTTGTCTCTCTATCCAATGTCTTTCTGTCTCTCTTTGTGTATGTGTGTCTATATCACTGTCTCTTTGTCTCTGTCTCTCTGTCTGTTTCTCTGTGTCTCTCCCCCCTTTTTCTCAGCTGTTTTTTCAGCAGGCTATTCCAGAGGGATGAGTCTACAAGGCCCTTTTTACTGCACATTTCAGTACCATGTCAACCTTAATGGAAAAAAGTGTTTTTTTAAAATTACCTTTTCTCCTTAGGCTCCTTCTGGTAACATTCCTGGGATAACACTACACAACACAAGTAAGAAAAAGACTATTTGAGTTCGAGACTAGTTTTGTTTATACATTAACAAAAATTAATTTGACAGATTTAGGCTCTGACCTTCTAAGTGATTTCTTGGTTGGCATCAGATCCCCAGCCTAGGGTCCACTAGTTTCTCCCAAAATTTTTCCCTTAGCAGCAACTTATGACCCATTTCTGCCTTTCAATATTCACTTTACCTATAGTAGGCGCTTAAAATAGTTTTTAATCCAGTTAAATTTGGAAAAATTCTACTTCATAAAATTGTTTTCAGACAAAGTTTATGCCAAGAGATCTCCTGCCTGCTTTTGCCCAAGCTTAGTAATTAACTGCCAATCTTCAACCTACAAACATTGGATCTGGACAGGATAATTTGTCCTCCTGGGAGCACACTTAGAGTTTCCAAACCTGCACCTCTGTGATCAGGTGGAAAACATTAGCATATTTGGTATCTACTATGTGTGCAAATACCCAGGACAGCAGTCCTGAAAGCAGGCCGGGCATACTGTTCCATTCATCTACCAGACCTTTTAGTAACCAGCTCCTGCAGACCTAATTTTTAAAAAGACTGCCCTCATGTAACCTCTCATCTAGCATGGAAATTAGCATGGATTCTTCCCCTTTTCAGTACCTTGGATCCCTTTGAGTGCCATTCTGGTGAAGCTTTACAGACCCTTCACAGAATCATGTTGTTAAATGTTTATAATAAAATAAACAGAATTAACAAGGAAAACCATGTTTTTTGAAATAGATTTGTAAATGTATTCAATATACACATATCATATATAAGTATAGCTGTAATATCTGTGCATGTGGATTTCTCTATAAACAAATTCTCAGACCCTTTAAGGACCTCTGTCCAGATCCAAACCCAGAGTGCACTTACAAATGCATGCGATCAAAAGCAGAGAGTGCTAAGAGGTACCAGAGAAGTTTTCTAAGAGTTTGGAGCCAATGTGGCTATTACACAACAGAGCTTGTCAGGTGGCTTTCTTGGCTCGCTGTCACATTATTCCTCTGATTTTGTTCCCAATGCCTTTTGGCAATTCCTCAAATCATACCCGACTTTCAAAGGATAGAGATTTGACCTTCCTGTAAGGAGATGTGGAACAATGTGTTCGGAGCTCCAAAGGGCCACCCCAAAAAAGAAGAGTTCAGGAAATGAATGCTGCCACTCAGGAAGTGTCTGAAACAATTACAACATGGTGGGAAAGAGAGCCCAGCCTCCCTCCTGACCCAAGGTGATGGGTGAAATGACCACCATTCAGATAGGGACCTTGAGTCGTGTTTGATTCAGTATCGGTCATGTCGTTCTCCATTCTCACCTTGTGTGTTTTTATCAGCAACTTAACCACCCTGCTGTCCATGCTTGGCTCTCCCACTGGCTTTATGCCTTTCTCCTTTGCCATCATGAGCCACATCTGAAAGCACCAAAATGTTCATGACAAAAGCCTACAGGTGACAGATTGTGGGTGGCTGTAATTAATGCAAATTACACATGTGCATTAGTAATGTTGCACTTCTTTATTTTTACATTAATGGTGTGTTGCTTAGCTTCAGAAAGAATAGTATTTATTGAGTAGTTAATTAACAAGCATTGTGCTTTTCAGTTCTAGCTGTCAAGTGTCAAAGAGTGACTCCGTCAGGAAAGAAATTCTCACATCAGTGTCACCAAGTACAGCTTTTTGATTACATTTGAAATGTACCAGCAGCTCCATGACTGAACGCTGCTATTATTTTTTTTCTGAACTAAGTTTCTTGCCATACTTTAAAATTGCAGGCAATGTATTACCCATCTCTACTTCCCCCCCACATCTTTAGTATATGATTTTTGATCTATCAAATGAATACTAGCAACCACCATTTACACATTCTGAGTGGGAGACACATAAGGAGTACTGGCCTGCTACAAGTTGGCCAATCATGGAAAGTTGCCATGATGGGAAGGGAATGAGCTGACTGGTTTACATCAAGAATGAAATGGATTATTATCTATGCTAAAATTGACGAACAAGATACTACCCAGATTGTTGCTGTTTGTCCTTCATTCTCAAAGAGGCCCATAGGTCAGGGAAGTAATGCCATGACATGCAAGTGAATCACATTTAAGTACAGAGGTAAGTGCAGAGCCCCTGCTTCTGCCTTCCTGCTCTTCCTTGCAGGGGCAACAACACCTCTCATCTCCATGCCTTTTCCCAGGCTGCCCTCATAGCTCAATGGCACATACTCCCTCAAAAATGGATTCAAGTGCAGTGAGATTGCTAGCATATTTGAAGTCTTTATTTAAAATAGGCTACCAACACAATAGTCTAAAGAATATTTGCTCTAAAACATGACTTCTTTCAGGGAGATAGTGGAAAGTGCTCATGACTTTCCCTAGTTTTCAATCCCTTACCATTGTCTCCTAAGTAAATCTAGCTATAACTTCCAAGTTACAAAGGAAATGATACCTGATATATGGTAGATACTTTAAAAAATGCTTATTAATTGACATATATAAGCAGATAGACACAGATATAATGCTTGTATGGTATATTATATTATAGTGTATATAAAGGTATATACACAGAAGCATCCACTCACTAAAATATATTATAGAAATAGCTATATACATGTATGTGTCCATATATTTACATAAAATACCAATGAGGAATTCATACTGTCAGTGGCAATCAGTACTTATTCTAGAATTTCTAGTCTTAGAGAACAGCCTTGGGTACCAAGAGGCTTTGCCCCAGGATGACACTGGCAGCATGAGAATAAGTCGAACCTCCAGCTCATGTCTCACTAGCTGTTTGGTAGCTGCTAAATGTTGGTTGCCTGCAGCGTTATGGTACCCAGTAAATTTTCTTCACGGTTTAATTTGCATGGGTCAGTGAGACTGAACTCCTTATTGGTTACCCTTCAATAATTTCTAAGGACTCTGGGATGACTCTCATAAATGCCTTTGTTTCTACACACAACTCCATATTATTTAGTCTTTTGTTCACCATTTGTTGTCACCATATTCTATTGCTGCCAGAGCTGCACAGGGAGGCCCTCTTAATTCTGCTTCTGCATCTTAGCTACGGTGCAGGCTTCATCTGTTAGTAAAGCACTTTCAATTGCAGATGAGACAAATCCAATGGCATGTACCAATTGTCAGCCATGACTTTTGCTCAGCAAAATGATGCCCTCTTGTTCCAAAAAAATTTCTATGCATTTGTAACATGCTCTCAAATGTTCTGGGAATGTCTATCAATTCTTTCTTTCTTTCCTTTTAAAAAGGAAGTGTTAGTTTCTCTATAGCTGCCTTAGGATGATGAATCTTAGGTTTTGTTAATGTTGAATGGATTTTCATTAGGCTAATTTCCAACTCTCATTTTACAATCAGGAAAGCGCATGTTAAGACAGGTATTGTTTGGTTGTTAATTTCTTTGAATCTGTTCTTTCTATTGAAATTCAGTTTCAGAATGTTAGTAGATCTTGGATGACATGCTTAGTTTCAAATTTCTCCTCGATTGTTTTTGATTTTAATACCTTCCCTCCGGTGATTATTCCCCTATTTATATGATATAGGATACCTCATATAAAACTTATTTGTACACATTGTTTATACATTGTTTAGACTGTGCGTTCCTTGAGGGCAAGGGCTGCCTTTTTGCCTCATCAGCACTTGGCCCATAGTAGATGATTGAGAAATGTTTATCAATTGATTGATGTGCCTTGTCTGTAGGAAATCTGTTGATTCAGTCAGACCTCTGAATGCAAGCTCAAGAACTTTAGCTTTTTTTCTTGATGTACATTTTAAAAATATTATATTTGGAGGATTCTGAAAAGATGACAGAGTAGGTTAGAAAATTCCAAGGTCTCCAGATTTCCCCCACAAACAAAACAAAATTGTGCCTCAGTGCTCAGTGTGGACAGAGAGAGACGAAAAGCAAAGAAGCGTTGGGACAGAATGATGGTCTTCCTAAAACAGTCTGAAGAAAGATACCAAGAAAGAGGTTCAGCCCATATGAAATAACAAAAGTATGAAAATTGTTCTATTCATTGAACTCAAAGGACATTTTAAAGCATTTGGAATCCAAATTGGGGCCAATTTGGAAGCCATTGAATGTGGTCTTGTTGCTATTGTTGTTGTTTGGTGGAGTCAGAACTCACTGCCATCCATGTGTACATCAAATGATTAATGACAAAGTTTGGTATCATTTCCTTTGTAACTTGGAAGTTATAGTTAGATCTACTTAGAAGATAGTGGTAAGGGATTGAAAGCTAGGGAAAGTCATGAGCACTCTCCACTATCTCCATGAAAGGAGTCATGTTTGAGCAAATATGCTTTAGACTATTTTGTTGGTAGCCAATTTAAATAAAGACTTCAAATATGCTAGCAATCTCACTGCACCTGAGTCTATTTTTGAGGGACACTGTACTTAAATAAACCATGAGTATGGAACTGAATCAAAGGGTTTGTGATGAGAAAGGCAATTTAAAGGTTTAATGTTGAGACAGCTTATTCAATAATTAGAGACTAGCTAAAAAGTTACTCTTTATTCCCCTGGGACATTGGGATACACTCCTTTTGTTTCTCAGCAAATAGATTGCTTTTCAAGAAAGCATATAGTTATATAGTTATATATATATATATATATATATATATATATGTGTGTGTGTGTGTGTGTGTGTGTGTGTGTGTGTGTGTGTGTATAGTTTTTAAATTAAATAGTAAATATATTGTATAAAATATGACAATACGAAATTAACCTGTATTTGGAGGGAAGGGTCACTGTTTTTCCCCCCTCTGGGTAGTTGCCTATGTGATGTTTTCTGTCAAGAAAGCTGGGATCAGGCTTATATCCCAGAGAAAGCTTGTAAACTATTGGCTGGTGATTAATGAATCCCTATGAAATGTCTGACTTCTTCCTTATGGCTTTTCTATAGGCTTGTTGCTCTCTCATTTTGAAGAGAAGCCAGACTTTGACATAACTGGCGTGCCAATTCTTATATTAGTTATGCAATTATAATAATTATATTGAGGGGGTACACACTTGGTTTCTCGATTGATCCCACTTTTATTTTCCTTGTGTTGAACTTTTTGCGACCATATAAATGACTAGAAATTGTCCATCTTCTCCTTTAGGAGTAGTCTCTGTTGACTTGCTTCTGCAGAAAAGATTTTATCTATGTTGAATTCTTTATTGTGGTTTCATTTTGAAGGTGGGGCAGGTTATTTTATTTTGGTTGGACACTTTGTATTTCTTTAAACCTTTGTCTTTTGCTTTAAATCACTGGGTGAGAGAATCTAAGACTTCTGTCATTTTGTTTTCCAGATTTCTTTAATTAGGTGACTGGAACCCAAGTTTTCTATCATAGGTCCTGCTGGTAAATGTTCAGTCCTGCTCCTCTGCTCTAATTTTCTCAAGTCGCTCTACAATGGTGGCATTTGATGACTGTTCTTAGACATATTCTTTAACAGCTTCATCTTTATTTCTATAGTTCAGTGCCTAACAACAGCTGCTGCATATACTGTTTATTTCCAGATCCGGAAATATTTTCATGTCCTCTGCAAAATATTGTGGGATGGTACATTTGTTCATGACATGTAAAGATAGTTTTCAACATTCACTTTTATGAGATTTTGTTTAATGTTTAATGTTTAATGATGTTTAATATGATTGTATTAAACATCTCTCTATATTAGTCATGTAGTAAAAGAAAAATCAGAACAAAAGGGAAAAACCCAAAAAGAAAGAAAAGCGAAAACAGTACGCTTTGATCGGCATTCGACCTCCATCATTCTTTGCCTGGATGTGGATGGGATTCCCCATCCCAAATCTGTCGGAATTGTCTTGCATCACTGTGTTGCTGAGAAGAGCCAAGTCTGTCATAGTTGATCATTGCACAATGTTGTTTCTATGTATAATATTCTGGTTCTGCTCACTTCACTCAGCATCAGTGCATGTAAGTCCTTCTAGGCTTTTCTAAAAGCTACCTGTTCATTGTTTCTTCTAGAACAATGGTATTCCATTACATTCATATACCACGACTTATTCATACAGTCACCAACTAATGGGTGTCCTCTCAATTTAGAATTCCTTTTCACCACAAAAAGCACTGCTACAAACATTTTTGCAGATGTGGAACATTTTCCCTCTTTATGATTTCCTAGCTGGATTTATGCCAGCACACTGAAGAGGAAAAGGGGTTTGTTCACATTCTAATCTAAACCTATCCATCTCTTCTCCAAAATCCTTCCTGATATTGGTACTGACGTTTTGGGTTGTTTTGGTTTGGGTTTTTGGTTGGTGTTTGTTGCTCTGCTTGTAAGTAGGTAGAATTCCTGGTGTTTATTTTAAGTGAAGATTTTCTAAGATCTTACTGTTCTGGGTTTAGGGGTGCAATTATTTCTTCTGATTATACTCTATTGCTATGTGACTTGAAGTCGAGTCTTATAGCCAAAAAGCTGGATTAAGCTCTTGTCTCTAGCTGGTGAAAACTGCTCCCAGTTTTGTTCAGAACCAGTAGTGGTATAATAAGATACACTTGCTATCTTCTGTTCCTTTCTTGAATACTTGTAGTTGGCCCACATTAGTGGTCAGGGCCAACTACATTGAAACATTTCTAAAATCATATCTTTCCCTTCATCCCCCAGCTGAGCTCCTGGATCTCTCCAATGTCTCCAGGAACTCATCTTCCGGCAGGACAGAATTGACTCTGAAAGTCTCTGGCCCTGAAAACCCTCCCACCCTCCCTCTGATGACAGCAGAGAAGTCCTCACAGATTCTGTAGTCACCTCCTCAACTCCTCCCTAGCCTAGAGGCTTCATCATCCTTGGAGCTGGGTACCTTCTCCCTCCTCCAGTTCTTATCTTTTCATTTTAATGGGTTGTCTCCCTCCGCTCAATCATAGGCTCCTTAAGGGCTGGCACTGTATCTTGCCTTCCCTCGGATCCCCAGTCCTTAGCACAGTGCCTGACATATAGGAGGTACTTAATCAATGTTTACTGATGGAGATTGCCATATTGCCATGATATGAAGGCCCGGCACTCGCTTTGCTACCCTTCAAGCCCAGGTGATCGTCCTGATGGTTTGAAATTGTCCAGCTTGTGCTCCCCTTCCCTCCCATCTGATTCATTTCCTCTTGGCAGAAGCTTGCATCACACTGACAAGGAAGGTAAAGCAGTCTGGGACATTACCAAGAGCCCAGCTATCCATAATCCAAGAGCCAATTTGGCTTTTCTATATGTATCATAGACCTCAAAGGAGTCTTTCCTGTCATTGTTTCCCCATCCTTAGGATGTCTAATAGGTATGACTCTGTTGTTGTTGTTGTTGCTGCTGCTGTTATGCTTCCTTATGGTGGGAGTAGGCTACAGTAATTTCTGGGAGAGATACTTACCAATGATCAAGACTACCCATGTGATTCATAGTCTTCCTCCCGAGTTCCCAGAGAAAAGGAGTTCCTTGATTTCTCCAGGCTGCGCTTTCCCATGCCAATCCCTAAGTCCTTGGGGATCCCAGTGAGGAGGCCCATGTCCCTGCTGGAGCTTTTCTTTTATTTACCAGTAGCACATAGCTAACCTGACCTCACGAGGAGTTTTCAGCAAGATTTTCCATCCACTTATAGTCTCTCTTAGAGCTTAATCCCAAACTTGTCCATCTATCCTGCCCATGCTCAGGACTCTAGCCTGAGTATGGGTCTAGCCAGTTTACTATCACCCTGACCATAAAGAGATCGAGAAGATGAATCTCTTCACCTTGCACCATGGGTACAAGTGTAACTTTTTTGGAAGTCAGATGAAGAAATAGTGGATAGATCATTATATTTCTATAAATAATGTCATCATCTCCATAGCTGAAGAAAAGCTGAACTTTCTTCCTCTTTGACATTTATCAAAAATAAATGACTTCCCTTCTGCATCTCCTGATATATTTTTTTTTCAGTTTACCTGCTGCCCTCGACTGATGTCTAATTGGACTGTGGTTGCTAAACCCTTTGTCATTGGCTCCTGAGTTATTATGTTCTCTCAGGCAGAGAGATAATACTAATATTCTAAAATAATGTCACTCTCTATTTGCATGATGCTTTTAGCTCTTTCAAAACGCTCAGCCATGAATTATTGAAGCCTCACAACCACCACCACCACATTATGAGCAAAACAAGGCAACTGTTGTCACCAGTCAGAAGCTGAAGAAACTGAAGTTCATTGGTAAAATGACTTATGCAAGGTCACTGTAGCAGATTAGTGGCAGAGCTCTGATAAGAACCCTGGTATCCACTGACATTCATAGTGCTCATTCTGGGAAAGGTAGACTTATTAGCCACGGCTGTTATGCAAGGGAATTATTACTTTGCCTTCCCTGTTCCTTGTTAGTTTCAGACATTACTGATCATGGTTTCTGTCTTTTTCACCATTGCCAAGACCCAAAGAGTCTCTCAAAACCAAGGCTCATCTATTTAAACCAGTGTTCATTTAGTGGGATTATGGGAAAAGAAATCATGGAACACCACAGCCTCTAAAGGATGGGAGGTGCGGATCACCAAAGGGTGATGCCGAGACCTCTACCTCTGCTAGAGATTTCCCAGAATTCCACACAACTATAACCCCAACCCATTATCCTTTTGCCAGAGGGCCAGCCATGTACCCTGCCCTTACATTCTATGAAAGCCCGTTTGCCCTTCATGCTAACGAGCAGTTCTATGCATAGACTCTAAGTCTTCAAGGAATGAGGTTTATCTCACAAGAGAAACTAATATGTGGCAGCTAGGTGGCGCAGTAGGTAGAGCTCTGGCCCTAGTGCCAGAAGGACCCTGAGTTCAAATCCAGCCTCAGGCACTTAACACTTCCTAACTTGTGTGATCCTGTAAAAGTCACTTAACCTCAATTGCCTCAAAAATACAACAAAAACAAAAAACGAACTCATGTGAAGTCATTCCTTCTCAGTGGTCATTTGATTCAGTAATGTGGTGTTCCCTCCAATTACACCAACCATAGTCCATCTGGGCCTGCCCATCAAAGGTGGCAGAGTCCTTGACATCCAGCTAGTTTGCCACATGGTCATGCTTGATTTCTCGTCATCACAAGGACATGAATGCAGCTTAAAGTTCTAGAACTTTGTGCTTGCCATAGAATGGATTCATCTTCAGGTTGTTCTTTTTTCACTTGTGTGGCCCTTGCATGTGGTACACACAACCTGCTCACTCTCACCATGTGCCTCTCCATTGCCCTCTGGAAATACTAATTTCCAATTCTTCCATGGCTCCCAATCACAAAATTTCCTCATTAAATCAAAATTCATTTCACTGTAATTTATATCCTTTGGTAGATCCATCAACGGGTCAATCGATTAACAATTATCAGGCAAGTCATCATATGACTATTAATGGCACTGTATTAAGCCCAGAGGATATAAAGCCAAGAATAACATTGTATAAACCCTCAAGAAGTTTGCATTCTACTGAGACAAGACACCTTTTTTCTTTTAATAAATAGTATTTTATCCCCCTCCCCAGGGACAGACATCTTATATAACTAAAAGTCCATAGCAAACAAACCAAATCAGTCCATCGTCACTTGTGGTGAAGGGGGAAGGGAACAAGCAGCTAGCCAATAGATTTCCCAAGTATGGGGTGGTGCTACTGGAAGCGAGGATGGATTGCCTTCCCAGAGATGGGAGATGTGATGTGATGTGTGAGGGACAGCAAGAGCTTTCATTTGCCCACACTGAAGAGTCTGGGAATAGGAAGAATCAGCAGTAATCCTAGAAAGACAGGGTAGACATCGAGGGCTTTCTCTGCCAAGTGGAAGACTAGGTTTGTTCCTGGAGGCAATAAAGAACCACTTGAGTTTATTAAACAGAAGGCTAACAGGGTCCTCACTGCATCTTAGGAAGATGGCACCTTTGGGGTAGAGTAGTTGGATTGGAAGCAGGGATACTGACTGGGAGGCAATTGCACTGGACCAGGCTAAAAGTGATGGGGACTTTTACTAGAGTGGCGGTCATGGCAGTGGACAGAAGGGAATGAGGCCGAAAAAGATTGTGAAAGGAGTATTGACAAGACTTAGCAACTGATTGGACGTGGGGGTTGAGGGTGACTGAGGAGTCACGGACGACACTGTGCTTGGGAACCCAAGAGACTAGAAGAGTGGAGATATTAGAACAGCAGATATTTCTACTGGGACCTATCCTGGGACTGAGGACCATGGGATCGACATCTCCCTCATTCCTGGCATGAACTTGAGTTAAAGCAGCCTGGGACTGCATAGCTCTTTTTGGCTGCCAGTGTGATTGTACTAGGCAGAGAGGAAGGTGGCGGGGCATGGCATGAGCCAGGGGGCAGAGCAGTAATTGATGTGGTGTGCTGGGGGTGGCAGAGGGCATTGCAAAACTCTGTCACCTAGAAGGACCTTGCCCAGTAAGGAAAGGGACAAAGGAAAACTTTTGAACTAATAAGGAAAAATATCTCTCAGACTTTTTTCAAGACATATTTACATTAGACCCATCTCATATGATAATTAGATGTCTATTATCTTAGGCTGCTATTGGATCTCAATATTTCAGCCCCAGCGAAGATAATGACTCGCAGCTCATTTCACTGCACATTGTATGATGAAGATTAACAATTGGGTCCGGGGTGGAAAGAAGCCCAGAAAAGTTAAAGAACAATAAAGATCAGCTAATGAAAATGTCCAAATGCTTTCGGTGCTTGAGAATGAAGAACGTTTGGAGGCCTTATCAGTTAAATTGACCTTAAAAGCAAAGTTTGCATTAGAGAGCCAACTCTGGAATCTCATTTCTACTTTGTGAATTTCTGTCTACTTACATTGTAGTAGAGGAGGTCACATATATAAAGTAGTATGGACTGGAAAGAACTTTTTGTGAGGAGCAGAGATTACTGCTCTGACTCCCCAGCAAACAAAAACATCTGAGGATTTAGAATCTTTCAAAGAATTTGAATATGGCATATGGCTGCTGCAGTTTGGAGAAGCACATTCACTAGCTGTCTCCTTGGAAGAAGTTGGAAGGAAGAAGCCAAATGATTGTTGTTGCTCTTTGTGTTTCATCCTTGAAGAGGACCACAGGGGGATGATGTCATGACATGCAGGTGAATTGGATTTAAATGAGGGAGGCCTGGGCAAGGTCACCTGCCTCACTTTGCCCTCTAGAGCCATCTGGGTCCAGTGGCCAGATAAAAATGAGGAAGACTGAACATGGTCCTGGATGTGGTGAGAGATCTTGACTTTTTAAACTAAGGTCTTTAACAGATTTGTTTGACTGAGGCTACACCCATTCAGTGATTAAAGCTAGATTGTTGTTGTTTGTCATGATCTGGACTGGAGATGGCCCCGGATGCAGTGGTAGACTTATAGAACAGTAAGGGCTTTGAGAAAACGAGCCCCTGGGTCTGGGAGACTCCCCTCAGGAAAAGCAACCTCCTCTTCTCCCCAAAGGAGTCCCACCCCAAACCTTTCTGAGGTAACAGAATTTATTGGCAAATGATTAATTAAAGAGTTCTTAAAAGATCGATTTTTTCTAGGACAGTAGTTTGATAAATTGTGTATTTTTGCCCTTTTTAAAAAATGTCCTGTTTTTAGAAGCCAGTGGTATCGCTCCCAGGAGTTTGGTGCTGGAGTGCTTTGAAATAGGAATGAATTAGACCATTATGAAAGCTTAAATCAATAGCTGAATAATGGGAAAACACTTTACTACTAAATATTAAGGTTTGTTCGATTCGATACATCCAGTATATGAAAATAGAGTGGTCAGAGGAAAGCACAGGGAAAAGGAACCATGAGCTTGAAATGTTCTCTCTTCCATCTTCATCAAGCACTGCTTCTCATAAGGGAAAAAAATCATCTCCCTTACACATTGTGTTGTAGCCCCTTTCCCTCCCTCCAGTTCACATGACCTGAAGGGGAAACGTATCTGCTTTCATGTAGCACCTACTATGTACCAAGCACTGCATTAAGCACATTTATGAATATTCTTTCAGCTGATCCTCACAACAACAAAAGTTCTTTCCAGTCCACAATACCTCATATACGTGAGCTCTGCTATTAAAATGTAAACTCCTTATGGGCAAGAATTGTCTCTTTTGTATTTGCATCTCTTGTTCCTAGCAGAATGCTTGGTGCACGATAGGTACTTAATGTATCCACACAACAAGTAGATGCTATTGTTAGCCCCATTTTACAGCTGAAGAAACCAAGGCAGATAGAGGTTGATTGATTGCCCAAGTCAAATGACTACTAAGTGTCTGAGCTTAAATTTGGACTCAGGCCTTCCTGACTCTAGGCCCAGAGCTCTCTCCACTATGCCACTTATCTGCTTCAGCAACTATGTCCCAGGGTCACTGTGAAGAGCAAATGAGATTACATTGAGCACAGTGGCTAGCTCATATTAGACACTGAATACATTTTAATAGATTTAATAATTTTCCCTAATCTAGAACTATGACATTCCTCTCTGAGCCAAACTTCCCATCACTCCTCTTTCCCCTTTTCTCAGCTTCCCAAGCCTAGCCAAAATTTATCATGACTTCCAATCGTCCCTTTCTCAGGCCATCCCCTCATCAGTCTTCTCCCTTCCCAATCTCTACCTACTTCCATTCTCTAGTGTCCTCTGCTCTTGAATCACCAGCCCCTTGTTTTTTGGGGCATGGGTTCCCAGAAAAGCCTAAGGTTTTGTTTGTTTGTTTGGAGTCTATTCTGCATTGGCTGATAGACAAGTAAGGCTTCACAAGGCTCAGTAGGTATTGTTGTGCTTCTTGTGGAGAAGAGCCAGATCCATGATAACAAAACTTAGAACAAAGCTTAGAAGCAGCCAGTGCATAAGAGTCGACTTGGAGTAAGGAAGACTTGAGTTCAAGTCCTTCCTCAGACACTTACACTCTCCGTTTCTTCATTTGTAAAATAAGAATAACCATCCTCCCAGTATTGTTGTGAAGATCAAATGAAGTAACATGTAAGCTCCCTACAAATGCTACCTATTTATTATTATAAATAATAATAAGCTTTCATGATTATCATGACCATGCTGATGACTCTGTGATTGATATTCCCCATTCCATTCTCTCCCCCAAGTTTTAGTACCCAACTATGGACATCTCAAACTCAATAAGTCTCTTACAGAACTTAACAATTTTTCTTTCCCAAATATAGCACTATTCCAGAATTCCCTATTTCTGTCAAAGGCACCATCATCCATTCTGTCTCCTGGTAACCAAGATATCATCCTTGACCTCTCTTTTTCCCTCACTTCACATATCCAGTCAGTTGCCAAATTTCCCAATTTCTATCTCCAAAGCTTCTCTCAAATCTGATCTCTACTTATACAGCCATAGTATTAGTTCAGTTACTCATCACTTGTCAGATGGATTGCTGTTGTTGTTTAGTCACATCTGACGCTTTGTGATCTTGTTTGGGGTTTTCGTGGCAGAGATACTCGAAAGGTTAGCCATTTTATAGATGAGGAAACTAAGGCAGACAGGGTTAAATGACTTGCTCAGGCTCACACAGCTAGTAAGTGTCTGAGGCCAGATCTGAATTCAGAAAGATGAGAATTCCTGCCTCCAGGTCCAGCACTCTGTACACTGTGGTGCCAGCTAGCTCCCCCACAGACCCTCATAGTGGCTATCTAATTTGTGTCTCTTCCTCTGGCCTCTTCAATACCCCGGGCTATCCTCCACACAAATACCAAAGTGATACTCCTACAGCCTGTTAGACCGTGTTACTCCCTTACACGAATCCCTTAGATGTCAGCAGATGATGCCGTACTAGTGATGAGTGTATTGGCCACATTCGCCCGTTGTCTCCCAGGGTGTCCTAGGCTAGGGGATGACTACATATTTTCGAAAAGAGCTAGACCCCACTGTCTAATCCTAACTCTAAATGGCCAGAGGTTCCAATGTCTTTCCATAATGGAGCATATTCCTAGCACACAGTTTGCAGGGTAGAGGAAAAAGTAAAGAGGTGAGGTGGTCTGAGAAGCACAGGCTAGTCTTTCTGGAAGACACAATGCTATGATAAAAGGCCCCCTGGTCCTTGCCAAATCCTCTTGCCTACACTCACCTACCATTGGCAGCTGAGCACCCTTTGTAAAGAGGTGAGAAGCCAGAATCCTCAAAGACCCTTTGTTATTTCCCTCAAGCTCTATTGCTTCTTGGGGAAGACATAGATGTCTAGTCAAGCCCTGTTTTGAGGCTCCTCAGTATTCCCCAAGTCATTACCCAGCAGGTCTCAAGTCTGTCCTCCCAAGGCAGTTGATGTGAAAGAAATGACTAGAGCTCACCATTATGATCGTTGTGACATGTGGATCTTTGACCATTGGATCTGGGCCTGAATCGTCTTAGCTATTAATCATCTATATTAGAACATGTTTATAATATGAATGTGGTTTTTCTTGGGGCAGGGAGTCACAGAAAATTCACTGTTCAATTTCAAGTTAATTCACATGGATTTGGGGTCTATGGATGGCAGGGTACGAGATCAATGTCATCTCACTCTGACATCATTTAGCTCTATATGGGTCACATAGTTCACACAGCAGAAGTGGCTCGACATTACAACCCTGCTTCATTGAACCTTCATGCCTCAGAAGTCGACTTTAGAACAATTAGGAACACTAATGTAAATGACTCAGGGAAAAACCTTCTATTCCTTTATGGTCTCCAAGTTATATGAAAGTCTCACGTTGTATACAGGATAAACTACTGGCCAGGGAAGGCCTGAATATCAATCTATGCTCATGGTGCTGTTGGTTAATGTGACAGTAAGAAAGGCACTCTTCCTCTCCAAACCTTGTTTCCTCATCTGTAAAATGGGAACAATAAAACTTAATTCATATGATTATTGTGGGCTCAAATGACCTAATATATGCCAGGTGATCTTTATACATTTCAAAATACTCCAGAGTAAAATGCATGCTTTCCAAAAGTATAATCTTTTGCTTTGTCTTTATAACCCCTGAGACTAGTAAAAGACTTTATGTGGAGTAGAGGGGGATAAATGCAGAGTCTACCTTCAGGTGCACTCTTGCTAAGTTTATCAAGCATGACTGAACATTCCAAATCAGATGTCCTGAACACGTGTCCCCAAACCAAGCTAGTTGTCTTCCTTCCAAACACTCCCTTCTTCCAAAGGGCGGTCTTCCTGTTGAAGACACCACCATTCTGCTGGTCACCCAGCTTTGTAACCTCAGCATTATTCAGTACACCTTCCTTCCCTCAAGGCCAAGGAGTTGTCATTTCTCACTGTTTTTCCCTTCATAACATCTCTTCTATTTGACCCCTTCTCTCTGTTCCCACAGCCACCATCCTACTTTAGGCCTTCATCATCACTCACCTAAATCCTTTGCAACATCCATCCCCTTTGTCCTCTTGAGTTCTTCCTACACGCTATTACCAAGGGCACATCTGAACATGTCACTTGCCTTCTCCTTCAACTCAAATGGCTGCCTAGTGCCTCTAGGCTCAAATATCAACTCAGCTACATAGCTTTGAAAGGCCTTTACAATCCAGCATTGGCTATTCCACCCTCACTCCCCCATGTCTCTAATTCATGCCTTCCTCAACTGTGCTCCAAAAAACATCTCTTCCAGAGCCAGATCGAACACCACTTTACTTGTGAAACATTTCCGCATCCATACCCCCACAAATAGATGTTTCCCTTCCTCCCAAAGTGCCTTGTATATAGCATGCATGCAGACATACATACATGTATACATACACACACACACACACGCACACACATATATATATATATATATATATATATGGATGGATGTATAATTATCCCTTCAAAATTGGGGGGAAGGTTAAGGGTGTGTTCCCCATCTGAAAAATCCACATTTAGGGTTAGAGTCGGGAAAGTTTTTTGGCCCTCCCTTTGTATCAGAGAAAAAATAGCAAAAAATAAAATATGTCAATATTATATAATACTATAATATATTTTACATTTCTAAGTTTCTAAACTTTTTCTGTGTCATCTGCAGCTTCACAAAACTCCTAAAAAAATTCCATTTAATTTCTTATGCCTGCCCATGTTACAGCAGAACCACAATGAAACAAAGTCACCATGTGAGAAGGATAACTATATGGCTAAGGAGCCTTGAAGTCAGCAAAACTCATCTTCATGAGTTCAAACCCCTCCTCAGACTAGCTGTGTGACCCTGGGCAAGTCACTTAACCCTGTTTGCCTCAGTTTCCTCATCCATAAAATGAGCTGGAGAAGGAAATGGCAAGTCATTATACTATCTCGGCAAAGAAAACCCAAAATGAGGTCACAAAGAGCCAGACATGACTGAAAATGACCAACATACAAATGTCTGAATTAATTCCCTTTTCTATTTATGCTGTCTATGTTCATATATGTCTTTTTGTCTCCCTCATTAGAATAGAAGTTCCTTGAAATTTGTTTTATTCTGTGTCCTTAGATCCTGAGTGGTCTGGTGTGCTACCTTGGCTACAGTAGGCACTTAATAGATGCTTGTTGATTGCCTAAATCAAACATGCTAAAAATTAGCCCAACAAAATTTAAACTCCTTAATGTCAGGAATTACTTTTCTTGTCATCCTTGTGTCTCCAAGGCATGATAGTACTTTAAATAGCACAATCCAACTTCATTAAATATTGAATTATACTTAGAGGCATAAGAATGAGCGATTAAGGCATTTATTAAGCCCTTTCTTTGTGCAAAGCACTGTGGCAAGCACTGGGGATACAGATAAAAAAGTCATACAGTTCCTGTTCTCAGGGAGTTCATAATCAAATGGGAGAATGACATAGGGAAAGTATCAGTTGGCAAGTCAGTTAGAAAGGTCCTGTGGTCCTTAGGGTGCAGTAAAAAGAAAGCAGTCACCTTTCCTCTTTAATGTAATTTCCCCTGATAAAAGCAATCAACTTCTAATAGTGATTGACAAAGTGCTCTCTAGGGACCAGGATTCTTGCCCTTTGCCTCCCATAATCTACTGCTTCCTCTGAGCTACAGTTCCCATACCACCCCCCACTTGAGGACTTTCTTAATCCTTCAACTGTTAGAGCTCTCAGCTTCTGGAAATGCCTTTATGTTACTTGGAATTTCCTGAAGAGTTTGTCTAGCTTCTCCATAAATACAGGAATCTTCCCCCCAATTACCTGATCTTCAGTTTATGGGTTTCAAGACATGGAGTGTGTGTGTGTGTGTGTGTGTGTGTGTGTGTGTGTGTGTGTGTGTGTATTCAACATAAGGAGCACCCTGTACCCATTCTGCACTGCCCCTCTCAGGAGAGGAAGGAAATGGGTTATGATCTGGTATCAAATTAAGATTAGTCATTCTATTACAAGTCATTCCTCAGCTGACAAGAGGTCAAAGGATATGAAGAGGTAGTTTTCAGAAGAAGAAATCAATACTTATCTATAGGCATATGAAAAATACTTAAATCACTGTGGATTAGAGAAATGCAAATTAAAACAATTCTGAGGTACCACTTCACAATGGCTTCTCATATTAGCTTATCACCTTAGGCTATGGGAAAAAAAAGAAAATGACAATGTTAGAGGGGATGTGGGGGAACTGAGACATTATTGCGTTGGTAGAGTTATGAACTGATCTAACCATCGTGGACAACAATTTGGAACTATGCCCAAAGGGCTCTCAAACTGGGCATCCCTTTTGATCCAGCAGTGCCATTACTGGGTCTATATCCCAAAGAGATCTTAAAGGAAATGATCCACATCTGCAAAAATGTTTGTAGCAGTGCTTTTTGTGGTGAAAAAAAAAAAGAATTATAAATTGAGAGGATACCCATCCATTACTGAATGGCTGAATAAGTCATGGTATATGAATGTAATTGAATATCATTGTTCTAGTAGAAATGAACAGGTAGATTTTAGAAAATCCCGGAAGGACTTGCATGCACTGATGCTGAGTAAAGTGAGCAGAACCAGAACATTATACACAGTAACAACAATGTTGTGTGCAATGATCAATTATGACAGACTTAGCTCTTCTCAACAACACAGTGATCCAAGAAAGACAGTTTCGATAGACTTGGGATGGAAAAAGCCATCCACATTCAGACAAAGAACTATGGAGACTAAATGCAGATCAAAACATACTATTTTCATTTTTTTCTTTCTTTCTCATGACTTTTACCTTTAGTTCTGATTTTTCTTTCTCAATATGACTAATATAGAAATATGTTTGATATGGTTGTCTTGGGGGGAAGAGAGGGAAAGAGAAAAATTTGGAACTCCAAAATCTCATAAAAGTGAATGTTGAAAACTATACATGTAGTTAGAAAAAGAAAATACTATTAAATACTTTTAAAAAGATTAGGCATTCTACACATCCGAACTCTGATGATTTTAGTATTATTTCCCTGTGAGTGATTGTGCTTAAACAAAGTGACTTAAAACTGTACCAAACCTTTTGGAGCAACGCTGTATTATTTTCGAAGTCCTGTTTTCTTCACTCTACATCATACAAGTCTTCCTGTGCTTCATTGAATTTCTCATATTTGTTGTCTGTTAAAGTACAGTTGTGTTCTTTAATAGTTGTATGCCATAGTTTGTTCAGCTACTCCCATTCTTCATGGAATACTTAAGACCTAGAGTCAGTTCCTTAAATATTTTGGATTTTTTATTTTGTCCAGTTTTTTCAGTCCAACTCTTCACGGTCCTGTATGGGATCCTCCTCCAGCTCATTTACAGATGAGGAAAATGAGATATCCAGGGTTAAATGACTTTCCCAGTGTCAACACAGCTAGTGTCTGAAGCCATATTTGAACTCCGGTAAGTTGAATCTTCCTGACTCTAGGCCCAACACTTTTTCCACTTTGCCATCTAGCTACTCCAAAATAAATTGAATATCAAGCTTTTATAAGAAATATTTGTTGCAGTTTTTTTCTCTGTTTCTCCATACCCAATAATCCCCATTCAGTTGTTTCTCTTTTTATTTTCATGCTTTGGTTTTGTTTGCACAAAGCTTTAAAATGTATGTAATCAGATTTATCTAGTTTATCAGATGTTATTGCCTGTATAGTTTAAGAACTCTCCCCACCACATAAATAAAAGGTGTAACCTTCCATTATCCTCTTTATTGCTATTGTTGGTGTTGTCTTTGTTTTAATGTTGTTACATTTTGTATTTAGATTGCTTTTGAAGCTTGTGATACATTTTGTAAGGTGCCTGCCTAAACCTACAAAAATGGGTTTGTGGGAAAACTGGGATTTTGTGTTCCGGTAGTATCTGGGAATAGATTATTTCAACAGTGTTACCCAACAAGCATTTTTAAAGCATCAGGGGTTCTTGTCTATTTTGTGTCAGGAATCCTTTAGTCAGTCTGGAGGGCTATGATCCCCTTCTCAGAATCAAAGTTTTCCGTGTATATATCAGTAAAATATAAAGAATAACAAAGGAAACCAATTGTATTAAAATACATTTTCTATCTCTATCTCAATCTATTTATTTATTCATTTCAAAGCAATTTCATAGACTCCAGGTTAAGACCAAGTGATTACAAGGTAAGCATGAGGCACTGTACTTTAAGAAAGCTGAGTAATCAACATTTACAGAACACTTGTCAGTACTCTTAAAGGAACACTAGTCTTAAAAGAGGCAGAAGTTGGGGGAAAAACAAGCTACTGAATAGGGATTAGCTTTGAACTAAAGTGATTAACCTCTAATTGTGGATTTTCAAGTGCTAGTCATCAAAGAAAGGAGAACTTTTCTTTTTCTAAACCATATGCTTCCTAGAGCCCCCATGTCTAATATGCCTAGCTTTAATCTTGTCCTCGTCAGAGAGTTCAGAGATTTATATTATAGGCTCAATTTTATTCGTAGTTTTCTTTATAATCTTGGGCAAGCATTCGTGCCTTGCTGTGACTCAATTTCTCCCTCTGTAAAAAAGAGTTTGAATGATATTTTTTCATACTAGAAAAATCAATTGCATCAAATAATGAAAAAATTTAAATACTTTTACTACTTCTCTTCATAATTTCTCTCTTATCTATGAACATTCCCTTTCAGTAAAAATAATTAAACCTTCTTAGTTTAAACTATTATAGTTATCATTAAAGATATTACAACTTTACTTTGAAATAAGAATTATCATCTTTCTCTATTTACATTGTAGACCAAAAATATGTACTATATCAGTTGCCACCTCTTGGTCCTTCAAGATATTCAAATGTTCTGCTCTTTCATTAAGTTTATGCTCCCTTTCAGCTCCAATAACTTATGCTTGGCTCTATGTTCCTCAGTTAGCAGGACATTTCCACATCTCCTGCCTTACTTAGTTTTTTTTTTTAAACTTTTTTGGTTTTCCATATCGCTGTGATTTTTCAGTATGCCCTTCACCCTCTTCCCAGAGATCCCTTCCTTTTAGCAAAGAAAAACAATCTATACTGACTGATACAGAGACAGTAGCTAACAGCATATGGAATATTGGTAACCTGTTATCTCCCTATTAAAATGAAGGAGGGTCATTTCATCATGATTCCTCTGGAACAAGAATTGGACATTGCATATAATCTGAATTCTCATGTCTTTTAGTTTTCTTTTCACTTAGATTATTATTGTCATTGAATCTGCTGCCATCCTGGATTTGCTCTCTTCACTCTGAATCGGCATATACAAGTCTCATAAATCCCTCAGAGATGCCATTTTGTACAACACAATGATATTCTTTCAAGAGAGGAAATATAGATTTCCAATGATAAAGCCAAGATGATGGAATGGAGAAGCTCTCAGCGGAGCCCTCCCAACATTGTCCTCCAAAAAACAACTTTCAAATAAAACCAATTCTGGAGCTATAGGGCAAATAAAAGGTCCGTGTGAGTCATTCTTTCAGCACAAGACAGCACAGGAAATCATAAAAGAGAGATCTATGACATAAGGGAGGAGGCTGCCCTGGAGTCCACATAGATGAAATACACCACTGGTAGGACTGAGTGATGGTGACAACAATAAAAGTAGCTTTGACTGAATAACATCTATCTAAAACCAAGAGCACTGATTAACTTGTATAGGGATAAACTTGAAGCCTTTCCAATAAGGTCAAGGGTGAAGGAATGATGTGCATTTTGACTACTATTATGCAGTATTTTACTAGAAATGTTAGCTATAGCAATAAGAGAAGAAAAACAATAAAGGAATTAAAAATAGGCAATGGGGAAACAAAACTGTCACTCTTTGCAGATGATATGATAATATACTTACAGAACTCTGGAGAATCAACTACAAAAACTAGTTGAAACAATTAACAACTTCAGCAAAGTTGCAGGCTATAAGCATTTCTATATACAATCAACAAATACAATCAACAAAAACCAGCAGGAAGAGATAGAAATTGCACTTAAAATAACTGCGGACAATATAAAATAATTAGGAGACTACCTGCCAAGAAAAAGCCAGAGATTATATGACCACAATTACAAAGTAAATAAATCACATAAATAAAGACAGATCTAAACAGTTGGAGAAATATTACTTACTTGTGGGTAAGCTGAGCCAATATAATAAAAATAACAATTCTAGCTAAGTTAATTTACTTACTCAGTGCCATACCAATCAAATTTCCAAATTATTATTTTACAGAGCTAGAAAAAAAGTAAGAAATTTCATCTGGAAAAACAAAAAGTCAAAGATATCAAGGGAATCAGTAGAAAAATGTGTTAAAGAAAGTAGCTTAGAAGTTTCAGATTTCAAACTATATTACAAACCAGTAATGGTCAAAGCAATATGGTACTGGCTAAGAAATAGAGTGATGGGTCAGTAAAATAAGATTAGATACACAAGACACTATACAGATTACTATAGTGATCTAATATTTGATAAACCCAAAGATCCAACTTTGGGGGATAAGAATTCAGCATTTTACAAAAATTGCTGGGAAAACTAGAAAGTAATATAGCAGAAACTATACATGAACTAACATCTCATATCCAGATAAGGTCAAAATGGATAAATGATTTAGACTCAAAGAGTGATATCATAAGTAAATTAGGGGATCATGAAAAAAATGTATCTGTGAAGTCTATGAATAAGGGAAGAGTTTACAATCAAACAAGAGAAAAGGGAGATTATAGGAGGCAAAATGGATCATTTTGATTACATTAAAAAGCTTTTTTGCAAAAACAAATTTTATGCAGTCAGAATTAGAAGGAAAAAATGGAAACTGGAGGGGAAAATTTTGCAGCAAGATTCTCTGATGAAGGTTTTATTTCTCAAATGTAGAAGGAACTGAGCCAATTTAATTAAAAAAAAATAAGAACCATTCCCCATTGATTAGTGGTCAAAGGATATGAACAGGTAGTTTTGAGAAGAAAAAAAATCAGAGCTCTCATAAGTCGCATTTAAATCACTGCTGATTAGAGAAATGAAAATTAAAACAACTCTGGGATACTGCCTCAAACCTATCAGATTGGCTAATATGAAGAAAAAAATGAAAAATGCTGGAGGAGATATGAAAAAATTGGGACACTAAATCATTATGGGTGGAGTTGTAAACTAGTCCAACCATTCTGAGGAATAATTTGTAACTGTATACAAAAGGCTATAAAACTGGGCAAACCTTTAGACACAGCAATACCAAAGTCTATATCTCAAAGAGATCAAAGAAAAGGGGGAAAGGACCTATTTGTACAAAAATATAGCAGCTTTTTTGTGGTGGAAAAGTACTGGAAATTAAAGGGATGTTCATCAATTGAACAATTTGTGGTATATGTGACAAAATACTATAAGAATTCTGCTGTAAGAAATGGCGAGATGGTTTCAGAAAAATCTGGGAAGAATTAATAGGAACTTATGCAAAGTTATGTGAACAGAACTAGGAGAATATTGTACCCAGTAACAGCAATATTGTGGCAATGATCAACTGTGAAAAACTTAGCTACTTTGATTAAGACAGGACCCATCATAAAAAATGCTATCTATCCTCAGAGAGAACTGATGACCTCTGAGTGCAAATGAAGGAATCCTTTTTTTTTTTTTTAACTTTATTTTTGTTTCATTCTCTTTGTGTTTTCTTTTGCAACATGGCTGATGTGGAAATATCTTTGGTATAACCTCACATGTATAATCAAAATCAAAGTGCTTACCTTCTTTTTTCTTTTGTGAGGCAATTGGAGTTAAATGATTTGCCCAGGGTCACACAGCTAGTTAGTATTAAGTGTCTAAGGTCAGATTTGAATCAGGTTCTCCTGACCCAGGACTGACCTCTATCTAATGTGCCTTCTAGCTGCTCCAAAGTACTTGCCTTCTTAAGGATGGAGAAGAGATTGGAGGAGAGAGAAAATTTGGAACTCAAACTTGTAAAAAATAATTGTAAACATTTTTTGCATGTAATTGGGAAATATTTAGTGAAATAAATAAAAAATATTTGAAATGAGAGAGTGTGGTACCAAAAAAAAGCATATCAGATTTAAAGTCAGAAGAGCTGGATTCAAATCTTGGCTGATTTTCTACCTGAATAGGAAGGTTATTTAATATCTTTCAGACTTAGTTTTCTTCTCATATAAAAGGAAAGGTCAGACTAGATGGGCTCTGAGATTTCTTTTCCATCTAGATTTATGATCTCAGGATCTATTAGATCCATATGCTACAATTTGTTCAGCCATTATCTCATCGATAGACACCCACTTGCTTTCCAACTCTTTGCTATTATGAAAAGTAGTACACCTTAATGAATTGAACCTGCTATACCCAGTGAAAGAACTCTGGGAGATGACTATGAACCACTACGTAGAATTCCCAATCCTTCTATTTTTGTCCGCCTGCACTTTTGATTTCCTTCACAGGCTAATTGTACACTATTTCAAAGTCCAATTCTTTTTGTACAGCAAAATAACTGTTTGGACATGTATACATATATTCTATTTAACTTACACTTCAGCATATTTAACATATATTGGTCAACCTGCCATCTGGGGAAAGGCATGGGGGGAAGGAGGGGAAAAGTTGGAACAAAAGGTCTTGCAATTGTCAATGCTGAAAAATTACCCATGCGTATATCTTGTAAATAAAAACCTATAATAAAAAAAGAAAAGTGGTACTCTTATTACTTAAACATATATGAGGCCTTTCAGTTTTTCACTTCTTTGGGTTACTTATCCACCTAGGTCAAAGTATGACTTTTCTCACTAATTCCAAATTGTCTTCCAGAACAGTTAGAACAATTTATTACTCTATCAGCAGTGTCTGATCTCTCAGAGTTCCTCCAACCTATCTAGCTTCTTATAAAGAATGAAGTCTTCTCTTGAAAAGGTAAAAATTACCTACCACTGTGTAAAAATAAAGGGAAGGGAAGGGAAATTTGACTTTGCTATTTTCTCAAATTCCTCTGCTTATGAGCATTCATCCAAAGGAGTAAGCAAAAATAATATAAGTAGGGGCCATTGCTAAGCCAAATTGAGCTTCCTGGTCTGGTATACCATCCAAACCACAAACATAATTGCTATTCAGCAAGCAAACATCTTGCCAGTTAAATTTTTAAAATGTGAGAGATTTTTTTTTTAATTATAATCCCCGACATTACCTGAGGAAAACATGTGCAGTCTCCCCAGCTGTTTCTTGATCACTTACTTCTCATGAATATCCACGAAACAAATTACAAAATATTACAAAATGTAAGAGACAAATTATCTAGGCTCTGAATACCCAGTTGGGCTTTGAATACATTTGTCTCTCGCTATTTGCATTGGGTTCAATCCACTTAACTGTGACATGTGGCAGGAGACAAAATACAGGTGGGTAGGGTACCAATTAAACCAAAACTGAAACCCAGAAGTCCAATTACATTGGCTAGAACTTTGTTCAAATCAAGTTTCCGTAAGTTTGAAAAGTCAGCATCCGATCAGAGCTTATTATGCTCAGCCAAAATGGCAATGAAGGTGGCAATTTTAGGCTGCTTCACATAACATTACCTCATTTCTAACCTTAATTAACAGCAGTCTCTTCTGATAACTCTTAATGGTTATTATCCTCTCACCTCACCAGTCAGCAGATGATTCATTCTCTGTTCTTTACATTTTATATTTGTGTATTGGTTTAATTCTTTTAATTTTCTATCAATATGCATGACTGCCTTCAGGGGTGTTGTTCCTGGAAGATAGGGACGCCCATTGCACCAGCTCTGCACCAAAAAGGCATCAGAAGAAAGTTGGAGAGTGAGATAATGCATAGAGTCAAATATTTGCCATGTAGTTCCATTACCATCACGTGGGCCTGAGATCTCCATTGGTTCTGACTAAATAATTGCAGTGCTTTCCTTACTGGTCTCCTTGGTTTCCAGGTTCTCCCCATTCTAAAGCATTGTAGCCAGCACTGCCACATTCATCTTCCTTGAGTACTGCCCTGTCAATCTCTTTGTAATTAGTGGCACCCTATTGCCTGCCCATTACATTCTAGCCTCCTTGCTTGGTTTGGCATTTGAGCCCCTCTACAATTTGGATCCAGTTTTGGATTCCTGCCCCCTGCTTCCTTTATGTTTGAATCAAACTGAGTGACTTTCTTCCCTAACTATAGCCAATAATTTTCAGCTCTCTGACTTGGGTTGTGTATTCCAGTTGCCTGCAAAGCCATCCCTACCTCATTTCCACTAGTTGAATCCTATTTGTTTTTCATGACTCAGTTCAGAGGTTATCTGCTCCATTCAATCCAGTTTAACAAGCAGATATTAAGGATCCACTATGTGTGAAGCGCTATCCTAAGTTCTGGAAGTATAAAGACAAAACCCAAACATTTGCCTTTATGGAGCTTACTTTCTATGGCCATAAAATCTTGATCCTCAAAGTCATAAGGAGTTCTTTGTGGAAACTTTCTTTGACACAACTTTGTGCTCTAGTTATTTGTATACATGGTAGATTACAAAGTTCTCAAAGTCAGAGATAAAGTTTTGTGTTTCTATTCATGTGACTTTCAGTTAGAATGTTGTCTTTGAAAAATCATCATCATTTCATCCAGTCTAGAGGCTCAGGATGATCATTTTAGACTTTAGTTGTTCCCTTAGTCAGAATGCTAACACATTCTCCCTTCTACTCCTTCCAAAAACTTAGCATTTATTTTCTTTACAACACCTCCACTAGAAGTAAGCTTGCTGAGGTCAAAGGGTTGTTTGCTTTCTATCTATCTATCTATCTATCTATCTATCTATGCACCTAATAGATTGTAGGTATTCAAATGTTGTTCAGTAAACTTGAATTTAATACTGCTTACGTGATAAAGTAGCTAAGAGTACATCTTGTAGATTTGAGAGCTACTGTGGTCCAGGCTCTGCTGCTCTTCATGCTTCCAGCAGGGTCACTTTTGCTGTTCCCTACTGTTTGCATTCCAGTGGCCTTTGCCCCCATCGTATACAATGGTAGCCAGTTTTTGATTAATTGCTATATCATGTGAGCAAAGTCATCCTGCACAAATTATCGATGTTGAAACACTTAGGTGACAACCATTGATGAAAAACCTTCTATGTGCTAGGCACGTTGTTAAGCACTGGAGAGGGAGAGAAAATCATGATCCCATGGAGCTTATATTCTATATAACTTTGTGGATACAAGGGATTTGTATGTATACACATACATATGTATATATGTGAATTTATAATATAAACATTTGTATCTATGTATATATGTCTATATGTATCATGTATGTGTAGAGGTTTTATATATATATATATATATATATATATACATATACATATATATTATACATTTTATGGAGTAAATGGAAGGTAATCTCAGAGGGGAAGCTCTAGCAGTGGGAATAAAAAAATCAAAGTATTAAAAATTGAACCAAGAATAGATTTTTGTTGCTTTTGTTTTTAGCGTGGACATAATCATAATGAACACAGCTTGTGGGAAATGAACAAAACGTACAGCACTAGTAGATTCTCTGAAACCCAGCAGGACAAAGAAACTTACAGCCTGGCACAGTCCATTCTGGATATTCTGGGGCAATCCCACCCTCCCCACAACAACAACGACCAAAACCCAAGGTAAGAATGTCTGTCCCAGTTCAAGGTTAGGAAAGTATGGTTGCCATGGTGCTTAGTGGGTAGTTGATCAGTGACCTGCTAGAAGAAAGGTCTTATCCTCTTTCTTTAGGGGACTTTTACTACTTCAGATAACTTGTTCATGAGCAATACCAAGTATAGAAGTGGTAACTTGTTTTCAGGCCATTTATTATCTTGACAACTTTTAAGATCTTGGGGGAATTAATCAGAAGCTGACCAGATTCATAGATTTTTTCCAGTAGATAGTAATTTGGAAAAGGCTATATTGGCCAGAGCTGATGTGTTTTTCTGCGTGTAGATTATTGAATAGATTTATTTCTCATTTTGGATATCTGCTTTTGCTTTGGATGATTACTAAGCTTTAATAACTTGGCTCTAGTGCAGGGTAAAATTTATTTAGTCAAGGTGAAAAATTCTTAAGCATATTCAAAGCCAAAAACCTTGGTCATATGGCATGAGCATTTTCTCAGAAAAACCTTAGACTTTTCCCTCGGGAGTTCAAAAAGTAAAGTTAGTGGCATCTTCTAGTGTTTATTTGAGCCTCTCCCAAGAGACTTACAAAAGACTCTGGAAACAAATGAACACATCTTAACTCTCCTGATGTTACTGGCTTGGAACGTGGTCTGGCTTTCCTCGGTTCATCCAGGATTGAAACATTGATTCAGCAAAAATTGACCTCCTGATTGCCATCTTTAAAACTCATTATGTGGCAAATCCTTTGTCTTGTAGAAACCTTGAAAGAAGGAAAGCTTCACTAGAGGCCCTGCCTTTTCTCATCAATGCAGGGTCCCTTTCAGTGTGCAGGGCATTGGTTTAATATATATACAGACAGTCACTTTACCTCCAAAGTGCTCCCCTTTCTTCCACATATATTCAATGCTACTACCGTCAGGAAGAAGACTTTAGTTTAGGACTGAAATGTCTTCTTGGCATCTGAAAATCTGTATTTCACAAGAAGAGATTAATATTTCCCAAACTCCTGGATCAGCCTCAGAAGATGAAAAAGCTTCAGAGGTATGGAAAGGATGCTGGAACAGGCCCAGAAATAGAGGAAGTCTGCTGGATTCTCTGGGTACCCAGCAATTATACTAAACAAAACCAATCTTAGTCTTGTCTTTATATCCTCATCACTGAACCAGTCTCTGGCACAGAGTAGATGCTTAACAAATGCTTGTTGAATAGAATTTAATTGAATAATGAATGGTGAGCCAGGGTATCCAGAGATTTTACTCATTCCCGTAAGGTGAGATGCTCAGCAATGGTCTGGGGAACATTTCTTTGCTAGAATCATAAAACCCCAAAGCTCATGAAAATACAACTTATAGAGTAATATCTCACCTTTATGTCATGTTTTAAGGTATGGGGAGCCTTTGAAAGTTCAGAAAGCTTCTCACAAGAGTAGTGACTGAATGATGCTGAATGGCCGAGCCGCCATTACTGTTGGTAGCTAATTCCCTGTTGCTGACTGTTCTGAGATTTCAGGACCCTTCACATCACTTGCTTTCTTTCTTTCTTTTCAGTAACTGGTGACAAAAGGATTGAACTTTAGGGATCTGGTTATTCAGCGTTTTGATTTGGTCTAAGATAAAAAAGAATTAAGATGGCCCAAGAAGTATAACACAGTCAGGTTGACTGGGGTTCAAGTCCTTGCTGTGACACATAATAACTGTGTCACTTCATTGGAGATAAGTACCTCCAGGAACTCTGTAAGCTTATAAGTTATCAATGAGTTGCCATTTGGCATTAATGTAGAGATTTTTCCACACTGGGAATTCTCTTACCATTACAATAACTGACATAGACATAAAAGCAGAAATATGCTTTCAAATAAACCCATGGCTTTACTCCCATTCCTGGAGTTTAGGGAGCTTAGAGACTTATTGACCTTTAAAATTTTTTCATAATTTTCATAATGAGTTTCGTAATTGATTTTTCCTTAACTGAAGGACCACCAAAATAACCCTTTCTTTTCTATCTTTGTGACACTTTGATGTCTTAGAACAGCTGGTTCTATTGCAGAATACTAAAAACACAGATTCATACAGTATAAAAGATTAGGCTTGAATGTGAATTGAACAGAGAAGTTAGGATTTTGAAAGCCATCCAGTGGTCTCAGCTTATTTCCCCATGGAGTGCTCCCCAGCTCCGGGGGGAAAGTCCAGTTAATTGAGTTTTAGTTGGTTGAATTTTGATTCATATGAGTTTTCTCATGGCTCAAAAGACAGCAATGTTAAATCAGCTTTGAAAACAGTTTTTCAAAATCATTAGACCTCCATAAACAACATTTGGCCCCTGCTGATATATTGACCCCATCCATATTTATCATACTCAATCTCTCTCCCACTGAAGTCTCATTTTTATGCCTCATCACTAGATGGAGGAGACCTGGGTTCTGGAGGCCTTTGTCAACAGAGTACAAGTTTTGGCAGATCTAAAAAAAAATTTGGAAAAATTTCAGGTTTATGCCAGTGAGGAGCTCACTCTGTGTTGTTCAAGGATCAGTTGAACTAAGATCGGAGGGGTTCATCGCCTTGGTTGCAAGTCTCAAATGCCACCAACCAATTTGTAAGGGGGGTTCTCCATCTGTGTGGGTGTGAAGGGCACACTCCAGTGTCCCCCAATGCCATCTACTCTCTTCTCCTGTTCCAGCCTATATCAGAAGACTACGAGATGCAAATACTGGAGTGGCTAAAAGTTCTACTCCCTTTTCCTCTGTCCCATAGGAGTCCAACAATAAAATATATCAGTAAAAATGGAAGGAAGAGGATATTGAGTATCCCATTAGATTGGTGGCCTGATTTCAATTAGTCTGTGAATGAGAGAATGAAAAAATTATTTATTAAGCCCAGGCTGTATGTCAGACACTGTGCTTAGTTCTAGGAATACAAATAAGAAAGCAAGGTATTCCCTGATTTCATGAAGCTTTCATTCTAATGGAGGAAGGCAGTATAAAAGGAGGTCTGGAGTATGTAAGGCAGTGAGGGGAGTAGGGGTGATGTTGTACACAGAGGCATGATGAAGAAATGGCCTGGAAGTCTGGTTTGGGCAAGATATGGTAAAAAATAAAAACTCAGGCACCCAAGGGTGGAGTCCAAATTCTTTTAGAATGAGAAAGGTAGATGGAGAAGAGGTGACATTGTTTGGAAATGGCTAGGAAATCTTATGATGGTCTGGTAAATATCATTTTGCTGCCAAGGATTGTTTTGGAAAGATTTGTTGTTGTCATTCAGTTGCTTTCAGTCCCATCCAGCTCTTTGTGACCCCTTGTTTGTGTGAGGTTTTCTTGGCAGAAATCCTGGAGGATTTGATATTTCCTTCTCCAGCAAATTTTACAGATACGGAAACTGAGGCAAACTGAGATAGGTCACATGTCCAAGGTGACGCAGCTACCAAGTATCTAAGGCTGGATTTGGACTCGAGAAGATGAGCCTGGCACTGCAGTACCACCTAGATAATCACATTGTCAGAAAGACTTGGCAGCTCTCAAACCTTATCCCAATGACATATATACAACTAGATACCGGCATTTCATTTTCTGTTTTTGTTTTAAATCTTCAGTCTCCCTCACTAACAAATCAGAACATCTTTTCAAAGGGAATCTGTTTACATTTAAACAAAAGTGGTATCTGTGTATTCAGAGTCACACAAGCTAAATTATGAGGCTACGCACCATAGCTAATGTGACTTTAGGACCATCATTGCTCATCATTGGGCTTTCGTTTTCTCCTCACTACAGTCAGGAGGCTTGCTCAGAATTAGAGGTTCACAAAGTATGGCCTGGAGAATCCCTGGCATCCCCCATATCAAAACTAGTTTCATAAAAATCCTAAGATTTCATAGCACTTTACATATTGTGATGGTGAAATCTGAGATAACTGGGGAAACAAAGATTGTGGCTTCCAAGCATATCAATTTAACAAGCAACACATGCCACTTGCCCCTTGGGTAAGGGACCAGGCCCCTTCCTTGGCATTAGCACTGGACCCCAAATCAGGAAGAAACAGATCTTTATGCATTAAAAACAATTAATCAAAAAAGACCAATTAATTAAAAGAAAACCATTAACCAAGATAAAAGATACACCAGTCTTATTTAGAAAGGAGAAAAGATTAGGACTCTATGGGTTGGGAAGGGGAGAAGAAAGGTTTAATTCCCTGAAATCAGAAAAAGGGGCACCCCATCCCCTGCAGTGTCTGTATTTAATCAAAGAAATGCAGGAACAATAACTGATTGACCAGTATGGGGCCAATTTTCAGATAAGACATCTGAGCTGCTGGAGATGGCCAATTGTGAAAGAACTCCTTGTTCTTTCTTCTTGCATTAGTCTTTGGATCTCAGTTGGTTTCTAGTCACCATAGTTGAGGTCCTTGGTAAGGGTCTCTAAACAGCAGGTAGAAGTGATCCAGCTTTCAAGCCATGCAGGGCTACATCCAAACAATGTGATGTAGTTTTCTCCCAATTCCCATAATTGAATAGAGCTTTTTCACAAGACAGAAATTAGGCTAGACCCTTAAGTGAATAGAAAGAAAACTGAGCTTGATCCAGAATTGAGTCATAAGACGGAGTCAGTGTGATTCCAGGCCTAGCACTGCATTACCACCTCAATTCCCTCAATTCATTATCTCATTGGTCTCTATAGCAACCCTGTGAGTTAGGCATTATTATACCTGTTTTATAGCTAAGGAAACTGAGGCTGACCGTTAAGTAATTTGCTTAAGTACAGAGAGCCTGGGAGTTCACAGACTCCATAGAATCCATCCCATTCTGAAATGGGATGAAAAGTTTGGGAGAGCAGAGTGAGAGTGAGTTAATGAAGGTATAGGATTGCCCAGCAGCAGTGAGGGCACAGTTGAGATCATGTAACATAAATTTGGGGTGGACCCAGTCAGAAAGTTTATGTAATTTTCTCAACTTTCATTCAGCAGAATGTATGCAGCAGAGAAGTGGAGGTGGTGGGTGTGATCCAGGGCTGAGGCTAGGCAGGCAAACTCAGGGCAATGATAAGGAGGATTAAGGATTCAAGAGAAGAAGATAGTGTAGAGTTGAATTGGTTCACCATGGGATTAAAATGGGAAGAAAAAGAGAGAGTGGGATAGGTTAGGGGAGAGTGCCTGAGAGAAAATCGAGAAGTCACAGGGTCATGGTACAGTTGAAGAGAAGGGCTTTGGAAGGAAAGGAGAGGAGCCGGTGAAAAGCCAATAGATTATAGTTGGAGTTTGGAATTCTTGAACATAGCCATGGTATATTTGTAGGTGATGGCTAAATACAGGGTATGGCCATTTCTGTATGAGGATGAGGTGAGCTGAAGAAATAGATCATAGGAAATGAGGTTGAGGATCTGAGTGGTTAAGATGTTTGAGGGAGAGCCAAGGTGTATGTTGAAGTCCTTTAGTATGAGAGGAGAGATGAATTGTGAATCAGGTACCAAACTCATTGAGAAAAACAATAACCTGGATATCTATAGACATCAGTTACCAGGACCTTAATTGGGAGAAAGATAAGACAGACATTGATAAACCAGAGAGTATGCAGTAAATAGCAACGAGGATGATGCAAGTCTCATATGTCCATGTCACAGAGGACTGCTTGAAGGAACTGAAGCCGTTTAACCTGGAGAAGAGAAGATTTAGGGAAATGTAATAGTAGATAATTACTGAGGTCCCTTCAAACTCTCGAGTTCTTTGCTTCTGTGAAGAATCTCCATTTTTACTGGAGATGGGATACATACTATAATAGCAGGAATATTTGCAGGGTCTAATGTAACCTTGCTACTATCCCTAACCATTGTGATTTAAAAGAAGAGGGAAAAAAACTTCTATGAACAGAAAGGAACAAACTAAGTTTCCTTTTCATGCCCCAGTAGTCATGGCCAATAGTACTTTTCATAGCCAGGCCTCTAGCCACAATAAAGTGGCAGATGCTGATGTTGGAACTCAATTAAAAAGAAAAAAAAAATAGATTATAGAAAATGGATTATGTATTTTCCATTTTTGCTCCTTCCTTGTTCAAGTTATTTCACACTCAAAACTCTCTGGGTACTCTGGGATCACTGAGAATCCAGAAACATTGAAGATGTTAAATATTTTATAAATCTTTTTCAAGGTTGGCAGAGGAAGGCCACAGATGGGCATAAAGATTGGAAAAATATGCAGGTCTTTCCAAAATGTCCCCAGGAGAGACATGGTTGGTCTGTGAGCCATTTTCTTTCCATTCAAATTTCAATATTTTGAGAGCAGAAGTAGACCGTGGGGGATGGAGGGAGGAAGAAAAAAGTGAGAAAAGAATGCAGGGAAATGCTGCCACCTGAAACCTTGACATTTGGAACCCCTCCCATCCCCAAACTTTATGTAGATACAAAGAAAAAACCTGGAGAGAAACTACCCAAATTAAAGTTTTTATTCCCATTCCTCATTCTTTTCAAATGAAGATAACCAAATGGAATATCCAAATGATCAAAACGAATCTTTAGAAATTGCTAGCTTCTGCCCATATGGTAACCCATGAGCACTAGCAAGAACCTAATTCTGGTTGGGAATGGTATTTAATGAAGAAACCAAATTTACCTGCCCTCTAGCCAAAACCAACCAAACAAAAAATAACAAGACAAACAGAACTGTGTGAGAAGGGGGCCTCCAAACTTTTCTGTACTTTTGTGCTTGGAAGAGTTGCCAGTTCTTTGATTTTCTCCCAAACTTTGAGATCCCAAGGTGTAAAGAAAGGGATGTTAACTCCACACTGCCTCCATGGGGCAAATGACTCTTTGCTTATAAAATGAAGGGCAGTCTTGGACCAGATGGACTTTTGAGGTCTCTTTCAGTTCTGGATCTCTGACCACGCAGTTCTTGAATGGGTAAAAGGATGGAACCATGTTTGCCAACAACGTCTGGCTGGAGACTACTGAGTTAATATTAAGGTGACACAGAATAGAAAAAGTCTAGAGCCATCACTATTAGTCATTCCAAATTAGAGACTCAGTCACCACATGACTCATTTATTCCTGAGAGTGGTACCCACAATCCAACTAAAGAAGTATTTGTGAAGTTCCTCCACGTAGTAGGTCCTGACTGGTCTAGCCATGGGGCTATGAAAACAAGAACTAGTCCTGCTCTCAAGTAGTTCGCATTTCACTGGGGACATTGGGTTCATCACATGCCACGCTGGAATAGTACAGTTCTGTAAATGGCATATTGGCTCCCTCTCTCTGATGGGATCTCTGATCCCATGATATGGCACAAATTAACTGGAGTACTTTACCAAGCAGTAGTCATGATATTTACCCCAAGCCAGGTGGAGCAGAAAGAGACCCCTTGCCCTTTGCTCACTTTAGTAGGCTACCCAGTCCTACCAACAGTTATGGTTTCTTGATGAATGGTCTGCCTTAGTGGATGCAGGCCCCAACCCTGTATGCCTCTGGAAACATCGGAGAATTGAGACTAAAAAATTTTCCCTCTCCTGGACTACCCTAGTGAGTAGCCTCCCCAGACTGCTTCTTTTGTAGCAATCTTAAAGCTCATTGGGGGCTGCTGCTTTCTAGGGGTAGTCAGAGCTTGCTACCCATCTGCTGCTAGAGTTTTTGAGATCCCAGGGTCACCTTCTCAGGAAGAAATGGCTTTGAGTATCTGGTTCTTCACTAAGAGGGACCTGGGAACACTTTTCTCTGCAGCCAAGGGAATTTGAAGGAGGAATTTTTTTTTAAAGAGGAACTTTTCAAGGAAACTTCTGAGAATGGAGAGACTTTTCTGCAGTTTAGATTCTAAGCTGTTCAGATTTAAAGTACAAAGATGGTTCAAAAGGTTCATCAGCTTGAAATTAGTTTTGAAAGGATGGTGATGCATGTGGAGGTAATTTAAGGGGATTATAGGATAATGCGGATTTGGCCTGTGCCTTGAGCCACCAAGGAGCAGTGAGGGCGGTTGGGGATTAGGCTAGGGTTTTAACATTGTTATGGATGGTTTCCGAGTTTTAAATAATTGGATGTGCCCACTTGCAGCCAGCATTCCCAACTTCCTGAATCTGGTCCATAGTCAAACTTATCATACACTTGAATTTGTGAAATCTCCTTATCCATCCACAGAGTGAAGAGCACATAGATATTGTGTGTGTGAACATACAGATGTGAGCCATTAAGGCAGACTCTTTTGTACACCATGGGGTATACCTGTCCAAATTAACCCCTAATCAATCATATTTACTGTTGTAAGATTATTAAATAGCTATTGGAAAGCAGCACTGAATAGGGAATAGAGTAAAATAAAATGAAGGACAAGCTTGCACTAGATGGACTGTGAGGTCTCTTCCAGTTCTAGATCTCTGACCATGAAATTCTTGAATGGGTAGAAGGATGAAGTCATGTTTGCCGGCAGTTTCTAGGTGGGGACTACTGAGTTAATATTAATAATAAAAAGTGTAGAACAATCCCCATTACTCATTCCAAGTCTGGGAGACTTGGGATCAAATCTCACCTCTGCTACATTCTAGATGTAGGATGATGGGAAAGTCACTTCACCTTGCTCAGCCTCAGTTTCTTCAACTACAAAATGGGGATACTAATTATTTAGACACCCTCTTCACAGGGCTTTCATGGGCCTCAAAAGACCTTTTGGGGAGGGATGTTTTACAGCTTTAAAAGGGCTTTATATAAACATCAGATATTTTTATTGTTTTCCTATTCCATGTAAAGACCTAGATGTCTTCTAGTTGTGGGCTTAAGTTTCTTAATCATTAAGGCAGGATTTAAGATTTATTTGTAATTGACCATAAATACAGCTTACGATATGAAAATAAATTTTGCTTGACTGCATATATATAATGGGCATCATATTTCTTGTATTCTCAGTGTGTGGAGGAGGGATTAGAGGGAGAAAGAGAATTTGGAACCAAAAAAAATCGGAAAAAAATGTTTTTCAAATAGTCTGCCATAGCAGCTGGGTTTCTGAGCTTGCAGACACATGCAAAACATACTAGTTGTGACCTGGCCGAGTCAGCTCCCCACTCCAGAACTCAGGTGACTCTCTGGGCATTCGTTTTTGAGTACCTGTTGAGATAAATGCCCGATCCTCTTCATGTTTGGTATACCAAAGCTTTGTGCCCACCTGGGAACAATTTAGTGGTATGACTTATTGGATCCCCACCTGGTCTCAGAGAATGTATGCTCCTTGAGAGCCAGACTAAACCAACCTTGTTTTTATCTTTGTATTCCCAGCACCTGAGACCTATTGAATTTTTGTGGGATTGGCTTAGAATATCATTTCTATGAGGATGTAGTGTACTATTGAAATAGTCGGTATACACGACCATAGGCACATTTTGGATCGGAGCAATACAAAGGCTCAATGGAATTTTCGCTGGAGCCGGCCCTTATTTGTGCCAGTAATGATAACCTAGCCATTATTAGTCATCGTTTCATTATGAATAGAACTAGAATATGGCTGCAAGCCCCAATTATATGTCTCGATTTGTAGCCGGGAAGATGGGAGATCCAAAGTTATATAGCCGGCTGTTTATAATAGTGGGAATAAAACCAAGACCCATGACCCACTCGACAGTAAGGTGAAAGCCGTGTGACAGCAGAAGCCTTTGTATTGCCAAGGTCTCAAGGATGATGCTAACAAGCCGCCAGAGGTAGAGTGCCAATTACATTTCTATTTTAATGAAAGTTCAAGAAGTGAGAGCTGCTTCTGCCTAATGAAGTGTTAACAAAATGTCACATATTGACACTTCTTTTTGACTGGTCCCTCTTATTCCCCAAGAATGAATGCTTGATCGGGTGAGAAAATGTCTCCCTACTGGGTTGCCCAGGCCCTCTCTGACATCAATAGCTCCCACAGGTAGCTAAAGATTCAAGCCCTTTAATTTAGTTCTATTCAATCCAATATATTAAGTGCTCAGTATGGACAAAAGACAGGACTAGGTGCTGGTGACAGAAAAGGAAAAATAGATCCAAAATACTCCTTGTTTTCAGGAAGCTTACTTTTTGGGGGGTAAGAGAGGGAGAGACTTGGAGAAAGTCAGTAGGAGGTGGGAGAGAGTATCAATGGCTAGGTAGTATTAGGAAAGGCTTTCCTGTAGGACAGCTCACCTTCCCAAGTTGGTCTTGAAAGAAGCTTAAGTCTTTTAAAAGGTAATGCTGAGAAAAGACCGCACTTAGGCTTAAGGATCCAGTGTATGCAGAGTTACAAAGGTGAGATGTAGAACATCAGAGAGGCTGGTTTGGTGAGACCAAAAGTATATGAAGTGGAATCAAGTAAAATAAGTTTGGGAAGGCTGACTGCAATCAAATTGGGAAAGGCTTTAAATGCCAAGCCAAGGAATTTGTCTTTCATCCCAGAAGCTGTAGGGACCTGCTGAAGAGACTTCAACAAGGCTATATCATGGTCAGATTTGTGTTTTAGGACAATGGTTTTACCTATCTTGTGGATGGATTGGAGAGAGAGACAGAGACACACGCACGCACAGAGAAACAAAGAGAGACAGAGACAGAGACCGGGAGCAGGGAAAACATTTAGGAGGGTCTGAAGTAGGGTAGTGAATATGGAAATGAGGGGAAGGAAATGGATATAAGAGCGTTAAGAAAGTACAGTGGAGGATACATGGCAACTTATCGGATGGGAGAGATGAGGGAGAAAGAGGCGAGGATGGTTCTGAGGCTGGAGAACTGGAAAAAATCCATAGGGTTCACAAGATCATAGATAGCTGGAGGGGACCTCAGAGACCATCTAGTTCAATACCTTTCTTTTCCATATCAGGAAACTAAGGCCCAGGAGCCTCCAAGGTGGGTTAACCTCCAGGGAGCTTAAGTGCTCAGCTCAAGGATATACTAGCTGTAGTCCGAGAGAGATGGGATTTGAGTCCAAATCATATGACTCCAGAACCAGTTCTGCATCCTATGGGCCTCTCAATAAAAACAGGGAAAGCTGGAGGAAGGTGAGCTGGAGATGAGGAAAGGGAGAAGAGCTCAATTTGGGCCATGTTGGCTTTGAGGTGCTGATGGGGCAGCTAAACAGAGATTTCCATCTGGCAGTTGGTGAGGTGGAATTAAAGAAGAGGAAAGAGACATTTCAAAGCAGAAGGTTCTTCATCCTTTGATCCCAAGGACACCTCCGGATTCAACTTTAGTCCTTGGCTAGTCCCTGGCTACTCTAGGTCACACATTTGTTCCTTCCCCAGAGGTTCTAGAGCCAGGCAGAATGTTGTAACTTGATTACTCCTAGGGTCAAAGGGTCTCCATTCCTGGGTCAACAATAACAATAGGACTGAAAGATACCCAATTCACACACATAGCCATGTTCTTTGCTAATAGGGCAGGGATCATTTTCTCATGAAGCGACTCTTCCTTAGCTAGATTGATTTTTTTCTTCTTTAATCTTTTATGGAAGCTCCTAGCACAACGATACTATGTCTTGCACATAGTAGGCACTCCAGAAAATGAGTTGAATTGATAAACACAAAGGCTTGTTGCAATGAATGAACTGATATCAAAAAAAAAAAAAAACCCAGTTCAATTTCAGCAGCATTATTTACTGGCATTCTCTTTTGAATGTCCTTTTCATTAACATTCACATTAGGTTCACTGTTGAAGTTACAAATATACCCTTAAGTCCTGAGACATTTCCCCATCTATCAAAAGGGGAAAAAAAAGAAAAGAAATTGGGATTTGTTTTGTCGCCTTTCGAACCCATGTCACATTTAATTGCCAGATTAGCCATCAGAAAATCGAATTTTCCCTATTTATTTTTTCACTTTCTTCTGTATTGATTCCTTGGGTCTAATAATATTCATTTATTCAAGAAGGTTTTATGAGTCCCTGATGCATTTGAGAGGTGCTGCAAGGGCAATGAAGAGTGAGCTGGGAAGCCATATATAGCATAGTCTTTGCATTCCATGAGTTTATTCTCTAGTTGGGGAGAGGTGTGCTACTCATGATGATTTTTTTTTAACCCCAGTCCTACTATCAGACTCAAGTCTGCTACTTTTGCTATCTTTACGTCAATCCTGTGCACCCTCACTTCCAACCCTGACATCTGGCTTCCATTTTCACCACTGGATTGCAACTGCTTTCTTCATTGTCACCAGTGATTTTGATGGCCAAATTCTCCTTGATTTTGACACAGCTCTGGATCCTGTTGACCCATCATCCTCTCCTTCATGAAACCCCTGCCTTGGCTTCTATGATGCTGCATTCAGTTTCATTTGACAAACACTTTTCCTTCTTTCCCTCTGATCATTCCCATTTTGCCTCAATTTCTGGAAGTTTCCTCTTCTCAGATCCCGAATTCAAATGATTACTGATGCTCTCTCCTAAATCAACTTATCTTCTCTTTCTATACTTTCTGCCTTTTCAATTCCATAACTTTTTGCTCCTATGCAGATGATTTCCCTACCTCTAACCACACTGCAGCTATTCTCTTGGGCTCTATGAGCTGATATGGAAAGGGAAGGCTTTCAAGGAGGCAGGGGGACTTGAATTGAGGCTTAAAGCAGAAGTAAAATTTGACCAAGAGATGGGAAGAAGCAAAGTCAATTCCAAGCAGAGCACAAAATGTGCCATACTTGGTTCTAGTGATGAAAATTAAATGCTTTTTCCTTTCTCATCCTTGTCATTTCCCAGTACTAATCCCCCCTCTATAGATATATTTATATATTTATACATATAGATATATCTTTTTAAAATGAACAAAAGTGAACATTTACTGTGTATGATAGAAGAGATCTCATTCTATACTGGTGTTCCCTGTTATACTAACTAGGTGACTTTACCTTTCACCACCACTCCCAGGTCTAGTCTCCTCCTTTGAAAAATTAGGGGCCCTTGGACTAAATGATATCTAAAGCCCCTTCCACCTCGAAATCTGTGACTCTATAAAGTGTATTCCATCATCAGATAGTATCAGAATTGATCATGAAATTGGCCAGAGTTCTGATTTCCTTCAGCATTGGTTCTCATTACGTGATTTTCCTCCTGGTCCTCCTTCTCTCCTTATGTATCAGCTCCTATAGTTTTCCCAGTGGGCATCTGAGTTCCTTATACTTATTGTTTCTTCTCTGATAATATTCCATTCCATGGATACTTCCCAATTTGATCAGCCATGCGCCAATCCATGGCTACCCATCTCGCTTACACATTTTTGCTGTCACAAAAAGGGCTTCAAGACATATTTTGGTATTTCTGATCTTTGATCATCATCAAAATTGTGCATTTGTCCATACTACCCTCTACCTGCAGACCTCCACTCTACCACAGTGTCAAGTTGGAGGAACTGGCTTCAAATAGAGGCTCTGTCACTGACTTTTTCATCTTGGATAAATCACTTCCTCTTTCCAAACCTTGAGAGTTTGGACTAAATGACCTCTAAATTTGTGATCCTATGTTTATGCCTTTAACTTGCTCCATACGGCCACCCATCCTTGAGCTTAGAAGGCATGTTTGCTTCTTCCTCAGAGGATGGAAAAGATGGGTAGTAGTGATATTTGCTTGGGAGAGACTTGGTCTATAAAGCACCAAAAGTTGTGACTTAGCAGTGAAAAAAATCAGGGAAATCTTTTCTTCAACCTGTAGTGGAATGGGATCATTTGAAGCCAAACCCTTTAGCATTAGCTCATGGTTCTGTCACTTATTACCTGTGTGATCTTGGCTAAGTTATTTTCCTTCTATATTAACTTCTCTGGGTCTCACTTTATCATCTATAAAGAAAAGTGGTTTGGATTAGGGTTCACAAGTCTTTTCCACCCCCAACTCTATGATCCTGCTCCCCCTAAAAGGGACCATTTGACTAAACTCAGCTACTTGACTTTTGTGTGTGCGTATTTAAGTCAAGATGGCTTGTGCAAGTGCATGTATGTAGAGAAATCATAATTACTTTACAATCAGTCTTAGAAGAATCAAAATTGCAGATGTCCCCAAGGTTAATGAGAGAAGGGAATGAACAATTATGCCATGTTTTAGAGTTTACAGAATACTTGACGTGAAGTCTTTTCTATAGAAAAAAAAAACATAGTGGTTGTAAGTAGGATCAGTCTAGAACGATTCTACCATCCCTTTCGGCACTAAAATTATGATTCTGTTAATGCTGTTGATATATTACCTAGCAGCTTCCTATTTTCCCTGAGCCTTCTTGCTAACCAGGTGCTACATTTTAGTCATAAATTTCAGTACCCCTGAGTGTTGGCTCCCATAACAAAAAGCCTGCTTTCTTTCCCTAGTGATACTTCTGGTGAGGAAGCAGAGGTAGAAGGAGCATCTTTGCTGATGAACTCAGAGAGCCAAGTGACCAAAGAACTAAGTAATTGGGGCTTGCAATGAAATGCAAAAGAACTCCAATAATGATTCAAGCTAGTTACTACATGGATTAAAATTGAATGTATAGTGTCCCCCTATTAGTTTGCTGTGGCCAGTGGAGGTAGGCCTGACCCCTAGCACCAGAGCTGCAAATACATGTTATGTTCATAAAAAAAAAAAAAATCTGTACTGTGTCTCAGGGAAGCTGGTTGAGGTTGTGCTACCCAAAAGGCAAGATTCAATAAGATAAAGCAGGAGAGCTTTGGATGTGCCTAAAGCTTCTGTCAGTGAAGCCCAAGTCTTGCCTTTTCCTCCTGGACCTCCATGTACATCTCATTCTGCTTGGTGAATTTCATGAGGAATTTCCGCCAGAATTCATTGTAAAGTGACTTTAAATATTAGTCTAATGGGTGGGAGAACAACTCGTCCCTTTTGGCAGTTTGTTATTGAGGGTATCCAAAAGGAGGGCCAGAACCCAGGTGTGCCGGAACACCACCCGTGTGGTCAGGAAGTTGTCACAGGGATAAGTTCTGTCAAAAGGCAGAACTTTCTCCAAACTCATTTAGAGAAAAGAGAAGCTGTAGGGTTTTTTGGTTCGGCTTGGGGTTTTTCCCTGTTGACTGAACTCCGTTCCGGCTGGATAAAAAGATAATTGCCCTTACAGCAGACTCGTCTCCTGTTACTGCTATCTAAATGTGAAGAATTACCAATTTGGCTCTTCAGCGATAGTGTAGGGCTGATGGAGTGCCTGTCCTCAGTCCAAACAGATGTCACATTTCCAGTGGTAAATGGGAAAACAATTTTGTTGCCAGGCCATGTAGTTAGAATTGGAGATGCACCATATTGGTCTGGGGTAGCATGCCTCGGAGTTGGAGACGCCAGTGAGCAGAGCCCCTGTAGCAGGCTCGCTATAAACTCTAAAGGAAAGGAATGGAATCGGAGCTAATAGCCTTCTGTCCGTCACCCAAAGCCAACGGGTGAAACAAATCAATGCACTTCTTTTCCCAACAATCACAAATTGAGTACATTAAGAGTGAAGCCTTTGAAGACACTCATCCTTCATGAGACCAGCCAAGCTGTGCAGCCTGGAGATGAAAGCAAGACCTTGACTGCAGGTGTATGGGCAGTAGAGCAGCTCTCTTCCTCCAAGCAGTTGTCCTAGGCTCCATCACCTTCCCTGGCCACCTTTGCCTGCTCACCCAAGTGAGAATTGCCCTATTCCCAGAGTGCCTGTGATTGATCTGCTTTCAGCCTCTCTGACCCCGAGCAATGCTCATGGTCTGTGCAATGGGAGATGGTGTGTGTGCCATTGGTAGTGATATCTCAGATCCAGTTGAATGTGGGAGTAGCTACAAAATGTCATCAGATTTTCCATTTGATTTCCTGGTTGTACCCAGAATTCCTCCCCTTGGGGGATATATTCTTAGGACCTATTTCTCTAATGGATATAGAGACTCTGTGTGGACTTGAGCTGGGATTGTCTCACTAGGACTGGCGCAGTCACTTCGCAGCTGCCGCTTGAGGGACCTCCCCGGTTTCAGAGCTAGCAGGAACCACACAGACCCAGATTTCCCTGTAAAAGAGAACCAACATCTAAGCCTCTCCTGAGAGGCCATGGAGAGGGGAGCATTCCACATTGTGAGGCTGCCCACCCGGCAAACGTCGGGAAGTTTTTCCATACTAAAGCCCTTATTTTATAACTGAGGTGGAGCAGATCAAGCTTCATCCTGCCTTCATGTGGCAGCCACACTGAAAATGTTCTGCCCTCAGTCTTCTCTTCTCTGTGCTACACATTTTGAACTTCTTCAATTACCCTCACATTCTATCTTATCTCTGTTTTGTAGGATCAAAACCTATAAAAGTGTGTGATCATTTCTTATTAGTAGGACTTGCTCCCAATGGTTTCGTTCATGGATATTGATAATTTGCACACTTTTCAAATGTGTTTTCACGGTGGCCCCAAATGATGCCTGAAGAGCACAGCATTATACACGCAGAGAAAGGGTACCCAATTTGTAGAACTCTTAAATAATCCACAGATTAGCAAATCATAAAATATCAGGGCTTGAAGCATCTTGGGAAACCATCTGACCCAATCCTTTCATTCTATAGAGGAGGCTAGAGACAGAGCACGGTTTTGCGCAAGGTCACAGGACCGGCCAATGACAAAGCCTGATCTCTTGTCTCCCATTCAGTCTGCAGCTCTCTCTCCTGAAGTTCTCCCTATTCATCTCCAAATTCATCATTTGCCACGACCTCAGGAAGACAATAGCAGGGTCAGAAACTGCCGTTGGATGACATTCTAGACAGTAGGTATGGTTCCCTGCCAAGTGCCACTAAGGGTTAAAAAAAAGTTCCAGTAAATAGTTTGAGTATTGAATTGAAACTTTTCTATACACCTGTACTTAAGCACACATCCCCAGAAATTTAAACTGCAAGGTTTAATTAGAAAGGGAATTACAATTTCAGATTTATGAAAAGAGCAGAGGTCCCAGATCTCTAGGTCATCTCATTTTGATATAACAAGACAAAGCAGCTCTTCCCAAGAGAGAATTAACCTTCTTTCTAAATCAAGCTGAAGATATTTCACAATTTTTATCTTTAAATAAAAGAAAGGTCCCTATCAATTTATCTTATTTCTCCTATGGTATTGCTCCATAATTAAAGTAAAGACTAGGCAATTTGAAAATGTAAATAGCCATGTTAGCACAGAAAAGGCATTTTCACTCAGGAAGGCAATTCACCACTTGGTTTCCTCACATGTTTCCTAAGGAGCAACTAAAGCCAATTTGATAATGAATAGCTTAAAAATTCAATTACTGCCTCTTGGAGCCTGCATCCACATGACAACAAAACCAAAAAGTGACACCTGGTCAAATTGGCTGCGGTTTTTTCTCCTTGAGGATGAACGAGTTGGACCTCTTTTCTCCTCTATTTTTACTTGTTACAATACTACTTCCATGCTTTCTGGCACCCATACCTGTCCAGAAAATGATCAAGAACCCCTAAAGGAATAAGAAGCCTTGGAGAAATGGTATACCATACAGCTTATTCATCTTATTCATAAAAGAATCCCTTAGGCCCAGGCTTAGAGCCTATTTGCTGTTTCTTTACACAGATTCCTAACAAATTTGAAGATCTTGTTTCAAGCTTAGAGATGATATGTAGAAATCTAAAAGTAGGAGAAGGCTGCTCAAGGTAGGCACACTGACAAGTGAGACACAGAAAACACAAACTAAAAAGCTAACATAGGAACTAAGAAGATTCGCCAACCTGAGGGTATTTACTTTTGGGATAAATAGTTCTCTATAGCTCAATATGTGCTAAGGGCATCCTTGTAGTAGGTGCCATATCTGTAAAGTTAGAAGGTCCCTTAAAATAACCTCTATTTCAATCCTTCCCTCCCATTTTATAGACTGGGAGGAAGTGTGTGGTGGATAGAGCAGGACACTTGGGATTGCTAGAACTAGTTTCAAAGCCTATCCCAGACACTAACTGTGTGATCATAGACATGACTCAACAATTTAGCACTCATTTCCTCACCTGGGAAAATAAGATACTACTAATCCCAGTACCTATGTATCTTTCAAGGGGGCGTAAGGAAACCACTTTCTAATCTGCAAAGCACCACAATAATGGAAGTTCCTATTAAAGAGGAAGAAACTGAGATCCAGAGTGACTCAGGAAAATCTAAACATTTCCCTTTCACTCTGTTCTATTGAACAATCTCAGTTTCCTTAGCTACTATCTCATGCTCAAAAAAAGGTGTGTGTGTGTATAAATATATATATATAAATATATATATATATATGTATATATATATATATATATATATATGATAAATGCCAAAGGAACTATGGGAAAACAGGCACACTAATGAATGTATTGTTGGTAGAGATGTAAATTAGTTCAGTAATTCTGAAAAGCAATTCAGAACTATACCAAGTTATTAAACTATGCATGCCCTTTAAATCTATACCACTACTGAATCTATAACCCCAAAGAATCCAAAGAAAGAGGAAAAGGGCCCCATAAACACCAAGATCTTTAATGTAGCTCTTTTTGTGGGAGCAGAGAGTTGGAAACTGAGGTGGGGGTGTCCATTGGTTGGGGAATGTCTAAACAAACTATATGATGGAATACTTCTACTGTGCTATAAGAAATGATGAAGGGGATGTTTTCTGAAAACCTGGGAAGTGTATGAATCTGAAGTGAGCAGTACCAAGGGAACGATTTATACAATAACAATGATATTGTAAAGACAATCAACTCTTAGATACTTAGTGACTTTGATCAATACAGTGGCCAACCAGAAATCAAGAGGACTGGGGATGAAAAATGCTATCCACCTGTCAGTGAAGAATTGATGGAGTATAGAGTGAAGCATATTTTCTTCTCTTTCTTTTTTTTGCCTTATTTTTCTCAGAGCATAGTTAATACAAAACTTTGTTTTGCATGTCTATACATATTTGTAATGAGTTTTATTTTTCTTGCCTTCTCAATGGGGGGTGAGGGGTAGAGGAAAAGAGAAAATTAGGAACTGAAAATAAAATAAAATTGAATTAAGAACAAAAAACCCAAACAAAGCAAATTTCCTGAAATTGTGCTCATTTGGAAAGTACCTTCAATTTAACACTGCAGGGGAGGGAAAGTTAAAAGAAGTAAAAGCCTTGCTTTCCAAATGAAGATGGAGAGGCCGATCTGTTAAGGCGCTGGAGCGCATAGTTTCAGTCATTAAGTAAGTATTCACTGAATACCAACGATGCGAGGGCCCTAAGAGAGGCACTGCAGGGGTTAGCATCTGTCCTGAAAGAGTTTCCAGTCTAGTCGGGGAGAAAAGACATCTACATGGAAAACGAGACAATACAACAGTTGGACGTACTTTGCCGCTACTGTTGTGTAAACCAGGGTTTCTTCAACTTTTTCAATTCACAACCCTTTTATACGCAAGATATTTTTCTGTGACCCTGGCTATATAGGTCTATCAAATGGTTATACAAATAAAATATTTACTGATGACAAAACATAAATTTTAAAACAACTCTTCGGGATACATGTCATTTTTCACTAATTAAAGATGAAAGCAAATTTGCATACTAATGAGATAGATGTGCTTATTTATTTTTACATAAAGAATTCAATCCTGGTGCAATATTTGCTACCTTTTATTGCTGTCAAGTTTTTGGCAACCCCCACATTCATTTACATGACCCACAGTTTAAGAAGCTTTGATGTAAACCACTGAACTTGCCTCCTAATTGAATTCCAGGCTTCCAATCCTTCCTCCTCCTCCTTGCCTTTTCTCTAACTCATGGCTTCCTTCAAATCCCAACTTAAATACTACCTTCTGCAGGAAGCCCTTCCTGATGCCACTTGATGTCATTGCCTTCCCTCTGGTGATTGTGTCCCACCTATGTCTTATTCATACCTAATTGTTTGCATGTTGTCTCTGCCGTTATCCTGTGGCTTTTTGGAGAGCCTTTCTTTGTACCCTTGATGCTGAATACAGTGCCTGGCACATAGTGGGCACTTATTAAATGCTTCTTGACTTGGCTTGCAGCAAATCCCCTGTAAACCTTAAAGCTCTGTATAAATGTTAGTTCTTGCTACTTCCCATTGTGATTGTGATTATTATTGATGCTCTGTAATGGAAGAGATAAGCAATGATTGACACACTAGATGGTGACGTTCTTCTTGGTGTTTGTTGTCTGTCTTTGCGGCTGCTCTGAGTCTATCTCCCCCCAAAACTGCACCCTGAAGGTAGTATTTGGATTTCTCCTTCTTGCATTTCTAGTTGAATTGACAAAAACAATAGCTTTTTCCCTGAGAGTTCCTGAGAAATCCTGAGCTTCCTTGAAATCTGTCTTTTAAAACTTCAACTTTACAAAATGGGATCTAAACACATAAACATGCACATACACACATGAACCTTCACACACACACACACACACACACATATCCCAGAATATCTGCTTCCACTAGTGGATAGTGAGAAAGAAAAGGGAGAGTGTCTTAGGGAATAAGGAGGAAAACCCCAGCTCACTATGGCCAGAAGCTAGCCTTCTCGGGCAGCCTTCAGTGAGCTCACTCTGACCACTGTCAGTGTCCTGCTAGCAGCTCTCTTCTTGAGATGAGAAAAACAACCCAGATGATTTTCAAGCTGGGAAGTCTAAAGTAAAAGCATCTCCTATAAATGAGAGTACACACATTGAAGCAGGAAATCCATTTTGCTTCAGAGAGTATGTTTGCACGAAAATGACTTATCAGGCTCATTTTGGTCAGCATGCCTGTTCCCTAAAATAATAATATAGGAAAAGAAGAGGCTTGTGGCTCATGAATAAAAGATATTGGTCAATGTTCACCTTGATTGGAACTTGGTTTTATTTCAGCAGGATAGAGAAGGAGGTCTTCCATAATTAAAATGAATAATGCCAGGTGTTTGATTGCCAGCTTCCAGCACATTGCAAAAATGATGGGGACACTACACAAACCGTCTGTGGTTTTCCTTGCTTTGACTAAAGCTGCTGTCTATAGGTCCAGTGTCCTCATAGCGCTTCTTCCTCTAGCTCTCTGGAAATAGCTGGCCCAATTGGCCTGTGACTAAGAATACCAATTCCCTGGCTTCTCCAGCCTTGCTTTGTGCTTCCTTACTTTTCCTTCTTCTTTTCCCATGCTCCTCCACTCTAGCCTTCCGGGTTCTGATCATCCTCTCTGTTTTTCTTGCAGACAGTTGTTAGTAACTAAAAGTCCAGGAGCCATCAATGGTCAGCACTCTCTCTTTCTTCTGTCTGGTACCTCTCAGCACTGAGCGCCAGTCTTACTGAGTAGCCATCTGTCACCCTCTCACGGTGGCCCTGCCTGGCCATCATTAGTGGTAGAACTGGAATTAAGAAGCCTTTCATTCAGAGTAACAAGAAGAAAGCATGGCATAGATGGTGATAATTGAGCAAGGAAATAGAGCTGCCTATTCCCCAGAAAGTTCAGCTGATATTCTCATAGAACTCTGTCAGCAATTTGGGTCCTGGGAGAAGGTTTCCATGGTAACAGGATTTTTAAGGGTGGCAGTAAGGGAGCAGGGTTGTGCTGTGTGGTGAAGGCCACTTGATAACAAGGCAATAGGTGTGGAGATGACAGTCTCTATACCTCTTTGGGGAAGACGCGGGTCCCCTCAAATTTAGTTCCCCAGAACCAAATCTTGTTCACTCTGTCCTAAATGTGGTTCTGCTTCTTGGCAGTCGGTCTTGTCCTTCTCCAAGGGTGAGAACCTGATCATTTTGGAAGGGATGAAGGGATGCCACTTTTGTTTCTCCTATATCAACAGTATAAAGCTTTTACCACTTTGTGGGGAGGGGGAGGAAAAATCAGGGTGGGACAGTCATGAGGTAATCTCATACATAGTTGGTGAATAAATGAAGAAGTCGGAGAGCTACTGTTCTCAATTAATTCTTACAAAGGGCATCATCTCTGACTCAGAGACTCCAATGGCACAGTCTTGCTTTTCATGGTCCATCAATCAGGGATGCTAGTAGGGATGGGAGCAAAGCTTGAAATAAAGCTCCAACTTAGATAGTCTAGTCATGCTGCTTAGAGATTTATTTGACTGACAGTACATTTAAAGATCAGTAAAATGCCTACAGCAGTTTCAGTCACTTGAACTTGTGAAATTGCTGCTGTTTTCCTTTTTTCTCTCTTCTCTTGGCCTTTTTGTGTGTGGCAAAAGACAGATTTGCTATCAACCTCCTGAAATTTTAACATTTCCATTAATAGTCAGAATATGCTCTATAGGATACCTAATGTTATAGCTTTGTCTTTAATGCTAAATCTTCACAGGTTTTCCCTTTTCTTGACCAAATTTAAGGACTTTCTTCTGAGGACCAAGATAAACATTCGGAATCACAGTCTGGGGAGGGCAGAGCACACTGGAGGCTTGGTTGGGCATGATAACTTTATCTTAAAGCAGGAAAAAAATTCAGGAAAAATGTAATTGAAGAGAAACTGTTCTTTTCTGTGAAAGTAATAACAATTTTTAGTTGCAAAGAATTCCTGACAAAGCCCAGCTTTTATGTTCCCCATACTGGCCATAGAATTTAGTGAGAATAGCATCCTCCAAGAGCAGGGAGGGGCTTCGTCTAGAATCTGTCCCTGCTTTACTGGGCCACTTGATGTGAAGCACTTATCTGGTTCTCTTCCCGGTTTCCTCATATATGAAGAAAATAAAGACCAGCCTTAGAGAGAATGCTTCCCACCATCCAGATATGACTAAAGAAAAGGAATCTCAAATGAGTTGGGGCTCTCTACCTTGAAAGCTTCCTGCTTATGGACTAAGACATCATCAATGCAGAAAAGCAAAGTGAATGCTTGATCAAGAATGGTCTTTGAACACCCATTTCTTGGTGGGGCTGAAGGAGTAGTACACTTAGCAATCAGAGAAAATGCATCTATCTGCCAAATAAGAGGTCAGGACAGTAGCAACCAGGGAGTACAGAGCAATGGCTAATGTTGCACAATGAGAAGGGGTGGGTAATTAAATTCAATTAAATAAAGCCTCATTGGTAATTGTATTTCTGCTTGAGACCCTTTCAGAAAAGATAGCTATGAGGCAACTTCTGTTTGCAGCTAATTGGCAATCAGAGAGAGAGAGAGAGAGAGAGAGAGAGAGAGTTTGTGAGTTAGATCTAGCATCATCACATGTAAAAAAGTGGGCAACCCATAACATTGGGTTGCTAATGAGCCCACTGCCAACAGAGCCCTTGATGCAATAAACAAGTGCAGTCTCTAGGAACTTCATCCCACAATTCCCCCCCCCACAAGAGTTTATCACAAGAACCATTGCTAAGAACAGAAGACTGAGGATCTTGCATCCAGCAGACATGGATGGCAAAAGGAATTCTTCAGTGACCTATAGAGGATGTGCTATCTCCGTGTGTGTTTCTGCCAGTGCCAAATAACAGCCAAGTTTGCTATGATTGTGCAAGAGCTGGATCCTCTCAGGAAAAATATAGTTTGTTGTGCTCCACGGAAAAATGATGTGGGGCCAGAGGAAACATCAAGAAAAAGTAAGTGCAGTGCATAATGGTCAGCAAAAGAAAAGATCACAAGTGGCCATTAGAGACTCCTCACTCGCGTGTACTGTGCTGGATATTTGTCATCCTGATGTAAACAGTCCAAAAGCTTGCTGAGTTCATGGGGCATCTATACCGAATGTGATGGAGAGCCCTCCAAACCCCATCAAACCTGACAACCAGAGACTCATGTGAGAATGGATTGATCTGTTTGGCTGAGTTTTTCTTTTTTTCTGGAGAAAATATCCTTAGTTATACAGGATCGTTCTTTGTGGAGGGGGGGAGCAAGAGGCAGAGGTGAAGAAATGACATCCTAGAAAAACAGAAGATACCAGTAAAACTTTATTTTATTCTCTGAGATTTTGTTAAGAGTCCCTTCCAAATCTGCCATAGTTTGGCAGGTAATTTCAAAAGTGGACATTGACTGGCATTCAGAGGTGTTAATTACTTTGAACATGTTCTTCCCGTTCAGCTTTGATGTCAGAGTGCCAGAAAGTCGCTTAATATGTTCGGCCTCAGTCTTCTGCTGTAAAGTGACACGCTTAGGAAACCTTGCCTAGAGGAGATCAGTCATGAGGATCAATCACCTTTATCCATTGTTGTCCTGTGATCTCTAGATTCAAGCTCAAAGTTCTCAGGATCTATCTCTCATTTTCATATAATAAGAATTAGATATCAAGTCCAACAACATTTTGATAGCATCAGAAATAGATTTCATGAGATGAAGGCGCTAACTAGTAGCTGTGGGTTTTGAGTGGAGTCCTGTTGCTTGATGCCATCCATATGTGCCAAATGGCTAAGAACATGCTTGACTTGTACTTCATTTCATTCAGAAGTCATACATAGTTCTCTTCAGGAGATATAGGATAGATTGAAAGCTAAACAGAACCATAAGGGGCTTAGACTCTCTCCTAGGAGGATGCCACATTTCATACCAATTCTGAAAATAAATTTTGGCAAAGTATATTTGAAATGATGAACAGTTTTCCACGTGAACAGCAAATACTCCAGCATTTTTGCAATAATTGAGTCTGTTTTGTATACAACACAATCATAGACTGACTGACTGATACTCCCAATTCACACTGGCACTAGCACATTGTTTCCACAGAATACAATACAGCGGGATACTGTTCTTCTGGGTTCTAGTAAATGATGGTGGGGATTTTTCTAGTGTTTTAGCAACATGAACTCTTCTCTGTGTTTTTTGCCATTGGTCGTCATTTTATACCAATTAAACAGTATTTTGGGGTATTTTCAAAGCTTTCTAAGATGATAACAAGAAAAGAAAGAAAAATATAAGAAAAAAATTGGTACAAGCTATCACCCCTCTCCAAAATCTGAGACACATGCATCAATATGTAAAAGAAAAAGCAGTCTCAAGCCTAGAGAACTTATGTGTCCAACTCAGAGTACATGATGATTGGAAGTAGTTGTCTCTCTAGTTGAATCCTCTTGAAGTTGCTGTTAGGCATGAATCAATAAATTAATAAATAACTAGTAAGTGCCTTCTTTGTGCCAGATATCATGCTAAGCCATGATAGAGATTTCTGTTGCATTTTTGGTAGAGTCCTTTCCTCGGGGTGTCTTTTTTTTTTTTCTTTGGCTCCCAATGGAACACTGCCATCAGTGATTGCTCTTCCATGGGACATTGCTAGGAAATCTGCAAAGTTTACGATGTCATCTTGTGATGTGAGTGGGAGGAAGAAAGGAAACAGAATCTTCTCTTTCCCGTCCCCAGGGATTTGCTGGTCACTACTTCCTTCTTCATGCTGGCAAGACACTAGAACGCCGAGTTCCAAACCAGCCTGATAGTTTTTTTAACAAGACATACAGGATATGACTGAATCTCTTCAATCAATCTCAGTAAATCTCTGTGGAAACAATCCAGTTCATCCTATGATTTTCCTTCTTCCTAATCAAAGACCTTTTGTGTAGTCTAATGCCTTTATTAGAATCACCAATCAATTGATGTAGTGCTGGTGTGAGTGATGTGGGGTAATTGATTGGCTTGATGCAGTTGACCCTCACTTTTATTGATGCATAAGCTAGTAGTGCATAACTGAATCAAAGGCTTTATTAACTCTACAAAGTCAGGAAAAACATTTCACAGCAATTTAAGGACAACTTGTTCAAAAATGCTGAATTGAAAAGAAAATGCTCTTTCTACCCTTGGAGCTTTTGGGTATGTCCTTTTGGATCTTAACCAATATATTATCTTCTTATAAAGGTGTGTAGATTTTTTTTCATGATACCAGCTGTGAATGCTTCATATAAAGCATATAAACACATGATTGGTCTGTATTGTGAGAAATCACTGATGTTTTTATCATCAGGTAATAGATGTGTGATACTTTTTGAGGAGAAAGGTAGGATTCTGCCTGTTTCTAAGGAGAAGCTGCTAAAGTGCCTTGCTAATGATCCCCATACCACTGTTAACAGTGAAGACAATAATTGGGTATTTTATCTAGCTCCACTGCTTTTCCATTTTGTTAAGAGAACAAAGTTTCAGCCACTTCCATTAACATAACAGTCTTGTCTCTATATTAATGGTGAGCAAAATGTCTGTTTCTTATTTGATCCAAGTTGAATTTTTGCCATATTACATTTTTGTAAGCATTTACATGTTTGGGTTTTTTTTTTTTTTTTAACATTTCTACGTCATGCGCCCCTTTGACCTCTTCTCTTTTACACTGTCACCGTTACCTGATGGTAGAGGCTATGAACACCTATCTCCTGTACTGTTACAATAGCCTGTTAGTTGGTCTGTCTGCTTCAAATGATTGCTCACTCCTGTAATGTCCACGCTAGCTTTCTGGAGGTCCTTCAAATGAGCCTTAGTCTCAGGAGGATAGTCACCTTGAGAATGGTGAAGAATAGAGTCTAGAGTCTTTGTCTCCTTCATAGTCTGTCTCCTTCACAGTCTGTATGTGTCACAGTCTGACCTAGTCTTGATCTTAGTGGAGGAGCGCAGGAGACAGGAGAGCCACCAGGAGGATGGTCAAAGATGGAATGTTCCTATTTCCAGTCCTCTCAGCCCTTAAATACCTCGGTATGATTACATCATTACAGCACATCATGTATGTGTGAACTAGAGAACCATTACATCACCATGCTAAGTGCTAAGTGTATGTGAACTAGAGAACCATCATCTCATCAATCACATTGAGTTAACACCTTGTTGTAAGTATCCTTGTTTCAGGTATACTTCTCCAGAGTTCCCACACTCTACACACTTCAATCAAGTCTACACTCAGTGTCAAAGTGATCTCACTATACGGATCTTCTAATGTCATTCATCACCCCCTGTGAAAAAAATCAATAAATTTTGGTAGCTCCCTATTACCATCAGAATCAAAACCATCTGTATTTCATTCAAAGATGTTTATCACCTGCCTCCTTCCTATTTTTTCATCTTCCTATACTTTACCCTCCCCACCTACTCTAAAATCCAGTGGCACTTGTGCTCTTTGTTTTTTTATTCACATGAGACTTAACTTAATCTTAAAGAATTGATGGGTCAAAAATACAAATCACAAAATCAATAGAAAATTTCATCAACGAAAATGACTTCAATGAGACAACATACCGAAATTTGTGTTATGCAGTCAAAGCAGTCATTAGAGAGAAAGTTTTATCTCTAGCACTTTCATGAAAAAGAGAAAGGGAAAATTAATGAATTGGGCATGTACCCAATAATTTTAAAATGATCAAATACCAAATTAGAAATTCTGGAGATCAAAGAAGAAATTTAACAAAGTTGAAAACCAAAGAACCCACATTTAATTGTTCAATAAAATTAGGAGTCTTTTTTTAAATCAATAAAAGGGAAAAAATTATCTAATTTGATTATTTTTTAAAAAGGAAGAAACCCAAATTACTGATATCAAAAAATAACAGGAAAATTCATAATAAATGAAAGAGAAATAAAGGAAATTATAAAAATCTATGTTTTCCAATTATATACTTAAATGAATGAAATGACAAATAATTATAAAGAAATGAAATATCCAGAAATATGAAATAATTTTAAAAACCTAATCTCAGAAAAATAAATTGAATAATAAGCCATAAATTAACTCCCAAAGAATAAAACAGAATCATATGAGTTTATAAGCAAATTCTTTCAGATATTTTAACAATGTTAATATTACATAAACTGTTTTCAACAATAGGAAAAGATGGCCTTGTGTTAAATGTTTTCTTTGATGCAAATATAGTCATGCTGCCTAAACCAAGGAAGAATCAAGACTAAGAGAGAACATTATTACCAATGAAAATTAATGTAAACATTATGAATAAAATGTTGCCAAGGAGGTTATAGCAACATGTCAAAAAATGAAATTGGCTCAAGATTGGGAAAACCACTAACATAATGTGCTATATTAATAACAAGAACAACAAAAAAAGCCAATAATGATATCATTAAATGCTGACACTTTGGACAAAATGCAACCCCCATTTATGTGAAGAAAGAAAACACCTCACTAGAAAACACAGGGATAAATTGTCCTTTCTGCAATATATTAACTAGTTTCTCTTTAAAAGTAAGAGCTAATACTGCATGGAAGAAAGATAGATTAGAGACCTCTCCACTAAGTTTAAGAATAAAGTAAGGATGTCCATTATCATTAGCAGTTTTTAAATATCATACTAGAAGTGTTAAGTCTAACAATAAGGCAAGAAAAATTAATTTTAAAAAGGACCATCGACAAAGAGGAAAGAAAATTATCATATTCTGCAGAAAATAAGATGGTTTACTTAAAGAATGAACTAAAATTAGATGAAATAGTTGAAAGCTAAACTTCATCAAAGTTGTAACATATAAAACTAATTCACATAAACCACCAGACTTTCTATATAATATCAACAAAGCCAAGCAGAAGATATTTCATTTAGAATATTTTGTTAATGTCCAACTCTTCATGGCTCCATTTCTTGGCACAGCTGCTGGAGTGGGTTTGCCATGTCCTCCTCTCCAGCTCATTTTGCAGAAGAACTGGTGCAAACAAGGTGAAGTGATTTTCCCAGGATCACACACCTAATTAGTTCCTGAGCTCATATTTGAACTCAGGAAGATGAGTTATCCTGACTCCAGGCCCAGCACTCTATCCATTCACCTCCTAGCTGCCCCTTAAAATATTTACAAAATATATAAAGTACTTGGGAGTCTATCTACCAAGATACACACATGCACACATACATACACACACACACACACACACACACACACACACACACACACACTATACTGATACTCCTACAAAATAACTTGTGAAGGAAAAACAAACCTAAATTGAAAAAAATGTTAATTACTCATAAATAGGCTGAAACCATATGACAGAAATATCAACATGTCTAAATTGACTCACTTTGCCCTACCAAAATACAAACATTATCTTATAGATTTGGAAAATATAGTAAGTTATCTGGAAAAACAAAGGATCATGAATCTCAAGGGAAATAATAAAGAAAAGTAGAAATAATGTGTATTACAAAGATCATATTACTAATAGCTGATGTTAAATTACACTATAAATTGATGATTATTGAGATTACTAAGTACTGGTTAAAAATATTGAAGTTGATCAGGTAAGGTATACAACATACTGAAGTAAATCAACCTTGAAGCCTAATGTTTGATAAATTTAAACACCATCTAAACAAAAATTAATAGGATACTTGATAGTGGTCTGATAGCAATTAGATTTAAACCAATATCTTATACCATGTGCCAAACGAAGCTCTAAATGGATATGTAATTCAAATATGAAAGTTTGCATCATAAAAATAATAAAAGAAGACATTTCCTTTCAGATCTATGAATAAGGAAGAATCCATAACTAAACAAAGGATAAAGAGCATCATTGAAGATAAAATGGATAATTTTAGTTACATTAAATTTTTAAAGTCTTGTACAAATGAAACCAATGCCACTAAAATTAGAATAAAAGCAATTACTAGGGAAATTTTTTGCAGCAATGATATATAAAGAGTGACTACCAGGAACTATTCCATAATTAATAAATAATTGAAGGACATGAACATAATTCAAGAAATATTTTGCAAAAGAAGAAATCCAAGCTGTCATTTGGCCAGTGTTCCAAATCACTAATAATAAGAAGAATGCAAAAAAGGAAACAAAATTCTAGTTCACATGTATCAGATTGATAAAGATGTAATTAGAAGGTTAAGAAGAGATGAAGATTGGGGAGAGGGATGAGTTCAATTTTGGACATGTTGAGTTTAGTTTAGTTTTAGTTTTAGTTTCAGGCAGTTGAAGATGAGAAGTTGGGGGTATGCAGAGAGGTTATATATAGCTGGATATATAGATTTGAGAATTCTTAGCATGGATTTGGTAATTGAATCCATGGGAGCTGATGAGATCACCAAGTGAAATCATATAGAAGAGAAAAGGACCATGGAGAGGGCTTTGCGGGACACCCATGGATGGCAAGCAGGCATGACCTGAGGGAAAAAATCTAGCAAAGGAAGATGATAAGAAACAAAACTACTATGAGATTCTGAGAATTATGTATATTCTTCAGATGGCCCAGATGTTTTCTATATCTCCTTACTATTAATTTTTCCATTATAAATTTGCATTCTATGAAATTTGGCATATATAATATATGTATCAACTTGTTGGCTACATTTTCTTTAAGAACACTAGTTCTCTTGGTGAATTCTGTTTATATTTTGAATTTTTGACTTTTCTTTATCTGATACCAGGACTGCAACTCCAACTTTTTTGGATTCTTCTAACACATAATAAATTTTGTTTTAGCTTCTCATTTTCATTCTGTGTATGTCTTTGCTTTTTAGATGTGTTTCTTGCAAGAAAGAGAATGTGAGGTTTTGTTTTTATACAATATGTTACTTTGTTTCAGTGTCTCAGAGTATTTAATCTATTCACATTTAATGTTATGAGAATTAGATTTATCTATTTTTCTATTTGTGTTTTTACTTTTTCTGGATTAGGATTTTTCTTGAATTCTCCTTCCTCTTTTAAATGAGTTCTTTGTTCCTAAAAGTTAGTTTTACTTAATTTACATTAAGACAAATCTGTTCCCACAGACTATCCTGTTCCCACCATCAAACACCCTCCTCCAATTTATCAACTTTTCCCATGATTTTAAAATTGTATTTGATTTATTGATTTATTTTTCTTGCTTTAATTTAGTTATCATATTCATTTATCTATTTATTATCTATTATCTATTCTTTTCTCCTAAGTAAGTGGTTAACAGAAAATTCTCCCTACTCTGCTCCCCATCAAACTTCTTTTGTTAGAACTTTTTCTTCTCTTGTACTTATTTGTCCCCCCAAAACTATTTCATTTTATTCTTTTCAAGATTCCCTTAACTTTATGTTCTGAAACATTATTTTTTGATTCATTATCTGTATAGTCATTTATTCCATCTTAGACTCTTTGTATTCCTCATGGTATTAAAGATTCTAACATAACAAAATTGAGTGTTTTTATGTTATCACCTTTGTAACCCTTGTACCGTACCACCTCTTATTTCTTTTGTGCCTCATTCTCAGAAGTACCAATTCCTGCAGAAATAGAGAATAGAAATTTTGACCCATAGTAGAAATTTCCCTTTATCTCTGTTGTGATTTACTTCTACCCCTGACTTTCCCATGATCATTTTCTTTCCTATTTGCTCTGACACCTCCTCTCTTGGCCTGTTCCCTCCCAATATTTTAGATGCAGTTTGCTACTAGATGCTCCAATTTCCTTGGAGGCTTAATATTTTCTCTGAGGAAATGGTCTCTGTATGTACTAACTCCCTGGGGATTAGAACCATTGGAAGGTTCTCATCTTCCGTTACAGAATATGCCTCTCCCCTCAATGAGGGCTTCAACAGGACTCTTCTACATTTGAATGGAGACTCCAGTTTTCTCCCTGTTTCAGTACCTCTCTGCCATCTCTCTCAATTCTCCTATAGCTTCTCTTTTTGCTGAGAGATCACAGGAGTTATCTTCCATTCTTTGTTCATCTATGGAGTTAATTAGAATATTCTCATATTCTCCCTCTATCATCCACTTCTCCTTTCCCCTTTTCAGTAGCCTCCCATTCTGTGATTTAATACCCCCCCAAAAAAATACATTGATTCACTTATAGGTGAGAGGATTGAGGTTGAAGGGTTTAGTTCAAGGAATTTCAGGCCTTCTTTCCCAATGCTATTTCTCTTATCTCTTTCAATTCCATTTTCATCTCTAAACCACAATTTCTTAGTGGCCACTCTGTTGTTGCTGTGGTTATTATTTTAATCCAACAGATGTCTTTCTTTTTTTGTTTCTTTTAATATACTCTAGAAATGGGGCTATTTAGTTCATTCCTTATCTTTCTTTGGCATTTATATCTATTTACATTTCTTTGCTTCTATTGTTTTTCATATTTGCAATTGAAGTAATCTTCTCTTATCTGTCCCCAACCCCACTTCAGTGCTTCAAATGCCTCATTAAATATCCACATTTTTTTTCATTGATACTTATATTCAGGTACCCATTCTGTATCATTTTGGATTATATCTTCAGTTTCTTTGTTTTTCAGAATTATATTATTCCATCCTCTTCTACATTTTCTAGTGGGTGCAGAATAGTCTTTTGTTATTTGAATTTCCTTTCCTTTATATTTACAGATTTCTTTTTCCTTTTGGTCTCAACTGTTAAATTTAATAACTATTTGTCTTGGAATTTGAAGCATAGTTTTTTTTTTCCCTTGAGGTGGTGGATTCCTTCAATTGATGGTTTTTTCTGTATTCAAGAAATTCTGGGAAGTTTTCTCTATTTTTTGGCATTATGAGATTCAGATTTTTTTTTAATTTGTCATGTTCTTCTGAGAGATCTGTGATACTTTAGATGTTTTAGTATTCAACTTCTCTCCCAATTTTATTGTAGTGTCTGTTGATTTATCCACTTGTGCTTTAGATTTTTAGACAGATTTTTTTCCTCTTGAAATATCAAATGTTTATAAGCATTTTTCCTTATATTTTCCTATTAGTCCCTTTCTGAATCCCACTCCCTTGTACTAGAATATTTTTCATTCTCTTCCTGTATTAGAGAATTTACTTTTCAGTATGCTCTGGATGGATTAGAAGGGACAAGATTGACTCTTGTGGGATTCCAGGCCTGTGTATACAGGGCTCCTGGCCAGTTCCCTCAAATCTTTAGTTCTCTGGCTGAACTGAACTAACATCTGCTTGGTTTATGCAAGATTAGAGGTGAGGGGACCCATTCTGGCTACAGCTTCTTCAGTCTAGCACTTCCCTAACTTAGGGTCTAGTACAGGCAAAAAAGAGTCTGATTCTCCTCTCCGTAATTCCCCTGTCCTTTCACATGCCTGAACAGAATCAGTGTCTACTGATCATTTTTTTTACAATAGTATTTTATTTTTCCAATTACTTGTAAAGATAGCTTTCAACATTCATTTTGTAAGATTTTGAGTTCCAGATTTTTTCTTTCTCCTTCTCTTACCTCCCCCTTCCCTAAGACAGTAAGCAATCTCATACAGTTTATATCTATAAATCATTTAAAATATATTTCCATAATAGTCATGTCATGAAAGAAAAATCAGAACAAAAAAGGAAAAGCTACAAGAAAGAAAAAGCAAACAAATAAAAAAGGTGAAAACAGTACATATGCTTCCATCCACATTCAGTCTCCATAGTTCTCCCTCTGGGTACAGACAGCATTTTCCATCCTATGTCTATTGGAATTGTCTTGTATCCCTGCATTGCTGAGAAGAACTAAGCCTATCGTAGTCAATCATCACACAATCTTGCTGTTACTATGTACAATGTTGTCTTCATTCTGCTCATTTCACTCAGTATCAGTTCCTGTAAGTCTCTAGGTCTCTCTGAAATCATCCTGCTGATCGTTTCTTATAGAACAATAATATTCCATAATGTTCATATATCATAACTTGTTAAGCTATTCCCCAATTGATAAGCACCCCCTCTATTTCCAATTCCTTGCTGATCATTTTAACAGGATAAAGAGGGAAGGTAGAGGTGAGAAATGTCAGCAGAGATTTTGAGGCAGCAGGAGACGAGTATCCCTTAGTGAGCTCCAAAGCAAAATCCTCTAAGTCTGTTTATGCTCCATGATTGAGTGTGGACCTGAGTGACCAAGTTAAGAGTTTAGCACTCTCCACTGTTAATTACTTTATTGAGTTTCTTCCTTTTTTGGTCCTCTTAAAAAAGTTGCAATTGCCCCTCTCTGGTGCATAATTCTTCTATTGAGGTTTTTTTTTTGAGAATTAGGACTAGAATTCAATTTATCTCTTTAACTTCTTTCTTATTTATTTTATGGTTTCATTGATCTAGTTCTGAAAGAGCAAAGTTGAGATCTCCCGCTACTATAGTCTGGCTGTCTATTTCTTCTTGCAGCTCTCTTAACTTCTCCTTTAGGAATTTCCATGCTACACTACTTGGTGCATATATGTTTAGTATTGATATTACTTCATTATCTATAGTACCCTTTAGCAAGATAGCGTTTCCTTCCTTATCTCTTTTAATTACATCAATTTTCACTTTTGCTTGATCTGAGATCAGGATGGCTACCCCTGCTTTTTTTTTTTTAACTTCACCTGAAGCATAATAGATTCTGCTCCAGCCTTTTAGCTTTACTCTGTATATATCACTCTGCTTTAAATGTGTTTCTTGTAAACAACATATTGTAGGATTATGGCTTTTAATACAGTCTGCTATCTGCTTCCATTTTATGGGAGAGTTCATCCCATTCACATTCACAGTTAAAATAACCAAAAATGTTTGTGGCAGCCCTTTGTGTAGTGGCAAGAAACTGGAAACTGAATGGATGCCCATTAATTGGAGAATAGTTGAGTAAGTTATGGTATATGAATGTGATGGAATATTATTATTCTGTAAAAAAAAACTACTAGCAGGAGGATTTCAGAGAGGCCTAGAGAGACTTACATGAACTGATGCTGAGTGAAGTGAGCAGAACCAGGAGATCATTATATGTGGCAACAGCAAGTTTATATGATGATCAATTCTGATGGACGTGGCTCTCTTCAACATTGAGGTGATTCAGACCAGTTCCAGTGATCTTGTGATGTAGAAAGCCATCTACATCCAGAGAGAGGATGGTGAGAACTGAATGTGGATCACAAAATAATATTTTCACTTTTTTGTTATTGTTTGCTTACATTTTGTTTTCTTTCTCCTTTTTTTCCCTTTTGGATCTGATTTTTCTTGTGCATCATGATACTTGTGGAAATATATAAAGAGGAATTGTACATGTTTAACATGTATTTGATCACTTGCCAACTGGGGAATGGGGGTAAAGGAGGGAAAAAATTAGAACACAGGATTTTGTAGAGGTGAATGTCAAAAATTATCCATGTATATATTTTGAAAATTAAAAAAAATAGATCATTTTCCCTTTTTAAAAAAAAATCTCTTTAGAATGGAGATATAGTAATGGTATTTCCGAGTCACAGGATATACAGGTTTATCATCCTTTGGGTTTTCAAATTATTCTCCAGAATGGTTGGTTAAGTTCACAACTGTACCTATAGTACTTTAGTGTCCCAATTTTTCTATATCCCCTTCAATACTTGTCAGTTTCATTTCTGTCATGTATCCAATATGATAGATATAAGGAGGTATATCAGAGTTGTTTTAATTTTCATTTCTCTAATAAATAATGATTTAGAGCATTTTTCGTGTAAGAATGACTTGTATTTTTCTAAAATATTATTCAGTTCCATATATATTTTAAAAATTAGATCTTTATCAGAGAAACTTATTGTAAAAATCTTCCTGTTTCCTATTTTCCTTCTAATTTTGGCTGCATTAGTTTTGTGGGTGCATAACTTTTTTAAAATTTCACATAAATCATAATTATCCATTTTTCTTCTCATGGTCCTCTCTTTCTCATTTGGTGATAAACTCTTCTCTTATACATAAATTTGAAGGGTACATTTTTCTACGTTCCTCCAATTTACATATGGTATCACCTTTTTTTATGCATAAATCATTTTTCTATTTTGACTTTTCTTTGATATATGATTGAGATGTGGATCTATGTTAACTTTCTTTCAAACTGCTTTCCAGTTTTGTCAGCAATTTTTGTCAAATGGTGAATTCATACCTGAAAAGTTTGAATCTTTGAGTTGATCAAACACCAGACTACTATGATCATTTACTACTGTATATTTTATACCTAATCTTTTTCATTGATCCAGCACTCTGTTTCTTAGTCACTTCAGATTTTTTCATGATACTGTTTTCTAATATAGTTTACTTTCACATTTTTTAAATTGATTCTTTGGATATTACATTACCAAAAGGATAATGGCAGGACTCTCAGCATGTGTAAAAGAGGAAATTACAAGACTAAGAGGGATTCAGAACCATGTTACCTGAAGATAAATTGAGGAAGTTCACAGTTTTTCCTAAAACTAAAAAAAACTTTGGGACAGTGGTAAAGTGCAATACATAGAAGTTATCTTCAAGTATTTGAAAATAACTAATAGGAAGGGGAAGTAAGCTTGGTCTGTCTCAGAAATTTTAGAAAGCAGAAGTAGAAGAATGGACAGATTTGGGTTCAAGGTAAAGAAAATTGTCACAAAACTTAGAGCTTTCCAGATGGAACAAGTGCTGCTCTAGAGGATGTCTCCTGGCTGAAGGGACTGGGGAGACTGGATAACTGCTATTCCTTGAGAGTATTATAGAGAGAATTTCATCAGCCCAAGTGACTGTTAGCATCCTTCCAACCTGGAGAGCTTGGGACACCTTACATACATTGAAAATGGTAGGTCCAACTAAGTGAGCTTCCTGTGATTTCTGAATAAGTTGTTGAGCCAGAGAAGATGACCTGACCTACACATATAATGTCATGTGGCTACATAAATATAGAATATATTAAGATATACTCTATAATGAAAGTTATCAATTTTAAAAAAACTGCCCCAAAGTGGATTTTCATTTGCATTACAGCTGACAGCCAGTTCCAACCACTGAGCCAACCAGGCAGAAGGCCTAGGAGTGTAAGCCAGAGAAAGGGAATGGCCAAAACACTTTAGCTGGGCTTAAATGTGCTGAAAATTTCCATTTTTAGTAGGAAAGAAATATGCTGTAAGTTAATTGAGTTAAGGATTAAATGAACCATTTGGGTCATGTCATTGACCATTGAGTCATTAGTTCCATTTTTGTATCTTTTCAACTACTTTGGTTCTTGTATAGGAGTACTAGAAAACCTGGTTTGAAAGTTCAGATTTGGTAACCTCAGAGTACAGACACTTAAGTATTTAAGTTGAGGACAGTCAGACTTCTCCACTCTCCTCTCTTAGACATCAGAACATTGCTCTAAAGATCAGCTCTTGAAATTGTGGGTTGAGTATAAGAGAACTACCTCTAACTAGAGCTTCCTTGTTTAATATTCCCCGTCACTTTGTGGCAAATGTCCAAATAGTCTTTGGACTAGAAGGAAAGTCAATTATCTAAGATGAAAATGAATAAGCCAACTGCAGATTACTTGCTTTCCTTCCCATTTTCCCACTTATGAGTTGATTGACCTTTTCTCTTTTTGGCTAAAAAAATTAGCATTGCTAAAAGTTGGGAAAAGGTGGTAGAATGAGCAAAGCAAATCCAGAGAAAGCTAAATGAATGATAGTCCCTTTAATGTGGACTGGCCTCCTTGCTTCTCTGGAAAGAAGAGCTCATCCATGGGTTCTCTCCCTTGTCAGGACTGTAGCCTAGGACTTCTTAAACTTTTTCTACTCACGACCCCTTTACGCCCAAGAAGTTTACAGCCTGAGTATGTAGGTATAGAAAGTAGGTATGGAAATCATATGTTGACTGATAATAAATCCTAATTTTGTGACCTCATGTTCAATTGTGAGACTCCATATGGGATTATGGTCCACGTGCTTTGCTCTAGCCAAGGATGTAACCAGCAAGCCAAGAGTATAGCTCCAGCCCTAGATGTCAGCATCTTCTCAGAAATGCTCCTATTTTGCTTCAGGCAAGGAGCCATTTTGCTGTTCCAGACCAGTTAATTAACTAACATGGATGGTTTTTGAAAGGTCTTTTTTTCCTTTTTTTTTTTTTTTGTTTAGCAGATGTTATAGTTTTTAGGACTATTTTCTCTCTGCTCTCTAAAATTTTGATGGAAATAAATTCTTGTTTTCAATAGACTAGTTAACACAGATGATTGGTCTTAATGACCCATCAGGCACTTAGTTCCCAGGGCCACTTAGGTCATTAGAACAGCTGTTGGCAGTTATGAAGAGTTTCACCTTGTGGGGATACAGGGTTGATGCTCCAATAATGGAGTGAGCAAGTCACAGATTTGCCAAGTCAAAATAATCACACCCTTTTAACTAATTAATTTAAATTTAAAATTAATTATACACATTTCTCTTCTCAGAAAACAGGAATGGGACAGGGCTTGTTACTGATAATAGCTCTGCATATTGTCCATTCTAACATTAAATTATAGTTTGGGTAGAAATGCAGAGTTTCCTGTCAATAACTATGGTCAAATGACCGTTGGTAGACTTGCTGGCCAAAAAACTTTTACTAAACTTGTGGAATTGAATATCCAACCACTTGAGTGAATTTAGAGAATTTAGGCTCTCCTAAAGGAAAATGAAAGTATGAAACACAAGGATTGCTAATGGCACTGACTTTAAGACTCTAGTAACATGCCCAAGAACACAAACTGCTGGAAAAAGAGTCTATGTGAAAAGAACTATTCGTGGGAAGAGCAAGGAATGAGAATTTATATAGGACCTACAATATGCCAGGCATTGTACTAAGTGCTTTTGTAAAATATTATCTCCTTTGATTCTCACAAGAGCCCTGTGAACTAGATGCTATTATTATCCCCATTTTACAGATAAGCTAGGGGAGATTAAGTGATTTGTTCAGGGTCACACAATCAATAAGTGTTTGAGGCTACATTCAAATCCAGGTATTTGCGCTTTCAGGCCCAGAATTCTGTCCAGTCTCCCACCAGCTGCCTCATGATTTGGGAAAAATATATTTATATAATGTAGAATACAACATATTCCAAGTGGATAAAGGATCTAACTATGAAGACTCACATAATAGAAAAATAGAGAATGAAAAGTTCTAATTTCTATAATTGATGGGCAGAGAGCCTGTGCTTTCATTGGTATAAGGAAGGCTCTCACTGAGGATCAGAACTTTCTCTGCAGTAGTCTTTTTTTTGGACTTATGTAAACTGATATTCATATACAGTAAGTAGTAATGCAATATGTCAGCAATGGAAAAAGAAATATCTGCAAAAAACTAAAACTAAATGCAAAATGAAAATGAAGAAGCATGGCTCTGAAAAATTTGATAAGACACATTCTCCTCCTTTTCTCCTTCTTTGGAGAGGTTAAGAAATCCATGGCTGTCAAACACAACACATTACATCACTTTTTAAGAGATAAAATAGTTGATTCTGCAAAAGTCTTAAAGAGTTCCAAAGAGCATTGAGAGGTCAAGTGATTTGACCAGGGTAACAGAGCCAACATATTCGCCAAAGTCACAAGTCTGAATCCCAGGTCATCGTGGCTCTGAAGTTGGCCAAGCAAATTCCATTGGAAGAATTTATAACTAGACAATGGATAGAGGAGGTTATTAAAGACAAAGTAGACAACTTTGGTTGCATTAACTTGAAAAGTTTTGTACCAAAAGAATCAATACAGCTAGAATTTTTAAAAATACAAACTGAGGAAACATTTGCATTAAGTATCTCTGACAAAAGTCTGCTATTTAGAATCTATAGGGAATTGATGTAATATTTAAGACTTAGAGCCATTTTCCAAAATACAAGTGGTCAGAAGATAGGAATAGCTTTCAAAAGAAAAAATGTAAGTATCAACAGCCATTCAAAAATTGTTCCACATGACTAGTAATCACAAGGATGCAACTTACACTTATGTTGAATTATCACCTCACACACATTAAATTAGCAAAGGTGGAAAACATGAAGGTCAATGATGTAGTAAGAGGACAGGCACGCTAATTCATTATCTGGAGAAACAATCTGGAATGAAGTAAGAAAAAATGACTAAATTCTTAGTATCCTTTGATCCAGAGATTTCAGTGCTATTAAATCCGGGGAGGGCTAATGAAGGAAAGAGAAGAGAAGAGAAATTTCATAATGGAGTTGGCTCACCCAGAACAGTTCATCAATATTGCATGCCAATCTAATGACAGCAGAGGTTCTAGAGATCATGGGTGCTGTTTTCATACTTTCCCAGTCACCAGTGGAGTGAAGCAAAACTATGTTTTCTCCAATGATTTTTAGCATGATGTTTCTAATGCCTTCAATGCGGATGAAAACAGCATCAAGGTCAGCTCCTGCACTGAACATAAATTACTTAGCCTGAAAAGGCTACAAGACAGGCTAAAATGGAGAGAGAGTTGGTGTGTAACTTTTTATTTACAGATGATCATATATTCAATGCAGCCTCTGCTACTAAAATAAGGCAGAATATGGATCCTTGTGCTAATTTTGGCCTGACAGTGAACACCAAGAAAACAGAGGTTCTCTACCAGCCAGCACCACACCATCCATATATGAAGCCATTGGTGACAACAAATGGAGAAATTGTGAATGCTCTGGATAAGTTCACTTACCTTAATAGTATACTTTCCAGAGATGTTCACATAGATGAGGAAGTTGATGCACACATAGCCAGAATCATCTCTGTATTTGGAAGGCTCTGAAGGAAAGTGTGGGAATGAAGAGGTATTAGGCTGCCTATCAAACTGAAGATCCACAGAGATGTTGTGCTGGTCTCTTTGTTGAATGCCTGTGGAACTTGCAAAGTATGCAAACTTCCTCTTGACAATGCTTCTTCTTTTAACGTTAAAAGATGCAAAATGCAGAAATAAAGAAGTATTATCTTCTATCAATCTAAATCACTCTATAAAGGGGTTTTGCTTAGCTCACTTTGGAGGTTCTTAGATGTCATCCATGTGAATACTACCTTCAGATATGTACATCACAGTCCATTTATACATTGCTGTTCCCCTTCTCCTCCCCCCTTAATTTTTTAAAATGAGTTTGTTGTCCCTGGTGTTGTCCCAGGAAGTTATATATTTTCTCAAGGCAAGGAAATCAGGTGCTAGATAAAACAATTTCCAGCCTCATTTGGTTTCCTTGTTAGGGTAATGGATTTATATAAGCTAAACTTATTTTTTTTAATTTTTAAAGCTTTTTATTTTTAAAACATATGCATGGATAATTTTTCAACTGTGACCCTTGCATAGCCTTGTCTTTCAGATTTCCTCCTCTTTCCCCTCACTCCTTTCCCAGATGACAAGCAATCCAATATATGTTATACATGTTAAAATACATGTTAAATCCAATATGTGTAAACATATGCATGTAATTCTCTTCCTGCACAAGAAAAATCAGATCAAAAAGGAAAATAAATGAGTAAGAAAACAAACTGTAAGCAAACAACATCAATAAGAATGAGAATGTTACATTATGATCCACACTCAGTCCCCACAGTCCTCTCTCTGGGTGTAGATGGCTCGCTTTGTCATAAGATCATTGGAACTGGCATCAGTCATCTCATTGCTGGAAAGAGTCATGTTCATCAGAATTGATCATCATAAAATAATGATGTTGCCATGTACAGTGATCTCCTGGTCCTGCTCATTTCACTCAGGATCAGTTCATGTAAGTCTCTCCAGGTCTCCCTGAAGTCATCCTGCTGATCGTTTCTTTTTTATATATAGCTTTTTATTTACAAGATATATGCATGGGTAACTTTTCTGCATTGACCCTTGCAAAACCTTCCCTTCCATCTTTTCCCCTCCTTTGCCCCTCATCCCCTCCCCCAGATGGCAGGTAGATCAATACATGTTAAATATGTTAAAGTATATGTTAAATACAATATATGTATACATATCCATGCAGTTATTTTGCTGCACAAGAGGAATTGGATTTTGAAATAAGGTAAAATTAACTTGAGAAGGAAATCAAAAATGCAAGTGGATAAAAACGGAGGAATTGGAATTGTTGTGTGGTGGTTCATACTCATTTCCCAGAGTTCTTTCACTGGTTATAGCTGGTTCTATTCATTACTGCTCTATTGGAACTGATTTGGTTCATCTCATTGTTGAAAGGGCCACATCCATCAGAACTGATCATCATATAGTATTGTTGTTGAAGTCTATAATGATCTCCTGGTCCTGCTCATTTCACTCAGCATCAGTTCATGTAAGTCTCTCCAGGCCTTTCTGAAATCTTTCTGCTGGTCATTTCTTACAAAACAATAATATTCCATAACATTCATATACCACAATTTATTCAGCCATTCTCCAACTGATGGGCATCCATTCAATTTCCAGTTTCTAGCCACTACAAAGAGGGCTGCCACAAACATTTTTGCCCATACAGGTCCCATTCCCTTCTTTAAGATCTCTTTGGGATATAAGCCCAGTAATAACACTGCTGGATCAAAGAGTATGCATAGTTTGATAACATTTTGAGCGTAGTTCCAGTTTGCTCTCCAGAATGGCTGGATATATTCACAATTCCGCTAACAATGTATCAGTGTCCCAGTTTTCCCACATCCCCTCCAACCTTCAGCATTATCTTTTCCTGTCATCCTAGCCAATCTGAGAGGTGTGTAGTGGTATCTCATAGTTGTCTTGATTTGCATTTCTCTGATTAATAATGGCATGGAGCATCTTTTCATATGGCTAGAAATAGTTTCAGTTTCTTCATCTGAAAATTGTTTGTTCATATCCTTTGACCATTTATCAATTGGAGAATGGCTTGATTTCTTATAAATTAGAGTCCATATATATTTTGGAAATGAGGCCTTTATCAGAACCTTTGACTGTAAAAATGTTCTCCCATTTATTGTTTCCTTTCTAATCTTGTCTTCATTAGTTTTGTTTGTGTATAAGCTTTTCAATTTGATATAATCAATATTTTCTACTTTGTGATCAGTAATGATCTCTAGTTCTTCTTTGGTCACAAATTTCTTCCTCCTCCACAGGTCTGAGAGGTAAACTATCCTATGTTCTTCTAATTTGTTTATAATCTCATTCTTTATGCCTAGATCATGAACCCAATTTGACTTTATCTTGGTGTACGGTGTTAAAGTGGGGGTCAATGCTTAGTTTCTGCCATACCAATTCAAAATTTCCCAGCAGTTTTTTGTCAAACGGTGAATTCTTATCCCAAAAGCTAGGGTCTTTGGGTTTGTCCAACACTAGATCATTAAAGTTATTGACTATTTTGTCCTGTGACCCTAACCTATTCCATTGATCAACTAGTCTATTTCTTAGTGAATACCAAATGGGTTTGGTGACCGCTGCTTTATAATATAGTTTTAGATCAGGTACAGCTAGGCCACCTTCATTTGATTTTTTTTCATTAATTCCCTTGAAAGTCTTGACCTTTTGTACTTCCAGATGAATTTTGTTGTTATTTTTTCTAGGTCATTAAAATAGTTTTTTGGGAGTCTGATTGGTATAGCATTAAAATAGATTAGTTTAGGTAGTATTGTCATCTTTATATTTTCTTGACTTATCCAAGAGCACTTAATATTTTTCCAATTGGTTAGATCTGACTATTTGTGTGGAAAGTGTTTTGTAGTTTTGTTCATATAGTTCCTGACTTTCCCTTGGCAAATAGATTCCCAAATATTTTATACTATCAGCAGTTACTTTAAATGGAATTTCTCTTTGTAACTCTAATTGTTGGATTTTTTAGTGATATATAAGAATGATGATGATTTATCTGGGTTTATTTTGTATCCTGCTAAAGTTGTGGATTATTTCTAATAGCTTTTTAGTATAATCTCTGGGGTTCTCTAAATATACCATCATATCATCTGCAAAGAGTGATAATTTGGTTTCCTCATTACCTACTCTAATTCCTTTAATCTCTTTCTCAACTCTTATTGCCAAAGCTAGCATTTCTAATACAATACTGAATAGTAATGGTGATAGTGGGCAGTCTTGTTTCACTCCTGATCTTATTGGGAATGATTCCAATTTATCCCCATTACATATGATGCTTAATGATGTTTTTTTATAGCTGCTACTGATTATTTTAAAGAAAATTCCATTTATTCCTATACTCTCAAGTATTTTTAATAGGAATGGATGTTGGATTTTATCAAATGCTTTTTCTGCATCTATTGAGATGATTGTATGGTTTTTGTTAATTTGGTTATTGATATAGTCAATTATGCTAATAGTTTTTCTAGTATTGAACCAGGCTGCATTCCTGTTATACATTCTACTTGGTCATTGTGTATTATCCTGTGGATGATGTCCTGTAATCTCTTTGCTAATATTTTATTTAAGATTTTAGCATCATTTTTGATTTCCTTCACAGGCTAATAGTACACTATTTCAAACTCCAATTCTTTTTGTACAGCAAAATAATTGTTAGGACATACATGCTTTAACATAATTAACATGTATTGGTCAACCTGCCATCGGGGGGAGAGGATGGGGAGAAGGAGGGGAAAAATTGGAACAAAAGGTTTGGCAATTGTCAATGCTGTAAAATTATTCATGCATATAACTTGTAAATAAAAAGCTATAATAAAAAAAAGAAATGTGTTTTGAACTTAAAAAAAGATTTTAGCATCAATATTCATTATGAATATTGGTCTATAATATTACTTCTCTGTTTCAACCTACCTGGTTTAGATATCAGTACCATATCTATGTCATAAAAGGAATTTGGTAGGAGTCCTTCTTTCCCCATTTTTTCAAATAGTTTATATAGCATTGGAGTTAATTGTTCTTTAAATGTATGGTAGAATTCACATGTAAATCCATCTGGTCCTGGGTATTTTTTCTTAGGCAGTTGATTAATATCTTATTCTATTTCTTTTTCTGAAATGGGACTATTTAAGCAGTTTACTACCTCCTCTGTTAATCTGGGAAGCCTATATTTTTGAAGGTAGTCATACATTTCACTTAGTTTATAAAATTTGTTGGCATAAAGTTGAGTAAAGTAACTTGTAATTATTGCTCTAATTTCCTTTTCATTGGTGAAAAGTTCCCCCTTTTTATTTTTAAGACTAACAATTTGATTTTCCTCTTTTGTTATGGGTCAGAACTCTGAACTTGAAACAAAGGATTCTTACTAAGTCAGTGAAATTGATAGAGACAATAGTTGTCTAATTTAGCATGATTCAGGATGATTGATTTAATCCTACAAGGAGATGTTATGGACCAGAAGTTGAAACAAGGTACTAAGTGGAATTGAGGAGACAATGGTTAAATCTAGTTTAGTATTGATGTAATCCTACAACAAATAATGGTTTCCTAGTGATATAATGATTGGTTTGTACTCAGTGTGTAGCATATAAATTCACCACCTCAGCCAGGGAGATTCAGAGATTGAGACAAGCCGGCAGAAGGCTGGAGCACAGATCCTTAGACTCAAGACAAATTCATCCCATCTCATACTGCCTTGGTGGCAGGCTTTTCTCCTTCACTTCTCTACTGAAACCAAGACTCTGGAAGGCCTTCAGAAAACTAGCAGATCTCCAAGTGAAGGACACAATACTTTGAAAGAGATAATAAAAGATTTGGACTTTAACCCCTGGCTACTCATGTGGTGATTAATGAACTGAAATGAAGGCTGCCTCCAGAGACGCCAAGAAAACCTCAATAGAGAACATCACATTTTAGAGAGAATATTATACTCTTTCCTTTGTCTAAACAGATTTACCAAAGATTTATCTATTTTCATAAAAACAACTCTTAGTTTTATTTATTAGTTCAATAGTTGTTTTACTTTAATTTTATCAATTTCTCCTTTGAATTTTAGAATTTCAAGTTTAGCATTTGATTGGGGCTTTTAAATTTGCTCTTTTTCTAGCTTTTTAAGTTGCAAGTTCAATTCACTGATCTTCTCTTTCTCATTTTATTAAAGTATGTCTCTAAAGATATAAAATTTCCCCTTATTACCACGTTGGCTGTATCCCACAAATTTTGGTATGTTGTCTCATTGTTATCATTCTCTTGGGTGAAATTATTAATTGTGTCTATGATTTGTTATTTCACCTATTCATTCTTCAGGATGAAATTATTTAGTTTGCAATTACTTTTTGGTCTATTTACCCCTAGTTTTTTGTTGAATGTATTTTTTATTGCATCGTGATCTGAAAAGGATGCATTTGCTATTTCTGCCTTTCTGCATTTAATTTTGAGGTCTTTATATACTAATATATGATTAATTTTTGTATAGGTTCAAAGGAATTATGAGAAGAAAGTGTACTCCTTTCTATCTTCATTTTTCTGCAAAGATCTATCATACCTAACTTTTGCAATATTCTATTACCTCTTTAACTTCTTCCACTCAGTATGCTAGCCTCTGTGTTCTGCCTCCCTGCCTGTGCTGACCTCTTCCTGCCAATCAGGACAAACCTTTTCTGGCGATCTTCCAGATTATCTTTGGCTTATAATTTGTTGTACTGCCAATAGTCATGGATTTTACCAATCAAGCACTATTTCTGAGGCTGGATTTGGTAATTAATAGTGAGCTTAGAAGGGGAGCTTAGAGTGAAGCATGTGTCCTCTCTGCCATCTTGACTCCACCCCTGCTGATCATTTCTTATAGAAAAATAATAATAACCCTAAATGTGCGTGCACAGATCTCAGCACAAGCTCGCAGTCCCAACGGGCAGTACAGGGCTTTTCCTTGGGGCAGTTGTGATCCTGCACGGCAGGAGGACGCAGCCCGGGTTAGCCTCCAATCTGCGCAGTGGGGAGCTCAGCTTTGGGCCATAGAGCTTTTGCTGGGCCGATTTGCATCAGGCAGAGACGCTGGGGCAGAGTTCACAGCGGTCTGCGGTCTGCAGTCAGTTGCTAATACTCACAGTCCCACAAGAGGCTCCGGCCTGGGGCAGTGACACTTTTACCCCTTAGTCTCTAGCCGAGGGCAATCGCTAACCCACACAGCCCAACTGGGCACTTTGATAGCTCGGCCAGTGCTGAATCCACTTCCTGTTGGGGGAAAGGAAAACTCTCACTCAGAGCACTCCTATACCTCAGAGCGGAAATCGGTTTACATCTCTCCCTGCTCTGCAGAGGAAGCTGGTAACCCCCTTGCCTAGGAGACATACCCTAAAGGCTTTAAAACATGAATAAAAAGATGAAAAGAATAATCGACAGCTTCTATGCAGAAAAAGAGCAGGTCAGCAAACCTGAAGAGACCTCAAACAGCAAAAATGCATCAGACTGTCCTCCTTTACATGATGCTCTCATAGAAGAGACCATTAAAAGTCTCAAAAGAGAGTTAGAAGATAAATGAGGAAAGGAAAGAAAGCCTTACAAAGAGAGCAACAACTTCCTGAAATACGAATTGGAAAAGATTAAAAATTCCCAGGAAGTGCAGGGAAACAAAGATTAGTGAATTGGAAAAAATAAAGAATTCACTAGAAAGTAGGATTTGCGAATTGAAAAGACAAAGAACTCGCAAGAAAGTAGGATCTGTGAATTGGAAAAAGAAAATAATTCACTAAAAAAAAAAATTAGTGAAATGGAAAAAAATTCCACAGACCAAAACAATACATTTAAAAACTCAATTGGACATATACAGAAAAAGTAAAAAGCTAATGAAGAAAAATAATTCTTTAAAAATTAGAACTGAACAAATAGAAACTAATGACTCATTGAGACAGCAAGAATCAGATCACCAAACCAAAAAATGACAAACTGGAAAAAACCATGAATTATCTACTTGCAAAAACGACAGACTTGGAAAATAGATCTAGGAGAGATAATCTGAGGATTATTGGACTTTCCGAAAACTATGATGAAAAAAAGAGCCTAGATGCTATTTTACAAGAAATCATCAAAGAGAGCTGCCCAGATGTAATAGAATCAGAAGATAAAATAGGCATTGAAAGAATTCATCGAACGCCTTCTGAAAGAAACCCTAAAATAAAAACCCCAAGGAATATTGTGGCCAAATTTCAGAACTATCCGATTAAGGAAAAAATTTTACAAGCAGCCAAAAAGAAACCATTTAAATACCGAGGTGCCACAATAAGGATCACCCAAGATCTGGCTGCCTCTACATTAAAGGAACAAAGGGCCTGGAATATGATATTCCAAAAGGCACAAGAACTTGGGATGCAGCCAAGAATAACCTACCCAGCTAAGCTGAGCATTTTCTTCCAGGGAAGAAGATGGACATTTAATGAAACAAATGAATTCCATTTGTTTCTGAAGAAAAAACCAGAACTAAACAAAAATTTGATCTTCAACCATAGAACTCAAGAGATGCAGAAAAGTAAAATAACTCTTGAGAATTGTATTTCTGTTGTGGATATACAAAAAGAATACATGTGTAATTTGATTGTACTGATATAACATAAAAAAGGGAAGTAGATATGGAAAAGGGCAGAATAAGGTGGGAAGGAGGGATAAAAAGAGGGAAACCACATCCCACAAAGAGGCAAAGGAAACTTATCATATCTGAGGGAATTTAGAGAGGGGAGGAACATTGTGTGAATCTTACTCTCATCAGATTACTCAAAGAAAAAATAATGAACATTTGTTTTAGAGAAAATTCTCTCGCCTCATTAAAACAGGGGAGAGGAAAAGGGAAAAGAAAAGAGTAATAAGGAAGGAAGGGGAAAAGACTCAAAGGAGGGAGGAGGATTATAAAAGAGGTACATCATGATACAAAGAGGGTACATAAGTTTAAACGGGAGAAAAGGGTTGGGGAGGCAAGAATCAAGTAAAGCATAATCTGGGTTATTAGGATGGCAGGAAATACAGAATTTAGTAATTCTAACCTGTAAATGGATGGGAGAACTCCCATAAAAGAGGAGGCAGATAGCAGACTGGATCAAAAGTCAGAACCTACTACATATGTTGTTTACAAGAACACATTTAAAGCAGGGAGATACCATATAGAGTAAAAGGTAAAAGGCTGGAGACAAAATCTATTATGCTTCAAGGTGAAGTCAAAAGCATGGGTAGCCATCCTTATCTCTCAGATCAACAAAAGTAAAAAATTGATCTAATTAACAGAATAAGGAAGGAAACACATCCTGCTAAAGGGTAGCATAAACAACGAAGCAATATCAATATTAAACATATATGCACCAAGTGGTATGGCATCCAACTTCCTAAAGGAGAAGTTAAGAGAGTTGCAAGAAGAAGTAGACAACAAAACTATAATAGTAGGAGACCTCAACCTTGCACTCTCAGAATTAGACAAATCAAACCACAAAACAAATAAGAAAGAAATTAAAGAAGTAAATAAAATATTAGAAAAATTAGGTATGTTGGATCTTTGGAGAAAATTGAATGGAGATAGAAAGGAATATACTTTCTTCTCAGCAGTTCATGGAACCTATTCAAAATTGACCATATATTAGGACATAAAAGACCTCAAAATTAAATGCAAAGAAAGCAGAAATAGGAAATGCTTTCTTTTCAGATCATGATGCAATAAAAACTACATTCAACAAAAAGTTAGGGGGAAATAGACCAAAAAGTAATTGGAAACTAAACAATCTCATCTTAAAGAATGATTGGGTGAAGCAGCAAATTATAGATACAATTAATAATTTCACTCAAGATAATGACAATGATGAGACATCATACCAAAATTTGTGGATGCAGCCAAAGCAGTAATAAGAGAATTTTATATCCTTAGAGGCTTACTTGAATAAAACAGAGAAAGAAAAGATTAATGAATTGGGCTTGCAATAAAAAAACTAAAAAGACGAAATTAAAAACCCCCAATCAAATACTAAATTGAAATTCTAAAATTAAGAGAAATTAAAATATTAGAAAGTAAAAAACTATTGAACTAATTAATAAAACTAAGAGTTGGTTCTATGAAAAAGCCAATAAAATAGATAAGCCTTTGGTAAATCTGATTAGAAAAGGAGGAGGAAAATGAAATTAGTAGTCTTAAAATGAAAAGGAGAACTTCCACCAACGAAGAGGAAATTAGAGAAATAATAAGAGTTATTTTGCTCAACTTTATGCCAATAAATTTGATAACCTAAGTGAAATGGATGACTACCTCAAAAATATAGACTTCCCAGACTAACAGAGGAGGAAGTAAATTGTTGAATAGTCCCATTTCAGAAAGAAATAGAACAGAGCAATTAAACAACTCCCTAAGAAAAAATCCCCAGGACCAGATGGATTTACATGTGAATTTTACCAAACATTTAAAGAACAATTGGCCCCAATGCTATATAAATTATTTGATAAAATAGGGAATGAAGGAGTCCTACCAAATTCCTTCTATGACACAGACATGTTACTGATACCTAAACCAGGTAGGCTGAAAACAGAGAAAGAAAATTATAGACCAATCTCCCTAATGAATATTGATGCTAAAAATCTTAAATAAGATATTAGCAAAAAGACTACAGAAAATCATCTCCAAGATAATACACTATGATCAAGTAGGATTTATACCAGGAATGCAGGGCTGGTTCAATATTAGGAAAACTATCAATATAATTGGCCATGTTAATAACCAAATTAACAGAAACCATATGATCATCTCAATAGATGCAGAAAAAGCATTTGATAAAATCCAACATCCATTCCTATTAAAAACACTTGAGAGTCTAGGAATAAATGGACTTTTCCTTAAAATAATCATCAGCATCTATTTAAAACCATCAGTAAGCATCATATGTAATGGAGACAAACTGCAACCGTTCCCAATAAGATCTGGAGTTAAACAAGGTTGCCCACTATCACCGTTACTATTTAATATTGTATTAGAAACGCTAGCTTTAGCAATAAGAGCTGAGAAAGAGATTAAAGGAATAAGAATAGGCAATGAGGAAACCAAATTATCACTCTTTGCCGATGACATGATGGTATACTTAGAGAATCCCAGAGATTCTACTAAAAAGTTATTAGAAATAATCCACAACTTTAGCAAAGTTGCTGGTTATAAAATAAACCCACATAAGTCATCAGCATTCTTATATATCACTAACAAAATCCAACAGTCAGAGTTACAAAGAGAAATTCCATTTAAAGTAACTACTAATAATATAAAATATTTAGGAATCTATCTGCCAAGGGAAAATCAGAAACTTTATGAGCAAAATTACAGACCACTTTTCACACAAATTACGTCTGATCTAACCAATTGGAAAAATATTAAATTTTCTTGGATAGGGCAAACAAATATAATAAAAATGACAATATTACCTAAACTAATCTATTTATTTAGCGCTATACCAATCAGACTCCCAAAAAACTATTTTAATGACCTAGAAAAAATAACAACAAAGTTCATATGGAAAAACAAAAGGTCAAGAATTTCAAGGGAATTAATGAAAAAAAAATCAAATGAAGGTGGCTTAACTGTACCAGATCTAAAATTATATTATAGAGCAGCAGTTACCAAAACTATTTGGTATTGGCTAAGGAATAGATTAGTTGATCAGTGGAATAGATTAGGTTCAAGGGATAAAACAGTCCACAAATATAGCAACCTAGTCTTTGACAAACCCAAAGATCCCAGCTTTTGGGATAAGAACTTACTGTTTGATAAAAATTGCTGGGAAAATTGGAAACTAATATGGCAGAAACTAGGCATTGATCCATACTTAACACCATACACCAAGATAAGGTCAAAATGGGTTCATGGCCTAGGCATAAAGAATGAAATTATTAATAAATTAGAGGAACACAGGATAGTTTACCTCTCAGACCTGTGGAAGGGGAAGGTCTTTATGACCAAAGCAGAACTAGAGATCATTACTGATCACAAAATAAAAATTTCGATTATACCAAACTGAAAAGTTTTTGTACAAACAAAACTAATGCAGACAAGATTAGAAGGGAAGCAATAAACTGGGAAAATATTTTTACAATCAAAGGTTCTGATAAAGGCCTCATTTCCAAAATATATAGAGAATTAACTCTAATTTATAAAGTCAAGCCATTCTCCAATTGAAAAATGGTCAAAGGATATGAACAGACAATTCTCAGATGAAAAGAAATTGAAACTATTTCTAGTCATATGAAAAGATGCTCCAAGTCATTATTAATCAGAGAAATGTCAAATTAAGACAACTCTAAGATACCACTACACACCCTGTCAGATTGGCTAAGATGAGCAGGAAAAATAATGATGATTGTTGGAGGGATGCGGGAAAACTGGGACATTGATAGCATTGTTGGTGGGTTGTGAATGAATCCAACCATTGTGGAGAGTAGTTTGGAACTATGCTCAAAAAGTTATCAAACTGTGCATACCCTTTGATCCAGCAGTGTTACTACTGGGATTATATCCCAAAGAGATTATAAAGAAGGGAAAGGGACCTGTATGTGCACGAATGTTTGTGGCAGCCCTTTTGTAGTGGCTAAAAACTGGAAACTGAATGGATGTCCATCAGTTGGAGAATGGCTGAATAAATTGTGGTATATGAATATTATGGAATATTACTGTTCTGTAAGAAATGACCAACAGGATGATTTCAGAAAGGCCTGGAGAGACTGACACGAACTGATGCTGAGTGAAATGAGCAGGACCAGGAGATCATTATATACTTCAACAACAATACTATTTGATGACCAGTTCTGATGGACCAGGCCATCCTCAGCAACGAGATCAACCAAATCATTTCCAATGGAGCAGTAATGAACTGAACCAGCTATGCCTAGAAAAAGAACTCTGGAGATGATTAAAACCATTACATTGAATTCCTCAATCCCTATATTTATGCACACCTGCATTTTTGATTTCCTTCACAAGCTAATTGTACAATATTTCAGAGTCCTGATTCTTTTTGTACAGCAAAATAACGTTTTGGTCATGTATACTTATTATGTATCTAATTTATATTTTAATATATTTAACATCTACTAGTCATCCTGCCATCTAGGGAGGTAAGAGGTAAAAAATTGGAACAAGAGGTTTGGCAATTGTTAATGCTGTAAAGTTACCCATGCATATATCCTGTAAATAAAAGGCTATTAAATAAAAAAATAAATTAAAAAAAAGAAAAATAATATATCATAACATTCATATACCATAACTTATTCAGCCATTCTCTAGTTGATAGGCATCCATTCAAATTTTAGTTTCTAGCCACAAAAAGGGCTGCCATAAACATTGTTGCACATATGATCCCTTTTCTTCCTTTAAGATCTCTTTGGGATATAGGCCCAGAAGAAACACTGCTGGATCCAAAGGTATGCACAGTTTGATAACTTTTTTTAACATGCTTCCAAATTGCTCTCCAGAATGGCTGGATCCATTCACAGTTCCACCCACAATGTATTAGTGTCCCAGTTTTCCCACATCCTCTCCAACATTTGTCATTATCTTTTCCTATCATCTTAGCCAATCTGAGAGGTGTGGGGTGGTATCTCAGCGTTGTCTTAGTTTGCATTTCTGTGATTAATAATGACTTGGAGCATCTTTTCATACAACTAGAAATGGTTTTAATTTCTTCATCTAAAAATTGTCTGTTCATACCCTTTGGCCATTTATCAATTGGAGAATGGCTTGAATTCTTATAAACATGAGTATTGACTCAAGCCAAGAGAATTGTCTCTATATATTTTCAAAATGAGGCCTTTATCAGAACCCTTAAATATAAAAAATGTTTTCCCAATTTATTCCAGCTAAACTTTTTTTTAATTTCTTTTTTTTAATAGCCTTTTATTTACAGGTTATATGCATGGGTAAATTTACAGCATTAACAATTGCCAAACCTCTTGTTCCAATTTTTCACCTCTTACCCCCCACCCTCTCCCCAGATGGCAGGATGACCAGTAGATGTTAAATATATTAAAATATAAATTAGATACACAATAAGTCTACATGACCAAACCGTTATTTTGCTGTACAAAAGATCAGACTCTGAAATATTGTACAATTAGCTTGTGAAGGAAATCAAAAATGCAGGTGGGCATAAATATAAGGATTGGGAATTCAATGTAATGGTTTTTAGTCATCACCCAGAGTTCTTTCTCTGGGCGTACCAGCTAAACTTCTTAGGAAGTATTTAGAATCTGACAATATCCAGTCCTCCATCCATTTCACTTTTTTCAGAACTAACAGGCTGACATTGTTTTAATTGCCCAGAATATCTTTCTCATTTTTGTTTTCTTAGGAAGTATTTAGAATCTGACAATATCCAGTCCTCCATCCATTTCACTTTTTCAGAACTAACCGGCTGACATTGTTTTAATTGCCCAGAATATCTTTCTCATTTTTGTTCTTTCTAATATTGTATGACTTTTTCTCTTTGTCCTATCAAGTCAGTAGTCTTACTGTATACAAAGGGCTGCTTTGTGAATGATGACCACATCAATAGCAATTCATTTTCTGTCTCTTCACAGAAAGCATTCATGATATATGGACTTGAAAAAGTCCATTTTTCAATGAAAACTCATTTTCATCTATAAGCCTTTGGCCTTTCTTAATTCTTGCTAATAAAGTACATATTCCAACATTTCTTGCCCTCTCCCTCATACTACCTTTGCATCAGTCATAGAGTATCAAAGTGTATGTTGGTCTAATTCATTGTTTTTATTGAGATTATCATAAAATTTCTCCACATCTTCATCCTTTGTGATAAATGTTGTCCTATAAATTGCAATAATTTTCATGATATATTTAACAAAAAAGGAAACAGAGACATTAAGTGACATGGCCAAAATCATGCAACTAGGAAATATGCAAGGCCAGATTTGAACTCCAGGCCCAGTATTCTGTCTGCTTATACTATTTTTAAAAATGCAACAGACTGAATTATGATTGGAAAAGTCAAGAAAAAGTCACAGTTAGTCATTTTTCAAGTCCAGTGCAACTTAGGAAGATATAAAGGGAGTGTGTGTATGTGTGTATGTGTGTGTGTGTGTGTGTGTGTGTGTGTGTGTGTGTGTATTTAAGTCCATGGATATCCTTCATCAGTTCTTCAGTGGAACTTGCCAGTATGGTTTTGGTCTTCAAATGTACAAATCCCAACCTGCCATTATCTTCTCATCTGGGTACTCCCATCATTCCTCCATACCAGGTCAACCAATATTCCAGAAACTTTTCCCTAGTTTCTTTTTTGTTTTTACCATTTTGACAGCCTTCAGCACTATGCTTGTCCCATTGATCTAGTATCTTTCACACTTGCTGCATGCTCAGCCCTTTTGCCACATGCATCTCCTGAGCATCCTTAGGTCACTTTCCACAATGTATCATTGGTACAATCTGCAGCCTATTTATTTCCACAATGCAGCTCTCTTCATTTTTTCTTTGGAGAAGATTGTGATGTTTCCTGTTATCTGACATCTAGCATCACTAAGAAAATTTCAGCATTAAAAGGATGGGATTGATCAAAACCACAGTGCAAGTTCCCCAGCACAGTCTCGCGTTCTCTGCCATCATACTTCCTGGCTAGTCCTGCCTTGATATTCTTCGGCAGTGTTTCTCCAAGGCAGCTGTACTGAGAGAGCAGCCCAAAGCACTGCCCATCCTACCAACAGTGCCTAGGGCAGCCAGCACACATTGGCAAACGTACACAGACAAAATAAATACCACAGGCCAATGTAGGTGTCTGCCTGTAGACATTCATATTTGAGTCTGTATTCATTCATAGGTGGATGTACCCATACGTGGATCCTGACACCTTGAAATGAAATATTTGTTTACAAGAACAAAGGATAATTAGATTGCATGGCCTAATGCTCTCATTTTTACAGATGTCCCTCATGCATGACGTACCTCCTCCCAGCTCTGCAATTTCATTGGCTGGCCCCCAGGCCAACTCTGCTTCCTGTCTTTGCTACCTTCCTTCAAGACTCCACCAAAGTCCTGTTTTTGCGAGAAACTTTTCCCAGTCCTCATTAATCTTGGTTTTTCCTTTGGGAATTATTTACAGTACAACCTGGCTATATCTTGGGAGCTTGCTGTCTCCTTTGTCAGACCAAGCTCTGAGCAGAAAGTCCTTTTGTCTTTCTTTGCATCCCCAGTACTTAGTACTGTGCCTATCGCATAGTAAGTGCTTAACCAATTCTCATTGACCTATAGATGAGAGAATTGAGGCTCAGCTGGGTGAGAGGAGAAGCAGGTAGACTTAACAAAACTCAGGTGCTTTGGGTGCTTTGGGATATACCGTCCAGACACTGGACAAATCTGACAGGCAAGGAAAGAAAAAGAAATGTCCTAGAGAAAAGCTGGGGCCCGTGGTTTCTTCCGTAACTTCCCTACCACCCCACCCCCACCCCCCGCTTCCTGGAGCTTGCTTCTTCTCATGGCTTTAGAACATGTTTAACTTGTCTACTGAGAGCTCTGAGTTTGAGAGGCTTTGCCCATGAGTCTGCACCTTGGAGCTAGGGTCTGAATGCCTCGGGTCTGTTTTGTCTGTGTATTTCCCAGTAAATAGTTTGGGGCACTGCTCTTAACATCTCTCCTACTACGGTAGAAGCTCTCGTAGGGAGCAGAAGCAGCATTCATTTGTATGACAGTGAAACAAAGTCAATATCACTTAATAAAGGAAATATTCTCCTGTTAGAAAGAGCTTTCTATTGAGAGCTAATGAGCCAGAGGAAAATATCAATTGTGGGCCATATACAGATAGAAAAGGGAATTTAATTAACTTTTTTCCTTTTGGAGGGACCAATGTAAGATGTCCACCTCACCTGCTTTCGAAACAAATAACAAGAAATATTGATCTGCATTCACAAGGCCCCAGCATCATTGATTTAGGCTGGCAGATACCACATCATCTCATCCAACTCCTTCATTTCACAAATGAGGAACTTGAGGAAGCCCAGAGAGGCAAGATGATTGGACTAGAGCCACACAGATCAAGAGAGGAAGAGGAAGGATGAATGCTAGGAGAAATGTGAGACCCGCAATGGGTGCTCCAGGGAATGGAGTTTTCCATTTGCTCCATATAGAGTGAAGCCCAAGGGACCAATGAGGGATGAGCTTCAGACTTAGACCAAGGCCAAAACCTTATCATGGGGTGGATAAAATCCATCAGTGAATGTGGAAATATGTTTTACTTGACTTAACATGTATAATCAAAATTAAATTGCTTGTCTTCTCAAGCTAGATAGAGGTGGAGGATGGAGAGAATTTGGAACTCAAAATTTTTTAAATGACTATTAAGACTTTTATATAAAAGTCATAATTAGATGATATTTGATGAAATAACTAAAAGACATTTAAAACTGAAAAAAAGAAATCCATCAATATTTAGTCTACCCCTGGGAAGAGAGTCCACTCAGTTAATTGACTGCATTTAAAATACCACAAATTTTCCTTTCAATCTTATTTTTCTATTCCACTTCATCACTTTTCATCCAGTCTATTACTCAAGCCTCCTAATTGGTCTCTCTGCTTCTAGTTTCTCTCCTCTTCAATCCATCCTGTAGAAAGCTTCCAAATTAATCTTCCCAAAACATAGGTTAGGCCGTGTCATCACCCTATTAACGGTTCTCAGTGGTTGGCTACACTGCCAAGCCTTCATCCTGGCCCTTTCAGTCCTCTGTAACTTGGCTGTCGCCTACCACTCTGGATTTCTTTCATATAACTCTCTAATGAATTCTATGGTCCATCACCTCTGGCCCACTACGCCGCTCACAAACTCAGCCTGCTCTCTTCTGCCTTTGTGCCCTTGTGTAGGCTTTCCTCTCCTGCTTGGAATATTCTTCATGCTTACCTCTGCCTCTTATTCCTTCAGGGCTCAGCTCCAACATAAGGCCACTCCTTATCCTGCCAGTGGCTAGTGTTCATTTTATCTTTTATTTGCCTACATGTTGAAACCTTTCAGTAGACTATCAGCTTCCTGAGGAAAGGGAATAAGCATTTATTAAGCACCTGTTATCTACCAAGCACTATGTAATGTTATTGTTCCTGTTTTGCAGTTAAGGAAACTGAGGTTGGCAGGTGAAATGTTTTGCCCAGAGTCATACAGTTAGCTCCCGTTTGAGGCAGGTTTGAACTCAGGACTTCCTGAGCCCAGGCCCAGAACTCTCCATACCATGACACTTGGCCATTTCTAAAAGATGTGATGTTTTTCTCCCCCCCGTCATTAAATTCTTAGGATCTAGCACAGGATCTTGCAAAAAGTGCTCATTGAAAACTTGACATAGTGCTCAATGAATGCTTGTTGAAGTGAATATTAAGACAATATTTATGGAAGATAGATTGTTTTGGGCCTGAAGTGAGTGGTTTGTCATATTTAAGGAAACACTTCCATGTGCCACAATTACAAATCCAAAATATATTTGAACCTCTTGTTGAAAGAAATTTAAGGATCGCGATTTTTCTTGTGCAGCAAGATAACCGTATAAATATATATATACATATATTGGATTTAACATATACTTTAACACATTTAACATGTATTAAACTACCTGCCAGCCAGGGGAGGGGATGAGGGGAAGCAGGGGAAAATTTGGAACAAAAGATTTTGCAAGGGATAATGTTGAAAAATTACCCATGCATATGTTTTGTAAATAAAAAGCTATAATAAAATAAATTGTAAAAAAATAAAAAAAGAAATTTAAGGATCAGCTTCAATATGAATTCAAAATCCAAGTAATCCCATATAGACCATTTTGTGGAAACTTCTTACCTGGGTATTATCATCACTATTATTTGGATTTCATCATAGTCAGAATCCTGTAATGAGGTAGTTATGATTGTCATTGGGATTAATATGTTCATTTAAACATTGTTGTTCTCTTAGGTCTTCTAAGAGTCTTTAATTGATGTGATGCTTCTTCTGCTTCATTTTCTAGAAAGATTTCCACTCTGGCACATCATTCTGATAAAACATATGGCCGTCCCCAAATAATTAGTGGGAGGCAAGACTCCCAGCACTTGTTTGATATCAGTAATAGGATTTTTCAATGTAATTGCATTTCAGAGTTGAAATGCCCATGTGATTCTGCCACTCTCAGGACCCATTTGAACTCACCTCACAGTGGTGGAATTGAAAGGATTCTACTATGCAGAATTAATAAGCGTATCATCAATCTCTTCATGTTTTATTATACAATAGCTTGTGTTAGACTGCTCTGTAGTCACTAATCAGTGGCATTGAACTGACTCCTCAGTCCAGTAGTGAAACTGGGATACGTGTGTGCCTGAGTGGAGAAGACCTCCACCAAAGGTGGGAGATGGTAGCTTTGTATGAGCAACTTGCCTGCTTTTCGAGACTATAAACGAGTAACCATGATTTTGCTTTTGTATGGGCGAAGCACAACCTAAGGATGAATCATTGTGATTGTGAAGAATCATTGAAACCCCATCTTCCATCATATGTAACAGTGGTGCTGTTCTTTTGTCCCAGATGTTTCTCTGCTAGCAGATCTCTTCTAATCCCCAATTCCTTGTTGTTCCAGCTGTTAAAGAGAGTGTTTTACGGCTTGGTCAGCTTCAACCATTTCCATGAACTTGACTTTGTTCAACACTAATGTTTAACAAGGAGCTAGTCTTGACAATGTCTTCTATGATTTTTTTCCACAATAATGCCCATCTTCAATGACAGAACCAGAGATTATTTGGCCAAATAGCACTATCTGGAGTTATCACTGATTGCTGTCAGCCTTGTTGCAAAATTCAGTCTTTTTTTTATAACTCTTCTGTAGAGAAATAAACCAGCTCTCTGTATTTATAGTCCAGTATTTAATGAAGTCATGATCTTGCCAGTATGAACATTTCCTCTGGTTCCCCTGGAAGGGGATAACCTGGAGAAGTTAAGGAAAGCCAGTGTAGCTCTTAATAGAAGGCAGGATCTGGTGGTACAGATTACCTTGTCATCTTATACCATTTCCGTCCATCTTGTCCTAGAAATATTGCACACAAGGGCAGCCCAGCACATCAGAGGTATTTCTCTGGTTCTTTTCACATTCTGTAGGCACCAGGGCAACTTTTAGACTTTCTGTATGTTTTAATTCATGAAACAAATTACAACTGGTAGAGTACAGAATGTGGTCATTTTAGACTGAGAAATACCTTCAGAATGACTCTCGTATAAGTAAATCAATCATTTCCTGTCAGTTACAGCATAGTCATTTTTATTTTTTGTGAGATATTACATGATACTAGCCAGGTCAAGCTTCTCCAAATTCACTTTCTGAAGAAAATATTATTGATATTTGTGTTTATGAGGTTTCTGGGTAATCTCTGAAACTTTTCTGAACCAGATGACTATATATATTCAGAATATCAACTTGTTAGAGCGAATATAAGCAATGCAAAATCCAAAGGAAGAGTAACAAGAAGAAAAGGCTATGAAGTTTAAAAGATTCCATCCTGACCTATTTAAACAATTGTCTAGGTGTCACAGTAGATAGAACACTGAACCTGGAGTTGGAAAGATGAATTCAAATCTGGTCTCAGGCACTTATTAGATGTGTGACCCTGGGCAAGGCACTTGTGTCTGTCTCACTTCTGTCTTTTATAAAATTGAAATAATACGAATACCCACTTTCCTGGGTGAGGGAAGTGAAAATTATATATTTGTAAGTACTTTGTAAACTTTAAAGCACTTAATAAATTATCATTTGAAATATTACCACAGTGAGGCCCAAATAGTTTAGAAATGATCTCAGGCATCAAACATTTGGTCTTTTTGCCAGGATTCAGCAATTGAGGGAAATACTAGTCTTCTACAAAGACACATTTGGAAAACCTCAATGAGAAGGATGGTAAAAGGTTGAATGATATTGATTCAGGAAGCAGTATAGGAAAGAACAAGTTTATGTAAAGCTTGGCAAGAAACTCAATGAATTCAGATCATTCCAAAACATTTAAGAATGAAAGTGGAAGAAAGGTAACAAAAGGAAAAATAGAAATAAATTTCTCACCCCTTCACTCCTCTCTGAGGTCTTTGATCACAATTCTTCAGGCTTTTCTACCATTCCAAACAGCCTTCCCACACTGTAAATTGCCTCCCCACCTGGGCCCCTTTTCCAATTGGTGAGTTCTTTTGGAATCTTCATATTGAGGAAATACTGAAGCCAGCCGTGCTCATTGTTTGAATGCTCAGCTCTGTTCTTGACTCTCTAGATTTTGCCATCATTCTTCAGCAGTCTCCTCACATGAAAGATAGCTCTGACCTGTAGCCTTCTCATAATGGAGGATCCCCCTCATCCCTGTAGATCATTTCTCCAATTGTAATGTTTGTCCCAGAACTTCATTTTGAGCAAGTGTCCAATCCAACCATGTTCAGTCTTATTTATACTACTCCACATATGCCAAAGAGGTACTTTCTCCATCCCCACCTATTACTTTTCAGCTCCTATCATGTGTTAAATCCTGTTATTAGAATGTAATCTCCTTGAGGGCAGGGAATGTATTTTTGCTCGTATTTGTATTCTTACAAATTCTCACACACATAGTGCTTCTCACAGTGCTTGGAATATAGTTAAATGGTTAACAAATGCCTTTTGACTTTTAAGATTTCTTTAAGAAACATTTTCCTATTGATTGCAATGGAATGACCATATGTGGACTCTCAACACTGCAACACCTAATATACTTGAGGAAGTAGAAATAGCACTATTTGTTTAAAAAAATTCAAAGTCTTACTTCATCAAACAAGGTGTATACAGAAGAGGTTTGGAGCAGTTGGTAACAAAGTTTTGAGGGCAAGTACTTGGAGAGATGAGCTCTCAATTTAAAAAAGTAGTTGTTACAAAATATTTTCCAAAGTATCGCAGGAATTATTACTATTTCCTCTCAAAAAAGCAGGAAAATGCTAATGACTACTGACTGATAGGACTACTTTCCAGTCTTTTGGATCCAGCTCTTAGATTGGATTCCAGTTCTTAGATCGATACCCTACGTATGCAATGAAGACATCCTTGGTAACTATAGGAGAGGAACACAAGCAAGCGCTTGCAAATGATATTCTGTACCAAACCACATCTTCGTAGTCACACAATTGACTGAAAGGGGAAGAGAATACAAGATCCCATTGCATTTTTTCTTTTGCGAAATATGAAAAAGTGTTTGACAATGAAAAATAAATGCTACTTTAAAGCTATCTCCAATGCATGTATTAAAAGCATAATAATGATTTTCAATAACTTAGTGGGTTTATATTTTATATTATTTTATATTTTTATATATTATATGTACATAATATTTTATATATTAACGTTTCTAGAAAGCCACAATAAAGATAACTTTGTTTGATGATCCTCCAGTTATTCATATCAAAGGAAGCATAAAACATGGATATATGTGCTCACCAGAAGTGTTTGACACTCTTCCAGAGGATATTCAGTGTAGAGTCCAGAAAGAAGACAGATTCCCTAAAGAATGTAGCATCATCAAGATGCTCTAAGGTGGTAGCATTTAACTATTTTCCAAGCACTTGAGAAACACCATGTGTGTGAGAATTTGTAAGAATATAAATACAAGCAATGCCCTCAAGGAGATTACATTCTAGTAAAGGGCTCTAACACATGATAGGAGCTGAAAAGTAAGGGGTGGGAATGGAGAAAGTACCTCTATGGTTGTGCTGAGGACATCAAGTCCCAGAACATTTCTTCAAATGTATGGCAGGAGGGCCTCCAAAAGAGTTATATAAAGACTCGACAGAATTTGGTTTAACTGTAGTTGCAAGAAAAGCCAAGTGAGTGAAGAATAGCTGTCATTCAGGCAATTCTCTGAAATTGGATGAACAGCCCATAGGGCTTATCCATCAGTACATAGATATTGAACAGTAGACTCAGACTATAATTAAATAGGAGGAGGAAGACAAACTTATTTACTTTGGGGAAATGGTTCTGTGTTTTTCATTACCTCAAGTTTCCTTCTTTATTAGCATCCTAATTCTTTAGCACTGATATCCTTCAGGTGATGCTATATGATGAGATGCAAATGGCTTGGAATAGGGAACAACTTTTCTATGGTTTCATTTGGTACCAGCTGTCATCATGCACAGTTTAGGATTCTGACCTTGGTTTGATGAAACTAGATGGAACTTGTTCTCTCACCTTTTGTTAATTCCCTGTTAGTTGAGTGTTGGATTTTGTGTCATGCACATGTTTACTTGCTCTCCTTTGTTGTGTTTTTAGTTCTCTGGTTTTGAAGATTGGCTACTACCCCGAGGAGAAATGTGTAAAAGGTATAGCTTTAAAGAGTATACTAAAGTGACTGTTAGAGATATTGCAGTGACTTTTGAAGTGCAAAAGTCAATCAAGGATAATTCACACCCACAATAATACAGGATAAGGAAGACTGACAGAAGAAGGAAACTACAGTCAAAAAACAATAGCAAGAACCAACAAATTATTGCTACAAAAATTGTTAGGAAACGGGCAAAGACCTTCAAGGGATCTTGCATCTAGCAGACTTGCTCTTGATTTCTCAATACGATGGGTTAGGTTTCTTTAAGTTGAAAGAACAGAAAGACTATAAAAATAGCTGCTAATCATTGCCACAAAGAAAAATGCTTGCCGTGGACAAGACAGTATGAAGTCTAGACTAATGAAAATGGAAAAAATAGTTATTTTCAAACAAAGAAATACTTTTTGTTCAAGACTGTTCAAAAACTATCGAATGAAGAAATCCAGGTAAACCTGTTAAGAATGAGGCATCTTCTCCAAGTCATTATTAATCAGAGAAATGCAAATTAAGACAACTCTAAGATACCACTACACACCTGTCAGATTGGCTAAGATGACAGGAAAAAATAATGATGATTGTTGGAGGGGATGCGGGAAAACTGGGACATTGATGCATTGTTGGTGGAGTTGTGAACGAATCCAACCATTTTGGAGAGTAGTTTGGAGCTATGCTCAAAAAGTTATCAAATTGTGCATACCCTTTGATCCAGCAGTTTTACTACTGGGATTATATCCCAAAGAGATTATAAAGAAGGGAAAGGGACCTGTATGTGCACGAATGTTTGTGGCAGCCCTTTTCGTAGTGGCTAAAAACTGGAAACTGAATGGATGTCCATCAGTTGGAGAATGGCTGAATAAATTGTGGTATATGAATATTATGGAATATTACTGTTCTGTAAGAAATGACCAACAGGATAATTTCAGAAAGGCCTGGAGAGACTTACACAAACTGATGCTGAGTGAAATGAGCAGGACCAGGAGATCATTATATACTTCAACAACAATACTATATCATGACCAGTTCTGATGGACCAGGCCATCCTCAGCAACGAGATCAACCAAATCATTTCTAATGGAGCAGTAATGAACTGAACTAGCTATGCCCAGAAAAAGAACTCTGGGAGATGACTAAAAACCATTACATTGAATTCCCAATCCCTATATTTATGCCCACCTGAATTTTTGATTTCCTTCACAAGCTAATTGTACAATATTTCAGAGTCTGATTCTTTTTGTACAGCAAAATAACGTTTTGGTCATGTATACTTATTGTGTATCTAATTTATATTTTAATATATTTAACATCTACTGGTCATCCTGCCATCTAGGGGAGGTGGTGGGGGGGTAAGAGGTGAAAAATTGGAACAAGAGGTTTGGCAATTGTTAATGCTGTAAAGTTACCCATGTATATATCCTGTAAATAAAAGGCTATTAAATTTTAAAAAAGGGGAAAAAAAAAAGAATGAGGCATCTTCATCAGACTGAAAAACATCTACCAAAAATTGCTTGGAGATTGTTTTTACTTCTAATAGGATTAGAAGTCTTATCTCTATTAAGGGAATGGTGAATTCTGATAAATATATTGGCTTAATGAGGAAAAGAATTATTCCTCTAAAATCACAGAAGTTTCCAAATAGATACTGAATATTGAAACCTGACTTTGCACCAAGTCACACATCACAAAAAGCAAAGAAATTCATCCAGGATATGCAGATAAGCATGCTTCTGGGGCCTGGGTACTTCCTTTAAACTCCATTGAAAACCCATGGACTAGACTTGGAAAAATGAACTGTTCATCAAAGGTATACTTATTATCCAATGTGATAAAAGTGGGATCAGTGCTGAAGGATTGAAGAACATGTGAAAATCTAATGAACTCAGTGCCAAATCATGTAACGCCAATGATTGCCATAAAAGACGTACATTGCAAGCTTCCATTTTTAGATGTAAAAAGTCATAATTTTACTCAAAAGTAAGCACATTTAGTTATTTTACTCTGTTGCAGGAAACTTCTGCACTAACATATGGCTATAAATCATGGGACTGCCATAATATCAGAAGACTCAAAGTTGAAGGTTACCCAAAGGGCAATGGTAGGTCTGAGTAGAATACAGAATATAATCAGTAAAATAGTATACACCAGAAATGGTACAGATGGGATAATTTTAGAGCTATATGATGAGAAAAGGAGATAGGATATTCTGATAGCAGGAATGAGACATGGATCTGGTGCCTCCAGAATGGCAAGGACTTTAGCATATTGAGTGGACCCCCTTGTAAAGTCTGCAAGGACATAGATAAGATCAAATAAAAAGATATGGATGGGCTACAATCTATACTGAGGGAGTACTTGGCTTTATAAGATCTCAGAATCACTGAAAAATTAAAAATGGATTCTAATATCGCATGGTACAGTGGAAAGAGCACTGACTCTGCAATCAGAAGTCCTGGGTTCAAATTTTTCTCTGAAGCTTTGTGACCATAAGCACATCCATTATCTGCTCTGGGCCTCAGCTTCCTCATTTAAATAAGAAATTTGGACTAGGTGACTTGAGAGGTCTCCTCAAGCTCCAAATCTAAAACCTATTATTTTATGGAACATTAAATTCATTCATTTTGTAGAGGAGGAAAACTGAGACCCAGCAATGGTGAGGGGCTTTCCCAAGATTATATAGCAAGTTAGTGACATGAATGGGACCAGAACTTGAGTCTCACAATTACCAGGCTAGCCTTCTTTTCACTCTCTCCATTGGCATAGACAAGGAGCATCTCTACTTCATTGGAATCAATGCTGCAAATTATTCTAAGGTGGGTGTCTATTGATTTGCACATGGGAATAGTGCTGTGTGTAGGTGATGCAGGGAGCTGCCTACCTTTCTTTTGCCTTTTCATCAAGTCAATTTTATGTGAATGTGCACACATACATGCATACACATACACACACACTAGTTCTTTTGTTAAGTTAATTTGTCCTCCCATAATGTCAATTGAACTCATCAAATTATTTAAATTAGCTTTTTCTTCTTCTCCTTGGCAAAATTCCCATTGCAGTCGTGGATATTTTTACAGTATAAGGAGTGTGAAATCAAGCTAAGGGATATTCTAGATAAGAATATTATTTTCAAGAGAGTTAAGAGTAGTGGTCATGTAGGCTGGTGGTCATTAATGTCCTTTAGGTCACCTTCCTTTGGTAACCATAGCATCTAGGATTTTCTCCAATCCTTTTTTTTTTTTCTGAATAATCATTTCTTTAATACTTTCATGATTGTGTGTCTACAATGTGACATCCTCTTAGACTTCTAGGCAGCTTGTTTAACTAGTATCTTCCCTCAGCATCTTTTTACTGGACCAGTATGGTAAACCAACATTGATCCAGGCCAATAATTGAATAGGAAATAGAGAGGGAACTAGTTTGCATTTGGAAGATGTCAGTGCTTTATTTTTAATTCCATTTCATTTTATTTTCAGTTCCAAATTCTCTTCATTTCCTTTCCCTTCCTCTCCATTCCTCTCCTCATTGAGAAGGCAAGAAAAACAAAAGCCGTTACAAATATTTTTCATCATGCAAAACACGGTCTTGTGTTAGCCACTTCTGTAAAAAAAGGAAAGAAAGAAAAGAAAACATGCTCCAATGTGCACTCTGACATCACCAGCTCAGGATGGAATGTATGTGTCAACGTGAGTCCTTAGGAATTGTGGTTAGTCATTTTATCTATTAAAGTTACTATCTTTCAGAGTTGATTATCTTGATAATATTTCTGTTATTATGTATATTTTCTTCCAGTTCTACTTATTTCACTTTATTTTTTTAAATAGAATTAGGCCTTCAATAAATTGAACATTCTGGGTGAACCCTCTGTGGAAGATTCGTGGGAGAGCACAGAAACAAAACAAAATAAAAAATCAAGAAAAATAAAAACTCAACATAATGAATAGATGGAAAACCTTTATTAAGTGTTGAATATATACTAAACACCATGCTAAGTTCTAGAGACACAAATAGTAAGACTACTATCAAGGAGCTCATATTCTAACAGGGGGAAGGAAAAACAGAATATTGTAGCTACAAATCTGATGAACATTTTCAATGGACTTTAGAGTACAGTGGCAAAGTACATGGTAATGTATCTGTAATGGCATTTCCACTGATAAAACAAATTATAAATTTTCTATATTGAACCATTTGACAGTGCCAAGGACATTGATAGTGGGATCTTTCTTTTCTGGGTCTTCAATAGCTGTAACTGGCAGCAACTACTGTAACGGTTGCCAGGTGACATCTTGACTGTGGTTGCTTCCCAGAATGGCAGCCTCAGGGGCCGGGCTGCAGGCAGAACTAGTGGGCTAGGAAATACTGCCACACCTTACTTATGATGTCTTACTTGCCCATCGGTGGCTGTTAGGTGAGAAATATCACTGTAAAGGAATAGCCATATAGATGAAGCTCAGCAGCAACCTAAGATGGATGCACTCAGTACAAATTCATTTCTGCAAAAGGAGCTTGTGTAGTAAGTTTTATAAATAGGACAATATTCTTATCTTTGAACTCTGGGCAAAAAAATCTTCCGAGAATACTTTTAGTTGATCTGTTTGGAGCTTTCCTTAATGTTGATACTCAGTGGACAAAATGATCTCTGTTCACATCTGTCAAGGAATTTTGTATGATCTTAATGTGTACATGAGAGACATTTCCTGGGAGAAGAGCTTTTTAGGTTATATTTCCCTCTATCAAGGCAAATGTTTTTTTAAATCAACAAAGAATAGATGTCAGAAAACTAGAAATGAACATGTGAAGATATGGTAAGTTGTAGAAAAATCATCTGCCAAAAGCTAACCTCCTCATGTTTCAGCAAGGATAAACTTTGGGTTCCCAGAGATCTTTCCAAAAAAATTTTATCAAGATAAAATTTTATCAAGTAGTTTGGTGGTACTGCCTTTTGGGAGTTTTGTGTGATATAAAATCTTTTCTATTATTTTGGAATCTTTCCCACTTTGTGACACCTTGGAAAATCAGACCTTGATTCACTTCCAGTACAAATTTCTTCTTTATATACATGATAAGACATAGCTACTCTTTAATATTCCTTATTCTTTTTGATAATGTTTTATTTTTCCCACAATCTCATGTGAAAACAATTTTAACATTTGGGAGTTTTTTTGACTTCCAAATTCTTTCCTTTCCTCCTTCCCCTCCTCCCTGCCTAAGATGGAAAGAAATTTGATGTAGATTACATATGTATAATTATATGACCTATTTACATATTATGCATTTTGTGGAAGAAAACTTGAAACAAAAAAAAATGAAAGAAGGAAAGTGAAAAAAGTATGCCTTGATGTATAATAGGACTCCATCAGTTCTTTCTCTGGAGGCATCGCATTTTTCATCATGAGCCTTTTGGGATTGTCTTGGATCATTATATTGCTGAGAATAGCTAAGTCACTGACAATTGTTCGTGATACAACATTGCTGTCACTATGTACAATGTTCTCCTGGTTCTACTTACTTCACTCTGTTCATGTAAATCTTTCCGGGTTTTTTCTGAAATATGCCAACTCATAATTTATCATACCATAATCAGATTCCATTACAATCAGATAGCCCAATTTGTTCAGCCATCCCCCAATTGATGGACATCCCTTCTGTTTTCTACTTCTTAGCTACCATAGGAAAGACCTGCTGTAAGTATATTTGTACAAATAGGTCCTTTTTCCCTTTTCTTTGATCTCTTTGGAATACAGATCTAGTAATGGTATTACTAATACTTCTAATTCTATTTTAATTTAATATTTTCTCCCCAGTTATATCTAAAAACAATTTTAACATTTTTTCAAATTTTGAGTTCCAAATTCTCTCCCTTAACACCACCTCCATTGAGAAAGCAAATAATTTGACATAGGTTATACTACACTCCTTTTTCTTTTTTTTCTTTTTTTTATTATAGCTTTTTATTTCCAAAATATATGCATGGGTAATTTTTCAACACTGACCCCTGCAAAACCTTCTGTTCTAATTTTTTCCCCTCCTTCCCCCTCATCCCCTCCCCTAGATGGCAGGTATTCCAATACATGTTAAAATATATGTTAAATCCAATATATGTATACATATCCATACAGCTATCTTGCTGCACAAGAAAAATTGGATCTGGAAAGAAAAAAAACCTGAGAAGGAAAACAAACATACAAGCAAACAACAACAGAAAGAGTAAAAATGCTATGTTGTGGTTCACACTCATTTCCCAGTATTCTTTCTCTGGGTGTAGCTGGTTCTGTTCATTACAGATCAATTGGAACTGATTTGGATCCTCCCATTGTTGAAGAGAACCACGTCCATCAGAATTGATCCTCATATAGTATTGTTGTTGCAGTGTATAATGATCTCCTTGTTCTCCTCACTTCACTTAGATTCAGTTCCTGTAAGTTTCTCCAGGCCTTTCTGAAATCCTCCTGCTGGTCATTTCTTACAGAACAATAATATTCCATAACATTCATAGACCACAATTTATTCAGCCATTCTCCAATTGATGGGCATCCATTCAGTTTCCAATTTCTGGCCACTACAAAGAGGGCTGCCACAAACATTTCGGCACATGTGGGTCCCTTTCCCTTCTTTAGTATCTCTTTGGGATATAAGCCCAGTAGTAAAACTGCTGGATCAGAGGGTATGCACAGTTTGATAACTTTCTGAGCATAGTTCCAAATCACTCTCCAGAATGGCTGGATGTATTCACAGCTCCACCAACAATGTGTCAGCGTCCCAGTTTTCCCACATCTCCTCCAACATTTTTCGTTATCTTTTCCTGTCATCTTAGCCAATCTGAGAGGTTACACTCCTTATTCTTAATAGCCATATCAGGTATTGAGGTGGAAGACTCCAAATATAAGTGACTCTGCTATTATTGCTCAGGAGAATTGATCAGCAGAGAAATACCAGTAGTTCTGTTACTTTTCAAGCACATTTGTTGTCTTCCTACTTTTATCTATAAATGCTCTCGGTATGATCTTGCTTATCTGGGTCTCTGGCCAAGTTCTCCACAAGCTCATTTTCCCCTCTACCACTTTGAACTGTTTTGTCAAACTACTTGTAATCTTCTTTTTCTGTGTCATTTTTCTGTAGATGAGCTTGTATTATAAGCCAAGTTGCAGTTGGTTGCCAGTTGGAAACCTGGCAATCAAGGGTTTGTTGACCAAGGCAATTTCTAAGCCTTTTTGATGTAATCCTTGTGATGACCACCTTGTCTATGTTGAATTTTCACCAGAAAAAAACTTATTGAACTAAATATTCAAAATAGCAATGTGGAAGCTAAACTATTCTATGATTAGTTTGAAAAGGAGTCTTCATAGCCCTACCTTTCATTAAAGACACACATTCTGTATGCCAAAATAAGAAAGGCAAAGTGTGCTTGATCCTGAAGTTGAGGCAAATCTGAAGACCATCTGTAGTGTCGTGAAAGAAACTACGAATTTAGAAAATCCAAATCTAGATCATTCTGTGGTCAAACTTGACCTGATCTTTAAACAAAAGTTGTACATGTAACAACAACAGCAGTGAATATTTATATGGTGCCTTAAGGTTTAAAAAGTGTCTTCTATAGGTTATCTCAATGGGTTGATTAGAGAGAAAACAAATTCATGTTTGTATATGACCTAAAATTCAGTGATCATTAATACCTGATTTTTTGTTACTTTTCATCAGTCACAATGGAAGTAGAAGAAATGAAACCCAACTCATACTTTTATCTGCTTTGTGGGGCACGGCATCCCCCTGCAGCTAAACTTTTGACTGTGAGCATTTGAGTAGGCTGGCTGTCACTGTAACAGCACTTAGAGAATTTCCTTATTGGCAGTTCAGTCTTGGATTCTGTTGACAGTGAATTCACCTCTGACCCTTCCCGGAGCATTGGAGAAAGACGGAAAGAGAAAGAAAATTAATAGAATTGGATCCCTGCCCTTTGGGTGTGAAAATCAAGGTGGATCTAAATATCCACCCGGGGCACACTTACAAAGCAAGAGATGGCCAAGGACAAGAGGTGTGATATGCAAATTGAACATGAAAGTCCTAATGTCAAGGGGGAGTTAAAATTCCAAAGGGGCCCAACTCAAAAGACTCTCTGCAGCAGGAGGATATTGTGCAAGGACATTTTGTTGAGTTTATAAAGGCCAGCAGGATATTGGATATACACAACCTGCTTTTCCTGGTACCATCTTCACCCCTTCAGGACTCTGGCCTCCTCTTCCCAGTATCCAATGCCCATGTTTTCATTTCCATGGCCTTTGAAAATGTGCTTTCAGCAAATGTGCTAGTTTGTTGTTACTGAATTGTTTGAGTCACATTCAACTCTTCATGATCCCATTTGCATTTTCTTGGCAAGGCTACTAAAGTGGTTTGCCATTTCTTTCTCCAGCTCATCTTACAGATGAGGAAACTGAGGCAAACAGGGTCAAGTGACTTACCCAGCTAGTGTCTATGGCCAAATTTTCAAGTGTTCCTTACTCCAACTCTGACACTCTATCCACTGTACCACTTAGCTGTGTAAAAGGTACCACTATCTGTCACAAACAGATCTGTGTGAATCGAAGTCCCTGTGATGTTCTCTGAGCTTTTGCATTTTGAATGTCAAGTATGATTTAGACACTGAATCCTATACAGGGATGGTAGGTAGCAGCTGCAGGTTGGAGGAAGTTTGGGGAGGTGAGATGGCAACCCTTCCAGTGACTCTCAAAACCCAGCTCAGGTCTGCCTGCTCATGGTGCCAGACTCACTGTATTAGTTACTATGGAAATAGCTTCCTAGAGGCTCTGAACTGAAAGGAGCCTCAGAGACCATCTCATCTAACTCCTGCCTGAAGAAAAATTCCCTCCCAATATCCCTGAGAGATAACCAGCTAGCCTTTGCCTTGAAGCTCCTGGTGAGAGTGGACCACTGTGGGCCAACTCTAATGATCAGGAAGCTGGCTACTTTATATCAGCTATGAATCTGCCCCTTTGCAGCTTCTTCCCAGGGCTTCTCAGGCTGTTCTCTGAGCCCAACCACCTCCTCATTGTGATATCCCTGCAAATATTTTGCAGGGGTCCTCAAACTATGGCCCGTGAGCCAGATGAGGCAGCTGAGGATGTTTATCCCCCTCACCCAGGGCTATGAAGTTTCTTTATTTAAAGACCCACAAAACAAAATTTTTGTTTTTCCTATAGTCCGGCCCTTCAACAGTCTGAGAGACAGTGAACCGGCCCCCTATTTAAAAAGTTTGAGGACCCCTGCTTTAGAGCAACTATGTTCCCCTTCCCCCCAGCCCTGCCCAGTCTTCTCTAGGATTATGTCTCTGGTTCCTTCCATCAAGTCCCATTCGGCATGGACACCAGATCCCTCAGCATCTTGGATACTCTCCAGATTTTGAATATTTCTTCAGGTCTACCTTTGAACCCAATACTTCAGATGACCCTGGAGGATATATGGAAGTGTTACCTTCTTATTCCTAACTTTTCTTGATCCTTTCTGGGCTATTGGAATACACTTTTGACTCAGACTGAACTTTTAGTTCACAAAAAAAAAAAAAAAAAACAGATTTTTACCTCATAGGCTGTATTTGTGGTTTCATAGCATGGAAGGAGGCTAAGGTGTTTTTTTAGCAAACTTCACTGAGCCAGATGGATTAATGTGCCCCAGAATTAGGGTTAAAAGCAAGGACAGAATTAGAATTAAAAAGAAATACTGTACGTGCATGTGTGTGCGCAAGTTTACCCAAACTCCTCTGTAGCAATCGAGGCCTTGGTCTATTCTGCAAAGTACTTTGAAATTCCTAATGATAGTCCACAATGGGTCTTCAAAATTTGGAATGAGAGGAAGAATGCCTAGAAATTCATATAATGCCAGATTTGGGACCAGAAGGACCTTCAGGAGTCATTTGATGCAAGCCTGTCACTGTCTACATGATGGCATGGTAGCCCGAGGGAATTGATGGCATTTGACAGAGGGTCCCCAGATAATCAAATTAGCTTCTGCAGCTAAGGTCACAGAAGCATCAGGTCCTCAGTTGCCTTGTCTTTCCATTGTGCCGTGCCATAGGCAGTGGAGGTAGGGCCTGGGCAGAGGGCAGAGGTGATCAGCATGTAGGTTCAAGTTGTAGGCCTTCATTGCTGGCCTCAATGTTGTGTTTACTTATCTGGGAAAGCAGACTAATCCCAGAGAAAGGCAGAGATATTATGTGTGTAAAACTCTGAATGGAAATTGGAGGTGTATTTTTGGGGGGTTGGGAAAAGATCACGTTAGTTATCTTTTTATGACAAAGTAAAATGCGAAGACATTATCAACCAATTTTCTGTTAATTAGGAAGCTCCTATTTCTCCTAGTGTCTTTTTAAATCCAATGTCCAGCTCACTGGAAAAAAGTTCAAAGAATGTATATTTTCCTGGCATTTATTCTCCAGAAGTACTTTAAAGAGCCATATAAAAATTAATGTCAAGCTCTAAAATTGCTATAAAAAATCATCAAACTTAGAGTCTGCTGAGTAATTGCAAAAGGAAATTCAAAACAATTTAACAAATCATTGAATGGGTAAATGAAGCAGTTCTCGATGCAACTTGAATCTTTCTTTCTACACCACAGAAATTGCCTCTAAGATTGCTGTCAACGGTATCATTGGCTTCATTCTGCTGCCTTCTCTTATAATTTACAGAACTGTGTAGGAGCAAAAATAGGAGAAAAACTAATGGAGACTCTTCAACTTTTCTGGTGGGTTTTCCCACTGGCTAACAGCAAATCTTTCTGCAGCTTTGTATGACTGCGAAGGTCATCAGGTAAACTCAGAGGACCCCAAAGGTCATAGTCCTTTTCAGCCCAGCTTATGTGTCTTCCATGTGTTTGCTATTGCCTCCTCTTATCCAGCAGTCAAAGCCTCCCTTCATACAAACTAGCATCCTCCCAGTTGCCCTTTGGAGTGGCAAGTGGGCACCTCATCATATAGATAGCACACTTTTTGTGTATTCTTCATCTCTGTCTGTTGGACGTGAAAACAAAACAAAAAACCTTGCCAACCCTCTTCAAGTAAATCTCTCTTTATAAAATCTAGCTGATGTTCATTGGTTCAATGATATTGGGGAGGTAGTAGAATTTCAAAATTGAGGGGAGACAACTCTAAGATGCCACTACACACCTGTCAGATTGGCTAAGATGACAGGAAAAAATAATGATGATTGTTGGAGGGGATGTGGGAAAACTGGGACATTGATGCATTGTTGGTGGAGTTGTGAACGAATCCAACCATTTTGGAGAGTAGTTTGGAACTATGCTCAAAAAGTTATCAAACTGTGCATCCCCTTTGATCCAGCAGTGTTACTACTGGGATTATATCCCAAAGAGATTATAAAGAAGGGAAAGGGACCTGTATGTGCACGAATGTTTGTGGCAGCCCTTTTTGTAGTGGCTAAAAACTGGAAACTGAATGGATGTCCATCAGTTGGAGAATGGCTGAATATGGAATATTACTGTTCTGTAAGAAATGACCAACAGGATGATTTCAGAAAGGCCTGGAGAGACTTAACATGAACTGATGCTGAGTGAAACGAGCAGGACCAGGAGATCATTATATACTTCAACAACAATACTAGATGATGACCAGTTCTGATGGACCTGGCCATCCTCAGCAACGAGATCAACCAAATCATTTCCAATGGAGCAGGAATGAACTGAACCAGCTATGCCCAGAAAAAGAACTCTGGGAGATGACTAAAAACCATTACATTGAATTCCCAATCCCAATCCCCAATGCCCACCTGCATTTTTGATTTCCTTCACAAGCTAATTGTACAATATTTCAGAGTCTGATTCTTTTTGTACAGCAGAATAAGGTTTTGGTCATGTAGACTTATTGTGTATCTAATTTATATTTTAATATATTTAACATCTACTGGTCATCCTGCCATCTAGGGGAGGGGGGGGGGGGGGTAAGAGGTAAAAAATTGGAACAAGAGGTTTGACAATTGTTAATGCTGTAAAGTTACCCATGCATATATCCTGTAAATAAAAGGCTATTAAATAAAAAATAATAATAATAATAAAAATTGAGGGGAGAATCTCCGATTCCTTCATTTCAATCAGAGCTTACAGTGCTAAGTGAGGCTGGAAGGCAAGGCTTACCAAGCTGGAAGAGATTGAAGTCTTAGCCCCAAGATGGGTAGTAGGCAGATCAAAGTCTCATCACCCAGCTGGCTGCAGAGGGAGCAGAGTTTTAGGCACAGCTCTTCTCAAAGAGCATCACTTAAGCCCAAACGTGATGTACAGCAAGAAAGAGTGGACCCACACCAATGAGGCTATGGATCCTGAGATGTTGAAGGATGGAAATGATGATCTTGTATAAAGCTCTGTGAAACAGGGCAGCCTGAAATCTTTCTTACAGGGGCACAAATGTTCCAGACAGGCCAAAAATCTCTCATTGCAGTTTTAGAGCAAGAGGCTACTATAAATGTAATGGGAGGAAACACAAGAGAAATATCGCTACCCTAACTGTAGTGATTGTGCCATTGATGATGACCACCACCACCACCACTATCACTACTACTACTACTACTACTACTACTACTACTACTACTACTACTTTGAAGGCTACTATTAATATTCAAATTCTGTAATGATTATGTTATCTCATAAATAGGGGCATTTCATTAAGAGACAGCTGGCAATACATCCACAATGTTGCATTCTCTGCAATGAGGTTCTCCAGTCAGTTTACTGGGATTGCAGGGTCAGCTCTACTGTGCTGGGAGATTTTATTATGTTCTCTAAATATCATGTGGATACCAGGGGGACATGGGGATGGTCAATCTGTCATTTCTTATTTTCACCACATAACCCATCCAAGTTTTATGCACTTCTTAAAACTCAGCCTTCGCTTTGCTTTTTCTACATCAATTCCAGTTTGTGATGTCCTGTGGCCCAATCATCCTTGCTGCTCCTCAGGGTGGTTAAGTGAAGTGCTTAGAGTCAGTAAAGCAGCACCAACCCTAGAACCAGAACCAGGGCCCTGATTTATAGATGCCAAGTGCTGAGACTTTTCTAATAGGATTTTGGCGAATGGTTCCACCCTCCTTCAGTCTCCACCCTCCCTCTCTGATAGTTCTCCATGGGCACTTCTCTATAAATGGAAGTCCCTTGGGGAGATTTCAAATAATTCCCAAAGGAAACATTTTTCACAGGCCACAGTCAGGAGGTCACCCTGGAAGGTCCTAGGAAATCTGGGAAAGGACCAGCTACCTCGAGGTAGCCATAGATGTGATCATCCCTCTCCTTATAACTTGGCAGTGCTTGGCTCCATTCTTGGGGAATTGTGAGGGAAGTACTTTATGGTGAGTGGAAACACTAAAGTAGATACCAAAAATTACAGGGCTTGACTCTATCTGACATTTATGCACAATAGAGTTAATGAACTGGCTGGATGCTTTTTAATAAGATATACGCTTTAAATGAATGGCCATTATAAAAAGAGATTCATTTAAAAGTATTCCCATAATTTGAGATAATTTTATGATAATGTTGGTTGTAGTAACTCGTATCTCATTAATTATTAACTACAACCCATTCCTCTCACCGTTTTTTAGGAACCTCTCAAACTCCTACAGCCCCACAGGGACTTTTCTGAATCACAGCCGTCCTCCACTCCCCAAGCTTTGCCACTTGTTTCTCTGCCTTGTAGGAAACAAGAAGTTACCAAGTATCTCAATCTTTTTATTGCCATTGAGTCACAGGAGCATTTAATTAAATGTATCATTTCATCTTAATTGTGATTCCTGCCGGGGCTGTTCCTTTTGCCTCCCTTCTTAGTGAATCTACTTTGCCTTCGAAGAAACCTGGCACATAGGGGTTGGGCAATGGTGTGTGCCAGGTTAGGAAACTACAAGAAAGGCTCCCCTTTGAAAGGGCAGGGAAGAAGACTTAGAAAACCAATCTTTTGTTTAGTTATGCTTCTAAGTGTTGAGAAAGGGAGAGGGAAAAGAGCAATACCACCCATAACAGCAGCAGCAGCATGGGACATTTCAAAAGCACTTTAGAGTTTGCAATCCTCCTAGCCACACTGTGCAGTAAGGGATTAGAGCATCACGTTCATTTTACAGGAGCAGAAAATGAAGCTCAGAGAATTGAAATGGTGTCCATGGTCACAGAAAGATTTGGCATCAAAGACAGAACATGGAGCCAGCTCTTACTGGCTCTCTCCACCCTACCAGATTGAAGCATGGACAAATTTGCTTTGAAATCTTCAGGAAAGAAAAGTCTTTCAGTGGTAATGAGCATTTGTTAATAAAGTGGGGTCTGGAATACAGTAGCCAGAAGTAAATGGTCAGGGAGGCAAGTACAACGTTCCCTTTTGAATTAGAAGTCCCTCCCCCCCACCAGTGCTCTGCTCTTTGCTGTGCCTCAAGCACAGTACTTCCATTTTCTAATTTTTCCCTTTCTATTTGGTTGTGAGAGAAAGGGTAAGAAGGGAAATTCCAAGACCAAAAAGTGGGAAACTTTACAGGAAGGATTAGAGATTCTCACTGGAAGAAAACATTCGAAGATGACAAGATACCATTCAGACCCTCAACACTTCTCACTGAGACTATCATAATGACCTCTTTGGTCTGCTTGCCTCAACTCTATCCTTAATTCAACTATCTAGATGACTTTTTGAAGGTAGAACTCTGACCACGTCTTCACTACCCTCTATGTTCCAGCAATCATGGCTTATTTTTTGCTTTTTGCTTTTGGACAGAAAGTACCTGTGAGTGGAAAGTTCTATACTCTCATCTCCACTGACTTCCTGACTACTTCAAGAAGTCTTTCACAGTTTCCCTCTCTGCCAGGGCTTGACATCTCCTATTGTCTTCCATCTACTCCACGTATAATTTTGTACCTAATTGTTTAGAGGTCATTTTCTCAATTAGAATACAATCTCCTTAAGAACAGTGCCTCTGTTTTTGCCTTTCTTTCCCACGTTTCCCGTAGTGCCTGGCACCTATTACCTTAACTCTTTGTGAGAGTTGAGTACTTTAGGCTGGCAAGTCGCTGAGCTTTGAAAAAGTCCTGGGACAGCACCATAGGTGATAGAAAATTAAAGGTTAGGCATTGCCTGCCCACACTTGAACTGAGTAAAAAGTTCCCAGTTGTGCCATTTCTTTAAATCTTGCTCTAACTTGCATTTCACTTTCTTATCGTTATACACATGCACGACCATGCTCTCGCCTGAGTAAGCATCACATGGGAGGATATGCCCATGGGGAAGGAATGATATGGTATGTGTTTGTGGTGGGAAATAGGGGACTTGCCAATGAGTTATATGTCATTGGTCCAGGGGCAGGGATAAGGGGAAGGCTTAAGCTGACACCTAAGGTAGTGAGGGGAAGGGGTAGTGTGAAACTGTAGATGACATGACGCCACCTTTAGGAAAGAGGCTAATTATAATAAAGGCAGCACATAGATATGGACCACCCGATCTGGGACACTGGACAAGTTTAACATGGATTCTGTCTGGTATTGCTTCCCTCCTGAATTCATAGTTCTAAGAATAAAAAATGACTGAAAAAAGAGGTGGGGATGTTTTTCAAAGACAATATTACATACATTGGTTAAGTGAAAGCTCAAAACTGCTACCTCAAAGTTCTAACCCTATAAGGGACTTGGAGCAATTAAAGGAGTAAAAAACGTTTGCTCATAATTCAAAAAATAAAATTCAGAATAGGCTGCAAAGACAGAGAAAGGAAAAAAAGAAAAAATATAAGGAAAAATTAACAAAAGAAAAAAATTAATCAGATATAAAAAGATGGAGGGAAGAAGGGAAGAAGATTCTGAATTAACTACTTACCCAAGTGAAGAAACAGAATGGGCAAAAGATGAAAAGAAATAACTAAATAAACAAAAGAAAGAAAGTGAAATCAATCATTTTAGTAACATTCCAGAGCTAAGAAAAAGATAAATGAAAGAGAATAAGAAAAGGAGAACTTGTGGAATCAATTAGACTTAAAGCATATTAAGCAAAACTAATTTAAAGGATAAAGTGATTGTTTTAAAAGACAAGGGAGATTTGAGGGGGCGGAATTCACACTAAAGCAACAATGGGAAAAAAACACAGGCCTAATGATCAAATTTTAATTGTTAATATATTAAACAATCCAATGAAATGAAAGAGTAACAAAGTGGATAAAAATTCCAAATCAAGCCAAACTCAATAACCTGTAGTAGAAAAGAAACATCTTAAAAGTAGTCTTTATTTTTTTTTTGATGTGTGTCTTATCAAATTAAAATGAGAGGTTAGAACAAAATGAGTATCAATCAGATGAATTCCCCCCAAAATCAGAAATTTCAATTATGCTAGCAGACAAAACAAAAATAAAAATTTATAATTTCAATAGAAATAAACAGCCAGTGTTGTACTGGTAAATGTTTAACAATTGGCTTTCTAGAGGCAAAAAGAACAATTTTTTAGGACTGACTTTTAAGTTTAACCTGCCTTATGTTAACCATCAAGAAACTTGCATATATAAACAATCAAAAAATCAAGCCCTGATTTGTAATATTTGCTGATTTCCAAGGTGTAAATGCTCACACCCAAAATTTAATAGTTGGTTCTCCCAGTAAGAGTTGGTTCTGGTACACTCTGTTTTAAACAAATATGTTATTCTCGAAAGAATCATATGATTTTTTTAGTTTGGTTATTGATATAGTCAATTGTCCTGATAGTTTTCCTAATATTGAATCAGCCCTGCATTCCTGGTATAAATCCCACAAGCTCATAGTATATCATCCTGGTGATAAATTGCGCTAATCTCTTTGTTAATAATTTATTTAAAATTTTTGCATCACTCACCATTCATTACATAAATTGGTCTATAATTCTTTTCTCTGTTTTGGTTCTTTATGGTTTAGGTCTCAGCACCATATTTATGTCATAAAAAGAATTTGGTAGGATTTCTTCTTCACTCATTTTTCCATATCATTTATATAGTTTTTTAATTAATTGTTCTTGAAAGATTTGGTAGAATTCACTTGTAAATCCATCTGGATTTAGAGATTATTTCTTAGAAAGGTCATTGATGGATTTTAAAATTTCTTTTTCTAAAATGGGGTTAAGTATTTTATTTCCTCTTTTTTTAAACTGGGCAATTTATATTTTTGTAAATATTCATCTATTTCACTCAGATTGTCAGATTTATTGGTGTACAGTTGAGTAAAATAGTTTCTAATTATTGTTTTAATTTCCCCTTCATTGATGGTGAATTCACCCTTTTCATTTTCAACAGTGGTAATTCGGTTTTCTTCTTTCTTTTTTCCTAATGAAATGTTTATTTTCAGTTTTTTTTCATAAAACCTGCCCTTGGTTTTATTTATTAGTTCAGTCATTTCTTACTTTCAATTTTATTAATCCTTTGACTTTTAGAATTTCTAATTTGGTATTTAATTGGAGATTTTTAATTTGTTCTTTTTCTAGTTGCTTAATTGCAAGCCCAATTCATTGATCTCCTCTTTATTTTATGCATGAAAAAATTTAGAAAAATAAAATTTCTCCCTAAGAATTGCTTTGGCTGTATCTCATAAGTTTTGGCAGGTTTTCTCATTTTTGTTGTTCTCTTTGATGAAATTATTGATTGTTTCTATAATTTATTTCATTCACCCAGTTTTTAGAATTGGACTATTTACTTAATAGTTTGTTTTTAGTTTATCTTTCCATGATCCTTCTTAACATGTAATTTTTATTGCATGATTTGGAAAGGATATGTTTAATATGTCTACCTTTCTACATTTGATTGTGAGGTGTATGTGCCCAAATATATGGTCAGTTTTTGTGTAGGTGCCATATACTGCTGAATAAAAGGTATCTTCCTTTCTATCCCATTCGCTTTCTTTAGAAGCCTAGAATATCTAACTTTTCTAAAATTTTGTTCACCTTCTTGACTTCTTTCTTATTTATTTTGTGGTTAGATTCTGAGAGGGAGAAGCATGTCATTCTTAAAGGAATCCTTGTCAATGAACCAATATTGATACTACACATATATGTCAATGGGGACATATATAAGAAAAATTAATTTCATTGAGAAAAAGATACAAATAGGACATAGTAACAATAAGAAAAATTTAAATTCTCTCAGAGCCATACAAACTGAATAGAAATTTAAAGAAAAGAGAAACTGAAAGAATTGTTAGGGAATTTAAAGCTGAAAGACTTATGGCATTTACTAAAAGGGAATATTAAAATATATAGGTGTGTATATTCTTCCATAATGAAAGGGTACCTTTATTTTTAAAAAGACCATGTGCTAGGGTGCAGAAAAATTATCATTAAATGTAAAAAGAAGAAATTCTAAACACATCCTTTACACACAACAAAAATAGTAAGTAACACAGGAAGCACAAGCATAAGACACAAGTCTAAATGGAAGATTAATGATGAAGAAGGAACAGAAATTATTCAGTCCTACTGTGCAATTATGTCACAGCAAACTTGAGAGTTTAAAAGATATGGAAGATTATCTAGAAAAAAATCCTAGCTTAATATATCCCTAAATCTAAGTCTAAAAATTCCAGTTTTAGAAAAGAAATTTGTATTATCCATGAAGCGACTACCAGAGAAAAGATACTCCACTCCAGCTGAATTTCAAAATCATTTCTATCAAATATTTAAAAACCAATTTTTACCTATACTATACCATTAAAATTGAAAAAGAAATCAGTCAATCACTCCCCTTTTATAAAATAAAAATGGTGCTGATGTTTAAAATGAAGAAGAGCAAAGCAAAGAGAAAGAACTGTACACCAATATTTTAATGAATATCAAATCAGCAGTCCTTTTTATTAAGATCCTGGCAAAAGGACTCTAGTAAATACATCCAAAAATTCTTCACTGTGATTAAGTTGGATTTATTCCAGGGATGCAAGAAATTGTTCAACATCAGGGAAACAGTGTGAAATAATCATATTAAAAACCACCAGATTATTCTAAAAGATTCAGAAAAAAAGCCTTTGGCTTTTAGCATTAGTTTCTGCAAAACAAAAAAATAACAAAACAGTGAAAAGGAAAGAACTTTTCGTTTTATTTTTATATGATCCAGTGTATATCTCTCTGGGCAAAAGGGAGCATCATTATAGGTAACCCAGGAAAGATAGGAGCAAAGCAAGAATTAGCTTCCTTGTTTAAATACATACAGATAGGCAAAGAAGAAGTGAAACTATCCCCATTCACTGCCAACATAAGGTTTTACTTTTTAAAAAAATCCTAGAGGATCAGCCAAACAAAAAAAAGAAAAACTAACTGAGGCAATTAATAGGTTTGATAAAATAGTAGGCTATAAAATATACCCACAAAAATCAGCAACAATTCTATATGACAATAATAAATTCCAGGAGGAAATGATAGAAAGAGACTTCATTTTCAAAACAACTACAAAGTAAATAAAATATCTCCGAGTCAGTTTTCCATAGTACATGTAAGACCTATGTAGATAGAATTAAAAAATTCTCTATGAATAAATTAAAAAAATAACTTAAATAACCAGAAGACTATTGGGTGATCATGTCTAGGCCCTGCAAATATAATAGAAATAACAATACTACCTAAATTAATTTGCATATTTAGTGCTATATCAATCAAACTACCAAGGGTATACTTTGTAGTGCTGCTAGACAATAAAATTCGTCTAGAGGAATAAAATATCTAGAATCTCAAGGGAAATAATGAAAAAGTAGGATGAAGGAAGAATAGAATATTGCAACTTCAGATTATACTATAAATCAGTAATCATCAAAATTCTTGGTTAAAAAAATAGACAAGTAGATCAGTGGAATAAAAACAATTGTACTCGATAACTCAGTGTCAGTAAATCTCAAACATATATATCTGGAGAAGAATTCTCAATTTGACAAGAATTGCTATGAAAACTGGAAAAGTAATTTGGTATAATTAGATCAACACCTTACATCATGGTTTAGCTCCACTGGTTAAAACCATAGGTTTAGATCAACATTTTAAACCTTGTATCAGTTTTGAACTTATTGTGGTAAAGAGAAGGACAGAACCAAAGACAGAGAGATTCAAGAGAGACAAAGAGGAGAAAGAGAAAGAGAAAGAGACAGAGACAGACAGACAGTCACAGATAGAGACAGAGAGAGACAGACAGACAGTCACAGATAGAGACAGAGAGAGACAGACAGACAGTCACAGATAGAGACAGTCAGACAGACAGAAAGTACCTTGAGAACTGGAGGTGAATGACAGGAAGGATCACATAAAAGGCATTCCTTCAGACTCAGATGTGGTACTTGAATCAAGTCTAAAAGCTAAAATTTTAAGAGATACAGAAGAGGTGCCACGTTCGAGTCTTGGGTCAAAGTCATGCACAGAAACAGTATCAGATGAACTGAATTTCAGAAACAGCAAGTCAGCCAATAAAATCTTGTGGGTGACAGAGAGCATTACAAATAATTGGTCAAAGCCAAATTGGATTTGATTCAGAAGACCAGAAGGAACCACAGAAGCTTCACAGAAAGGGAAGTAACCTGGATAGCCCCATGCTTTAGGAATATCACTTTGGCAGCTGTATGGAAATGAGAGAGACTGGACACTGAGAATCGGAGTAGGAGATGATGCTAAGGGAGTTTATTAAGTGTGAGGTGACATGGACTTAAATGAGGAGAGTGGCTAGGTAAGTGGAGAGAAGAGTCTTTTCTGAATCTGAGTGGGCAATTGGGGTTCAACATGTCTTGTTTGGTACAAAGTATAGAGAGCTTATGATTTGGAGTTAGAAATCCATGGTTCAGATTTTGACTCAAGGCAAATCCTTGCCTGATCTCTACATCTTGGAAATCAACATCTTTCCAGTCTCAGGGAACAAGAATGACACTTCTTTTTTTAGAAATCATTTTGGCATCCCTTTTTCATACAAACTAATATTTTCCCTTACTTCCCCACAGTTTGGAGTTTGGGCATATGTACCCATCAACTCTGGAGTTTTTTGACAAACACACCACCAAATTGACTTCCCTGTGGACCATCTTTCTTTGGATTAGCATCTGGGCTAAACAGGGCCATAGATCACAGCAGTGTTCATTCTTCCAAGTAAATCTACAGTACCTCTAAGAGTTGGGCAGACAAAAAGAGAAAAGAAAAAAAAAGAAAATCCAAACTCCTAACTATTTTATTGTAATTCCTTTTTATTAAGCCTGCCTATCTTTGATTTAGGAAGACTCCCAAAATACAAAGACTTAATGTTCAGGCCAGCATCTTGTGCCATGTACAAATAGGTGATATGGTTTGATCTGAAAGATGTATAGTATCAAACTACAATCCAAACATTTTGGTGAATGTGCCTTTAAGTTTAGAAATAGAAGGCACAGATTTGTACAAATATTGAATGTCATTCCTCTAAGCTACAAGCTAATAGTGGTAATTAGTTTATTAGTGAAAAATTAGTGTATTTATGAAAATGACATGAAAATGTATTAATTTATTGATATAAAATTTATTAATGTATTTCATTAATATAATTTTATATTATATTAATTATAAATATAATAATTACTTAATATAAAATTTATTAATGAAAAATTAGTTTATTTATGAAAAAGAAAACATTGTGTACCATGTTATATGACACTGAAGCTGATAAAGTTCTGAGAGCATTTAAAGCCGACTACTTTCTTAGCTGAATATATTATTTCTTTTCACTGGTAACCAATATCTTCTCTTTAGCACTGCCTGATCCTAACTTATTTATATATGAATGTAGGAACTGAAACTTTAATTAAAATCACAATGGAAAATATTTTTATGATCTCCAAGGCTCTCACCTTACATATATTTTGAATGTAGTAATATGTAACTCCAGAAGAAAAGCTCAAAGCTAATAAAAAAAGCCGTTGATAGAATACCGAATTGATCCCTGGGTTTAGCTGGCCCCCTGGGATCAGGTAGAAAGAACTTGAGTTCTACAGGCAGACAGTGTCCAAAATAACTGAAATGAGTCAGTTGAATTTGTAGGGCTATTTGTGCATCAAAATCTATGAGTTGTTTTATTGCTTTTGAAGTAAATAGTCAAAGCAAAACAAAGTCCAGATTTCTAATAGAGTCATTGATATTAACCAGTTTGATACGTCAATAGATTTGTGATGTTTCCTACAGAACACAAGCCATATGCATTTAGATGTTGCTTATGGCCTCTCATCATATGGGGAGTCCTTAATATGCTGGGGGTTTTCTTTGAGATGTCTTGAAATGATTGCACACGTACACATGGGGTACACTTGTGTAAAATTCTCATTGGACTTATATAATTGGGTCACACCTCTGCTGCGAAACATCCAGGTAGAGCTGGGAAATTTCCAGTGGTACCCCTGCTAAGAAGCTCCTTTCTAGTCAAGATTCTGGGCAGAACAGAAAAATCCCATAGGCCAGAGGTCAGTCAGCAAGGAGCTGGCCAGGCCCAAAGTCCTAAAAAGATGAAGCCATTCATTCAAGTTGTCCCAAGAATTCTTATTGATGGTGGCCATGGGAACCTCCTCCCACCTGGGTCAAAGCTTTGGCCAGCTCCATGACTAATGTGGCAATCTTTGAATGGCCCCTGGTCTGTGTTGGCAGAGGGTTATGAAATGACTTGGAATAGGTTCTTGGAACTTGAGAGATATCCAGGGTTAGTTATCGTGGCAGAGAAAATGTCTTGGGAAAGACTATTCCAGGATTTGTTCCAGAGTGCCATATTCAGACAGAGCGCTGGTAGTTGATTGGGGGGTGGGAGAAAGAGGATCTTTGTGTATTTTCTTCATCTTCATGGTCCCAAATGATGCCTTCTGGAACTTCCTGTCTTTTAGCTAGCCACATGGCAGTCAGTCTGCCATTGCCCATCAGTGCTGACCTTGATTCCCCTAGCTGCTTAGAATATGGGCCCTGAAGGCTGATCTTGGGCCTTTGGACATTGAATCCCTGCATGTCTTGGAGCTTCCACCTAATGCTCACTGGTTTCAGGGGGGATAGGCAGTAATGCACACACACACACACACACACACACACACCCCACACACACCACACGTGAAATAGACAGATATAGCCAAGCATCAGTTCTGGGCTTCCCTGCCACTTTCCTAAGCATTTGCACTCCATTGACAAATCACCTCTGAATCATTAGGCCCGCTTCCTTCCTCAAGCTTTTGTAGCCCATCAGGCTGCCTCTCCCCCTTCTCAGTCCCCTCCCCAGCAGGCTTGCAGCAGCCAACTTGGGTCTCGCCCAAGGTGCCTTGGATTGCGCCCTTGGGCTCCTTTGGCCAGCCCACTGTTTTGCCCGCCTCTGGTCTTGAATTGCAAAGGCAGGAAAGGCCCCGCTGCCCCCTGAGGCTCCTTTGGCTCACAGCTTCCTCTGTAGGTCACAGCAAAGGGTAAGGTAAGGTGGAAGGCCCCGGGGGTCTTCTCTTCCGGACCAGCCATTTTTCAAGGCCTCCACATGGGGAGCTGCCTCCCAGAGACTAAATTACTGAGGCAGGAGAATTTTGAATTGTTAGCTCCAGCACAAAGCTCTCTAAAAGTCGGGGCATCTTGCTTTAGGCTCTGGGCTTTTATTGGCTGCAGCAGCGGCTTAGCCTGGGCTTGAGGGGCCAAATTCTTGGGAGGGTTTGCTATGGAGCTGAATCAGAATGGAAGGGTTCTCAACTCAGTGTTTCCTGGAACATCCCTTCCCTTCTTCAAAAACTGGATAGTGAGAGCCTTGTTGGTGCGAGTCAGCGTTCTGGGTGCCCCCTTACAGAACAGCAGCCCAGGCTCTCCAGGCCCCCCAGGCTAGGTGTGGGAACTGCATCTGCGACTGGGCTCTGACCTCAGCCCCAAAGCTGCCCTTTGTCTCATTCAGTCAATAAATGTTTATTAATCATCCATTATGTGCCTAGAACTGTGCTAAATGCTGAGAATTTGAGTGGGGGAAAGCAAAAGACAGTCCTTGTTTCATACAAACAACAATGTACCAACCTAGTGATAATTATCATTATTGGGAAGCCCTAGATTTAAGAGGAATCATGAAAGGCTTACTGCAGGAGGAGAGTTCTGGGCTGAGAGTTAAACGGAGCCAAGAGGTAGAGATGAGGAAGAAGAGGATTCCCAACCCAGGAGTCAGACAACCAATGAAAATGCTCAGAATTAGGAATTGAAATGTCTTGTTCCAGAGGCACCAAGGCCAGTGTCCCCAGTCCAAGAGCATGTGGGAAGGGGGGGAGTAAGATGTAAGAAGACTGGAATAGTAGTGTGGCAGCTAGGTGGTGCAGTGGATTGAGCACTAGCCCTGAAGTCAGCAGGACCTGAGTTCAAATCTAGCCTCAGACACTTAACATTTCTTGCTGTGTGATCAGGGCAAGTCACTTAAGCCCAATTGCCTCAGGGAAAAAAAAAACAAGAAACAAAAAAGTAGGGGGCAGGTTAGGAAGGGCAGAATTTTCCATTTTGTTATGGAGCTTATGGGGGGGGTGACATTGTGGCATTTGCACTTCTGGAAAATCATTTTGACAGTTGAATAAAGGATGAACTGGAGTTATAAGAGACTGCCCAGCATGAGGTGATGAGAACCTGTATCAGGGTGGGAACAGGGTCACAACAAAGAAAGGGGGATTGTTTACTGATGATGTGGAGGTGAAATTGGAAGAGGCAGGACAGGGGAAAACTTGTTGGGTGAGGAGGGTGGCTTTCAGAAAGGAGATGGAATTGGAGCAGAACCTTTAAGAATGGGCAGCCCAAGCTTTCGCCTTTCCTGGGAGATCCCGATTGTGTGTGCAAGAAGGGACAGGGATTGAAAGAAGAGAGGACAGAATTTTAAAAGGCATTTGGAAGGTGTTGACGTTGTGAAGGAAATCAGACCTTGACTTTGGAAATGGGGAGCAAGGGAGGGCTTGAGGAGAGCTTGAAGAGGCAGAAGAAGGACAAAAAGATGCAAAAAGTAGGTAGGTAGCTAGGGAGTGACAAATTGGAAGATAAAAACAGTCCCAAACTGCTTGTTAGAGCCTTTGTCCTCTGAAGACTCACTTTTACCAAGCATGGGGGTGGGAGGGATTCTGTCATGATCTGGACAAAGTAAGCTGTACATCTTTGTATTCCTGCCGTAGTCAAATGCCCCCAACCTATGCTCAAGAGTGTCAGTTGCTCTCCCTTCTAGAAGCCAAGGTAAAGGGAGATTGAGGAATGCCCCTCTACTCTCTAACCCCTCAAAGAAAAGGACTCCTTAAAAAAGAAGAAAAATGGTTGCAAAATGAGAACAAGGGAGAAAAGCTATCCAAAATGGCGGACAGGATTCCTAATGTGCTAAGAAGAAGATTGGGGAGCGAGGAAAGGAAGACAGAGATGATGGCCACTGAACTCTTGGGGCTCATCAGCAGATGGGAGGATCTCCCTGAAGGAATGAATCCATACTGATCATAGTGTGGTAGGGACCAGAGGACATCCATGGTGGTTGGAGACTCCTTGCTGAGGAGCACTAGGAGAGCACAGAACACTGCCACATGGGGCCAAAATGTGACAGAGCACCTCCCTGGACTTGGCCAAACAGAATCAACTCCTGCCGCTTCTGGTGGTTTCTGAAGAAACCACATTAGTAAAGGTTACAAGGTCTTGTACAACAACATGCTAATCTTAGGGGACACAGATGTTGTTTTCATCCTTGTTGCCTATTAAAGGCCGACTGGGAAAGTGAAGAGCTAAATACAAAGATAATATCTGTGAAAGGGATTGGGTTGCTGGACCAAAACGTTAATATATAGGAACAATTGTTTCCTCACAAGGAATGGAATATTTCTAAGAAAGTCCAATAAAAATGTATTTACCTGCAGTCTGACCAATCCCTTCAAAATTACTTTAAATGGCAAAGTTGGGGGGGGGGGGCAAAATCTATATATAGCCACCTAACAAAATATATGAGAGTAACCAGGGAAAGAGAATATAGGCAGAGTGATGTAGGAAGAAAAAAAAAGCAATAAAGCAATCCAGAAGCTCGCTGGAAAAACAAACAAAGATAGGAGTCAGTCATAAAGCCAATTGTCTCAAATGTTTATCCACAAATATACAAAAAATGGATAAAAAAATTGAACTAAAGATTCTGACTTGAGGAAACAAATTTGAACGCATAGATGTCAGTGAGACTCCGTGGCTGTGCTTTATGCCTTTCTCCTGTTCCCTGCCCCCCCCCCCAAAAAAAAAGATGAATTAGAAGGTGGAGTGGAGTAGCAATGTATGTTAAGAAGCTATATTAATGTGGCAAGATCCAAGAACCAGACGGAGGGAACATGAAAGTGAGCATTTGGTAGAAGACAAAAGGAAGCAGAAATCAAAGCAATTTTGTCGTCAGCATATTCCATAGATCTCTTAGATAGAAATGATGTAGCAATGATGGGTGGCTTCAGTTTTCCAAACATTTGCTGTAATTCTCTTTCTGCCCAAACACAGCAACTAATACTTTCTTGACTTGGAATAATAATTTCATCTATCAAAACTTAGAGGAACCAACAAAGAAAAATAGTCTGAATCTGATTCTCAGGAACAGGAAAGGACTTATTTCTGGGATGTAAAGGATGGGGACCTGGGAAGGGGAGTGGAACATTGAATCTTTCAATATTTACTAGAGAAAAAGAGGGGAAATGTACCTAGATAAGCACCTGAGATTTCGGGAGAACAAAGATAAAAGGTTCAGAGAAAGGATAGATACAAACTAATTGATTAATCTAATTCCACAAAGAAAATCAACCCCAAAGGGGTGGGAAACTTTCAAGAATAGAATTCTGAAGTCACAAAGAAAAGCATTTCTGATAAGAGGGGCAAGAAGTTGTTTGAATAGATGATCTGTGTGTATATATACAAGGTGCTTACCAGCCAAGATTCTATTAAATGTATAGAATTAGATAGAAACATGGATAAATAATGGAGTATTCAATCAATAAGTACCTATAGTTTGTCTGGCACTGTGTAAAGCGCTGGGGATAGAAGTACCTAGAGAGAAATAATCCTTACTCTCAGGAAACTTACTTTCTAATGAATAGAAAATTAGAACATATACATGTGTGTGCATACAGCCCACATATATGTGAACATGGGTGTAAACATGTAAATATGTGTGTATACAAAATAGATAAAAATCAGAAAAGTTGATTGAGCTTCATGTGAACGGAAGACGGGCTTTATGAGGGGAGGTCAGGAAGGGGCACGTGAAACATTCCAGACATGGGGGATAGGAAGGTGGTGGAGCGTCAGGCATAAGGGACAGAAAAAAACCAGTTTGGCAGAGTAAATGAAGTGGAACATTATCCAGTGAGATTGGAAAAGTAGGTTGGAACTAGGTAGTATAAAGCTTCCCAAGGTAAATAGAGGACTTTTTATTTTGGTCCAGAGGCCAGAGAAAGCCACTGGAAATGGTTGAGTAGAGGAATTACATAATCAGATCTATATTTATAAATAAAATTTCCTTGACAACAATGTGTCAGCGATTAGAGCAGAGAAGACATGAGGGAAGGAGAGCAATTTGGAGACCATTACAATATCTAGGTTTGAGATGATGTGGGTTAGAACTAAGATGGTAACTGTGTGAGTAGAATGAAAGGAAAAGACTGGAGAGATTTTATGAAGGGAGCAATGACAAGATTTGGCAAATGATTAGATATATATGGGATGAAAGAATGAGAAAACAAGGACAATGCAAAACTGATATACTTGGATAACTTTGAAAGAAATAAGGATGTTTGGAAAAGGAGGATGGGGGAAAGACAATTATGTATTGGGCATGTCGAGTTCAAAGTGTCCCTGTGACATCCAGTTTGAAAGAAGAAGGGGACAGGTTGGCCTTAGCAAGGAGAAGGACCTTTATCAGAGACTGGGTGAAAGGAAACGTAAATGAGAAATAATATGGGTGCATTTTGAGATGAAGAGGAAGCTCACATCAAATGACCTTCATTTTCCTGGGAAAGGAAAAGGCAAGGTCCTCAGCTGAGAGAGGAGGGAAGACATAATTGGGAGGCTCAAAGAAGGAAGAGGTTTGCCATATCCTCTGGGAGGAGTGAAATGGGGAGTCGTTTAGGGTGGGATCCAAGTACATCCTTCTAACTGTGACTGTGCAGTTGAGATTGGATAACGACTCTGTAGCATACCTAATAAGTGTATTTGTCTTCTTACAGCTCCTTCCAATGACTCACCAATAGGAGATGGAGGGGGTGGCGAAAGCAGTAATCCAGACATGGAAATCGGCAAGACAAGAGCTTATAACCGGACAAGAAGACAAGAATTTGAAAGCAGACCATCAGGTCAGTGTCTAAATATAGGGTCAAGCTTGGAAAGGAAGGTAAATCAAGTCAAAGGAGAGGTATAATTAGATGGATATGGAACAGGTTGGACAGCCCAAGAGTAATCATTATTGGTTTGATTTCAAATCAACAGTTATTAAATGCCTACTGTGTTCTAATTCTTGGTCAACTTGACAGGAGGCTTCTAGTGTAGTTTCCCTGTGCTGTTTAACAGTGCTTTCGGTAACCTGGATATAAAGACAAAGTTGGCACGATTGTCCAATTTACATGGAATATAAAGCCTGGAGGCAACTGTAACAATGGATGACACTGAGGATTGATAACCTCGAAGGTCCGTCCAAATCTAATAAACTGAAATTTAATATGAATAAATATAATGCCTTATGCTGGATTCAGGGGAACATTGTTAAAGCAGGGGAGGAATAGATAAACAGCAGTTTATCTAAAAAAGATGTAGAGGTTTTAGTAGCTGACAAAGTCAATATGAGTCCAGAGAGCCATGGCCCAAACAATTGATCATCACATCCAGAACTATGGAGATCACTGAGCATGCGGCATTGGGCCCTGATCAGATCACATTTAGGATACTGTTGTCGATTGTGGGTCCCCCCTTTCAGGTAAGACATTGATAAGCTAGACTGTGTCCAGAGAAGGAACTGGGGTGGGTATCCTGAAGAAGAAAAGACTAATGGAGAGAAGAAGAGAAAGAGACATGATAGTTATATTATATTTAAAGGGTTGTCATGTGAAGGAGTAATTATACATGGCCTATTGATCCCCAGACATCACAACTGAGAGCAATGGATTGCTCTGGCAACTGGGTCAGTTGCAAAGAAATCAATTTAAGGTGGACATTAGGGAAAACTTTTCAGTAATTAGAGCTATGTCAAAGTAGAATGGGCTGGCTGTGAAGATTAGAAAACACCTGCTTCAGGTGTTTGAGCCAAGACTAGCGGGTCTCTTGTTGGGTATGCTAGAGAAAAGGAGACTCCAGTTTACGCAAGATTTGCACTACAGATCCATTGAAGGTATGCGTAGCTGTGGTTTGAGAGGAGAGGGGTGTGCATCCCATATCTTGATTTAACAGCTGAAAATCACAGAGAAACTTTTCATCTCCTTGAACCAAGGCTGACACTGTCAATCAGAGATTCTGCCATATGACTGATTTCAGGATGGTTGGGAGCTTTTCCTGTGGCATGCGCCAATTGAAATGCACTTCAAAACAATATTTACTATATTTCTAAAAGTTTTTTTTTCATTTTTGAAAGTGTTTTTCCATTTCCTTGTTACATGTAGAAACGTCTTTTCTTATTATATGTGTACATTCCTTTTTTCACGTATTTCCATATGAATTATGTTGGGAAAGAAAAATTGGAGCAAAAGGGAAAAATCATGAAAAACAAAAAAGGTGAAAATAGTTTGTATTGATCTACATTCAGTCTCTCTTTGGATGCAGATGGTGTTTTCCATCCAAAGTTTTTTGGGATTGCCTTAGATCACTGAACCACTGAGAGGAACTAAGTGTATCATAGTTGATCATTGTGTAATCCTGCTGTTGCTGTGTATGATGTTCTCTTGGTTCTGCTCAATTCACTCTTCATCAGTTCATGTAAATCTTTCCAGGCCTTTCTAAAATCTGCCTCCTCATAATTTTTTATAAAACAACAATATTCCATTATTTTCATATTCTTTAATTTATTCAGCCTTTTCCCAACTTATAGGCATCTAGTCATTTTCCAGTTTCTTGCCACTGCCAAAAAAGCTACTACAACTATGATCTCTAAGGGATATAGACCCAGTAGTGGGATCAAAGGATATGCATGCTTTGATAGCCCTTTGGACGTGATTTAACCTTCATTTTTATAAATTTTTTAAATTTATAATATATAAATATATAAAATATGTAATTATAAAAATTATAAATTTATAAAATTTTGCCTTCCAAATTTTTTCTCCCTCCCTCACCTCTCCCCTTCCCAAGACAATAAGCAATTTGAGATTACATGTGTAATCTATGTTTGAAATTAATGTGATGTAATTCTAAGCCTGAGTTTAGCACAATCAATGTATATACATAATCACTTAATAGCAGACTCATACCCAGGTGTCTGGATTTCCAGCCCCAGTGCTCATGCAACCATATCCTGTTACCCCTCATCCCCAGCAGAGAACTCTAACACTTACATATACACAATGATTTGCCGTTTTTCCCACTGAACATAGCTTTCCAACCAAAGATTCACAGCCAAAATAAAGGACTTTGCCCTTGAAAGGGTTTACTCTGGCATTATGTTATCTCAAGCAACATCGTGTTCTTCAGTAGGTGAATGGTTTATGGGCCTAAGAGCCATCTATAACTTATGGGCAAAGGTCCAAAGGAGCATTCAATTCGTCAACAAGTCAAGGTGTAAATTTAGAAGAGATCATTTCTTTCTAACCAGCCAACTCTTAAGATTCAAACATTCACCAGTTTATCAAGGAGATGGCATTTGGAACATTGACAAAAATGACATCATTAATATGTGGAAAATGAGATTACACACACACACACACACACACACACACACACACACACACTCACGCTCAGAATCTAGTTCTTCATCAGTGTTCCCCTTGTCATTTTATGGGAAGTTTCCAAAGAAACCACCCCCACACTGTTCATGACACATTCTTTGCAGAGAGAATTGGCTCCAGTTCAGAACGTTGTATGCTTGGAGCAAATTGATCTTAAGTCTAAACATTTAATCTTTCATAGTGACATCCTGTAATACCATTGCCCAAGTAATCATCCCAGCACACAGTTCTGGTTATTTCTCTTCTCTGTTCCAAAGCCTTCAATGGTTCCCCGCATTGCCTACCAAATCAAGAAGGGATTCTTAATTCTCATTGAAAGCCCTCAACAATCTAGATCCAACTGCCCCCTCCAGCTGTATTTTGTCCTATTCTATATTCTATATATTCCATATTGCTGCCGCAGGGGAAATTCCTGTTTCCTATTCTTATCCTGCCTTCCCCTTTCTTCTTATTTTTACCTTTTTATCTTCAAGGACCAACCTCCTTCACACAGTATCATGTTTCCTCATCACCTGCAATAGTTAAGTATATACATCTTTTTTCATCTGTAAGGCTTCATGAGCTCTGGGTAAATTTATTGCTTATTCTTATATCCCTGGCATCCAGAAGACAGGATTATATGTAGCAATCATTCAACATATGTCTGTTAAATTGAATTTAGTTGAATCTTGAAAATGGAGGCCTTTAGATGGTAAAGGCAAAGACATGCCTGAACTCTCCCCCACTAAATACATTTTTAAAATGATTCTAAACAAAGTCTAGAGCAGCAGAACCCACTTGTTGAAGTGAAACAAGTTTCCAGCCGGGGACAACTTGAAAGGTCAATGGGAAAAGTCTGTTTCACTAGGGTGAGAGAGGAGTGAAGTCCAGCGCAGACCAGGCCCCAACAAACCTGAAACAGGCCTTGGAGTAACTGTGGAGTAACCAGCAGTGGTGATTTCCAGACCTCTTGGCTAACAGATGGTAGGGGGGATTAGATGATAGGTCAGAAAAGGATTTACAGAGTCCCTTTGCTGGCATCAGGGGCAGAACTCTTACACTGACTGTACTTGGATATGTGTCACAGTTCTGGGTCTTAGTCTAAGTGTGAGGAGGAGCATTAGCACAGCAGAGTTTGCAAAGGCTGGGGAACAGGGACTCTGGTAACAGTTCCAGGATTGAAAGGAGTGCTTATGATTGTTCACAAACTAGAGTACAGTACAGCAAAGTAGTAAACACACCTCTCCATAGAGCATACCACCTTGGAAAAGTCAAAAACCTATAGGTCCCCAGAATTACCTCTGAAAACATCTGCACAAAAAACCTGAAGTTTTGGGACACTGTCCTCTCCATTTGGGAAACAGAGCCGTACTTTAGCATAGAACTCAAAATCAAGAAATAGGCTGGGAAAATGACCAAACAGAAAAAATGTTGACCATAGAAAGTTATTACATCAACAAAGAAGCTCAAAACACACTCAGAAGAAGAAAATAAAATCAAACTTCCTGCATCCCCAGACACAAAATTAAATATGCATTGGTCTCAGGCTATGGGAGAACTCAGAAAGGATTCTTAAAATCATGTAAAAGAGATAAGGGGAAAACTGGGAAGAGAAAGGGAAGTAGTGCAAGAAAATTATGAAAAAAAAAGTCAACACCTTAGTAAAGGAGGTACAGAAAATACTGAAGAAAATAACATCTTTAAAAAAAAACAGGAAAAAAAGGGAAACAGGCAGTTAGTTTTCAGATAAAGCATTCAAAGCTATCTATAGTCATATGAAAAAATGCTATAAATCACTATTGATGAGAGAAAGGCAAATCAAAACAACTGAGATACTACCTCATATCTGTCACATTGTCAGATATGACAGAAAAATGACAAATGTTGGAGGGCATTTGGGAAAATTAAAATACTAATATGCTATTGGTAAAGTTGTGAGGTGATCCAACCGTTCTGGAGAGCAATTTATAAGTATACCCAAAGGATTATAAAACTATGTATGCCCTTTGACCAAGTAATACCACTAACAAGATCTGTATCTCAAATAAATAAAGAACCAAAAGGAAAGAAGCTATATGTACAAAATGTGTACAGTAACTCTTTTAGTAGTGGCAAGGAACTGGAAATTATGGGGATACCTATCAATTGGGGAATGACTGAACAAGTTGTATATGATTGTGATAGAATTCTATTGTGCTATAAGAAATGATGAATTGGATGTTTTCAGAAAAACATGGAAAGACTTACATGAACTGGATGCAAAGTGAAATGAGCCGAACCAGGAGAACAATACAGGAGAACAGTAATATTGTATGATCTGATATAATAACTTAGCCATTCTCAGCAACATTATGATCCAAGACAATTCTGTAGTACTTATGATGAAAGATGCTGTTCATCTTCAGAAAAAGAACTGGTAAAACCTGAATATAGATCGAAGATACTTTACTTTCTTTACCTTCTTCATTTTTTCTTGTTTTTTTTTTAATCTGTGTTTTATTTTACAGAATTATTTACATAGAAATGTGTTTTCCATGACTATTTGTTCATAACCAATGTCAAATTACTTGCCTTGTCAATGGGGAGAGGGGAGGGATGGAGAGAATTTGGAACTCAAAATATGAAAAGAAAGAGAATCTTGAAATTGGTTTTTACATGTAATTGAAAAAAATATTAAATAGGATTTTTTTTAAATGGAGGCCCTGTGCAGGATTATCTGATCTCCAGCCACCCTCAACCTAGTGCTTTATACCTCAGCAAAACAGCCTTAGATGTTCAATAGAAATGACAGCACTAATTTGTTCAGTGAATATGTCATGGAGGCTGTGGCTATATACATGAACTAGGCCTCCTCCCCAAATGTACACATTCAGCCAACTGGTTTGTAAGAATCCATTACTGAGCAGTTTGCCAAATAGCCATTTGTTTGGTGTCTCTCATTGATTGTTTACAAACTGAGCTGTGTGCCTAAGCCAGTTCTCAGCTCAATATTGGGTCAAGGAGTCAGCAGGCAAGTTTGTCAGCACATTCATGAAAACCTATGCAAGACCTGAACTCATTTGTGAGGGAGGACAAGTAAATCCACTTATCCTCAACACAAGCGCAAGAGGAATCACAAATGTGATGTGCCATGGAGAAAAGTGAAAAGGATCCTGGACTGCATTCCAGGAATACAGGGGTGAAAGGCCTTCTGCTCTAATCATCCTATCTCAAGTCCTTTGGGACCACAGTTTCAAAAGGATGTTGTTGATAGGCTAGAAAAGCATCTAGAAGAGGGCAACCAGGGTGGTGGACGGCCCGGCAGCAATGCCTTCTGAAAACTAGTTAAGGGATACAGGAATGTTTAGACTCAAAAACAGAAGAGTTGGGATGAGCTAGTGATCCAAATATTTGAAGGGCTTCCAAGTGGAGGAGGGCTTCGACTTGTTCTGTTTAGCTTCAGGGCAGAACCTGGAGGTTTCAATGCTGTGCCCAGAGAGAGATTTAGGATTAATGTCAGGAAAAACTTTCTGACTTTGAGAAGTGTCCCAAAGGGAAAGGGCAGACTCAGGAGGACTTGAGTGTTCTGCCATTGGAAGTCTTCAAGTAGAAACTGGAAGACCACCTGGCGGGGGTATTGTTGCAGGTATTTCTTGGCAGCTGTGTGTCGGCCCCAGATGACCACTGAGGTTCTTTCTAGCCCCGTGATCTAGCCCCGTGACTCTGTGATTCGGCTGGGAATGCCCCACAATGTACTAAAAAAGACCAGAAGATTAATCAGTCCTTTTAATGACTCTAGACACTTGGAGGATATCATCTGAAACAATATATTGCAATTCTGAAACAGAATATAGCCAGGCATATTATCTCTTCTGTTCCTATGAAACTTGGTTCCAGTTGTTATCCCCAACTGACCAGATGCAAAATTGCTCTGGTCAATATCTGTCTCTTATTCCCCCCCCCAAAATCCTGCTGTGATGATTTTTCACTCTTTACACCGTTGCCCCCGTTCTCCCTCTGGAGTCATTTGCCCTTGCTTTTGTAGAATCGTTGTCTCATATCCTGAATCCTATCCAGCATTTGTATGTTCATAATGACTGAGTTTTGATGACACTGGATAGTGGGTTGTGAGATTTCAAGCTAGAAGGGATTATAAAAACCCTGTAGTTCAATCTACTCATTTGACAGGGGACACCTAGGTTTAGAGCGGTGAATGTTTTTCCCCAGGTAACATGGCCGGGCTGTGAATAATGCATGGTATGAATATAGGTCCTTTCCCTTCAAAGCTGACCCTCTTTCCATCGTACCACACTACCGTATTGCACTGACTTCCTGCAGCCATGTTGCATTTCTCAGGTGCCAGTTGGAACAGAGCAAAGGGGACCAAAAGTCCTCAGATAGCGTTTTCCCCCTGTGGCTAAAGATTCCAAAAGCAAGCATTTCTCTTCATCAACAGGTGTGATTAAGTTGAAGAAGCCTGGGCTGTCCATGTGGCTCTGTCACAGAGGGGTGGCGTAACGCCAAGGTGACAGCACTCCCATCGTGAACCAGACACCCCATCTGGATCCATCTTAACTGAGCACTTAGTGCCCTAGTGAAATTGGCACACTTGCTCATAAATGGGCAGGATTCCATGTAAACATATGGCCATAAATGTAGACAAGCCAAAGATGCATAACGGGAAATTTATTTAATATAGGCGATGTTCCCAGTCAGCATTTCTGATATGACTGTTTGCCCTCAGTTTGTGTTCTTCAAACTAGAAAAGGCTGACAGTTGAATATCCTTAGAGCTCAACCTTGAGTTGATCCATACATGTATAGATATAGACTTCAATATACCAACATAGATATTAACTCCTTGATGGAAACGTTCCCTCGAGAGGCATTGTGCTAAAAAAGGAACTGAAACGATTACCAACTTTAATAAAGTTGCAGGATATAAAAGGAACCCAAACAAATCAACCCCTTTCTGTATATTACCGACAAAGTCCAGTAGGGAGAGAGAGAAAGAGAAATTTGATTTTAAATAATGACAGTACTTAACAAAATGCACAGTGTCTAGTTAGCTCTTAATAAGTGCTTTTTGATTGTTATTGACTGATTGGAAGGATGGTGGTACCCTCGGCAGTAATAGAGTATATGGATTTAAAAGTTCTATTTTTACACGTAGAGATTCCACAATGGAAGCAGAGATTTAGGCACACACAAGTGCAGTATCACCAAGATGAAGGGAGGGTCGGGGCCATCTGGTACCATGCTTCTTTCTTCAGCTACTGAATTGTCGGATATGTTTTGGATATAATGTTTTTGTATATAGTTTTGTGTATAGCTATGAGTATTGTATATAACTGGATTGCTTGTGTTAACTCTCAACCAGCTATTTAAGTTATGGGTAGAAAAAACTGGGTGTCTTTATTCAATGATAAATGTCAAGAGTAGATTATGTTGCAGGTGAGGCAGTAGTACATTGATGCTGCAAGTTAATGATGTGTAATCTAGAGGCACCCAGAAAAAGCTCCTGATTGTGGAGGACTAGTGCAATGGCCCCAACTCCTATTTCTTTTTAATTAACTGAAATGCAGTACTATCAGGAGCTCACTGGAACTTTGATTACCTTTAAAGATCTGTAATTATCATCCAGCCCTGGGGAAAGAAATGGCACAGAAGGGAAAGAAATGGCATAGGAGAGAAAGAAAGTCCAAATAGAAAGCCTAACTCCAACTTCTCTATTGGACAACTCATATGGAATTACTAGTTTAGTCACTAGAAGATAATCCTGTTATTTTTCCTTATTCTGTTCACCATAAGGACCAATAAACCAGACACTATGCAATCAACCATGTTCCCTATGGCAATCTAGCCCTTCGCATAGGGAGGGCTGACACAGTTACCACACAGGCTCTACATACACATACACAACTGTTCTCAGAGCGGTCTCTTTACATGGTCTTTAGTCTCCAAAGCCAAACCCAAAAGGTTTCTAATTCTAGATGTCCTTGTTTAGTCACATACACTCTGTACTCCAGAAATAAGTCAAGGATGTTCATAAAATAACAGTTCCTAAATAATGATCTACTCCCAGCAAGTTCAGGAAACTCCTGATTCAGGATCGGGCTGCTTATCTCTTGCTGTGGACCACCACTGAAAGAATCTCCTCTTATCTACCAGATGACTGTTCAGGAGATGCTGCCAATTTCTCCTGCCTTGTTGCTGGCTTCATGAACTGACTCAAACTTAGATATGCTACGGTGTTCTCAGAACCTTGTACCTGAGGAAAGTTGTCCTTCTGGATCATCAGCTTGATTCCTCTGTCCTTCAACTCCTCTCTTTCCCATTCCTATTCATTTAGGTTTCTACACTAGCTGACGACTATATCCCCTGCCTCTTAGACATTTTGGCTTTCTGTCGATCTTTGGCTTTATGAGTTGGATGGACATGGGGTCCCACTATTCAGATGGAGCATAGCTATTTAACAAAGGAACTATTTTGCCCTAGAACAGAAGATCCTGTAGAAATGCATTTAAACCCCTTGCAAATATTTTATAAAATACGTATTTGGAGTTTGGGGGTTTTCCATGTGATCCTGCTTTAGATTATCTAAAGATAATATTAGCCCTAAATCTACTAGCCCCACATAAGGGAGAGCTTTCTGGCAACTGGTGACTTTTGGTCTCAGTTCTGTATTGCATGGGGCAGCCATGTGGAATACTTACCTTACTGAATTCATATCAGGCTTCAGACACTTATTTGCAATGAGACCCTGAAGAAATCACTTCATCCTGTTTGCCTCAGTTTTCTTATCTGTAAAATGAGCTGGAAAATGAAATGGCAAACCCCTCCAGTATCTCCATCAACTCCAAATGGGGTCATGAAAAGTAGGACGTACTACTTGAGTGAGACTGAGGTTTGAAGGAGTATTTTCAGGCTTAATCTATACATATAGGTACACATTTGGTTGAATCAAACTTGTTGGTTTTATGACAGCTGTTTCCCTTTTGTCTTTGTACTACACACTATCAATGAAATAGTTGAACTGATTATTTTCAAACTTGTCAGTTAAGTAACTGTATGCTGTGTTGTCTTGTAGAACCAGTTGTATTGAGACCTGATTTTCTTTTCCCTGTAATTGAAAGAAAACACTTCTTTTCCCCCAAAACCAATCACTGAATAAACCAAAGTAAACAAAGCAAAAAATTCATCCCAAACCCTATAAAATATATATATATATAGCCATTCATCAAAAAAGTAGCAGATCATTGTGCACATAAGAGCACCTTTCTTATTTGCTGATTGATAGTATTTTGAAGACTGTACACCTTTGATTTTTCAAGGCATGCACTTCTTCCATGACCCCTATTGATGGTTGAAATGCCATCATGGAACAAATTGAATTGAGTGCGCTTATTGGTCTTTTTTACTCCCTCTCTCCTCACCTTTTTTTCTTCTACATCATGTTATGCAATCCCACTTTTCCTGGTGTTCTTTACATTTGTCTCATATTCATATACTATGATTTTAACTCTGGTGATCAGTTTTATCCCTTGTCTCATTAAGAATGATCCCCTTAGACATGTAAAAGGTACCTCCTTTAAGTTTTTAATGATATGATCTTTGTATTGTGTTCATATATACTTTAAGGATGTGTAAGCTTCACGTAGGAACTCTGAGGTTGTTGTTGGTTCCTTTTGCTGCACTGCTTTCTATTTTTCCCCAACGATTTTTAACAAATAGGGAGTATGTACCCAAACAATCTCTATGCTTGCATTACTGGGTTACTGAGATACTGAGTTAATGAATTAGTTAGCTTCTGGTTCTTGTTTATAGAGTCTGTTGTTCTGGTTGTAGTTGTAAAAGCAATAACAAATCATTTATTGATACTGTTTTATATTAGAATTTGAAGTCTGGAAGTACTGTTCTCACTTGATTCCTACTTCTCCCTAACCCCGTGATTTTTGTCGAGTTTCTAGACCATTTGTTCCTCCAAATGAATTTTGTTATTATGACTAATTCTGTAATGTGGCCCTTTAATAGCTTGATTACTATAGCACTAGATCTGTAAATTACTATAAGTAATACTATCATTTATATTATATTAGTACTGCCCAACATTGAGTAATGTCTGTCCCTTCCATCACATAATTATTTCTTTATTTTTATAAAAAAAGTGTTTTTCAGTGATATTTATATTTCTTTATTATGTCTTGGTAGATTGATTCCCAGATGGGTTGTGCATTTTATAGTTATTTCATATATGGATCCTCCTTTTATCATTGTTTTGTTATTTGTTTTTTGTGTTTCTGCTACATGGAAATACTGATGATTATATGGGTTTATTTGATATTCCACCATTTTCCTGAAATTGTTAATATTCTCAATTTATTTGCTGATTCTCTGCATTTCCTAAGTAAACCATCATATTGCCTGCGAATAGGATACTTTTATCACCTCTTTGCTAATATTTATACCTCTAATTTCGTTCTCTTGTCTTATTGTTTGCCCTGACGTTTCTAGAAGTGTGTTTAATAATATTGTGGAGAGAGAGAGTATCTTTATTCTTATCCTTATATTTCTTGGGAAATCTATTTCTCAATATGGAAAGTGTTTTTCCAGTTCAAATTATACTAACTTTTCATTTAGATATATACTTTTATCATATTAAAAATAATCCTTCATATTGTTTTATAGTTTTAGGAAAAATGACTGTTTATATATGTATGCAGACATATGTGTGCACGTATATTTACTGCATCTTTGATATAATCATGCATTTTTGTGTTTTGGTTTTTTGATATGATTTCTTATTTTCTAGCTGGTAAAACATCTTTCCATTAATGCTATAAATACAAGTTGGTCACAGTGAAAATTTAATACATTGCTGTAGGTCTTTGCTAGGATTTTCTTTAAAATGTTTCCATCAATATTTATTAGGAAATTCATTCTAGTTCTCCTTTTTCTCATCACTCTATGATTTAGCTATCAGAACCATATTTGTCTCACAAAAGGTTTTGGGGGCAATACTTTTTCCCCTCAGTTTTTGAGAATAACTTGTGTAGCATGACTGCCAATTGTTCTTTGAATTTACTAAAATACACCTCTAATTCCACCTTGGACCCCCCCTTTCACTTTGACAATCTCTTTGTGGCTTGTTCAAATTGACTTCCCAACATTGAGCTATTTAAGCCCTTATATTTCTTGTTTTATTAATTTGGACATTTTGTATTTTTGTAGAGAGTCACTCACTTCTTTTAATGCATCAAGTGTATAATTTGTGCAGAAAATCCAGACCATTCTTTTTATTTATTTGCTTTGATAATTTGATTTTTTAATCAACTAAAGATTTATCAACTTTATTAGTCTTTAAATAAAAATAGCTGTGTTTTATCATTTTTATTATTTTTTGCTTTCCCATCATACCTCTGTCTTCTCTGATTTTTCAAAATTTCTGTGAAATTATTTTGGATTTAATTTATTAGTTTCTTTTCTAGTTTTTAAAATTGGATTCTCAGTTAATTGATTTTTATTCAGATGCATGTGAACACATATCTATCTGTCTCCTCTGAGGATGTTTACCTAAATCTCCCAAATTTTGGTATGCTCTCCCATTGTTTTTCTGTTTTATTATATAGTTGCGTATTTTTTCTATGATCTGTGATACTCAAGATTCCATTACTTAGTCTCCATTTAGATTTGTATCTTGCATGTTTTTCTTGTACAGTATCACTTATCGTTTTTATCACTATGTAAAGGATGTTTTTTAATGTTGTTTGGTTTTAAGTAGGTATTCATAATTTCTTTGTACAGTAGCACAAGGAATATTTTTATAAGGCTACAATGTAATACAGAAGACTTTGTATATTATTTAATGTTAATTGTTAACTTATGGGCATCTAGGTGGTTCAATGGATGGAGTACTGGGTGTGAAATTAGGAAAACTAGGTTCAAATCCAGCTTCAGATACTTCCTAGCAGTGTTATCCTGGGCAAAAATAACTTAATTCCCACTTTCCTCAATTTCTTCATCTGTAAAATGAGGAATTTTACTCCCAGAGTTGTGGGGATAAAATAAGATAATAACCATTCAGTGCTTAGCACAGTGCCTGGCACACAGTAAGCACTGTATAAGCTTTTAAATAACATAATAAAAAGTTTCCATTCAGAAGATAAAATGGTTTGTATATCTTAAGTCCTCTAGTAGTGTGTTTGATTCTATAATTTTGTTTTTGTTGTTTATCTCCTTCTAAAAGAGGAATATTAGAATCTCCTAAAATTATTGTCTCCTTACTTATATCTGTTTGTAACTCAGTTTGTTCAATCATTATAATTAATTTAAATGCCATAATATTTGGCACCTATGCATTCAATAAGGGAATAGTTTCATGCTGCTTTATAGTATAATGAAGTTTCTCTGTTTATTTTTCTTCAGGTTGTGAATTTCTCTTTTTGCTTATCCAATAGCATAATTGAAAAACTTGCTTTTTTAAGAATCATTTTACAGATGATACATTTTCTTCTAAATTATCATTTTTTCTCTGGATCGAATTCCTATATTCATTGTTAAGGTTACAATTTGTGATTATTATGTTTTACTCATTTTTGTATTAATTTTTCTCTCTTTCCTATTTTAATTCAGCATTTTCTCACTATGATTAGTTTTGCTTATATTCATTTAATCATTATCCATTTCAAAAGTCTCTCCCTTTTTCATTTATGTTTACCTGGCCAATGCCAAGTTCCTTCAATTGACTTAAATTGTTTCTCTACCTCATTATTTATTTCTCCTATTGTTTTGCCTCTTTTCTCTCTTATTACCTAGAGAAGAATGTTGTTCAGTATCTTTCCTTTTTCCGATCCCCAACCTCTTAATTTTTTACATCCTTTGGTAGTACCCATTTCTTTGTCTTCTCTCGTTTAAAGATTAGATTTCTCTACCCTACCTAAACCAAAAATTCAAGGCTACTCATGAGTTCTTTCTGACTACTGATGGATATTTCTACTTTGACTTGTTCCATTTAGGCATGGGCCAATTTACCCCTCCATAGGTAACCCGATGGCCCCCGATTTTTGGGGCACGCCATATTGATGCTAGACTTGATGCAGATACCTGATGGACATAACTTATTACAGCTCAGAATATCCAAATTCCAAAGATCTGGCAGCGTTATGTTCTCCAGTAGCTAGGATTTCAGGCCTGTGTCACCATGCCCAGCCTTGATACTCTTTTCTAAGTAGTATTCCTTTATCTCTCTCCATACTTCTATCCCTATCTAGATTGTCTTGATTTTATTCTCTTGTTCATGAATGATACATTTACATGTTCTTTAAAAGACTATTTCTTTGTCCCTCGTGAAAAATAGGGCTTCTGTAATACAAATATTGACTTCTCTTCTCTACCTTATTGCCATGTCACTTCAGTTTTTCCTTCTTCCCTTCTCCTTTTTTACTTCCCCTTAAATGTTTCCTTTTATATTTTTTTGATGATCATCTATCTGACTTTTATTTTCTTTTAATCCTGAATCATATTTATTATTTTTATAGAAAGACTATTTTCTTCTTGTAGAAAGAGGAGAGATTTTGTTTCATGGCTAAGTCTTTTTTTAATAAATGTCTTTTATCTTTCTTTTGATTTGCTTACTTGGAGAGTTTGGCTTTTGAACATTCTCTTTATCTTGTTTCTTTTGTAGGAGTGATTCAAATGTCTTTCTTTTTTTGAAAGTCCATGTTTTTCATCGATTATTAGGCTTGTGTCTGCATTCTGCATTTGAGGAGCACATTTCTTTCTCCCTTGGTTTTTGGAGTAACTCGTTCTGATCTTACTTCTACTTTCTCACAGATAAAAAATTAATTTTATACTATTTTAACTAACTTTCCTTCATAATATTAAGGCCTTTATCACAGTTGGTAACAAAATTTGTTGTTTAGCATTGAAATTCTGATATATAACCACCACATACCAAGGTATCAAGGTGAAACTCAGAAGGGAGATACATTGGCCCTGGAATCAAGAGGCCCTGGAATCAGATCTCTTCTCAGACACTTACCAGCTGTGTTACCATAGCCAAGTCAGTTAACCTTGATTGCCTCCCCAAAACAAAGAAAGAAAGAAATTCAATAGGGAATTATATAAAGTCATATATTCTTGTTCAAAAATTACCTTCACATGTGCAATATGGTTAGACAACAGTTTGATTAAGATCTTGGGGTTTTTAGCTCACTAAGAATCAATACAATGTGATTCATAGCTAAAATGTTAATATGATCTTAGGTAGTACTTTATATATTCTGCTTTATTGAAAGTGCATCTCTGTGGATATATGCCAGGCTAGATATCATGGTCTAGAGAGCTTGCAAAGACTCTAGAGAGCATACAAAGATGGGTGACCAGGATGGTGAAGAATCTTCGATCCTTATCATATGAAGATCATTTGTGAGGAACTGAGGCAAAGAGAAATCAAGGAGACATGACAGCTGAGCTGAAGCTATTCAAGGAGGCTGCACTAGGAAAACTGGAAAGAAGTTGCAAAGAGGGAAATTAGGCTTCTTCCCCAAAAAATCTTTTCAATCATTAATAACTCCATGGAAGGTATTTAAGCAGAGGATAGATGGCTACTTTTCAGATATGCCATGGTAGGGATTGGACAAGCTGCTAATGGAAGGCCCTCCATTCCAGGTCTTGGGTTCTGAGATTGCATTTCACCTATGTCATTATATTACCTATTATACACTCCTGGATTCCAGTGAAACTTGCCTTCTCTGACTTTCTAATTGTCCCTCAAACCCAATATGCCATGCTCTGTTTCTGTCCCTTTTTATCAGTTTTCTTCCATGACTGCAATGCTCTCCCACTGCACTCCTGCCTCTTAGAATTCTTCCAATAGAAAGTTTTCTAATTTCCTAACACATTAGTTCTCTCTCCCCCTCTCCCACTTTGTCCTCCCTCCCCCTCTTTCATTCTCCCCCTTTCCTCCTCCTCTCTCCCCCTTCACTTTCACTCTCTCTCCTCTCTTTCCAGATTGTAGTGTTTGCTTATGTCTGTGTCATCCACCAGAATGGAAGCTCTTTGAGGGAAGGTATTTTATTTTTGCCCTAAAACCTCCAGCATTTATTGAATTGAATTTCTTCAATGGGTTTTTTTGAGTTTTTGGCATAGTGATTTTCCTTGTGAGGGTTTTTGCTTTGCATTTGGTTGTTTTTTTGTTTATTTTCTTCAGAAACGTGTGACCATTTTTAAGGTGAAGTAGGGTAGCTGATCATCTCAAAGGTGAGTATTCACTCCACCAACTTATCTTTCCATTTTTTTTCTCCTCTGTCCTCCTAATGAACTGAAGCCAAGGTACTAGTTGGGGCATGCGATCCCAGGGTCCCTGGAATTTTTGTACATAAAATAGAGAAATCATAAAAAAACAGAAATGACATTCTTATAGAAAAGAAGATGTTTGAAGGCCCACGACCAATCTGTTTTATACTACCAACAATAACTATTTAATAATTTTAATTTTATATCTTCTAGTATGTAGCAGGTCTTTACCATCATAATGAGGCACTATATTAGTATAAACTAGCTCATTAATCATAATAATATCACCCCCACTCATTTGGCTGTTAAATGGCTTGATCATAGATCTTGATAAACAACTGAATTAATTGTCTTGCTGACTCTCTTAAATCAAGACATAGTTTTCTATTTTTTCTGTTATGAAATCCAGCATGAAGTTCTCTACGTTCAAACTTTTTTTTGTATCTTAGAGGTGTCTACTTTGACAAATGATCCACTTTCCCAAGTGTAATAAAAATGTTGTGTTGGAAAGTGACTTGAGTTCAATATTGGAAGGATGAGAAATGACAGGTTAAAGCTTTGCATTCGGGTGGCTCATTTGGGAGGATGCTCTCTTCCTTAGGCCCAGAACAATGATGATTATTGAAGTTGGCTCATTCTCCCCTTCAAAACACTATTACCTAGCCCTTCCACATCTCTTGGCTATGATATTTCATAGCCTAAAGCCCATATAGCTTTACAATCTTTAAATAACAAACTAATGAAATAGGATCACTGATACACAGTTATCCTGTAGACAGCCTTATGTGAATTTAGTATCGAGGGTAGTTGAATAAAATACTGATAAAAGTGATTTGAGATATAAAGACAATGATATCTATAAGATCATAGCTACTGAAATGAAATTGAGTAACTATAAATGTAAAAGTCTTACATTGGGGTTCAAAATATCAGCTTCAACAATGTAAAATTGGGAGAATAAGATAGCATTTTGATGAAAAAGATCTAGACAGTTTTTTATCAGTAAATATTTATCAAGTTCTTACTAGGTGCCTGTCACTGTGCTAAGTACTGAGGAAAGACAGAAAAGCCAAAAACAAGATCCCTGCCCTCAAGTAGCTCTCATTCTGAAGGAGAGACAGCATATAACTAACTAGGTACATACAAGGTATAGACGGAATAGGTGGGAAGGCACTAGCATTTGGGAAGACCAGGAAGCATTTTCTGTAGAATGTGAGACTTGAATTGAGCCTTGAGGGAAGCTGTAAAGTTGGAAGCGAAAAGGAAGAGCATTCCAGGCATGGGGAGTACCTGGGATGAAAGTGAAGCCATAGCAGGTGGATGCTGTGTTTGAGGAATTGAAAATAAGTAGATTATAAAGAGTAGTAAACTCTCAGAAGACTGGAAAGGTAAAAAGGCACCAGAGTATAAAGAGCTTTGAATTACAATCATAGGAGTTTATATTTGTTTTGGGACCCATTGGAGTTCATTAAGTAACAAAGTAACATGATTACAAAAATCACTAACAAGTAGACAGATTATATTGAGAAGAGGCTTTTGAGGCAAGAAGACCCACTAGAAGTCTATTGCAAAAGTCTAGAGAAGAGCTACCTTAGGCTGGTGTCTGTGTGAGAGAAAGACATCTGTACAAGAGAGATTGTGAAGATACAAATGACAGTACTTGGCATTAATTAGAAATGTTGGATAAGTAAAAGTGAAGAGTTGAGTTGGGATTGTGGTGACATCTTTACTGGCTTTTATTTTTAACAGACTGCAGGCACCATATATGTAAACACTGATACATAGTGACCAGAAGGAATCTCATGGGATCTTAGGTCACAGTGAGAAAAGCAAATGGCACAGAGTCCAGAATGAGGGAACCGAATGTGCTCCCTTATCCTGTTGTTTTACCATATCTTGAACATTGGCTTCAGTTCTGGAAACCACACTGGTTATACCATATTGGTAAGGGGGAGGTCAATGGAAAACCTTAAGGTCATTCCATAAGAACAGAGGAAGGACCTAGGATGAATAAGACTTAGGAAAATGTGGTGGATGTCTTTAAAATTTTGTTGGGCTTTTATATTTGCCTGTCTTAATGTAAATATAGTAGTCATCAACAAACTGACATTTCATAATATAAAGAAAAGAGAACTATAGAAGAAATTGCTAACTTGTGTTACTTGTTTCAGCTTTTAAAAATATATGTCTATACTTTTTAGTTTAATAAAGTAATAACTATATTCTATTTGTGTCATCTTTGATACTATTTCTTCTGTACATCTTAATATGTCCTATTAATACTAATTTAAATCTATCATTATTCACTAAACCACCTCCCTATCTCTCATCTCTGAGCAAAAGCCTTCTTTAGAAGTAAATAAATGTAATCAAGCAAAATAAATCAACATATTGGCCCTGTCAGAAAATATATACCTCATTCTATATTGTCCATTACCTTTCTGTCAAGGAGTGAAAGGTATGTTTTATTTTCAGTCTTTTGAAGTCATCATTTGTCATTGTTGTGATAAAAATTCTGGTCTTTTTTTATTCAATTTTATTTTGAATACTAGTTTTTTCTCTCCTTCATCCACTGAGAAAGGAAGAAAACCAAATTACATTTATATATGTGTATGTGTGTATGTGCATGAATAACAAATTTTCACATCACTCATGTTCCCAAAAAATCAATAAAAAGAAAGAAAAATATTTTTCGATCTACATTCTGCGTCCATTAGTTATCTACTAAAGGTATATAGTATATTTCTTCATGAGTCCTTTGGAATCATGCTAGGTTATTCTTTTGATCAGAGTTCCTAAAATGTGCTAAGTTGATTATCTCTACAAAATTGCTGTTCCTAAAAGAGATAAGGAAGGTAACTACATCCTGCTAAAGGGTAGCATAAACAACGAAGCAATATCAATATTAAACATATATGCACCAAGTGGTATGGCACTCAACTTCCTAAAGGAGAAGTTAAGAGAGTTGCAAGAAGAAATAGACAACAAAACTGTAATAGTAGGAGATCTCAACCTTGCACTCTCAGAATTAGACAAATCAAACCACAAAACAAATAAGAAATAAATTAAAGAAGTAAATAGAATATTAGAAAAATTAGGTATGTTGGATCTTTGGAGAAAATTGAATGGAGACAGAAGGGAATATACTTTCTTCTCAGCAGTTCATGGAACCTATTCAAAAATTGACCATATATTAGGACATAAAGACCTCAAAATTAAATGCAAGAAAGCAGAAATAGGAAATGCTTTCTTTTCAGATCATGATGCAATAAAAACTACATTCAACAAAAAGTTAGGGGGAAATAGACCAAAAAGTAATTGGAAACTAAACAATCTCATCTTAAAGAATGATTGGGTGAAGCAGCAAATTATAGATACAATTAATAATTTCACTCAAGATAATGACAATGATGAGACATCATACCAAAATTTGTGGGATGCAGCCAAAGCGGTAATAAGAGGGAATTTTATATCCTTAGAGGCTTACTTGAATAAAACAGAGAAAGAAAAGATTAATGAATTGGGCTTGCAACTAAAAAAACTAAAAAAAGACGAAATTAAAAACCCCCAATCAAATACTAAATTGGAAATTCTAAAATTAAAAAGAGAAATTAAAAATATTGAAAGTAAAAAAAAACTATTGAACTAATTAATAAAACTAAGAGTTGGTTCTATGAAAAAGCCAATAAAATAGATAAGCCTTTGGTAAATCTGATTAGAAAAAGGAGGGAGGAAAATGAAATTAGTAGTCTTAAAAATGAAAAGGGAGAACTTTCCACCAACGAAGAGGAAATTAGAGAAATAATAAGGAGTTATTTTGCTCAACTTTATGCCAATAAATTTGATAACCTAAGTGAAATGGATGACTACCTCCAAAAATACAGACTTCCCAGACTAACAGAGGAAGAAGTAAATTGCTTGAATAGTCCCATTTCAGAAAAAGAAATAGAACAGGCAATTAAACAACTCCCTAAGAAAAAATCCCCAGGACCAGATGGATTTACATGTGAATTTTACCAAACATTTAAAGAACAATTGGCCCCAATGCTATATAAATTATTTGATAAAATAGGGAATGAAGGAGTCCTACCAAATTCCTTCTATGACACAGACATGTTACTGATACCTAAACCAGGTAGGCTGAAAACAGAGAAACAAAATTATAGACCAATCTCCCTAATGAATATTGATGCTAAAATCTTAAATAAGATATTAGCAAAAAGACTACAGAAAATCATCTCCAAGATAATACACTATGATCAAGTAGGATTTATACCAGGAATGCAGGGCTGGTTCAATATTAGGAAAACTATCAATATAATTGGCCATGTTAATAACCAAATTAACAGAAACCATATGATCATCTCAATAGATGCAGAAAAAGCATTTGATAAAATCCAACATCCATTCCTATTAAAAACACTTGAGAGTCTAGGAATAAATGGACTTTTCCTTAAAATAATCATCAGCATCTATTTAAAACCATCAGTAAGCATCATATGTAATGGAGACAAACTGCAACCGTTCCCAATAAGATCTGGAGTTAAACAAGGTTGCCCACTATCACCGTTACTATTTAATATTGTATTAGAAACGCTAGCTTTAGCAATAAGAGCTGAGAAAGAGATTAAAGGAATAAGAATAGGCAATGAGGAAACCAAATTATCACTCTTTGCCGATGACATGATGGTATACTTAGAGAATCCCAGAGATTCTACTAAAAAAGTTATTAGAAATAATCCACAACTTTAGCAAAGTTGCTGGTTATAAAATAAACCCACATAAGTCATCAGCATTCTTATATATCACTAACAAAATCCAACAGTCAGAGTTACAAAGAGAAATTCCATTTAAAGTAACTACTGATAATATAAAATATTTAGGAATCTATCTGCCAAGGGAAAATCAGAAACTTTATGAGCAAAATTACAGACCACTTTTCACACAAATTAAGTCTGATCTAACCAATTGGAAAAATATTAAATGCTCTTGGATAGGGCGAGCAAATATAATAAAGATGACAATATTACCTAAACTAATCTATTTATTTAGCGCTATACCAATCAGACTCCCAAAAAACTATTTTAATGACCTAGAAAAAATAACAACAAAGTTCATATGGAAAAACAAAAGGTCAAGAATTTCAAGGGAATTAATGAAAAAAAAATCAAATGATGGTGGCTTAGCTGTACCAGATCTAAAATTATATTATAGAGCAGCAGTTACCAAAACTATTTGGTATTGGCTAAGGAATAGATTAGTTGATCAGTGGAATAGATTAGGTTCAAGGGATAAAACAGTCAACAAATATAGCAACCTAGTCTTTGACAAACCCAAAGATCCCAGCTTTTGGGATAAGAACTTACTGTTTGATAAAAATTGCTGGGAAAATTGGAAACTAATATGGCAGAAACTAGGCATTGATCCATACTTAACGCCGTACACCAAGATAAGGTCAAAATGGGTTCATGACCTAGGCATAAAGAATGAAATTATTAATAAATTAGAGGAACATAGGATAGTTTACCTCTCAGACCTGTGGAAGGGGAAGGTCTTTATGACCAAAGCAGAACTAGAGATCATTACTGATCACAAAATAGAAAATTTCGATTATACCAAACTGAAAAGTTTTTGTACAAACAAAACTAATGCAGACAAGATTAGAAGGGAAGCAATAAACTGGGAAAATATTTTTACAGTCAAAGGTTCTGATAAAGGCCTCATTTCCAAAATATATAGAGAATTAACTCTAATTTATAAAAAATCAAGCCATTCTCCAATTGAAAAATGGTCAAAGGATATGAACAGACAATTCTCAGATGAAGAAATTGAAACTATTTCTAGTCATATGAAAAGATGCTCCAAGTCATTATTAATCAGAGAAATGCAAATTAAGACAACTCTAAGATACCACTACACACCTGTCAGATTGGCTAAGATGACAGGAAAAAATAATGATGATTGTTGGAGGGGATGTGGGAAAACTGGGACATTGATTCATTGTTGGTGGAGTTGTGAACGAATCCAACCATTTTGGAGAGTAGTTTGGAACTATGCTCAAAAAGTTATCAAACTGTGCATACCCTTTGATCCAGCAGTGTTACTACTGGGATTATATCCCAAAGAGATTATAAAGAAGGGAAAGGGACCTGTATGTGCACGAATGTTTGTGGCAGCCCTTTTTGTAGTGGCTAGAAACTGGAAACTGAATGGATGTCCATCAGTTGGAGAATGGCTGAATAAATTGTGGTATATGAATATTATGGAATATTACTGTTCTGTAAGAAATGACCAACAGGATGATTTCAGAAAGGCCTGGAGAGACTTACACGAACTGATGCTGAGTGAAATGAGCAGGACCAGGAGATCATTATATACTTCAACAACAATACTATATGATGACCAGTTCTGATGGACCAGGCCATCCTCAGCAACGAGATCAACCAAATCATTTCTAATGGAGCAGTAATGAACTGAACTAGCTACGCCCAGAAAAAGAACTCTGAGAGATGACTAAAAACCATTACATTGAATTCCCAATCCCTATATTTATGCACACCTGCATTTTTGATTTCCTTCACAAGCTAATTGTACAATATTTCAGAGTCTGATTCTTTTTCTACAGCAAAATAACGTTTTGGTCATGTAGACTTATTTTGTATCTAATTTATATTTTAATATATTTAACATCTACTGGTCATCCTGCCATCTAGGGGAGGGGCTGGGGGGGGGGGTAAGAGGTGAAAAATTGGAACAAGAGGTTTGGCAATTGTTAATGCTGTAAAGTTACCCATGTATATATCCTGTAAATAAAAGGCTATTAAATAAAAATTTAAAAAAAAATTGCTGTTCCTGTGTAAATTCTCCTGATTCTGCTTACTTCCTTTTGTATCAGTACATGCACATCTTCCCAGGTTTTTCTGAAATCATCCAATTTATCATTTCTTGCATCTTAATACATAGGAGGCATTTGAGATTCACTTGTAAATTCATTTTATCCTAGTTTTCTTTATGCTTTGCCAATTCATTTATGACTTGTTCAGTTTCTTTTCCTGGTAAAGGGCTATTTAAATTCTCTATTTCTTTTTCTGTGAAACCGGAAATTTTATACTTTATGAATATTCACCCATTTTATTTAAACTACAGTTTTTGTTAGTGAAGTACTAGACAGAATTCTGAAGAGGGAGTGGGAGGAAAACACAAATTCAGATGGCTTTACAAGTAAATTCTCTCAAGTATTCTAATAGTGATTAACTTCAATACTACATAAATGTTGGGGCAAAAATATAAACAGAAAGTGTCATGTCAAATTAACTTTGTGAAATAAATATGCTGCTGATAAGAGGCAAAAATATGTATCAATATCTCCAATGAGTATTGACGTAAAATATTTATAGACCTTCATATGTATCTTGTATATTATCACAAACACAAAATATTCTTTATTAAAATAATGGAATACATAATTTGACACACATTAATTGTTCATGGTTGTGCTATGAAAAGATAATAAAAATGATAATTCTACTTTCATTCCTTTATAGATTTAGTACCATATCAAGATAGCAAGAGAATATTTTGTAGACACTAGACAAAATAATAAGCAAGGTTATCTGGAGGAAGAAAAGGAAATAAGATCTTATAGGGAATAATAAAAACTAAGTAGGAAGGAAGGGGACCTTAATAGTAAGAGATCTCAAATTATGCTATGAAACAGTAATCATCAAAATTATTTTAGATTGATTAAAAATAGAAGAGTTGATTAATGGAACAAATTCAGTAAACAAAACTGAGAAGAAATTGGACATTGCAGCACAATGTTCAATCAACTGAAGGACGCCGATGATTATGGTCAGGAGTTCCTATTTGACAAAAGATCACCTCTATCTGACATAAAAAAGGTGGGAAAATTGGAAAGCAATCCAGCAGAAGGTAGGTTTTTATAATCATAAATTGTAATTTAATTGTCTTAAGCCTTAGAACACAATAAACTCCAAATGAATACCTGCCTGAAACATAAAAGGTCACATCACAACAATAGCTAAGGGGAAAATGTTGAACTAGGATGGAGATTATTGCAAAAGATAAAATGGACCATTGTGATAACAAAAAAAATTGAAAAGCTTCTGTATGTGGAAAATAAATGCAAGTTAGAAAAGAAACAATTGGGTGAAAGTCTTTCCAGCCAAGGTGTCTGACACAGGTGTCACATATAATATAAGTAAAGAATCAATGCAACTATGTAAGAGTAAGGGCCATTCTCCAATAGATAATTGATCAAAGGATATGAACAAAGTTTGCAAGATTTCTGAGCTATCAGCAATCATATGGGAAAAAAAACTTTAAAAGTCTGAGCTTCCACTTCAGATAGAGGCAGGTTTGGTACCTAAATTGAGAAGAGACAAAGCAGAGGGGGAAAAATATAGACCAATATCTTTAATACATCCTTAATACAAAAATATTTATTAAAGGATTAGCAAAGAGGTTGCAGCAAGATGTTTAAAAGATTATGTTTTATGGTTGTTTAGTCATTTTCCAGTCGGTCCAACCCTTTTTGACCACATTTGGGATTTTCTTGGCAAAGATATTGAAATGGTTTGACATATCTTTCTATAATATGTCCAGTGGATCCATTCTGTTGGGCAGTCAGAGGTTAAGTGTCTTTGTCAGGGTCATACAGCTAGGAAGTGCCTGAGTCTAGATTTGAACACAGGTCTCCCTGGATCCAGGCCCCAGTGCTTTTTCCAACTCTCCAAAAAATTATTTAGCTAATGAGACTTACAGCAGAAATATTTCATAGGTTCAATATGAATAAAAATTATAGGCATAATGGGCCACACTACTAATAAAAGCAATCAGAATCACAATTATATCAATAGGTGCACAAAAACCTTTTAACAAAATAATTCTGTATAGAAATACATGAACCACTCTTTAATATGGTAAATAATACTATCTAAAATGAGAACTATATATCATGGAGAAGTGCCAGAGGTCCTTCCAATAAGATTGGAGTACAGTAAATATCTTCATTATCACCACTATTACTTTACAAAGTTCTAGACATGTTAGGTATAGAAAAGAAACAAGAAAACAAAACATGTTCTCTGAAGAGGATATATTTGTATACTTAGATAATCTTAGATACTGAGGTAAAAAGTAATTAAAACAAATTAATTATCAAAGTAGCAGATAGAAAATGAATCTACATAAATCATCAACTTGTCTGTATGTTGTTAACAAAACCTAGGAGGAAAAGATATAAAGAGAAATTTTCTTCCAAATAACTACAAAACATATAAAATATTTGCAAGCGCCTACCGAGACACAAACAGTAACTACATCATCACGATCACAAAGCACTCTTCACATACATAAATATAAATCTACAATATTAGAAAAATATTAATTTCCCACAGGCATATTGTCTCAATATAATAAAAATGACAGTACATGCTGTACAAATCAAATGATAAAAATATGTGAATGGAGTTCAAAAAATAATTTCAAAATTCCCTGGAAGAGGAAAAAAATGTCAAGAATCTCAAAGAAAATTAAAAAAGAAGGAATGGTAGGAATGCTAGCTAGTAAGGGTACCAGCTTTCAAACTAGGCTATAAAATAGCAATCATAAAAATTATTTGGCTCTGTTTTAAAAATCGAAAAGTTGATCATTGGAACAAATTAGGTACACAAAACCAGAAGCAATTGAACTTGAATTTTCCTCCTAACTGCCAAACCAGTATTCTATTCACTGTGCCACCTAGCTGCCCATGCAATTGAACTTAGTACGATAGTTCAATAAGCCCAAAGACCCCAGATACTGGAGGAAAAACTCATTATTCCCCAAAAAGTGCTGGGAAAACTCAAAAGTAGACAATTATTTGAAATAAGTATCTTACACCACAATCAACTTCAAGTGGGATATATGACCTACGTATAAAAAGTCACAACATAAACAGATTTCAAGGACAGGGAAGGAAATACTCTTTGCAACTATGGAAAGGGGAAATAAAAAAGGATCACATGAGATGAAATGGACAGTTTTGGTTACATTCAATTTAAAAATCTGTGCTCAGATAAAATTAGTGCAGTTTACATTAGAACAGGAATGGCTTACTGGAAGAAAAATCTTTCACAAGTTTGTGTGATAAAGGTCTAATGTTCAACCATTGTAGAGAACTGATCCAGATATATAAAAACACAAACCATTCCCAGTAGATAAACAGTCTAAAGACATGAGCAGACAGCTTTCAAAGGAAGAAATCCAAGCTGTCACAATGAAATGAAAAAATATTCTTCAAATCACCACTGATAAAATGAGTTCTACCTAATGTTCATTAGCTTTACAAGGATGACTAAAAAAAAAAAAAAAAAAAAAAAGGAAAGTTGACATTGGTTAGATAGCCTTCAGGAAGCAAAGTATACTGGTACTTTGTTGGTAAAGCTATAAATTGGTCCAGCCATTCTGTCAAGCAATTTGGAATATACCCCAAAAGTTGCTAAACTGCATATGTCTTTTGACCTTGTATACCATTGATAGGCATATATTCCCAAGGACATTACATAAAAGGAAAAGGACTTGTGTCTAAAAAATATCAATACCAGCACCCGTTATTGTAGCAAAGAAATAGAAACAAAGTGGATGCCCAACATATGAAGAATCGTTGAACAAATATGAATACAGTAGAATGTTATTGTGTGATAAATGATTGAATGGGATAGATTCAGACAAACGTTGGAAAACATAAAAGCTTACCCAAAGTGAAATCAGAAGAATACTTTATATAAAGACTACAGTATTGTAAAGAAAATCAAATTGGGGGGGGAGTACTCTGATCAACTGCAACTCTAAAGAACCAGTTATGAAGTAGAGACTTGTAAGGAGACATACAATTTTTTGACATGGCTGAAGGGTAGTTCAATTTTTACTTAACAATGCATAATTTTTAACCAAAGAGAGCCATTTTTTTTCATTTTGGAGGATTTGGGGGAGACATGGAGATAGTATAATGATGTCACACAAAAACAAGAAAATAAGTTATTGAAGTATTTTTAATGCATAAAAAAGAAGAGGGGTAACTTTGGAGGGAAACAGACACATAGGATGACTTTCAAACTAACTCTTTAGAAATAGATATTTAAAGAGAACTTTATATACAATCATTTTTTCCTGATCCTTGTAGATGCAGATATCTGTGTGTGTTATCAGGTTATTTTCCCCGTTAAAAATAACCACAAAAATTACAAAAATAAAAATAATAGACACCCACTAGGTTGATTTGGTTGAAAGACAGGGTGAGTGAAGGGGCTCGATGCAGAACATAGGCTGGAGCCAGATTGTGATGTCTACATATTTCATTCTCCAGAAGGTAGGGAGACTCCTCTGACAATTTTTGAGTAGGTAAGGGACCTTGGTAAACTCATACAGTGAGAAAAGTATTTTGGTTGCTTTATTGAGGATTCTAACAGTTGACATTCACACAGTACTTCACAGCTTACAAAGTGCTAGACATAAATTATCTCATTTCATCCTTACAACACCCTTGTGAAATAACTAGTGAAGTCATCCTTTTCCCTTTTTTACATAAAAGGAAACTGAGGCTCAAGGAACTTAATTGTTTTGTCCCTTGCTGATACTGCTAGTAAGTCACAGAACTGGACCTTCCCCCTCAGGCTTATGATTTCAAATCCATATTCTTCATAAACCCTAAGCATCGTAAACAAAATCCAACTACCTTAACTTTTGTTACCTTGAAAGATGTGCATCTTCATATAACTTTGTGCTTTGGAATGTTAAGTTGAGCTGTTTCAAATATTTATTATAATTTTTGTGCTGTAAGAAATAATAAGCAGGAAGGTTTCCAAAAATAATCTGAGAAAACTTAGTTGAACTGATACAAAGTGAAATGAACAGAACCAAGGTGGATATTTTACCCAGTAACAACAGTATCCTATAATGATCAACTGGACATTACTTGACTATCCTGAGCAAAACACTTAACCCAAGACAATGCTGAAGGATTTATGATAAAAATACTATCTACCTCTAGAGAAAGAACTGATGGAGTCTAAATGTAGATTGAAGCATACTATTTTTGACTTTCATTATTTTTCAGGTTTTGGTTTTGGGGTTATTTTGGTCCATGTTTTCTTTTGCAACATAGCTAATGTGGAAATGTCTTTTGCATGACTCCCACATGGATAATCTCTATCAAATTACTTGCCTTTAAAAGGAGGGGAGAGAGGAAGGAAAGGATTTGGAACTCAATTTTTAAAAAAAATGTTTTTAAGTTTACACGTAATTAAGAAAAAAATAAAATCAGAGAAAAATATTTATTTTTTCCTGTAAAATAGGTACAAACACAGTAATCTCAAGAAATCAGATCATATTGATCTCTACACTTTGGACCATTTGTCTAAAATTGAAGTAGTTATAACCAACTGTATGCTTAGGGATCCTAATTGTAGCATCATATTTTTAAAAATGTATACACCATTTGAAAGATGAATCGTCAAATAAATATAAATTGATCATTGGAATGCTGCCATCTTTGCACTTTTGCTCCCTTTCATACTCAAATATGTCAAGAAACCTGAGAAGCCACTCTTTCTGACTCTGTCCCTCTTGACTGATTTCAAACTCTGTTTTTCTTAAAATGGCTGCTCCAAAATTGCTGATTCCCAGGAACCCTAGATATACATGGAGTAGAAGAGGTGCAATCTATTGGATATTGTTTCCTGACTTTTGGAGTACATTCCACAGATGAATATGTGTCCAAATAGACTGTAGCCATACCTATACCAGATTCTTCTAGGGAACTACTGCCCTGGGTCCCAAATATTGAGTCCAAAATGTGACTACCTGTAATAGATACAAGAGTGTTTCCTATGTGGGCTTCATGCTGTCAAACCATAGTATATCAATAGATACTTTGTTCAGCTCCATAATGTTCCTAATAAATCAAAGAGCAGATGCCATGGGAGACCCTTGCAAATGATTCCTCTAGATGGTGCTAAAAAGAAAAAAGAAAGGGAAGAAAGATGAAAGGTTCTGAAATGTATGGATGTGTCGTCAACCCACAAATACAACCAACTGACTTCATCAACCTTTATTCTATAGTCTCCAAATATCTTCTTTCTGAACTTTTTCCCCTTTACACCTTTATGTTCATCTTGACCTGATTTTACTCATTTAAAGTTGTCATGGAGAGGTACACAATTTGCCCCAGACCTTCCCTCTCTACCCCAAGGACAGCCCTAGGCACCACCAATCCAAGGGACTACTTTCACTGTCTATGAGAGGGGAAGCAAAAAGGCACTATAGACCAGTACCATACGACCAAGTGAAGAATGTAGATAGCCCAAGTTTTTCAACCTAGTGCAGAATGACCTTTCATCTCATGTAGTGGTGTGGTTTAAAAGCCTGGGCAAGTCAGCAGTTACTCTACTTTAGCACCAGATGGCGTCCATGCATCAGTAAAGCAAAACATTGACTGATAATTTACATTTTTGGACGATGAGGAAGAACTTGGAGAAATGGAAATTGACAAATGAGTGGATTCAGGCAAGACAAGGTGAAATATAGGAGTTTAGGCAACCTTGGATTACGATTAGTATTTCCATGAAATGTGAAGTTACAAAATTTGAGTACTGCTTGTAATAGCAGATTCCATTGACTTTCTTGGTCAAGAAATGTAGATGAAGCTTGTTGACATGCCCAAAAGGAAAATCATAAAACTTTGCTACATGAAAATAATGGTATAAAAGGCAAAGAAAAAGACATTAATATTCAAAATCAGATCAGAAATCAGATCATAGGATCACAGATCTTGAATAAGAAGGAACTTCAAAGGTAATCTAGTCTAAGCTTTTCATGTTAAAATTCCATTTATTTTTTAAATGTTTTAATTTTAACACTTCTTTTTACATTACCTCCATTTCTAAAAGCATTCTTCCCCCTTCCTTATTCAATGAGACATCCTTTATAACAAAGATTTTAAGAGAAAGAGAACAAAAGTAAAATTAACAAATATGTTCTCTCTGATCTTATATACAATAGTCCATGCTTGTATGTTCCCATCTCTTGAAAGAATTAGAGGTGTGTTGTCTAAAATTTCTTCTGATACCCAGATTATTAATAATGATGCAATATTCAACTTAATTTTCTTGTGTATAAAAATGCGCTGTTACGAATATTTTGGCATACATGAGAGCTTTCTGCTTTTTACCTCCTTGGGATATATTTCTGACTTTAAGTTCTCTAGACCAAAATATGGAAAACTTAAGCACATTTCAAGGTATAATTTCAAATTATTTTGAAGAATGGTCAGGCCGATTCATAGATCAGCCCACAGTGTTTTCATTCTTTTTTTTTCTCTCAAAGCTCATCTAGCATTGTTTCCTGCTTTTGTTTATCTTTGTCAGTTTGCTGTGTTGTGAAATCTTTTGTTCATTTGATTTGAATTTCTCTCCTTAGTGAATTGGAACAATTTTTCATGTGGCTATAAATATTTTGCTATTCTGTTTTTCAGAACCATTTATTCATATTATTTAATCACCCAGCCACTGGAAAATGGCTTTTTATGGTTATGTTGGTTCCTTATATAGTTTGGATATCTGGTCATTATCAGATATTTGTTGCAAAGATTTTCCCATCAATTAATGTTTTCCCTTCTTTATCTGGCTGCATTGATTTTGTTTGTGCTAACATTTTTTAGTTTCATGCAGTAGAATTTTTCTATTTTTTCATCTATTCCTTTATTTGGTTAAATATTCTACTTTAGCCATGAATACACATGATACCTAATCTCATTCTCTTCTGATTATTTTTATTATATAATATTTTATATTCAAATCAAATATGCACTTTTGATGATATTGTGGCATGTGGTGTAAGATGTTGATCTCAATCTGATTTCTGCCAAACCTTTAGAATTTCTTTTTAAATAGGCAGTTCTTCAGTGATCCCAAAACCTACAGATTTTTAAAGATGAAGAAACCAAAAAATTAAGTGACTTGCCCAAAGTCACATAAGAAGGAAGCATCAGCATCAGGAATTTAAGCCCAGGTCCTCTGATCTAGAACCAGTGTTCTGTCCACTGTAGCATGTTACCTGCATAATATTACTGAAAGGAGAATAAAACTAATTAAGTTGCTCATAGCTAGTCCTTACTTCTCCAGTGGCTCATTTTTGATGGGAAAATTGGCTGAACAGTCTTAGGAGAAGTTACCTTGAACCTCAGTAATGGTCCTTGGTTGATGTCTTACTAATTATAAGTAAAGTTTTACCTAGAATGGGACAACTTTGTTTCAGGATGCTGAACACAATTAGAACACATTTCAAGGAGTCATCCTTCAGTAATGATGCATCTCAGCCTAGCACCTAATTATCAAGAGTAACTAATTAAATTAGAAATCTACCAGATGATGTTTTTCTTCCTAGCACAAGTCACACCTCAAGTAAGCTCTTCCCAGGTCTAGACCTACACTGCTCCCTTTCAGATGGAAGCCTCCCCAATAGCAAACATGATATCCAAGGAGATCTGTCCATAGGATGATATCCTGTTGTTTCTCCCCTTTTTTAATCTAATCACCATAAAATTTTAATTTAAGGGCAAATTTTGTGCCCCTTGACACAAAAGTTGCTAGTTCAGTAAAGCTGGTCACTATGTTTAGATAAAGTCAATATCTTACACCACATGCCACAATATCCTCAAAAAATCATTTTTGATTTGAATATAAAATAATACGTGATAAAAAATCATTAGAAAAGAATAATATTAGATGTCATGTGTATTCATGGCTAGGGTAGGGTAGGTAATTTTCTGACGAACATACGATATGGGCCAGAAAGAAATGGAGAAGTTAAGCAACTTTCTTATTCATTAGAATTCCTTAGAGATTGAAGGGGGGGAATCATTGGATCTGCAGTATGGACCACTTACTACTTTTTTTGATTTTAACATGTCAAGTAATTTTTCTGGGCTTTAGTTTCCCCATTTGTAAAATTAGCTTAGAGTAGCACAGTAGCATAGTGGATAAAGGGCTGAGTCTGAAATCAGGAAGACTCATGTTTATGAGTTCATATCTGGCCTCAGATAACTTACTAGCTGTGTGACCCTGGACAAGTCATTTAATCATGTTTTTCTTAGTTTGTTCATCTGTAAAATGAGCTGAAGGAAAAAAAGCATCTCTAGTATCTTTGCCAAGAAAACCCCAAATGGGGTGACAGAGAGTTGGACATGACGAAAATGACTGAATATCAACAAAAAATCCGTTTGATGATTTCTAATGTCCTCTCCAGGTTAAAATCAAATAATATTTGGAGAAAGAATCATTTTGGATTACTATCTACAGCTTCTTACATTTGGATTTTTTCCTATATTAAGAATATGGGCCCCAAGTGAGCAGAAACCAAGTCTTAGGCACTTAGACCTGAAGTGAAATGAGGAAAAACATGAGATTTGATCTCAATCTGCTCCAGGGCTCAACATAGTTCTATATACATTGTGCTTAATACATACCCCCCCCAACAAATGGATAAAGAATGAGTATTTTCTAAACTCTTAATATGTAGTTGTCCGAACAACCCACTGATATTGTCTATTACTCCATGTATTTTAGAAATTCATCACAAAGGACAGTGACCTGGGCTCAGGAGGACCAGCCTAGGGAACCTGAATAATAATTTTAATAACCCCACCCTTCTGCCACAAGCAAAAGTCAATCTTTTTGAACTTCAATATTCTTCTGGTGATGTTGACTGGTTGTAGATTAGGGTATATTACATAGTGTGAAGTATTTCACTCAGAGATCAATGTGGAGCCACATGGTAGATGTGAGCAGACTTCAATACAGAACTAACAAGGAAACAGTAGAAATGATGTCATTAGAAAAACACATGACCATAGCATACAGAGCATGATAAATAGCAAATAGATAACTTATATATCATGTGGTATCCATACCATAGATCAAAAGAAAACAAGAAATCCCCCTACCTCATTGACTGGACCCCCTGGAGAGAATTTATGGGCTGGTGTAGATGGACACACCACTTGAGCAATATGGATGAGTTTCGGTCTGGAGTGTATAAGGGAGTGTCCACATCATCAAATTCACGTCTGCATTAAAACATTATTTATCCCATGGGTTTCATTCCAGAAGCTGTGAGGCAGGGAATCATTCTTGTGACAGTCTCCCCTCTCCCTTCACCCTACAAAGCCTGATCAGAAAGAATTCCTAACATCCCTTGAATAGACAAACCAATTTCCTTTCAATTTCAGAATCCTAAGAGATTACCAAGACCAATTTCATATTCATATGGATTAGGTCAGAGTTTGTAAAGGCTTAAGAAAATGATTAAATGCTGCCAACCTTGTATCAAACATTTGCTTTTAAGAATTTTTTACCTGCTATTTTTTGAATATTTTCTGAGTCCCCTTAAAATTCTGATTAACACTACATCCTATTCCTGAATAAATAAGATTTCACTAAGGTTTGATTAACACTGTATAAATCCATTTGAATTACTTATTCCTTTTCTGATTTGTGTACTTACTTCAGCTGACCAAGTCACATGGTCTCCCCATTAATCAGTAGAATAAAACTAATGGCCTTTTTTGCTTTTTTCCCTCTGGCTAATAAGTTCAGAGCATTGTATTCTTTGGCCATAAGTCTCTTTGTCAGTTGTCTTGTAGGAATATGTATTTATTCCCCAGACTTCTCTTCATTTTTTATGGGTGGGAGTACATGGGGGTATTTGAGGTTTCTTTGTGAATGTAAAGTCAATTTATAACCCAGATCCACTAAACCAAGGGGACATTTCCCAGATTAATCACAGAAATTATGTACCTGAAAGGAGAGAGAGTGTGTTCATTAGGGCAGTTCTGCCTCTCTGGGGAAATGTGTCTTGGAACTTGTAGAAAATCAAAAGCTCCTTGATGTCAGGAATCATTTTCTCTTTTACCTTTACACCACCTGTGCCTACCTTAGTGCCTTGACACATAGTAGGTACCTGACAGATGTTGGTTTGTAAGGTCAGATCTCCTTCTGGGACCCATACACTTTTCTAGAACTTAGAATAATGTGGTTTAATTACAATGACTGCTATCCCAACTCAGGTCCCTAGCCTAGCATTACCTCTGATCTTCAGAGAAGTTGGCATCTGTGAGTTGGTTCCCTTATGACATAGAAGAGAGGGGAAGATACACTGGTGTTCTGCATGGACATTTTAGTGGAGAAAAGTCTCCAAAAAGAAGAGTTTGCAAGTTTCTTCCAACGATCAATCAATAAAAAAAGCATTGATCAAACACTTCACTTCCATGCCGTGAACGTGTGACACCGGAGGTACAAATACAATAAAGGAAGCAATCCAGGCTCCCAAGGAGCTTTCATTCCATGAATGAGAACAGCTTTTGGGAAAAGATATTTTGTCCCAGTTCATTAGATCGTCTTCTAGTCTTCATTGTGCATTCCTTATACCATTTTTTCCACTCTGGAATAAAGCCACACATGTTTAACGCCCTAGACTAATAGATAATATTGTAAGAGTGATTTCTAAAGCCAACCACAAAATCATTGGCTTATTCAGTGTTTAGGAGGGCAGAACTCCCAGCAATCAGGTTAAGATAATTGCCTCTTAATATGACAAAAGTTTTTGACTAGAAAAGTACAAAGTATCCCCTGAAGGCCATAAACCACCATGGCTGGTGATGATTTCCCAGAATTGGATATGACTGGCAGATTGGTCATTAGAAATGCTTTTTTTTCTCTACTACGTGGTTTCTAATTCATTAAGATGGCCTTGGGAAATTGATGCTAGTCTATGGACCTTGGTGTGATAATTTACTTGTAAAAGACATCACCAGAATCCACCTAATTGAAAGCTTAGCTTTCAGTCCAAGTCCTCAAGTTAACGCAGATCTAGACCTATACTACGGTATCTTCTTGGTACCCCCCCCCCCATTCACAGAACTGTGCCTGGGAACAAAGGAAAACAATAGCCAAACAAAATTAAACAGTCATTGTGTCTAGTGGTGGAGTTCTCCTACCTAGAGGAGAAAAGTATGTTCCATTATCCATTTTCTGAAAGAACGATTAGTTATATATATATATATTTTAATCTCAGCTTTCCAGTAAAATGGAAACTCTTAGAGAGACAGGATTGATGTCTGTTTCTCTATTTGTATTCCTGTCTTCTAGTTCAGTGACTGATATCGACACCTTATCTTATTGCTAATAATTTCATGTTGAATTAAAGTGTATTTTGCTTTCATTTACATTATTGTAATCACTTGATGTATATTGTCCTGATTCTGCTGTTGTCACTCTTCATCAATTGATATGTCTTCTGTGTTAATACTAATTCCTTGTATTCCTTATTTCTTGTGACATAGTTATACTTTATTTTATTCATTTGCCACAATATCGTTAGCCATTCCCCAATTGATGTACACCCATTTGATATCTAGTTTTTTCTGTTATAAACAGTGCAACTTCATATGTATTTGGATTTATTCAGTTCACACATATTCTAAATATATACTCATATAATATATCATTATCTTTGCTCATTAGAAAGTAATCTCCTTGATTTTATGTGGAAAATAAAGAATTGAAACAGGCAACTCTTCTTAATGTATATAATGTCATACACAGACACATATATGGGGTGTGCCAAGTATGCCTGGATCCATTCTAATGACTCCAAGAAATTTTGTTATTTTTTGTATCTCATTTTCAGAGTCTGTATTTTAATTCAATTTTATTTGTCATTCTAAAATTAAGTTGTTTTAGTTTCTTTGGTTTGTTTGACAAATAAAAAATGATTTCCTCTAAAAAATGTAATCTCCTCAAAAGTGGGGATAGTTTTCTTCTTTGCACTTGTATCCCCAGCACCAAGTATAATAACTGACATATAATGAGGACTTAATAAATTTAGGGTTAGGATTAGGGTTAACCCTAACTCTAAACTAATTGGTTGACCTTTGTCTCTATCTGTGACCTCCTTCAGGTACTTTTCTAGCAATGGGATATCATGGTCAGTCAGGTCCACTTTCAAGTCTTATACAGAGCCATCCACCATACATAGCAATCCCTGCTGGACACACAGTGACTTAGAAAATCCCATGTCGACATTATGTATGTTCTGTTGCCTTTTTATTTATTTAGTCAAACAGTTCCCATCTACATTTTAATTTAATTCCACTAATACTTGAAATTGTTGCAGCCAAATGTGGCTTTTCCTACTTCTGCAATAAGGTGCCAGCTAGTATCTTGAATGATAACTTTGTGGCTATGCAGAATCCTGTCTAATCTGTGATCTCCATTTACTGTAGCATTTTTGGAAGAATTTCCAAAATGAAGGTTAAAGCAAAAATTATTTTCTATTTGACACTCAATTAACCAGAAAATTAAATTATCCAAAACAGCTGGCTGCTTGATTATACTGGTAAATGGAGTTTTTATCGTACATGATCCTCTGAATTTCCAAACAGTCAATATGTGTCTATGTACGTGTGGGGCAAGGGGCGAAGGACAAGAGGACCTATTTTACAAAAGGATTCTTTACTTTGTAAAGTTTCACAAAAGTCTTTTAAACAACCAACTTCTTAATGAACTTAGAACATGTTTCCTTAAAATGTATTTGAAACAACTCCTGGGGAATAGAACTGTTGTTCAAGACAGCATAGTGTACTGGGGACCCTCCAGACCTGGGTCCAAATTCTAACTCTTGATGTTTATTTACCTGAGAAATCCTAGGCCAATGATTTAAGTTCTCTGACACTGTCTCACTATTGTGTAAGTGGGACAGTAATCCTGATATCTCAGAAGCTTCTTCTAAGTATCAAATGAAACAATGTCTGCAAAGAGCTTTGAAAAACTTCGTGATATTTAAATGTCAGGTATTATTAAATTAAGACATAGTTATTTCTCAACCACTTCCTCTGTGCAAGACCCTGTGTTAAGTGTTGGGGATACAAATGAGCTTACATTCTCCTGGAGTGGGGCCAGGGAGGAGGGATCATAAGGATGCACACAGGTATGTTAAGATTAGTTACGAAAATACTAATATCTAGAGGAGTTGGTCAAGTATCCAGCAGGGATCGCGCTCAAGCTCAGCCTTGAAAAGTGCTCAAGAGTTTCCATGGTAAAGGGGAAGAAGAAGAAAACTTGATGTATGTAGATCAGGCTGTGCAAAGTCACAGAGGCAAGAGATGTAATTTCAAGTTTGGTGCAGGTGATGTGGCACCCCCCCCCAAGGCCTTTGTTTCCCCTGGATTACCTTGAGAGAGGTCTACTGAGTGGGATGGGCAATATGCCTTTTGGCCAGGCCACTACTGCAGTTCTTGTTTAGCTCTGGGCACCATGTTTTAGAGAGGGACAACCAGGATGGAATAAAACTACAGAATATGTCATGGACGATTGGTTCCACAGATCAGGGTCTATTTAAACAATTGGCAATGTTTAGACTCAAGAAGGGAATGTGTTGTATGGAAGAGATTACCTTGTTCTCCTCAACCCCAGAAGAAAAGTGTAAGAACCATAGGGGAAATAGGAGACATACTTAGACTCGATGCCAGTGAAAACTTCCTAACAGTTAGAAGCAAACTTCTTGGGGAAGTAAACTGCTTAGGGATATAGGCCCAGAAGTCACTTCTACCTCTTGGATTTGATTGTTTCTATGATTCCATGAATTTATAACTTGAGTCCTCCATTGGCCCAAAGGAGATAATGTGTGCAATGCTTTGAAATTTTTTCAATATTGTATTAATATTATCTAGTAGTAGCAGCAGCAGCAGCAGCAGCAGGCCACAAGCTCAATGAGGGCTGGAAGGATGTCATATATTAGCTATAGATTCTAAGAGGGAATCTAGCCTCTGAATAAAGACTTCCACAGATAAAGAACTTGCCCTCAGAGAGCTGGATTTATGAGGAATGTTTTCCTTACACTAAGGCAAAATGTACCTGGACAATTTACACATATTGCTCCAAGTTCTGTCCTCTGGTGGGGAAAGTGAGGGGGCAGCTAAGTGGTGTGGTAGAGAGATCACTGGCCCTGGAGGCAGGAGAACCTGAATTCAAGTCCATGATCCTTGGCGTAACCCTGATTATCTTTTTTAAAAAGTTTATTTTGTTCATAAGAACCCTTTGGATAGTTGTTTTTAAAAACCATCTAAAAAGCATAGTAATCATGGACTTGGATACTAAAGATAGCTGTGAAATTTCTTCTGTCTTCTCTTCTCCACATCAGACATCGCTGGCCCCACACCGATACTCATCTGGCCCAGTCTTCAGTCCTTTCATCAGCCCTTTTCTAAAAGCTGTCCTAAATTACAGCAAACATGAAATACTGCCTTCCCTTCCCCCATCTCAGACCTATGAATTCAGCTTTAAACAGCATAGATGGAAGAGTTATATTCATTGCTTTCAAATTTGTATTATTTGATTGGAGAGGAAATGAAGGATAGTGGACAGGTGGTCTAAAAGTCAGGAAGGTATGGATTCAAATTCTGACTCTGACACATACTATGTCTCAGGGAACATCACCTCCTCTTTTAGGGTTCTCTATCAGAGGGTTCAAACTTGGCCTGATCTCAATTAAAATGTAATTGAGAAATGGTTAACAAAATAAATAAAATTGCAGTATAGTATCATGTTAATTTGTGGTTTTCTAAATCAATTATGCTAACAGGGATTCCCTTCCATTTGAGTTTGACATTAGGGTTATACTGGTGTTGGTAAAGAAATATTCCTCATCCCAAGAGTTCCATCTCCATTGAAAGAATAGATCCAGTCCCCATCCTCATTCCTATTCCTCGATTGAGTCTGTAGGATCTTGACTCAGTTGTAGAATGAATGAATGAATGAGTGAGCATTTATTAAGTACCTCCTGTATGCTACCTCCCAAAGAACCCAATCTTTGCCTTCAAGAAGCTGAGATGGTTATCAGGAGAGAGACCTTTAAGGAAAGGGCCACCAGAAAAGAGTATTTTTCAGAGTAAAGCCATTAAATATTTGAAGGCCATATCTGTTCTAGAAGATCAAAGGGGAGTTGGTCTAACCTCTATATGAACAGAAATTCCCTTTATATTCTCTCTGAAAAATAGTCAATCCAGAAAAAATGGTGTGGGGAAGTGGGGGCTGTCATTTCCTCTAGAAATAGCCGTTTTCACTTTTGCATGCTTCTGTTCTTTAGGAAATGTTTCCTCATATTTATAATTCCTTACATTTTAAATCAACAAATTGTACTATTTGGGGGCCTGAATTTTGAGGACCCAGACTATACAGTTTCTAAGATCCCTTCTATCTCTAATGCTCTAAATTCTACAACTAATAATGAAAAAAATCAGATCTTCACTTTACAGAGTACTACTTTTCAGTGTCTTACAGTAAGGATTGTAAAAGTTTGTTGCTAAGAGACCAAAAAAAGATGGTGGAGTAGGAGGAAGGAGCAGGACAACCCAGCCCAGTTTTTCCTGGAACCATTTCAGGAAAGATCAAAGAAGAATACCAGACTAAGTAGTGATCCAGAAACCCAAGAAAAAAGAGCAGGGATTTTTTTTCCAGCCCGGGTCAGTACAGAGAGACTATCAGAGGTCTGTGGAAACTGGGAAGGGGTTCCGATAAGAAAACCTTCAACATAAAGAAGCAAGAGTTTCAAAAGCATTTTATAAGTTAAATGAGAGTTAACAAGGAAAGAATTATAGAAAAATAAAGAGCAAAGAAAATAAAGAAAAAATATTGCAGAAGAATTCATAGTTTAATACACCCTTACCCAAGTAATCGACTTCCTGAAAATCACAAAGGACAAATCAACAGTTAAGAAATCAACAAGCCTTTATTAAGCAACAATGCTCTGCCAGGCATCTGAAGCAATACATACTCAACATGGGCTTACATCCTGATGTACACAGACATTAATGACTCTGAGTAAGACAATAAGAAATAGTCAAACAAAATCAAAAGACTAAAAAAAAAGAAAGAAAGAAAGAAAACATAAGGGACCTTATACAACAACTGACCTTGAAAATAAGTCCAGACAAAAATATCTAAGAATCATTGTAGTATGTAAAGGCCGTGATCAAAAAGGAACCGGGATACCATATTTTAAGAAATCATAAATGAAAACTACCTAGATCTATGGGAACCAGAGAACAAAGTGAAAAAGGAATCCACTAATTATCTCCTGGGGAAAAAAGAATTAAAACTCCCAGGAATATTTTAGCCAGTTGTAGATCTTCCATAGGAAGGAAAAAATATTGCAGCATCCAGAAAGAAAGAGTTCAAGTGCTGAGAAACCATTGTCAGGAAAACACAATATTTAGCAGCCACCACTGTAAAAGTATAGAAAGTTTAGAATGTTATATTTCAGAAGGCAAAAGATCTAGGCTTACAACTGAAAATAACTTGCCTTCCCCCATAAAAAACTGAATGTAATCCAACATCAGGAATAAAAATTAGCCTTTAATGAAATGGAGGTCTTCTCAGTATTCCTGATGATCTGAACAGAGTAGAATCTTTGAAATAATAACATAGAAGTCAAGAGAAATATTAAGTCTAAATAAATGTAAATAGTTTGAAATAAAGGTTATAAGGATAAAATGTTTATATGCTAATAGAGGGAGAAGAAACAAGTGTCTGCTCAGAGCTCTGAAATTATCAGGAGTCATAGATGAAGTTAAATAATACAGAGAACCTAACAGTAGAATTGTTCTATTTTATGTTTAAAAAGGAAAGAAAATAGAGGCAATGTGATTTTCTAGAAAAGAAGAAGTGTAGAGAGCTGGAACTCTGGAGAAGTATACTTGAAGCAAGGTGTTAACTCAGTGGAATTGATGAGATGATGGTTCTCTAGTTCATATATATACTTAGTACTTAGTATGGTGATGTAATGGTTCTTTAGTTCACACATACATAGTATGTACTGTTATGATGTAATTGTAATAGGGTATATAAGGGCTAAGAAGGATTGGAAGAGGGACATTTCATTTTTGACCATCCTCCTGTTGGCTCTCCTGCCTCCCCACTAAAGACCAAGGCTGGTCCTCAGATCCTTCAGAAAGCTAACTCAAACATTATAAAAAAGGGGAGGGGATTACAGGAAAGTAAGACTTTTCTGACATAATCTAAGTAAATCAGGAAAAAACTATGCCAAATCAAAGGAAGTAATAGCAGAACTGGATGTCAATCAGATCTCACTTCCATCTGAATTGATCAAAGAAAGGTAGAATACACACATATACCTCAAGTTTGGTGTAGAAATACATGGATAATAAAAATAAGTAAAAGGAAAAAAAATAACTCAAAGCATTTTCCATGTCAATTCATAACCTGAAATGATATAATCAAAATACTGGCTCAGAATCAAAAGCCTCTCACTGAATCCTTTCCAGGCAGTCCCATTACCCTTCTTATGTAAAACTTGTTCTTTGATCAGAGCCAATTTTTGCTGAATCACCAGGTGAGACATTGGTATAGTTTTGCCTAGAATGAACCACTTGACACTGAAGAACAAAAGTACTTTCTCTGTTGTCAGTCGACATGCTAATAAAATGCTGAAGCTGAGATGATGGACCTTGAATTCTCAGTTCTGCCTCCAGAAAAGTTTCTTAAAGTCATCCTAGGTTTGTGCCTGCAGACATACTCCAAACTATTATTTTAGTTCTAACTTTTTCCTTCCAGACTTTTGATGGATCTGTGCTCCCCAAACAGCACAGATCAGAATCTATTCCATGTCTGCCCCTCTAGGACAATCTTGGTCATGCATCAGGGATTATGCCTCCATATAACTAGGTAACTCCTGCCCATAAACCTCCATTTATACAAAAGAGACACCAAGACTATGGTATAAATGATGCGGTGGAGGTGCAACAGGCAAAATGGTGGGAACAAACAAAAGACATGATCTCATCAGTCTAGAAAGAGCCTGTTACACTATTGCAATGATAGCAAGGCCACACCTCTAGTCAGAATAACCCCCCAAAATTACTAGAAGGAGGGGAGATTAGAAGCATGGCTACAGCAGAACAACAAGCAGACACAAAGTGGAAAGAAGAGAAATCGGGATTGGAGAAGCTCCAAGCATACTTGTGCTTTTAATGTATTTTGATTGTTAGCTATTTGCTCTCCTTTTTTTTTTTTTTTACAATTAATCTACAAACTGTCTACAATCAATTCTTACTTGCATCTTCATTTGCCTTATATCCATAGTGATTGTTGTATCTACTGTCATATAGTAAAAAGGTTATCAAAAAATAATTTATAAAAGAAGAGGGTGGAGGTTTTCAGCCAGGAAACGATACGAGACAATCTACCCAAATAAATTCGTCCCTCAAACTATAAAGGCAAGTAGGTACCACCCACCTTGAGGCAGAGCTAGGGGATATAATATAGGTAATAAATCTTTAATCCTGTAAACGATCCCTGGTAACACTTAGATGAAATACATAAATTTGAGTCTTCCTCTTCCTCTGTTGGATGGAATTGGGCTAGTGGTCAATAGCACACCCTGGTGGCTTAAATGAATGTACTCCATTAAAATCCTACAGAGAAGGGTCTGTACAATCTGCCAAAGGCAGATCTTCCCTTTAAAGCTCTTTATTATTGGCTCTTGCTACATGTTCAGACCATCTTTTGTATGTTTGAAGAGTTTGATGGTGGTGGTGGTGATGGTAGTGGTCTCTCTAATTATTTTAGGCTGGTTCACTTTACTATTTTCTTTTAAGTTTTGTTGATACTCTTTTTAATAGCACTGTCACTTCCCAATGAGCGTCCTAACCTCCCCCCCACGTAGTACCTTTTCTTGCAACAAATAAGTATACTCACATAAAATAAATCAACAGATTGATCATGTCAGAAAATCTAGGTCTCTTTCTGAACCTATTGCCTATACTTCTCAAAAAGCAGGAAGTGTGCTTCACCTTTAGTCCTTCTAAAGGCATAATAGATATTCACAATGGCTAAAGTTCCAAAGTCTTTTTTCAATTTTGTTTTCCTTTATATTGTGGTAATCATTGTATAAGTTCTTTCAGATTTATTTACTTCACTATATCAGTCAATACAAGTCTTCTCAAGTTTCTCTAAATTTTTGTTAATTTGTACATTCACATGTCAAAATTTATTCAACCACTCCCCATTTGACAGGGACCTACTTTTCCTTCAGTTCTTTGCTCCTATAAATAAATCTGACAAATGTTGCTGTATACATGGTTTCTTTCCCTCTGCTTTTGATGTTATTAAGGTAGATAAATTGTAATAGAATAGGGTATGAATTTAGAACAAGTCTAAATTGTTTTTCAGTATCAAAGCACCATTTACTATGTTTCAGTGAATGTCTTCCCACAACCTCCTCCAATATTTGCCATTTTCTTCTTCAATCTGCCGGTCTTATTGATATGAAGTTAAATTTCAGAGTTCTTTTATTTTGCATTTCCATTATTATTATTATGAATCAGTTGGAATATTTTTTCATATGGTTAATAGGTGGCATTAGTTCTTTTAAGGGAAGTTTATTCATATCCTTTGACTACTTTTATGTACTAGAGATTTTTAATAAGATTTGTATCAATTTTCTACATATCTTAAATATCAGATGTTTATCAATAAATATTTTCTACAGAACATTTTCTCCAGTTAAATGTTTCTCTTCCAATTCTTCTTAGGTTGATTTTTTGGGGACAAAATATTTTTCAATTTTAAAGTATTAAAATTATCTATTTTCTCTTCTATGATCATGTATAATCTTGTTTAGTTAAAAATTCTTATGCAAGGTAACTTTTTCCATTCAATTAGTTTTGTTTTAAGGCCACCATCTTCTTGTTGTTGTTGTTCCTCCTATATTTTAGTCATATATCTATTTGGAGCATAATGGCATATATTAAATAAATGGAATTTTAGGGAAGCTCTTTTCCATGGAGCAGAGCGTTAATGTGATCAAATTGATTTCATGGCAATTTTTATTGAAAATTTTTTATTGAAAACTTGTTAAAGTGTTCATTCTAGACATTGGTGTCCTTGAGTTTACATTAAACTAGCATTTTCATGTGTTCCTAGGTCCTGTTTGCCTTAGTCTGTTCCACTGATTAGGTTTTATGTTTGAGCTAGCTCTGGTTATTACTGCTTTATAGTTTAAGATCTTATATGGTCAGTCCCCCTTAATTTTGTTTTTTTTCTTATCATTTAACTTTGAGAATCGCGATCTTTGTTTCTCCAGATGAATCTGTAAGCACTTGGCATTTTAATTTGTATGATACTAAATATGAAAGTAAATTTAATTTTTAGGTAGCATCATAATTTTGGATTATATTGATGCAGCCCAATTACAAACAGTGCATCTCTCTCCAATTGCAGTCAGTCCTTACTCAGAGATTCCATGTTTGTAAATTTGCCTACTTGTGAATAATTTGAGTTACCCAGTACCCATGTTCCCAGCTAAGATTGAACACGGTAATGGTCTAATCTCTTATTTCAGCTCTTATGCTGTAAATAAATGTCCTTTTTGTGGTCTAATTTCTACCACTTTTTTGCATTTTTTGTGCTTTTTGTTGTTAATTTCACTGTTTAAAATGGCCCCTGCACATTGTGCTAAAGTGCTGTGTAAAATGCTCCTTAAATGTAAGAAGACTAATCTGCTTTATGGAGAAAATATATGCTCCCTTTAGGCATGAATGCTGTTCAGCCATAAGTTCAATGTTAATGAATCAACAATACAGTTCATCCAGAAAAAGGAAGAGGAAATGGTCTGTACATGGATGGGCTGCTCCAAAAAGTGCTAAATAAAGGTCAGAACCAAAGACTCTCCCAAGTCTGAGCCTGTATTTACCCTAGGGGCAATGGCTCATTATTCACTAATTCAGTTTTCTGCAACTTTATAGAATATAATAACTATAATTGATGAGAATCAAGTGTATTAGTCTTCATCTATTTCTATAAAAAAGTAGTTATATTCATATAAAGTCCTGAATGTGTCTTGGCAAATTGACATTAAGATAATTTGTTAGCCATGCTGTATAGAATTTATTTTTCTATCTCCTCTTCATTGGCCTAGTTAACAATATGTACCAGTAGGATAGTTCATCCATCTCTAAGAAGATAGCATTAAATTTCATCAAAAGAAAAGTACAATTGAAACTTAGATGCAGGATTCTTGACTCAGTAAGAAAGCAGATAAAAATTCAGTTTTATGCTGATATGTGTGTACATATATACATATACATACACATATATATGATTTTGTGTTTTTATATCCTGCTATTTTACTAAAGTTGTAAACTGTTTAAATTAATTTTTTCATTGACTCTTTAGTTTTCTAAGTAAACTGTCATTTCTAATGCAAAATATAGATAATTCCTTTCTTAGCCTATATTTAATCCTTCAATTTATTTTTCTTGTCTTTTTTATATAGCTAGTAGTTATGGAACTATCTAGAATAATAGTACTGACAATTCACATCCTTGATTTGTCCCTGACTCTATTGGAAAGACTTCTAGTGTTTCTCCATTACAAATCACATTTGATTTTTAAAAGATAAAAATCAATTTTGGTTTTTAGTGATACTTTATAATCTATTAAGTAAAGCTATATTCATTTTTATGGGTTTTTTTTTTACTATTGCTATTCTAACATTAATGAATGCTGTATTTTGCTAAAGACTTTTTCTATATTCATTAATATTATTGCACTACATTTACTGTTTTTGTCATTAGTATAATCAATTATATTCATAGTGTTGCCATTGTTGAGCCACTTCTGAATTCAAATCACATCATAAGCAATCTATTTCTGTAGTCTCTTTCAATATGTGTGTGTGTGTGTGCATGTACTTCTGTATTTTTTTCAATATTTTATTCAATATTTTTAGGCATATTCATTAGTGATTTTGGAATTTGTTCTCTGCTTGGTTTGGGTATCATGATAGTTTGTTTTATATAAAACATTTGAAAAGCTATCTTCTACTTCTATTTTTTCAAACAATATCTAACATTGGGCTTAACTGTTTTTGAACGTTTCAAAAAATTCACTTGTTAGTACATCTGAACCTGTGGACTTTTATTCTTTTGAGAATTCATTAATGCCTTGTATAATTTCTATTTCTGAAATTTGGCTATTTTTAATTTCTTATTTTCTTTTAAATTTGAGTAAATTTTTTTTAGTAAATGTTCATCTATTCTCTTTAAGTTTTCATTTTCTTAGAATATCAGTGGGTAAAATAGTTTCTGATAATTTTGTTTATTTCTTTTTATCTCCTATGAATTCCCCCTTTCCTCTTCCATTCAGATAACTTAATTTTCTTCTTTTTATATCAAATTAATGATTGTCTGTTTTGCCATCCCTTTTTTAAAAAGAAATGCTTCTAGCTTTACTAACTAAATTTTTAGAATTTGCTGGCCCTGATTTTGATTATCTCTTCTTTCAGAATTTACATTTTTCTTTGTATTGCAGGATTTCTAATTAGGTGATTTTCTAGTATTTTTAGTGAAATGTTCAATTCATTAATCTCGCTTTTAAAAAAAAAAATATATATATATATATTTCTCCTAAGATTTGCTATGACTTTATCCCAAAGATTTCCCTACATTATTTAATGGCTTTCACTTCATTTGAAAACATTATTCATTGTTTCTATAATGTATTATTTGACTCACTCACTCTTGATTCTTATTTCAGTTGAAGTTTTTTCCCTTAAAATGGCCAGTTTGATTATAATATTTATCACATCATAGTTACAAAAGAATTTTTAATAATTTGAAGGGAGTTAAATTTGTGTGTGAATTTTTTATGGCAGAAATAGTCAAGACAAGCTTGAAATAGAGATAGAGATATATGCATATTCAAATTTACTCTCAGTAATCAGCAGAAGTCTATCGTATTCTATATATTCTACATTATAAGAAACAATAAAGTTCATTCCCATTCTTCCTCATGGCTTTCCTACTAAATTCTTTCTCTAGTTTTCTTTTCTCTTTTAAAACAATAAAACCACATCTACTTCCTGAGTTAATTTGTTCCTCCTTTGAAGTTGGTAGGATTCTGAAATCAAAACATCCTATTCTCATTTTAGGATGTAAACAACTCAGATTTGTTGTTGTTGTTCAGTTATTCAGTCATGTCGGACTCTTAGTGACTCCATGGCCCACAGTACCCAGGCCCTTCTATCCTCTACTATCTCTTCCCAAGTTTATGTCCATTCTTTCCGTCACATTGTCTATACATCTCATTCTCTGCCTTCCCATTTTCCTTTTGCCTTCAATCTTTTCCAGTAAGTTTCAATTTCTCATAATATGGTCAAAGTATTTTAAAGTTCACTTTCAGTATTTGACCTCCTAGTGAAGAGCTTGAATTAATTTCTTTAAGTACTGGCTGATTTGTTCTCTTTGCTGGCCAAGAGACTCTCAAAAGTTTGTTTAATTTTCTAAGTTTCTTTTGATTCCTTTAAGATTCTCCCTGGTCTAATTTTCCTCAGAGGCATACTTGAAAGTCATTGATTCTGCCAAGTCAGGAGAATTTTGCTTATTTGGAGCTTATGATTTTTATTGTGGGAAAGAATTGTAAATTAATTTTATTTTTTCTTTTTGTATATCAAATTAATATTCCCCTTTCTTTTTTTGCTTCCACATTCAAGTTTACATGGCCCTAACTGTTGTTCCTAGGTATTTGATTACCATCTTCTTTGTTACTTGTGGGTTATTTTTCTTTGGGGTCTTTAGGCGTTCAAGGAAGATGATTACATCTTGTATGAGTGCTTGATAAGTCCTTTTCAAGACTACTTATCCACCTTTGGTGTTTACCCCCCTCCCCACTCAGTGGCCACACCCCTGTAAACCATCTTGGCAGATGGACTTAAAGCAGGTTGAAGGTAACTCACCTGTTGGTGAGTTAGGAGGTGTCTAGTCCAAGCACGTGAAGACTTGTCACAGTGGAACAGGTAGATGAGAATAGTTACTTCCAATGGCCAACAGAGTAACTGAAGCAGGCAATGTGGAGTGCTGAGAGCTTGGCCAGACATTGACAGTGCCCAGGCTAATCCGTGGCATCCTGACTTGAGCCTTGCCACTGGACTAAAGAATAAGGCCGATGATTTATTGTAACACTATCTCTCATATCTAATTCACGCACAAGTCAAGATATTACCATGTGATGCTATCGATTCTCTTCAAAAACAAAGGACAAAACTGGAAAATGATAGGACACAAATTAGGGAATAGATCAATATCTCACACCTTATCCCAAGATAAGATGAAAAGGGGTACACAATTTAGACATAAATGGTGACACCATGAGCAAATTAGAAGAGCAAATAATAGTCTACCTGTCAGATCTATGGGGAAGGGAAGAATTCATGACCAAAGAAGAGATAGAAAATATCATAAAATATAAAATAGATTATTTTGATTATATTAAAATTTAAAAACTTTTGTACAAATAAAACCAATGCAACCAAGATTAAAAGAAAAGCAGAAAGCTGGCAAACAATCTTTATAGAAATTATCTCTGATAAAGGCCTCATTTCTCAAACATGTACAGAATTAAGTCATATTTATAAGAATACAAGCCATTCCCTAGTTGGTAAATGATCAAAGAACATGAACAGGCAGTTTTCAGATGAAGAAATCAAAGCTATCTCTAGGCATATGAATAGTGTTCTAAATCACTTTTGATTAGAGAAATGCAAATTAAAACAATTATGAGGTACTACCCTATCAGATTGACTAAGGTAAAAAAAAAAAAAAGGAAAATGATGATAAATGTGGTAAAAATTGGGACACTAATGAATTGGTGGTGGAGTTGTGAACTGATCCATCCATTCTGGACATCAGTTTATAACTATACCCAAAGGGCAAGCAAACATACCCTTCAATCCAGCATCACTACTTCTAAATCTATATCCCAAAGAGATCATGGAAAAGGGAAAAGGAGCTATGTGTGCAAAAATATTCATGGCAGCCTTTTTTGTGGTGAGAAAATTTTGGAAACTCAGGAAATGCCTATCAATTGGGGAAATGGCTTAGCAAGCTGTGGTATATGAATGGAATGGAAAAGTATTGTGCAATAAGAAATGATGAATTGGCAGATTCCAGAAAAACTTGGAAAGATTTGTATGAATTGATGCAAAATTAAATGATCAGAACCAGGAAAATATCATACACAGAATCAGCAACTCAGCACTTCTCAGTATCACAATTATCCAAGACAAGTACAAAGGATTCACAAAGGAAAATGCTATCATATCCAGATAAAGAACTGAGGGACTCTAAAGGCAAGATGAAACAATTTTTTCCACTTTATTCTTTTTCATGGTTTCTTTTTTCCTTTTGATCTCTTTCTTCTTTCACAACTGTGACTAATATGGAAATATGTTTTACATGATGACACATGTATAACCTATATCAAATTGCCTACTGTTTTTGGAAGAAGGGAGAGGAAAGAGGAAGGGAGAAAAATTTGAAACTCAAAATCTTTTGAAAAATGAAAGCTAAAAATTGTCTTGACATCTAATTGGACAAAATATACTATGTTAAAAAAGAATATTAAAATTGTATTACATGCAACTGGAGATGAATAAAATATTATTTTTTTAAAAGGACAGAACTTTTTTTCTTTGACTAAGATAAGGAATTTGGCAAGCAAATTTCCAGATATTACATTTCTGGTTTCTTTCGGCTAGTGTTCTTTGAATTGTATATATTTTTATTTTGATCTATGATTCCAGTGATTCTGAAAAATTCTACTTTATGATTTCTTGAACTATTGTATCAGGAGTTTTTTGAGGCAGCTGGACAAAGTTCTAAGATAATAGACTGAGTCCTAGGTCTGGAGTCATGAAGCCCCAATTCAAATACAATTTCACACTCTTAATTAGTTATGTAACCCTGGGCAAATCATTTAACCTCTGTCTCAGTTTTCTCAGTCATAAAATGGGAATAATCCTACCTCACATGATTAATGTAAGGATCAAATGAAATAGTATTTATAAAAAGTGCTTAGCAGAGTGCCTAGCACATTGTGGATACTATATAAAAGCTTATTTTCTTTACCTTCCTCCTCTTTTATTATGATTTTATATACTTCAGTGATTCTTAACTTCTCTCTCTTGGTTTTTTGTCTTGGTTTCCAGTTAACTTAGATACCTTATATGTTCTCGTTTTTCATTCTTTTGACTTTATTCTAATGTTTCTTCTTCTATTGTTGAATTCTGACTTCTGTTTGCCCCATTCTGTTTTCCCCCTCAAAACCTTACTTGAATAAGGCCTTTGACTTCTGTTCTAAATTATTTACTTTTCATCCATGTTTTTCTTTAAGAGTTCTAATATCATTCTTTATATCACACTTCAATGATTCCTTCATTTTTCCATACACTTTTGGAATTTTGTGGACAACCCACTCCTATTTCGGGAGTTCTACTTGTAGCTTTTGTGGGATTATTTTCTTCTTCTGGAATTTTATCTTGTGTTTTTCTCAACCCATAACATTTCTTCATTGGATCAAGGTGTTTCCTCTGTTTGTGCTTAACCTATCTACTTGGGGTATGATAAAAGTTTTTTTTTTTTGGTTTCATAATTGCTGGAGTTATTGTCACCCTTGCCCCTCAGTAAAGGATCCATGATTGGAATAGAAGGGGCAAGAGCCCATATTAAGCTTTCAGTAATAGGCCTAGAGAAGAGTATCCAGCAAGCCTGGCAAATAATATCTTGCAGCAATCTTGCTTTTTGAGCTGTCTAGGGGAAAGAATTCATACTAGATGGGATTGGTAAACTTGGGATTTAAATCTTTGTACCCTTCTCTATACTGGACTTCTTCTAATTGTAGTTGAATATAGACCTCCTAGCTCTGTCCCTCTTATCCAATCCTAGAATATAATGCTTAGCCAGGGCCAGGGTCTCCCATTGCCATATGGACTATAAGTTCTCAAATCTTCATTTGCAATGTGTTACAGCCTGAGCGCCCCTACTATCTTCTAGAAGACCTCTTACTGGACAAAAAAAATTAAGTACGTTAAAAGAATAAAAGGCAGGACAGTCAAGTCTAGGACCAGCATCAGAGCTCATCTAAAGGGTTATGTTGAGTTCTAAGCACCACAGTTTAAGAATATTGATAATCTGGAGAGTATCCAAAGAAAGATAGTCAGGATGGTAAGTAGTCTTAAGTCTATGTTAATTACTTTGGATTACTCATTCCTTTCTTGTTCTATAAAATTTTGTCCACACATTCTTTGAGGGACAGAAATTATTTGGAATGATGAATTTCAATGTTCTTTTTGTCCCCTCCCCCTTCATAGGGACATTTTAATTTCTGCAATAAGGTGATCCAAGTGTAGGTAACAGCATGCAGCCCCAAATCTTACTCCCTTGGCTTTTATGGTTGGTATGTCATATTTTGATCACTTCTTTCCTCTCTCTTCCATGGGTGCAACCATGCTGAGCTCTAGAGGTTCTGCAAGAGAGCCCTGACACTGAGAAATGTTTGCTAGCCCTTAAAAGTAGAGGTAATTAACATGGTTGGTTTCAGTATCCGATTCCTGTGACCATTCTTTTCTACCCCATAATTAAGTTCCAAGCTAATGTTTGTCAAGGCAAAGAAATAGCACTAGCTTTGACTCGAATGCTAATTACTTTGTTTTTCTATCTGATAAATAGAAAAGGCTAACTTGGCTTCTCACTTGGAGAAGTGCCATTTGATTTTTGTTCCCGGGCATTACTAACTTCCTCAGATTGAATCTGATGATAATCAAGGCCCTCCAGGCCACAATCTGTTCTCCATACCTGCCTCTGTATCACCTTTGCCCATCATTTTAGATTGGTTTTCTTTTATTAACAAACTGTATTTAAGGATCAGAAGGTTGTGCAAGAACATTACCAACTCCATACTGACCCTTGATCTTTGACATTATGTGAAAGTCTAGATAGTAGAGATCATTAATTAACACTAATTACAACATATGTATGTTACATAGGTCTTTCTAGATGTTCTAACTCTCATCAAGAAACATATACAGAGTAAACTTTACAGCTGTTATAAATCACAATGTTTCATAGCTTGATTGGGGGACCATAAGAAAGGTCTCAGAGAGACTTGAAAGTGCTTTGACATAAAGCTGATCGTATTGTTAGCAACTGGGATATTGGAATTTGACAAAGTCATGAAAATGATAGAGGCACCTATGTGCAAGTGGCCAGTCAATCCAGGAAACATTAGTTCATCCTTTGCCATGAGAAGTTGGTCACATGGTGACAGGAGTCTGCGTCTGGGTCAGTCCCACCTCTTTCTCCCAGTTAGGCAGGTCCATTCTCTCTTTACGTGAGTTGCCATCTCAGTAGGTCACAGGATCATGGAATAACAGAATTAGAACACATGTGTTATCAAAGATCATCTGATCTAGAAAAACAATCTGAAAACAGGGGAAAAGAAATGGCTCATTGAAGTGCCCACAGGTGCTAAATGCCAGAAGCACGATTTCACTTCAGGTCCTCTGATTTGAAATCCAGGACTCTTTCTACCGTATTAGAGCAAGTGGGACATTTCTTAAGGAAAAGGAAAAGGTAATCTCCTGTCTCTGGCACACACCATTCAAGTCTCTAAGCTGCAGAAAAAATGCCAACTTGCATCAGTACATAATTTTCTTAGAGAGTTCTCTACTGATAAAATCATAGATCTAGATAGTCCAAGAAATCTCAGTGAGCCCCCTGCTCCACCAAAGGAAAAAAATGTAGACTTTTTGAAAGTGATTTTCCCCCACTGTTCCTTTGAGAATGACAGTATAAGCAAATAAATGGTGCTGTGCAAATAAGGTTTGCTAAGCTAATTTAATCAGTTAGACATGGCATCTCTGATGATTTGTTCCAAGATGATCAATGACCTGAGGAACCAGGGGAGGGCCTGGCAATCAAAACAGAATGGATGGGTGGGAGTACAGGGATTGAGAAAACAATCCTCAGTTTCCCAGAAAGTCTTCAGCCAATTTTTATTTATTTTTTATTATAAGTTTTTATTTACAAGTTATATGCATGGGTAATTTTTCAGCATTGACAGTTGGCAAAACCTTTTGTTCCAATTTTCCCCTCCTTCTCCCCACCCCCTCCCCCAGATGGCAGGTAGACCAATACATGTTAAATATATTAAAGTATATGTTAAATACAATATATGTATACAGTTATTTTGCTTCAGCCAATTTTTAGTAGCAGATCCTGTGGCTTTGGTTTTCAGGACGAGCAGTCGTGAGATGTCTTATCATAGATAGGCCCAAGATTCTATTGGGAGATTCTCAGAATAACGTGACACAAGGGACCTCAAAGACATCTCTTCCAACTCATACTCCCCCAAAAAGTCATCCCCACTACAATATGCTCAATAAATAGCCATCTAGACTCTGCCTGAAAATCCCCAGTGAGAGTGAACCCACCCCCTCCCACAGCAGCTCTCATTGTGAGAAAATTTGTCCTTACGACTTTTCTCCCTCTGCTCTTGGTTCTTCCCACTGGGCCCCACATTTCAGCAGGCATTGACAAAGTGGAAAATGTCCAGGGGAGGGCAACCAGAGCTGAATTTAATGCTCTAACTGATCAGGGAAGAGGATGGTGAGACTCCCTGACCTCAGCTTTATCAAAGCTCACACTTTGAGTGTTGAGAGAGAACCCAAAGGAGAAAGGTTTGAGAACACTTACAGAACAGGATGTAAATGAATGTGAATCATACTTAGGAAGTGGGCCAATGGAGTCATTGATTTGTTGCTTCCTGTGGTCCTTTCCAACCTGTGTCCTCTAGCACAAACTCAAATGTATGTATTTATTACAGCATGGCTGAGATCATATTTGCATATTTGAGCTGTACTTGGGTGCATGACTTCTCCACAGAGGTAACTGCCTACAGGAATAAAACCAACTTTGAAGACCCCCATTCATTCAGTAGCTCAGCTCTTATTACTGATTTTCTAATGAATAAGTAAGCAGTTTTAACTTGATTTCTTTAGCATCACTTTCTCTGTCTGTAAAATGGGGAGTGGAATGGGGATTGAACCAGATGTTCCCTAACAGCCCTTTCAACGTTTGGGGAATCAGGAAAGACATTTTGCAAAAGATGAACCGTGCCTTAAATACAGAGAGACTCTTAGATGATGGTAAGGAGGAAGTAAATTCCAAGCATGGAGAATAGTCACCACAAGGGCAAGGAGATGGGAAGTGGAATGTTGTATGGAAGAGAAAGACCGTTTGGCTAGAAAGTAGAAAACACGAGGGTGAAAAATGTTCAGTGAGGATAGAAAGCTCACTAAGCTCAGGGTGTACAGGGTTTAAAAAGCTAAACAGAAGAATTTCTATTTGACCCTGGAGAAATAGGAAGTCACTCAGGATGGCAAGTGAGGAGATATAGGTCTCCAGTTCTTTCGTAACTAGGGAAGTAACCTTGAGCAAATAAATCATTTACCTTTCTAGACCTCAGGGTGGGGCACATACTCCAGTGGGTAGCACCAGCATCTGGTAGTTCCATCCTTTGCATCTAGGGTTTGAACTTGGTCATCATTGTGGGCTGATGAGCTCCATTATGTGGCTTGAACTCCAAAATTCAGATTTATCCATGTTGAGGGTCAATCATCATTTACTTGCAGCAAGTCTTTTATATTTAAGAGAGTGGTGATATCTTGGTTTTTAGAGCAGGGTGTTTTCAATTAGTGATTTTCACTTATATTCATGAAGCTACACAAAGCCCAGTGACTATATAAGTGTTACAAGATCAATAAGTAGTTCTGAGGATCAGAAGAAGTTAGAAAGGCATCGAGTCCAGACCTATCATTTTATGGCTGAGAAAATTTGAATGGCTTCAGCCAGTAAGTGGCAGGACTGAGCTTCAAATCCAGCTGCTCCAAATACAAAGCTGGCTACATTACACAGGATATGCAAACTGCATATATATATATATATATATATATATATATATATATATAATATTCTATATTCCATATGCTTCCCTGTATATTCATTCACTGTCATAACTTGTTAGAAGAAAGAATTCTTCTAGGGTGGAATTCATTGTACACCATGTGGATGATGAGAAAAACAGAGTACTTCTTGAGGTCCACGTGAGGATTTAGAAGGTTGATATGTTTACTTTTTTAGAAGGTTGATATGTTTAATTTGTTGCACCTGACATGCTTTTCTTATAAAAGCACATCTGACACTGTAACTCAAAAGTTAAGGAGATTTGATTCCATATTCAAAAATTCACATTGTATACAGATTAAGCTCCAAGGTTGGTTTTTTAATATTTTTCAATTAGGAAGAATGAACACCTTAAAGAGAATGGTTCATTCTGTTTAATATGAGTAAGTCAGAGATGAAGAAAGCTAAAGAGAAAACTCTCACCTCCTAGTCAAATCTCCCTGGTTATATTCCCTCATGTTAGCCATGGCAGTCCTGCCATTATGATCCAATAAAATCCTTTAGAGTAGCACATGTGCTTAAACCAGTGCCTTTCCCAGAGAAAGCCATTTAAATAGAAAACTGGATGAGGCTTTAAAACACCTAAATATAAAGGGGTTAGTGGGACTGAACACAAAGACACAGCTTGATGTAAAGGGACGCACGGCATGTACAGAAACACTCAAGTGAACCAACAGGGTTGGGGAGTGAATTGTTGTGATAAAGAATCAAACGATAGCTCTTGATAGTGTGGTTTTCAGTTCTTACATGTAGCCCAGCATGTACATCTGCAAGGGAAAATCAAGGACAGAAAATCAAGACCAAATGTGAGCCAGTAGTCCAGTTGCTCTGAACCTGTAGATCCTCCCACTGAGCTGACAGTGCCTCTGTCTACCAAGTCTACTAAAGCTCAAACCCGTTACAGGAATTCACACAGTCCAGACCTGGAGGGCTATGAATAGACATCTCCCCAGATAACATCACTATAGAAGCGTTGAAAACTTGCACAACCCTGGACTGAGGTGTGAAAGTAGCTAGCATAAGCTCAGGCCAGAAGTTAGCAAAGCACAATTCTAACATAAAGTCCAAAGTCAAGAAGTACACTGGAAGAAAGAGCAAACCAAACAAAAATACAGCCATAAAGAACTACTATTTTAATCCCTTAGGATTTCTCATTTTTTCTCTTTTTATGCTTCTTCTGAGTCCTGTGCTTGAATATCCCATTTTCTATTCAGCTCTTGTCTTTTCATCAAGAATGTTTAAAAGTCTTCTATTTCATTGAATATCCATTTTTCTTCTCTATTATTATGCTGTTTTGCTGGGTGGGTTATTCTTGATTGCAGTCCTAGATCCTTTGCCTTTGGGCATATTATACTCCAAACCCTCTGTTTCTTTACAATGAGGCCTGCTAAATCTTGGGGGGATTTTGACTGTGGCCCTGTGGTTTGAAAAACCTGGGAAGACATATGAACTAATGCAAAGTGAAATGAGCAAAGCCAGGGGAACAATTTGTAGAAGAACAGTAATATTGTCAAGATAACTTGAAAAGACTTAATAATGCTGATGAGCACAATGACCCACCACATATAAAAATAAATGATAAAACATGTTATCCACCTCCACATGGATAACTAATGGATTCATAATACAGATCAAAGCATATTTACTTCTTTTTTTTCTTTTTCTTACATTTTGCTTTTCGGAACATGGCTAATGGGGAAATTGTTTTGTATGCCTATGCATATTTGTAATGAGCTTTATTTTTCTTGCCTTCACAATGATTTGAGGAGAGAGAGGGGGGGAGGAAGAGAACTAAAAATTAAATGAAATTGAATTCAAAATTTTAAAAAACAGTAAAATAATGAGATTATTAACAACTACTCTTTGAATCTATTTTAGCAGTTCCTTATCTTTCCATCTTCTCTACAAGAATAGCACAAGATGTATTATCAAAAACTTTATTACATCTACCTAAACTCTATCCACAGCATCACCTTCATTTTCTAGTTTAGTAACCCTGTCGACAAAGAAAATTAGGTTTGTCTGGCATGATCTGTACAAGAAGCCCTGTTGTCTCGCTACAATCACAACTTCTCTTGCTAGATGTTCACTAATTACTTCTTTTTAATTAACTTTTTCAACTAGCAAGAATTTTTCCTCTCCCTCCCCCACTGGAAAAAAAAAAGAAAAATTTAAATGCTTGTAGTACATACACATAATCGAATAAAACCAACTCCCATACTTTCCGTGTTTAAGTGCTCCATTCTGTTATTTTTTCAGGAATCAAAGTCAGGCTCACTGAACTATAGTTTGCAAACCACAATCTATGCATTTTTAAAAAATTGAATTAATATTTGCCTTCTTCAGTCCTGTGGTACTTTCTGAGTTCACCATCATCTTGCACAGTAGCCATAAATTCTAGTTCTTTCAGAATCTAATAATGTAGTTTATCTGGACCAGGGAACTTGAATACATCAAGGGCAGCTAAATGTTTCCTTGTTTTCTATTTCTTTCTTTATCTTGGGGGTCAACTTCCTGGTATAGCCATCTTTGTCTTGCCCTTATAAGCATCCTCTCTCAAAAGAAGAGAAAAGGTAGAGAAGGGGAAAAGGAGGAAAGGAGAAGAGAGAAAGAATGAATTTGAATCTCAGATATCAGCAGTAGAAGGTGCCACTGAGGTTTTGGGAGATGCTTGCTGGCTCTGCGATCTGTCAAGTTACTGTAACACGAGTTGTCTTCTTCACAATGCCTTGGATTTTAGCCCCATTCCTTCGACCATCCTTGAGGTTAGCTGGCTACATTTTAGTGGAATTTTCATCTTTGGCTGTAAGATAGCTGAGTTCTAATATTCATGCATATCATCATTTGGTTATATTTACTTTTGAGTCAATTTCTTTAATTTCTTAAGAACATGAATCTTTCAAGAGGTTAATAACCTTATGATATGAAATATTGCTTCAGATTTTCTCCAACACACCTGATTAAAAAAATAAAAAGGTTATAGGAGCTCTAGCTAATCCAATTACTCTCTTTTGTATAGCTAAAAAAAGGTCATCTGGGCAAATCACATCTCTCCTTTTAATAGATTTGTCTATGCTGAGTTTATTATATGTTGGAGTGAATTCTATATAATCCCTAGAATAAATGGTTCTCCAGGTGTTCCAGCTCAGTGGATTTGATTCTGCAGCTTCTAATTTCTCATTTGACAAACCGTTCTTAATTAAGATACATCTGCCTAATGTCTACAGGAAAATGGGGAAGCAAAGAGTAGGAGGAGACCAAGGACCTGAAAAAGAAATGGGGAATAGAGGCAATATGTATCAGGGAAATGAGCACTGATTAATGCCGTCTTCTTGAGAGCATTCACTTCATTTTTATTTCCTGTACCCCAGTTTTCTCATTTGTAAAATAAAGGGAATAAGACTGTTAATACTGAATCCTTTTTGATAGGTGGGGAGCTATGTGGGGGTAGAGTTGGGTATCTGTGCTTAGCCACCTAACAAGTGATCCATGTGAGTTTAGACTCTGACAAAGTAGCTTTGAAGCTCCTTGAAGGCAGGCCAGAATGTTTTCTTTGCACATCATAGGCACTTAATGCTTTTTCAGTGGTTCTTAAACCAAGTAAACCCACTATTTAAATTTAATGGAATAGGACCTATGCGTATGAGGTAGTTTTGCTGTGGGGATCTCTTTACCAGTGAAGGAAAGAGAGACCATTGTTCATCTGCACTTCATGGCTGTTTACCCTGAAGCTTCCTCAAGGGCTTTGCTCTGGCCTGCTGGAGAAGATGGCTCTGCTTCACCTGAGACTGAAGAGAGTTTCATCTCTTTTTTTTAATTAAAAAAATTATTGAATAATAGCTTTTTATTTTCAAAATACATGCAAAGATAGTTTTCACCATTCACTGTTGCAAAGTTCTGTATTCCAAGTATCTCCCTCCCTTCCCTGACTCCCTTCCCTAGACAGCAAGTAATATATGTTAAACATGTGCAATTCTTCTATACACATTTTCACATTTATCATGCTGCAAGAGAAAAATCAGATCAAAAAGGGAAAAAATGAGGAAAAAAACAAAAAGCAAACAAACAACCCCCAAAAAGGTGAAAAAACTATGTTGTGATCTGCACTCAATCCCCACAATACTCTCTCTGGATGGCTCTCTCCATCACAAGACCATTGGAACTGGTCTGAATCACCTCATGGTTGAACAGAACCACATCCCTCAGAGTTATCATCACATAATCTTCTTGTTGTTGCAAATGTTCTCTTGGTTCTACTCATTTCATGAATTTCAATTCTTTAATGATGAGTTCACCTCTGGAACCACGATGGTAAGCCCAAGTGCCAGAGGATACAGAGAAGTAAGCCGAAGATAAAAAAATATGCCTTGGAAAATCCACAAGGCAGAACATTTGCTTACAACCAATCAAAAGTAGTCTGGAACCGAGCAGAAATGTCTAGAAGGATTGACATTCTCTGCCAACACAATTCAGATGAGCAATACTGAAGTGAATCTGATTTCACAGCTCTCATCATCATTAGCTCCAACAACTGGTATAAACTGTAAATGTATGGGACACTGGGAGAGGAAGGGAGGAAGGAAGGAGAGAAGAAGAGATCTGGAGTAATCAGTCCCCAATTCCAAGTTTTAGAAGAAACACCTGATAATTAATACCTTTTCCCCTTCCCATGATAATATAAAGGAAGGAGAGCCAAGGCAAATACTATAGCAGTTGGATTTTACCTGAACACTCCTTTCCAATTCTCTTGCTATCTTCTTATTCCAATTCAATTCAATTTACTAAGCATTCATTAAGTGCCTACCATAAACCAAGTCTTTGGGTTACAGAGAAAAACAAAGAAAAATAATCCCCTACCATCAAGAAACCTACATTCAAAGGAGGAACATAACATGTAAAATGTTAAATAAATAGAGGGTCATTTGAAACAGAGATGAAAAAGGAATAGGTTCCAAACTTGGGGTCAGCCTATGCAGAGGCAGGGAAACAGGAAATGAAATGCTGAGTTCTGGAAGCAACAAATAGGCCAACGTTACTTAAATATCGAGTAAGTAAAAGGAAATAATGTGAAATAATCTTGAAAGATAGATTGAAGCCAAATTGTGAAGGATTTTAAATGCCAAGTTTAAAAGTCTGCCTATTAGTAGGAGTCAAGGAATTCCTGTCATTTCTCAAATAGGAGAGGTAGTGATTGGGACTTTTAGGCAGATAAATGACCATAACATCTTTGTGGAAGATGAATTTGAGAAAGGAGAAGCTATTTCAGTAGCCCAAGAGAAAGGCAATGAGAGCCTGTGCCGTTAATGAAACAAGTCACTATCGGTGGAGAGAAGGAAACAGCTATGGGAGGAATTGACAAGCCTTGTCAACTGTCTGAATGTGAAAAGTGAGTGAGAGAAAAGAATGGAAGATGAATCTGTGGACCCAAACCTGTGGGACTAAAAAAGGTTCTTCAACACAAAGAGGGGAAGGTTAGGGCGAATGCTTATAAGTTCAGTTTAGAACACATAGAGTTTAAAATACCTTTCAGATATATTAAGTTGAGTCATCCAGCAGGTGATAATAGAGATACTAGAACTCTCTACATAGATTTAGGAGGCCTCTTGCTTAAAGATTATACACATGGGAGAAGAATGAGGTTGCAAAGTTCCTAGAAGGAGAGGGCAATACTATAGAGGAACATATTATTTAAAAGATGGGTGACAATCCAACATTCAAGTGTGGGAAGGAGGAATCAGACAGGTAGGAGGAGAGTTACTTAAGAAGAGTGTCCCAGAAGGCAAGGGAGAAGTAAGTATACATGAGGAGGGGCTGGTTTCCACTGTCCAAGACAACCCAGAAGTCAAGGGGGATGAAGACTGAGAAAAGGCCAGATTTAGCCATAAAGAAACCAATGGGAATCTTAGAGGAAGCAATTGAATTGAGTAGCGGGATCAGAATCCAGATTGCAAGATTCCTTCTCCTTCTCCTCAAGTCTTTGCTCAGCCCACTGTCCATCTGTAGTATATGTGTATATCTGTGTTCATTTCCAATTGAGGATTCACAGATGAGGAAATATCCTCTACATAGGCAGTTTGGCACTTTCTCTGCAATTTATTGTCTTAGTAAAGTGCCTAGAACATGAGTTCTAGTCAATTGACTTGTCCAGGGAGATGGTGGCTGTTAAGCTAAGATGCATCTGAAGAGTGTGTATGCGTGCATGAACAAGGTTTAAATAGAATATTACTTATCAAGATAAGTAAGGTAATTTGAGTCAAAAGGAAGGACTGTGCAGTATACACATGTAAAACAACCTGTACAAAGTCAGCAAACCTGTCTCTGTTTGCTTCAGTATAAAATGGGGATTTGTGAAGATCAAGTGAAGTAGTAATCATAAAGTGCTTACTTAACACATTGCCAGGGCACATAGTGAGCACTATATAAATGTCAACTGTTATTGTTATTGTTATTATTATTATTATTATTATGTCCACAGCAGGAGAGGAGAAGGAAAGAAGGACAGCCAGAGGGGAAGGGAGAAAGGGAGAGGAGGGGAGGGAAAAAGAGAGAATGTCAAATTGACAGAACAGACTTGAGGCAAATACCCTAACAGAGCTCCCCATCTTAACCTCTCCTTCCCACTTCTCATGCCATCTTCTTATTTCAATTCAATTCCATTCAATTCACCAAGGATTTAGGAAACATCTACCATAAGCCAAGCATTTGAGTTACCAAGAAAAACATAAACAAGTCATCCCTACATTGAAGGAACCTATATCAAAGGAGGAGTACAGCATGAAAAAGCTAAATATATAGAAGGTCATTTGAAGTAGAGATGAAAAAGGAATATGTTCCAGACTTGGGGGACAGCCTATGCAAAGGCAAAGAGATAGGAGATGAATGTTGAGTTCTGGGAGCAAAAAATAGACCAACATTGTGGGTATATCTAGTAAGGAAAAGGAAGTAATGTGAAATAAATCTTGAAAGATAGACTGAAGCCAAATTATGAGGGATTTTGAATGTCAAATTCAGTAGTTAGAGCCTAACTGAATCCAATGACCATTGCCCCATCCTTCTCCTCCTTGTCTTCTCTGATGTTTTTGGCAGTGTGCAGTGCTCTTTCTTACATCCAAACTGGACAGCCCACCTTCTCTAATGATAGTCTAACTGCCATCTCGGTCCTTTTTTTTTTCCTTTTGTTGAAAAAAATTCATTTCTCTCCAGGCTGCACTCTGAACTTCCTTTACTATACTCCAGAAACCTCTTCTCCCTGGAAGCTCCCTCTAGCCCTAAAATTCACACTTTGGAAGTATCTTCCCACTCCGCAGCCCCTGCCTCTGATTGGCTGGCTCCTCCCAGAAGCCCTATATAAGGAAGGTATGAAGGCTAGCTGTGTCCAACACACACACACCCCACACACATTTTTTGTTCCATTTTCAATTATCTTCTCCTATTAGAATATAAACTTCTTCACGGCAGGTACTTTCATATTCATTGCATTTATGTTCCTAGTGCTTAGCTCAGTGCCTGGCACATAGTAAACACTTAATAAAAAGTGTTTGTGGTTGATGATTGACTTCGAAGCTTAATAAATACCAAATGAGTACTTCCATATAGGACTCAGGCAGTTAAGTGGCATTGTGGACAGAATGCAGGGCCTGGAGTCGGGAAGATTTAACTTCTGAAGTTCAAATCCAGCCTCAGACACTTATTGGTTATGTGATCCTGGGAAAGTCACTTCATCCTGTTAGCCTCAGTTTCCTCATCTGTCAAATGAATCAGAGAAGGAAATGGCCAAACCAATCCAGTATCTCTGCCAAGAAAAGCCCTAAAGGATTCACAAAGAGTTGGACGTGACTGAAAAATGACTAAACAATAAAACACACATTTTAAGACACAAGAAGGTAGTAATTATCACAACTTCTTAAACTGTGGGCTCCAACTCCATATGGGGTCATATAACTGAATGTGAGGGTCACGAAAAATTTGGTAACAGTAAAAAGTATGAAATAGTCTGCCAAGATGTAATTCTTTTTTTAAAAAAAATTCTCTAAAAATAAACAAACACATCCCTCTCTTTAGTATGTGCATTTGCTTTTATCTTTAATAAATGGTAAAATTATATGTCTACCCAAGGATTGTTTTAAAGTAAATTTCTTTATGATTTACTATCAGTAAATGTTTGATTTATATACCTGTTTACCTGAGGTCACTTAAAAATTTCTCTCGTGCAAAGGTGTCACAAATAGAAAAAGTTTAAGAAGCCCTGGTTTATATGAAACTGCCCCTCTTTGCAAGAGGCAACTTTTAAAATCTACACTATTTTAAATTACTAAAGTAATTTTCCTAAAGCACAAATCTGATTATGTCACTCCACCATTTGATAAACTCCCTATTACCTCCATTATCAAATATAATTACCTGTGTTTGGCTTTTAAAGCCCTTATAACCTGGGCCCTTCCTCCCTTTCATGACATTTGACTCCCTTCTGCATACTGTGCAATCCAGGTGCATTGGTTCTCTTGCTGTTTGTTTGTTGTAGAAAACAACCCATTTCCCAAGCTCTCTACATTTTTACTGGCTCTCCCCATGCTCATAATGCTCTGCTTTTTTGCCTTCATCTTCTGAATTGTCTGCTTTCCTTCAGGTCTTAAATAAAATTCTACCTTTGTGAGAGGCCTTTCCTAGTCCTACATAACACTAGTGCTTCCCCTCTGTTAATCACCTTCAATTTATCTTGTACATGTCTTATTTATTATATATGCTTGTTCTCATGCTCTTCCATTAGAGTGTGAGCTTATAGGGTCTGAAAAATTTTGCCTTTGTGTTCCCAGCACTTAGCCCAGTGCCTGGAACATAGTAGGCATTTATTAAATGCTTACTACCTTTACTTATTGAAACCTTATTCATATCTTTTACCCATTTATTGATGAGAGAATGGCTCTTGTTCTTAGACATTTAAATCAGTTACTTACATATCTTATAAATGAGATATTTATCAGAAAACCTGATATAAAGATTCATTTGTCATGAACTCTTCCTTAATCCATAGGATAAAGGGTATTTTCTTCTTTTTCCTCTAATTTTTTTAATGATGTAACTTTTTATAGCTAGGTCATAGATGTAGTTGAAGTTAATCTTAGTATATGGTATGCATAGCTATCTATAACTAGTTATATCGTTTTCCAGTTTTTCCCAGCAATATTTGTTAAATAATTAGCTCTTATTGGAGCTTTTGTGTTTATGAAATGCTGTGCCACTATATGTGTCTACTTCTTTAAGTTGTGTATCAGTCTATTACACTGATAGAATTCTCCATTATTTAACCATCATGAAATCATTTTGATCCTGTTTTGTACAATTAACCCTTTCACATCACAACGATCTCCATCATGATTTTGTTATATCAAAGTTCATCATAAGAAATTAAATGGGAATTTGGGGGAGTTTTGCAGAAATCATAGATGACAAGTAAAGGCCAACAAATGACAGAAAAAGTTTAGAAATTCAGAAATGCATCTTTTAATAACATCATAACTCTGACTTCTTCTCTGATATGAAAGAAGGGCCAAAAATTTTACGTCTGTTTTCCAAATCACAGGGGTCCTGCTTGCCCAATCCCTGCAATGTGGAATGAATAACTGTAGTTTAATCTGAGATCTATTACTGCTGGGGCCTCTTTATTGCCACTTTATTTTTTATTATTTACTTAGAGAATTTTGACTTTTTGTTCTTCCAAATGAATTCTGTTACTGTTAGTGTTTTCCCAGCTATATAAAATAATCTTTTGGTAATTTAATTGATATGGCACCAAATAAATAAATATAGGTATTATTGTCATTCTTATTATACTGACTCAGCAAACTCATGAGTAATTACTATTTCTTTAATTAAGTCTGCCGTTATTCCTGAAAAGCATGGTTTATGGTTGTACTCATATATTTCCTTGTGTGTCTTGGTAGGTAGACATTTTATACATTCTATAGTTACTTTAAATGGAATTCCCTTTTTTAATTCTTCCTGCTGGCTTTTGTTCATAAAATATCGAAATGCTGATGATTTGTATGTATATATCCTATATTTATCCTTCATTTTTATTGTACTTAATAATTACTTCAATTAATTTTAGTTGACTCACTATGGTTATCTAAGTAAACCACATCATTTGCAAAAAGTGATATTTTTATTTGTTGTTTTTATTCCCTGAATTTCATTTTCTTGTGTTATTGCTATAACTACCATTTCAAGTACTATATCAAATAATAGTAAAGATAGTGGCTATTTTTCTTTGTGCCTGATCTTATTGTAAAGATCTCCATCTTCCCCCCTATGACATATAATACTGGACTGGGTTCTGTATAAATAATATTTACCATATGAAGGAATGATATATTTATTTCTTTTTATTTTTAACAGAAATTAGTGATGAATTTTCTCAAAAAGATTTTTCTGCATCCATTAATCTATTTGTTATTAATGTTATATTTTATGTTTATAATTTTCCAAGTATTGAACAAATTTTACTATCTTGCTATAAATCCAACATTTTTTTATGGATAACTCTTTCCTAATATTTCAAGTTTAGAATCTTGTTTCCCATCTTTTCAATTAAGCATCTTTATTCATCTGTCTTTCACACTAATCTCCCCACATTGAATAAGCTTTAAAAAAAAAATAAAGTTCTCAATACATAGCTGTGTAGTCTGGCAAAACAATTTCCCACAATAACCATGTTGGAGAATTTATAACTCTTTGTGCATTTTCATTGAATCACTTCTCTGTCAGGCTGTTGATGAATGGTAAGATTCATCTTCATTCTTTTCCACTTATGGTTTGTCATTGTATTCGTCAGAGTTGCAAAGTCTTTCAAAGTTGTTTTTCTCTGTAATATCATTATCATTGTATAAATTGTTATCGTTCTGTTCACTTTTCTATGCATGAATTCATAGACATCTTTTCATTTTCTTCTGAAACTGGCCATTTCATCATTTCTTTCCATTCAATCATATTCCTACTACATCATTCCATTTGTATACTACTACCATTTACTGCTAATATTTTGTTTAGCATGTTTGTATCATTATTCACCGAGAATATTGATCTATAGTTTTTATTCTGTTTTGTCTTGCCCTGATTAGCTATCACGATCATATTTTTATTATAGTCAGAATTAAGTATAATCTGTGTTTTTCCTGTTTTTTAAAAGAAGTTTACATAACATTGGAATTAACTAGTCTTTGAATGATAGAATTCACTTGTAAATCCATCTGATCTTGGATTGTTTTTTTTCCTTTGTTAATTCATTTATTCCATATTCAGTTTATTTTTCTGAGGCTGGGTTATTTAATTATATTTAATTTAGATATTTTATTTATTATATATTTATACACATAAATATTTATTTGTTTATATGTAAATATATGTTTATATTTATTTATATACAAGTATGTAAATAAATATAATATATTTAATTATCATAATATATTAATATATACTATAATATAATCATATATTATAATAAATCTATATAAATATATAAATGAATATAATATATAAATATAGGATATACAAAATATATAAATATATACATATAAACATTTTATATATTTATTTATGTATATAATATAAATTAATATAATATAATATAAATATATTTTAATTATATATTTAGTTATAATTAAACAAATAATTTGTTCTCTTAATCTGGACATTTTATTTTTTTATAAATATCCATTTTTTTAGTTGTCAATTTTATTGACATATAGGTAGGCGGAATATTTTCTAATGTTTTCGTCTATTTCCCTACTTGTGATTTCTCCCTTTTTTTTTTTTTTACTATATTTTCCTCTTTCCTTTTTGTAGTCAGATTTGTTAATGATTTATTTTATTAAAATTCGGCAAAAACAACTCCAAGTTTTATTTATTTAGTGGACCTCATTCTCTCATCTTTGCCTCTGTGCCTTAGCTGCCTTCTCCTACCAGCCCTGCAACCCCTTTCTCTTCTTGTTGAGTTATTCCCAGGTCCTCCATTTTGAGGGAGAACCAAGATTTCAACATTTTGGAGACTGCAAGATACCCACTTTTAAGCCTAATAATTTATATTTTAATAATTTCCTTTATTTCTCTTCATTTGTTGTAAATTCTTTTTTTTTTTTTGATAGTTTGGTTTTCCAAACTGATAGTTTAGTTTTCCTTTCCTTCTTCTAGCCAAATTAACTAATGGTTGATTTTGCTGGAATTCACCAAAAACAGCAACAACAACTCCCAGTTTTATTAATTAATTCAGTGGGGATCATTCTCTGGCTCCCTCATTCATTCTCTGAACTGTTCTGTGATGAAATTATCTTTTGTTTTCCAAGGTTTAAGTTATTTAAGTTTATTGTAAGTTTGATTCCAGTTAATGTGTCCATTCATTCTTCAATGACATATTACAGGATAGAAATTTTACTGCATTGTGTTCAATAATGTGCTTAATATATCTGCTTTTCTACATTTATTTATGATTCTTTTATGCCTGAATATATGGTCAATCTCTTTAAATGTATTATGTTGGGCTAAAACATTATATATTTCTTCCTCTCCTCATTCAGTTATTGTCAGAGATCTATAATATCTATTTTTTTCTATTGTTATTCAGTCATTTCAGTCATGTGCAACTCTTTGTGACCCTAATTTGGGATTTTCTTGACAAAAAATATGAGAGTAGTTTGCTATTTCCTTCTCCACATATCTAATGTTACTAAAATCCCATTCAGAGCCTTAATTTTTTTTTTGGTTTATTTTTGTTTGTTTAGTTCTAAAAGGGATGTGTTGAGGTCCCCCAGTATTATAGTTTTATTTTCTATTTTTTGATATAACTTGTCCAACTTTTTAATCTGTGGTGTTCATTGTATATATATATATATATATATATATATATATATATATATATGTGTGTGTGTGTGTTTTATATTAATATTAATTCACTGACAATAGACCATTAAGCATATTATGGTGTCCTTGTTTGCCTCATCTATTTTTGCTGTTGCCTTGTCTAAGATCATGATTGTTAGTTACCTTTGCTTTTTGTAGTTCAGCTGAATATAATTTTTTTGTTATACCCCTTTACTATAAGTCACTCTGAATTTTTGTTTTTCAATTGTGTTTCTTATAAACAATATCTTATTGGATTCAGCTTTCTAATACATTCCACTATCTTCTGAGTTTAAGCTCCTTGAGGTAGGAACCAGTCTTCATTTTGGCATTATATCCCAGCACCTGACAGCACTCTTCGTACTAACAGGGTCTTGAGAAATACTTGTTGAATGTTATTATGAAAGAAAATATAATGTAGGTGGAATAAGAGAGTTGGAAGAATATGCTAGAAAAGCTTTTAGAGATCTCATTTTACAAAAGAGAAAAGTAAGGATGCAAGATGAAATGGCTGTTCCTTGGGGAAAAAAATGTGTTTTTGACTGATCAACATGATGTTGCATAGTAGTTAGAAGAATGCCTGGGTTCAAACGCAATTCTGTCACATACACTTATGACCCAGAGGGACAAACATATTCTTCCCCTCTCCCCAGGGCTCTAGGTGTAGCCTAGAGAAAGGATTAAGCTCCATTGGTAGATGCAGCTTCTACATCCAGGAGTTCCACATATCAAAAAATCCTGTGATCAGTCCCTCTCTCCTATCCTTGGATTAGTTGAACAAGAACAGGCACTATACCATTTTCAGCTAGGAGAAAGACAGATAGTTTTCAATAACAACTTGTTGAATTTAGTTTGAAGCTTTAGGAAAAAGCTAGGCTGGAGGCCTGACTGAACTAGAAGGGGCAGGGGAAGGGAGTAAGATACCATGGAGCTGAACAAATATGGAGAAGTTGTGCCATAGATGGTCTTGAATGGCAGACTGGTGATTTTGGATTTGGTCCGACAGGCCATAGGAAGCCATCATCAGTTGAGTAAAAATAAATGAATTCCCCATTAGGTACAATAACTGATGAGCAGCTACTTCCTCGGATGTGAATCCAGTAGGCAGATGGATGAATCCGTTAATTTTCACACATACTGAATGTCTGCTTCTATAAAGGTCCCATTAGCCTTCAATAACATTATATGAATTTGGGACACACTTCGGAGGATTTTTAGTTCCAGAAAAAAAAAATAGTGACAGCTTGGTAAAAAGGCTTCCATCTGTCTCACACTGCTTACAGCTCAGCCCCACCCATCATCAGTGAGATATATTGTTTGTAATGAGCATGCATTCTGATCTTTGGGGGGACTTGTAGTCAGGTTGCTTGAAGAACTTGGTCCATTTTCTAAGGAATGAGAGAAGAGAAGGCACTCCACAGGCACTCCATGGCATAGCATCTTCATAAATACATCTGCCAACATCTTTGGACATCTCAGAAGTGAGGAATAGAAAAATTGGATGAAGAACTTAGAAGCACATTACTTCCACATAGACCTGAATATGATAGTCAAATCTGGAGTAAGAGACTGATCAAGAAATGAGCAGTCAAAGCAACACCTTTTCCTTCAGAAAAGTACCAATTTAATGTCACTGTTCACATGATTCTCATATCAAGGAGGAAGACAGAGAAAGCTTGCATTGACCAGAGCTGTGATGATTTGTTTGATTCCCTAGAGACAGAACCAGGAGGCTCCAACATCTAGCATCATTCCCTGCTTCCCTTTTGTCAGATCAGTAAACTGTCCTGGTCTTTGTCAGCATATTCTTTTCTGGGCCTATTCTCACTCCAATCCCAAGAAAATTAAAATTGATTGGTAATTCTTAAATATCATTGGGCACCACTGGTGTGGAGACCCAAGAAGGGTTAGGATAGATATAGCCATTCTATGTGTCCTAGTTATCAGCAATTGACTTCAATAAAATGTAAGCTCTTTGAGAGCAGAGATTGTCTCATTTGTTTTTTTATTACTATCATGTAGAGCTTTGATAAATATTTGTGAATTGGAATGGAATGGAGTTAATTTATTCACTACCAAATTGGGGAAGAGTCCTGTGGTGAAGGAGCCTGAAGAACCATTTGGGGTTATCTTATCTAGCTACTTCACTTGGCAAAATGAATACCAACAACAAGTGGACGATACTATGATCTGAAAGTTGATCTTCTGCTAATGTTATGCCCGTGGCCATTATTACAATTTGGGAATGTCATTAAAATTTGCCTTTCGTCAATGTCTAGATGACCCATAGTTGAGATAAATGACTAGCATCTCTAAGGGTAAGATTTGATTTTCTTTCTAAAAACTTACCTTTGCACATTTGATTTTAGACAGCATTAAAATCAGTGAAAACCACTGCACAGATGTCAATTTCAAAGGAAAAGTTAACTATACAATTACAACACAGTACAGAGACAAGAATACAAAAATGATAGTTGGGAGCAAAGCCACAACTGGGGTGAGTCTTTGTTCCAGAGTACCACCATGTAGAAAACATGATTCCCTCTCCCATAGATGTCCAGGATTTGTCACTTACTGCCTCTGTGACCTTGAGTGATCAGTCAACAATCAGTGCCAACACATAGTAGGTATTTAATAAAATTTATCAATTGATTCCATGCCTATTTTCCAAACATGGTGTCCCAGACACTGAAAACACAAAGATACAAATGAAATTGTCCCTTCCCTCAAGAATCTTGCAATCTTTTGGGAGCTGAAGCATATCTATTTATCAATATATACAAAGTCAATACAAAGTGATTTGAGGATGGGAATGGAGAGAGGTAGATACTTGGATTTATCCAACATGGATAGATTATAGTGCAGAGTTCTGACAAACGGTGACAAATGGAGAAGGAAATGGCAAACCACTTCAGAATCTATGTCAAGAAAACCCTATGGACAGTGTAAAAATGCATAACATCAGAAGATGAACCCCTCAGATCCAGGGCCTGGCATGCCATCATCTATGGGGTCTTGAAGAAGCAGACATGACTGAATGGCAGCAGGGCTTCCTTTTTATTGTAAATCCTATTTTAATACACAAATTCAAAAGTTCACTTTTACCCCTATTGATTTTCTTTTTTCTTTTATTTTTTTTAAGTTCTCAATATCCATTTTTGTAAGATTTTGAGTTCCCAATTTTTCTCCCTCCTCTCCTCTCCTCTCCAAGACAGCAAACAATCTGATATAGGTTATAGATGTATAATCATGTTAAAAGTAGTTCCTCATTGGTCATGTCATAAAAGAATCAGAACAAAAGAGGAAAACTACAAGAAAGAAGAAACAAAAAAAAAGCAAAAATAAATTATGTCCATCTGCATTCAGACTCCACAGTTCTTTCTCTTTTCCATCATGAGTTTTTTGGGATTGTTTTGAATTGTTGTATTTCTGAGAAGAGCAAAGTCCTTCATAGTTGATCATTGTACAATGTTGCCGTTACACTGTACAATGTTCTCCAACAACAGGGATTCTAAAAGACAGAGGTGAGGAGGAAGAGCAGTCCTGGCATGAGGTACAGAAATGAGAGATGGAGGGGCAAGTATGACGAACACCACAAAGGCCTGTTTGACCTATAGTGAAAGAAGAAGAGTGATGTATATAAAAGGACCAGAAGATTAAATTGAATTAATCCAATTAACTTTTTGGTGATCTAGATAACTCCCTATGACTAGAAGTTGCAAAGAAAGGTCTCAGTTGCACCTGTAAGGGGAGTTTTCTCTTCTTTATACCAATGATCATGATTATAGAGCTAGCTTTTAGCCTCTCTATGGTTTCTCAGAACCCAGAAAATACAAGAGCCTGGGGGATCGGTTGAAGTAGAAAGTTGATGGTTTGGTGTCAAGAAAGGAGACAGAAAATCTTACGAGTAGGAGAAGTGTATCAACATACCCTACAAAATGAGCACTTTTAATGATGACTCTGAGTAATCATGAAAAGGTTAAATACCGAGCGTACCCATTTAAGAAACCATGGAAGTATATGACATATTTTAGAAAGATTTCTACTTTAAATGGTCAAAAACATGGAACTTTAAAGGTAAATCTCATTTATATGGAATATTTTCTTCTGTAGAACAGCTCATTCCTCAGCGATGCTGGATAAATGAATGTCATCCTATCGCCATGATAGAATGTAGCTCTTCTTAATGAGGTTATTTTCATTCTTCAGCTGACAATCCAAAGCATTCTGTTTGTAAGAAAAATCATGCCTTCTTGTACCAGAGAAGAATTCTTAATCATTATGGTATCAAAAGATAAAATCTGTTGATACTATATGATACTATACATATATTTTATGCATTCCTGAGTTTCTAAACTTTTTCTAGGTATCAAAAGATAAAATCTGTTGATACTATATGATACTATACATATATTTTATGCATTCCTGAGTTTCTAAACTTTTTCTAGGTCAGCTGCAGCTTCCACAAAACTCCCCCCTCAAAATTCCCATTTAGTTTCCTATGCCAAATTTTTTATCTCTCTATCTCTGGTGCCTAGCACTTAGTAGGTCCTTTAGAGATCTAGATAGCCAGCCTTAGTATTTCTTCTGAACTCCAGTTTCATATCTCTGAATGCCTCTTGGTATTTTGAATTGGATACCCTCTAGGCATCTCAAACTCAAACTCAAAACTGAATTCAGGATCGTCATGAAGCCCCGGCCCCATCAAAGTGTACTTCAAGAGTCTTTGGACATTCAGCTCAGTATATCCAATACCCAGAGAAAACTGGATGGCTCTCAAATCTGTGTTTGCCTTCTATTTGGGGCAGCATATTGTCAGGGCAATATTGAAAGTAAGTGATACGCTGGCTTTGGGCTTTGGAGCCCTTTTAGAGCCACACCCCAGGAAATGGAAGAAGTTTGCCCGGAGAAAGGTTTTGGCCTTTATCTCAGAAACTGTTTCTAAGAATATTTTGAGAAGAAAATGTTGAGCTGTCAGCCAGTGCCTCTGACCTTTCTCAGCTCTGCCAAGATGAGTAGTTCCTGTGTAGCACCTAAAACAGAAGCTGCACTTTGTTCGAAAGACATCTCTGGGAAGAAAAAAAAAAGTTCACTTTTTTTAACTAGCACTAGTTCCCTTGCCTCTTAATTTTCTATTATTCATTGGCTTTTATTACAGTCCTACAAGCATCAAGTGCCTATTATGGGTCAAGCACTTAGAATACTGGGACAGAAGTCGAATAGTCCCTAACCTCAAGGAGCTTACATTCTACTGGTAGGAAACAGCTTAGACATGAATTTATAAATGCAAAATCTATACAGAATGAATATGAAGTCACTTGGGAGGGAACACTAGTAACTAGAGGGACTGGGAATGACCTTGTAAAAGAGGAGGTAGCACTCAGGTCAAGCTGGCAAGGAAGCTCATAGGGATTTTATACAAGCTGATGAGGAGGGAGAACATTTCAGAAATAAAGGGAGGCCTATATAAATGCACCAAAGGAGAAGGAACTTCATGTACTGTTAGAATTGAATGGAGAGTTTCTGGGAAAGAGTAATGTGAAATCGGTCTAGAAAGAGCAGTGGACTTAAGATACTTAGTAACTCATGTCAATGTGGTGCCAGTCATGACTTCAAAGGGCATGTTACCTACTTCTTAGGAGAGAGGTGGTGCATTATGGGTATAGAATGAGGCATATATTGTTAGACATGACCACTGGAGTGATATAGTCAGACCTATGCTTTAGAAACACAGATTGGACAGCTTGGAGAATTAATTGGAAATGGGAAGTATAGAATTCAAATAGGAGGTAATTGCAGTATTCCAAGTAAGAGGGAAAAGAATCTGAACTAAAGTGGTGGCCATGAGCCTGAGTGACCATATTCCCCTTCCTCTTATTAAAGCTTTGCAAAGACCCTCATTCCTTTATCAGCAAACTTGCAAAAGAAAATAGGTGATGGGGTATTAATGATGGATAATTACACACTAGCCAGAATAACTTCCCAGAAAAAGGGGGGTTTTTAATAGGAATAACTGGAAATACATTTGCCTTAACCCAAAGAAATGACTGTCTACTGACAGAATTTCACATCCTGGGGGAGAGATCTTTAGGCAAAAAGCCCTTCCTGTATTCCTCTGATCAACTCCAGCAGATATGTATAAAGTGACTATTCCATACCAGGCACTCATTGGAGACATAGTACCTAGTACTTGGAAACACAAAGAAAAAAGCAAAATGGTCCCAACCCTCAAAGAGTTTAATGTTTTGAGGTATACAGCATATGTGTGTTTGGGTATAGGTCAATTCCTCAATATTTGAGTCCATTGTTTTTGTTTTCTTAGATGAAATCTTTCTTCCTATCTTTTCCTCCTTAATTTTGTTGATAGCATTCAGAAAAGCTGGCGGGTTATGGATTTATTTTGTGTCATGCTACTCTGCTGAAGTACACACTCCTAGACTACCTCTCCCAAACCCCACTCGCACCAGCATGTTGGTACGCAAATAGCAGCTCTCATCAGAGTTGTAGGAATATCCCTAATAGGTTGAGAGAGATTTCTAATGTTTTATCTCATAGGCCCCTGCTGCAATGCTTTCCACTATTCTTATCATTTAATAGCAATTAGTCAGGCTTAAGTAGCTTTTATAAAGAGGTATTTACTAAAATAGTACAGTCAGAAGATTTGATATGAAGTATAGCAACAAAAATCTGGCATTCTCCCAGCAGTACATCATGAGTCCAGGGAGAATGGGTTCAGACTTAAAGCACAGGTGACAAATGAGGTAATTCACAACTAGAATTCCTTTTGCTAGAATTTTCAACATGTTCTATTATGTGGTTCTTTATCTCCTTGGAAATGAGGTTCTGTTGAGTTCCCTCCTTGTCAAGTCCTAAAAATTACCTTTTCTAAATGGATCTAGTTGGTTCTCAGGTCCTTTTGCTAGTCATGGATGTTTCTAAAACACTGCTGGGACATAAAGAAGTCCAAGTCCTCTGACCCTCTGAAGTTCACAAAGTTGTCTTCCAGTCAAGATATAGAAGAGGGCCATAAGGTTCATCTCCAGCTCGTCCTTCTCCCTCCACCCACCCCCCGCCACAACCTCCAAAAGATTCCCTCTCTAAGGCTTGGCTGAAACTCTCAAGTCTATGCTACCCCAGATGTTATTGAGTTTGTTAATTGTGTACAAGTCCCATAGGACATACCTGAATCTTCTCAACCAAACCAAATATACTCAGCTTCTTGGACAGGATTACTCCACTTCATCCAATAGCCCTCACTCCTTCCAAATTGATCAAGGATTTGCTTACTTCTACTCTAGTGCTTTTAATTGACTGACTGATTCAATAGTGTTATTCTCATCTGATTAAAGGAGTTACTTTGATATGGAATATTTGGTTGACTTAATCAACTCCTACTCTCACATACCATTTTTCAAAATTGCTTCTCTAATATGTTCCTTGATCTCCTCATTATATACAATAACATTATTTAATTTCCATTTAAGTCTGTCAGTTATTAATATTAACTGATATTAATACAATACAATAAATGCTAGCATTTATTGAACATCAGCTATATGCCATTAAAGTACTAAGTACTGAGGGTATGAAGGAAGTCCAAAAAAATCTTTTTACCTTAATAATAAAAATAATACCAAATATGTATACAGTGCTTTAAGGTTTGGCAAAGTGCTTTACATATGTTGTTTTCTTTAATTCTCACAGCTCTTTGAAGTAGACGCTATTATTGACTTCATTTTACAGAGCGCTTAAGTGATTTTCCCAGGCTCACATGGGTAGTAAGTTCCTGAGGCAGGGCTTTAATTCAGTATTTCCAGGTTTCAGTTCTGGTGTTCTATCTTTATGATTTGTAAAGAGAATGTTTAATAGTTCTGCATTTCTTTATGAGTCCTTTATGCCCCCTCGTGTGATCAATTTTTGCAATGCTATGGTACATTTCTGAAAAAAAGATTTTTTTTTTTACCTTAAAGTCCTCATTCAATAACGAAGGAAGGAATTTTATAGTCCAACTTCTAACACCCTCTTCATTCTTAATTTTTTATTCAGCTTTAACATCTTTTAGATTTGTTCATAACTGATAAAAAGTCATTGAAGTCACCATTTACAACGTTTTATCCTTATGTTAGCTTTCCTTTTAAATACTTAGATGATATGCTATTCATTGCACGCACACACATATGTTTAATGTATCATTTCATTACCTTTAATGCTTAATTGTTTGTCTTGCCATATCTATTTTTATCATTACCTTTGATCATATTTAACATTCCTGTTTTTTTTATTTTTTAAGGAATAAAAAATTCTATTCGACCTATGCATTTAATTGCACAGATTTTTATGTCTGGAGTATCTTTCTTGCATACAATAATTTGGTGGATTTTTCTTTCTAATCCTCTTTGTCAATCTCCTTTATTTTGGGTGCAAATTCATCCCATTCATATCGATAGATATGATGGTTAGATTTGCTTTTACTCCTCATCAATTCATGCTATTTCTTAAAGCCCCACTAATCATCTATAGTTTATATTTTTTTCAAAACAATAAGATTCCTGACTCTTCTCTTTACCCCATTCTTCCTAATTTTAATTCCCTAAACTTCACAAACTGGTTAAAATTAATTGTTACCCCATATCCCCAATCCAGCTCTCTCATTATTTCTATTACTACAATCATGTTTAATCTGTCATGACTGATTCAGATAAGAGTTTGATTTATAAGATTCTCAGAACCTCCTTCTCCCAACCTGAGGCTGAAATGAATAGACTTCACTTCTGCTGCCTTGATATTCTCTCCATCCTCTCTCCTTGTCCAGAGTACTTCTTTTTGAAGATCTAAACCAGAAGTTTCCTTTCTTTGTTTACTTGAAGACCTTAGATAAGGTGGCACTCCCAGGGGACAACAGTGTTTTCATATATAAACCAGAGATTCACCTAGCCCTTTTTATTCAAATGGTTAACCTCCTAACATTTCTTTGATCCCCTGCTTTCATATTTCAAAGGCTTCGCCCTACTCTGATTTTCTCAAAATGAATGCTCAGAAATCATTGATTCTGTTTAAAAGTCCATTTTCTCTCCATAGGATTATCTTCAGCTTTACAAAATGTTATCCTTGGGTGCATATCATTTTCCCATTTTTGACTAGCTCATATTTCAATACTTCTTTTTCTTTCTTTTTGAAGGTCCTGAACAAATGTGACTGGGTTTCCTTGGTACATGATCTGTATCTTTCTGACATCATGCAATATTTTCTGCTTGACCTGGAAACCCTGGAGTTGACAACTACCTTTCTGGGTGAGTTAAATATGACATTTCTCTGATTTGGAAGTAAATGCTTTTTTAGTATTAAAAGCACTCATTCTTGGCATCCTTTCTTTTATATGTTTTTGTGATTATAATACATACATGTTTTGTCCCCAGCTCTCATTTGTTGCCTCTATTGAAGTTAGAAATGATTACATATTTTATTCTCATATTTATATATTTGTAACAGTTTTGTTAATCACTCATTGATTAATAGATGTAAATTTCTTCTCCTACTGTTTGTAGGGATGTCTTTAGTTAGGAATTTTTGAAGATACTTCCTTCCCAGTAGCATTTCTCTAGAATTGAAGTTTGTGTCTTTTTAAACAGTGTGTCTAATTTTGAAGACTATGATATTTCATTTGGATTCTCGAAGTGTTTTTTTCTTTTTTCTTTTTCTTTTTTCTATATCATATGGGCTAACATTTATTCTAATGTTTGTAGAACTAGCTTCGTCTTATAAATCTGTTTCTTGTATTAGTTATTTTTAATTTTCTACCTTCTCAGGCTTGTCTTTCACTTTTTTCTATCTATTGATGTTTATTAATTCCATGTAGTTTGATTGTCTGAATTCATTGCATTTTTTAGTCCTTGGACTATCATTTGTCCCTTTCCCTAATTCTTCCTTTATCTCTTCTGGAGTGTTTCCTTTTTGATATAATGATTTTAAATTTTTAAAAAAGTAAACAAACATTTACTAATATTGTTTGTTTTTTATTACCCTTCATTTCTTAATGTAAAGCAACCTCCCAGAAAATTCTCTTTTATAATGAAAAATAAAAAAGATAAACACAGTTCAACAAAACCAAGCAACATAATGGAAAAAGAGTGAAGTTCATGAAATGCCCACTTTGTTTTAGCCCTACCTAAATGTTTGTATGTTTTTCTAAGGTGCTCCTTTTATGAGAATATTAAGTTCTTTCTTCTTTCTCACATCTTCCCCAATAGATTCCTTTTTTTTTCCTAATTTTGCTTTACTTTCTAACGTCAAACAAAACAGCACAGAATTCCATCAGTCATTGAGTTCATTTTTCTTTGATCTTGAAAACAGTGAAGTTTTGCAGGTCCAATTGTCTCTTTTTTTCCATTAGGTTGTAACACTTAATCATCATTTTCTTCATTTAAATTGCAAAAATAAAGTTACCTTTCTAGGTTTTTCTTGTGTTGGTAGTCTGCATTTCACACCTCTATTCATAGTTTTCTCAATAGGAATGGTTGAAGTCTTTTAGAGCAAGATAGTAAAATCCTGTTTTTCCTCTGGTAAAATTATACTCAGTTTTGTCATATAGGTTATTCTCGGTAAGAAGACATTTAACTGTGCTTTTTGATATAACATATTCCATGGTTTACTTTCTATACCAGGAAACTCTTAATTTCGAGTATGATATTTCTGAGTATGTTCATTTCAGAGTTTCTTTGAAGAGGTTGACTGGAGAGTGGTTTTGATTTCCATTGCCATTTTACCCTGAATAGTAATAGACAATTGTTTAATGATTTCTCAAGATATGATATCTAGACTATTGCTTGGTCATAGTTTTCTGGAAGTCCAGTGAGTGTCAAATTATTTTTATTTGTTGTATTCTCCAGGTCAGTCGTTTCTGATAGAATATATTTCATTTGCACTTCCAATTTTTAAGTCCATTAACTTTGCTCTAATATCTCTTGATGCCTTTGTTGAATCATTGAGTTTTATTTGTTCCACTCAGTTTTTTCGGTGTCAACTACTTGGCAAAAATCCCTTACTTTTTAGTGTAAGGTAGTCTCTTTACACATTTTATAATTTCATGTGTTATCTCTTGCTTCAGCTCTTTCTTAATTTCTTATATCCATGCTTGAAGACTTCATGGCAAATCCATTCTTTTCCCCCTGAGGTTGTATATTTTGTTTTGGAGTTATTTCCTTCTGGAATTTTATCTTGGAATTATGTCAGCCTATCACATTTCTTCATCACAGTAGGACTTTTTCCCATTTTCTCATATATCTGGTTTTAGTTCTTGCTGTAAGACTTTGTGTCTAGGTCAGAGTCTGCCTCTTCCTCTATTGTTGGATATTATAGCTAGGCCCAAGACTTGTTACCTGCTGCAGCCATAAAATAGGATAATTTTGATACCAAGACTATGTCCAGAATTTGCTGCCATGTTGTTCATGGTGTAAAGCCAGGTGACCAGATTCTAAATTCTTCCATAGCCCTGGCCAATATACAAATAACTATGTATCTGTGTTACATACACACACACACACACACACACACACACACACACACCTGTCTTTCCACCAAACTCCCATTGATCTGTTAAGTTCACTTCAATCTTCTGAATCATTCAAGTTCATAACCTGCCTCACCCCCATATCCAATCATTTGGAAAATCCAATCAACTCTATCACTACAATGTATTTGCCATCTGCCCCCCTCTCTCTACTTACACAGGCCCTCAGTACCTCTTGGCAAGACTGTGGCGTTAGCTTCCTAATTGGTCTCCTTGCCTCAAGTCTCTCTCCTCTGTGAAATGGAGATGATACCTGCAGTCTCTCTTTCTGAGGGCATTTATAATGAAAACACTTATTCTGGGATTGGCCAAGCCACAAGGTTCTGTTCTCCTTGTGACATACTCACTCTGGTCATTTTCTACCCATCTTCACTTCCACTTGCCTCCACTGATGTTCACCTCTTTCTCTGAGTACAATAATCTAATCGTCACTACCATGGATAACCTGAACAAGGAATGTTAAAGGCCTGCCTTACTGTTCTACCCTCCGTCTTCTCAACTTCTCAGACCGAAGCTCCTTTCCCTGGCCACTACTCCATTATGCATAGTGCCTCCCAAATTGGTATATAAACTCTTTGAGGCCATGATTTGTGTCATTTTGTCTTTGTATTCCTAGCCCTTAGCATGGTGCCTTGCACAGGTGAATATTTTACATATGTTTTTCATTCATTCATTTGCTAAGCACTTGAGAGTGTGTCATCTATGTAGCTCATACCCCAAATCCCATATTTCTTAAAATACAAAGCTCAGCCTTACATCCTTTTCTCACTTTCCAAAAGAACCATGAATCCCAAGCTCTCCATCACCTTAAGGTCACATCATATTGAGTATTAAATCCACTTGGCTACATATATTTTATGGCCAGTTTAGAAATACCATTCATGGCTATTCTTCTCTTCAAAGCCCCAAGGTAAAGTGTTTCCATTTCCAAAAGCTTTCATAAATCCCTTTGTCATAAATGGACTTTGTAGTGGTTCCAAGAAAACTGTTTGAATTGTTTTTTTCTGCTCCCTTATGTTTCCAAGATAGTCTTTGGATTATTTGGGAAAGGGAGATTGTAATTTAGGTACCAGTATTCTCATCATCAGTTGGATGATCCAAAACTGTTTCATTAATAAAAGAAATCAAAGGTGGAAAAGCCTTTAAAAGTTAAATTTCTAAGTGTACTTTCCTGAGCATTTTGTTTTATTTTTGTCTCAGACTCAAAATTGAGGTCTCAAAGAACCCTCACGTAGAAAGAATGTTGGGAAGTCATCTAGTCCAGTCACCTGAACCAAACTGCTCCAGACCCACGTTCAGCTAAGCTGTGATTAAAAATTGCAGGGGAAGGAGAGGTCAGCAATTTCTCTCTCAGAGCTTACCAATTTCATGCCTGTCATCATATGCTGCCTTCTGAAATGTAGAAAGGAAAGCTCATCCTTTCTGTTTCAGTAAAAGTAGAATCAATCCACTCCCTTCAGTGGCTGTGAGAGCCAACCTAGAGCAATGTTGGGAGGCCGGTAAAGACCAATCATCCCTCCTTTTGGAAACCCATTGCCAACTTTTCTCCATCTGTTTGGCGAATTCCACCAAACTGGGAGAGAACCCCGATCTTCTATTGCCACCCCCAATCTAATTTGCCCATTGAAGACCGGCTCTTTGCTAGTGACAGTGAGTGTCTGGAGGCTGCTCTGAGTTCAGCAGTGTCCGGAGGCTGCTCTGAGTTCAGCCTAGGCCATTTCTTCCAGGAAGAAAAATGCCTTTTTCCATTCAGATTTCTTTTAGGTGTTCTATATGTCAGGGATCTGTGGTATTCTTATTTGGAGTGCTTTGCTGGTCCAGTATAAACACAATCTCTCTACCCCTTAGTAGTGAGTTCTTCATGAGCTAGTGCTATGAAAATGAACAAACCAAGGTTCTTCCTTTTGGCGAGCTCTCTGATGCTAAGATTTCCCTCCCTTAGTGAGGATAGCAACCCGAGGTGACAGATGCCATATAGTATAATGGTGGACTCCCACTCAGAGTTTTTCCAATAGAGAAGGATTTGATGGTCCTTGTACTCTACTGACAATGGCTTCAAGAACTTTAGAGTCACCTTTAGGCCAAAAATGAGACTTCAAAAGAAGAAGAATTTAAGGGCCTGCTGATTCTGAGAATTTTCAGTACTTTAGTCAGACTTTGAAGGAGATACTTTGGGGATAAAGAGGCCATTGATCACTTTATTTTTCTTATCAACAAAGCTAGTCCTCTTAGTTTAAATATTGAATTGAGCTATGACTGCTCAAATCAGTGAATATTTTCATCTTAAAGAATAAATGAAATATAGAGATGACAGGGATAGTATGCCATTGTAATTGAATAGGACTTGTAAAAAGTGAGGGAGTCACTCAATTCATGCCCAAGAACTGTGTCTTGCCCTCATATATTTTTTTTGCATTTTCAGAGTTTCTGACGCTGGTTATTTATTGAAAATTGAATGAAAGAAAAAAGGGATGTTTAATTGAGAAAAGAAAGTCCCTCCCCATTCCAGGATTTCATTTTGTTAGCGGTAGGAGTAGACTTTCAATACTAATCACGTACACATGTAGCCAGTGTTCCAGGCTGGTGCCCTTTGCCAATTAGTGTAATGTGTTTATTGATTCATGTTCCTGAGTCCCCGAGTCCTTATCTTTGAATACCAAACATAAACAAAAAGAGCTTCAGAGGAGATGGCAGCCTATCCTGAGTCTGGCACCACCAACCCCAACCACCACCACAAGGATTCTAGTATACGAAATGAGGGGCAGAGGTTTGGGGGGCGAAGAACCTTAGTAGAGGTACAATTCAGCATCACTGAGTAAATGCCTACTCTGTGCTAAGGAGTCAGACAACCAGAGATGAAACAGTTTGCATCCTCATGGAACTTACATGCTGTTAGAGAGTAAGAGTATGAAATCTGCCCTATTACAAAGAAGAAACTATCCTGGCATGATTTTACTTTTATTTCTAGAATCGTGAAGCAGGAATATCCCCTAAAGAAGATCTAGTCTGTTCCCATCATTTTATAGGAAAAAACTAAGGACTCCCTTCCCTCAGAAGTGAAAAGACTTGTACCTAATGCTTTTGGTTACTAGCAAAGTTATAACTCCAGCCTCCTGGTGCCCAATGCAGCACTCTTCCTCCTATTTTACACTCTACATTTGGACTTTGCAATGGATAGATCTTGTTATGGTGGTAAATCCCTTTAGTGAGCATACCTTCTGCTGTTATTTTTTTCTTTGTGTATTATGATAATCTGAAGATTACTAAACTTTGTAACTTCTATTGTTGAGCAGCAAACTGGCATATTGTATGGTGGGGAATATTGATTTATTTGCTTGATTTCAAATCAACAAATTCATCACCTCCAAAGTGCAAAAGATTTTCACCCACTGAATCAAATACTTTTTGATAGTCAATAAATAATCATCACAGTTGTATTTCCTATCACTTTAAGTCAACTAGGTGACTGCCAAAATATACTGAGCTATTTGCAAGTAGTGCAAGAAGATGCCTGCAAGTCTTATTGATTCTTTCTCATGCCTTAAAGGCTCTCTTCCAAAAAGGGGCCCCCCGTGCATATGTCAGAATTAGTCAGGATCCTTTGAAACACAGAATAACAATAATTTACTTTAAGCTTTAGAAATTATTTTATGCACATTTGGTTTTCACAACAACCCTGGGAAATAGGTGTCATTCTACTTTCCTTCCCATTTTACAAGTCAAGGAAGCTGAGACTGGGTTTCAAATGAGGAGCAATTATAGGAGTGAGAATCAAATCTCTGTCTTTCTGCCTCCAAATACAATACTGGTTTCCACTACACCAGGTTGCTGCTCAACAGTAGAAGTTACAAAGTTTGGTAATCTTCGGATTATCATAACACACAACGAAAAAAATAACAACAGAAGGTACGCTCACTAAAGGGGTTTACACCATAACAAGATCTCTCCATTGCAAAGTCCAAATGGAAGAGATATTCCCTATGGCAAAGTCTTCCAGATGCTTGTGTTTGCAGATGTCATTGTGCTGATTACATCAAGCCCCAGGACACTGCAGAGCTTCCTAAATTAGATTCATAATCTTTCATAAGAGTTTGACCAAACTATTCCATGCAGGAATAATAAATGGATGAAAAATGTGACTATTTTCCAACCTCTGACCTGCAGTTGGAAGGCAATCCCAGTGGAGCTCATCTTTCAAGATAAATACTTTGGAAACACGTTGCAAGTAGCCAAGGAACTGGGCCTAGAATTAAATAGGAAAACAGTGGGTTAGATGGTCTTTGGGGACCTGCACGATTATTTAAGTAACACCAAGTTTCTTCCTGCTAAAGGCACTTATTTTGAACCAGAAAATTCTCTCTGTGGTGGTAATCAGGGCCTTTTTTTCAGAAAGAAGCTTGGTAGTAAGAATAGGGGATAACTGATGGTAATCCCACATATTCTAATAGCATTCATGCGATGTCCAGTGTGTTAAGTAATCTCTATCACCTTGGATGGTTTAGGGTAGGCGTGGGAAAGAGGCTCATAGGATAAGAAGACAGGGTTTCTTGAGTTCTGATCTGTTCCAAGAGATGTAGTTCTTACATCAGTAAGATCACAGAAGAGCCAATCAATGAGGGGGGGAATGGAAAATATTTAAGTAGGTACTTTATGGAAGGACTGCACTTAACATTGGGGATACAATAAGACAGTCCCTGCTCTCCAGGAGTTAACACTCTAATGGGGGAACACAATACACATAGGAGGGTTAAGAACAGATGGAAAGGTCTCATTGTCTAAGGTGCAATGGCAAAACAAGGCAAGGCAAGAAGCATTTGTCAAGAAGTTACTATGGGCCAGGCACTGTGTTAAGCACTGAGGATATAAATACAAGCTCCCTCCCCCACAAAGATAGTTCCTTCCTCTGATGAGCTTACACTCTAATTGAACACCAGACCAAAGAGAGCTGATGAGCTGGGGCAGGGTGAGGGTGGTGGGGTGCCGATATTGCATGTGGTGATGCATCATGGCATTGTGTCAAAGTGCAGAAAGGCCAAAGCAGAGCCAATCCAGCCTCCATGGGATGACCGAGGTCTTTCTCCAGGAGAAACTGCAGTCAGAAAATGGGACTAGAGTATCAGAGGATGCTGCTCCTTGATGAGAGGCCATGTGGTAGCAAGTGATCATGTATTTTCTTTAATATCATTTGCACTGCTGAAATTCTACCTGTTTCGGAGTTGGAACCATTTGAAAGTACCAAAGCCTTCAACATCTGGGTTTTAAGTAATGGTAGTTGCTGAGGAAGCAGGGATCTGTAACAGTTGCCTTCTCATATCTTATGACTGCTGCCTCCACAAATGATGGATTTGGGAACTGGGTTGGAAGCAGAGTTAATGGTCTCTCAGGTGCTGTTATCATTGGATGCTAGGGATTACCTGACCACTGATAACAGTCAGGGATTGATGGTAGTGATGAGGAAGGTGAGTCCCTTCTCTCCGTGGATTGTGCCCCCTCAATGATGGCTATGGGAGGCCAAACTGGAAACAGGGCTGATGATCTAAGAACACTGCTATTCCAAGTTTTCAATTTGGCCGAGTCCACAAGGATAGGAACATTTGTTCCTCTTTGTCCTGTAGCTAGCCACTGTAGTCTATGGACTGGATTCAGTCCTGGGTGTGCTTCCTTCAGTGATAAGGCACTGTCCATTTTGGTCCCGAATTGGATCATAACAACCCCCACTCTGATCCAGCATTCTCTGATAATGCTAATTATGTCTCTCACTACTCAGCTTATCTTATTGGCCACAGGATTTTCATACCTTTCAGATGAGGTCCCCAGAAACAGGGAATCTTGTATTTGTAAGAAACTTCAAAGGTCATCCATTCTAGTCAGATTTGAATAAGAAGCCCATCTGCTACATATCTGACAGCCAACCATCCTACATGTGGGGACCACTTACTAGCACATGCAGCAACATATGTGCAAGTTATTAGGTTTGCTACTGGGAAGATAAAGACAAAACAGTTCCTGCCCTCCCAGAGCTGACATTCTACTGAATGGACCTGACAAATACACACAGAAATATGATAGCTATGGAAGAGGTAAATGAAAGAACCCTGGAGATTTTTGAAGAGGTAGAGGACTGCTTCTAGGGAGATGAAAGAAGATTACACAAAGGAGTAGCACTGAGCAGACCCTTGACAAAAGAGGAAAGATAATGAATCTGAAAGGTGGCTATGACATTTTTCTGATAATACCTCCATCTTGACCCCATACTTATACCTCCAAGATCTATATACTTTTTTGACTGATGGGAATAAAATATCCTAGATAATGGCATGATTGGGTAGAAACTGACTTCAGCTCTCCCATTTTGAAAAAAAAAATCATTGATCTTTGTACTATGTTGTTGAGCATGAGACATCGTGGGTTTTTTATTTCAAAACCAAGGACAGCTCCGTGCTGATTAAAATCTGTCCTTTCTAAAGAAACTGTAAAATTGGGAGTACTGTGAGTCTTAAGAAGCTCAGATTCAGGCTTCCTAGACCCAACAATAGTTTGGGATTTTCTGAGGAGAGATTTTTGCTATTGCAATTGCTGCTGCCTTGGGTACTATTCAGTAAGAACATTATCAGCTTTCGTGAGTCCTTAGATGGAAGCCAATAAAGATGAATGCCTTTGAGTTTTCCTATAAAGGGATGTAAAGATCTTTGGAAGACTGGCACATCGGGACTGGGCTTTTTCTTTTGAATACTAAAGAGCCCAGAGAGCACAGGTTGAGAGAGATTTTGCAGTCTAGACCATTTTTTCTTCTCCAGATTGTTGAAAAAAAGTTCAGACGTTAGGACTATTCCTATTTTCAAGCCAGAGATGGAGGCTCAGTGTTCTTGGTATAATTAGGAACACTGCCTTTTGTGACATTTTTCCATCCCATCAAAAGGAAGAAAGACTTGTAAAGTAGATGAGGTTCGGTCATCCAACCCATGGATAATAATGACCATTGTTGGACTTGTTTGTTCTCCTGTGAAGAACAAACTACTTTAGTGAAAAAGGTATGGCAACTGAGTCCCTAAGTCTCTAAGTTTTAGGAATCATAATATGTATGTATCAGGTGACTACTAGATCTAGTTTTGAAGATAACTAAAAGATTTCTGTTGTATGAAAACTATCTTTTTCTAACAGAACTTAAGGATCAAATTTTATGGTACTTTAAGAGAAAATAAGGCAAATTCAATATTCTGCCTTCCTTTGCTAGAGTGATAGTGGGCTGTGGGTATGTCAAAACTTTAATTTTTTTGGCTTGGCTCTATTTCTTATGAGCAAGCAATTGGGGGTAAAGGAAGGAAGGTAATGAAAAAGAGATAATTTTGTAAAAATAATTGTAAAAATTAAAAAAAACCATCCAGAAAACATGTTTTAAATGAAGAGTAAAGAAATGAGGCAAATCTCCTGTAAAAAGCAATGAATAGGGACTTGACAGCTGGGTGCTAATACTAATCTAGTTGTGTGATCTTGGACAGGTCCATTTACTCTGTGAATCTTGCTCTCCTCTGGGAAGTGAGATAGTTGGACTAGATAGTCCATAACAACTCTAAGTTCTGATTTTTCTGAATTTTTTGGTTACCTTGAAAATTTCAAGAAGGGCTAGAATTGGGAGAGGAGAAACTTAACCCCAGTTTAAGCTCCTATGAGCATGCCTCCAAGCCAAAGCATTTGCTCTCAATAATCTACTGTGGGTTCAAAGTATAGGAAAATGTTAGGTAAGGTCCCGCTTTTACAGAGCAATTTAACTGAAGCTCTTGTGTGATCACGGGTTCCATGCACATAAAGGGGGAAAACCAGGGATGTTTTATGTCACTAATGTACTGATTGTGATTTGGGAAGTTGGCAAAATATTGGTTTTGATTGGTTTGCAAATGTTTTGCCAAGCAACCAACTGCATTGCCAAGAGTCCACAGATGCATACCACATTTACAAGTGAGAATATTATTTTGATTTGCATTCCATTCTGACTGTGGGCTTTTGTCTGCCAGCTAAATATTTGGAGATTTATTTCTTCACCATTTTCAAAACTGCTAATGGGGCTAGCAACTTTCCATAATAACACTTAGCAAGGTGAGGCAGTTCCCTCATTTCTGTGTTCTAGCAGATATTGTTTCAAAATGTTAACAGTGCTCGTGCCCATCTCCCACCAGCCACACCTTCCATTGGGAGAGCTCACTCCTGGTTCCCAAGCACTTTTATTGACGCTCTCATTTGCTGCTCACTGTGGTCCTGTGAGCCAGGCTCAACTCGGATCATCATTTTCATTTGACAGATGGGAAACCCAAGACCCAGAGCTCAAGTGACTTGATTATGGGCTCCTAGATAGAAAGCTTTACTGTTGCAGTGAGGTTGCTAAGTGTGAGAGAAGAGAGTATAAACATGGTTTGGAAAAGTTTTTATGGATTGACATACTTTCTTCTTTAAGCTGCCTTCAAAGCTTTCACATACTTAGAAAAGAATCCAAATAATCCTTCTGTAATGAATTAGCTTATGATGTGGTATTTACTCATTTTCTAATCATATACTTGCACCAGGAATGCTGAACCTAGGTTGCTTCCCCTACTGGCAATTTCATTACTAAGTTTTCAACATGTCGAAAACCCCATCCAGTGGTTTCTATCTCTGATAGGAGGTGCTGCCGATAATAAGCAACGGTTAAGCTCCTTGAAGGCTTGCAGACAGACTGCTCCGATTTTGAAATGGAACATGGTTGATTTAGAGGTGGGGAGTGACTGGTTTTTACATGTGCATCATGGAAACATTATGAAAATTGAAAAAAATGTAATTAAAAATTGATCAGAAAGGAAATAATTACATTCAAACAGCACTGGGAGAGCCCACCTATTGCTAAGTTAACATCAGCAAATTGCCACAGCTGGAAAGGAAACTACTTGTAGGTGATAGCTAAAAAGATGGATTTTGTATTTCGAAAGCAGTATGTCTGAATGTCGTTGAGCTCCCTGCTAGTCATTCACTTGAAGACAACTAAACTTCGTTAAGCATTGGGCAAAGACAAAACAGAACCAGTCACTGACCTCAGAGAGATTCGATCTCTGATTGGCTGATTGGACAAAGCTAAGGCTTAGGGGGCCGAAGAGCATCTGCTAGGGTCACGTCTCGAGGTGCTGGGGATGCAGACAGGAGCAGTCAGAGCTAGCTGGGGAAGAGTAAAAGAATGCTCGGCATTCTGGGTTTAAATCAGCAAGATTCCATGGAGTAGCATAGCTCTTTGCTGCTATCTGGAGGGAACCAAGAAAGGACCAGCAGGCTGGAATAGCATGCAGTGCCCAGGTTTGCACACTGCTGGATCTGGGGAAACTGAAGATCTGCTGGTTTCAGATGAATGTCCAGATGATCCTGGTTTGATCTGGCTGAGAGAAGCCCAGAGTGGAGCACAGTAGCTCCCTCTGGCCAAATTAACTCCCTTTTAATCCAGAGCTGTGCTCCTTACAGAGAAGAATGAAAGAATGGCTGGGATATGTGCACATGTCCTTAAGGGAAGGGGAAAATCATTAGCACTTCCCTAAGATAAGGCTTGTAAGCAACTTCCCGTCACTAATGAGCTATATGATCTTGATCAAATCCCTCTACACCTCTGTTTCTCCATTGAAAATCAGGCTGCTGGAGGGCCTTGAATTCAAGGAATTAGGGGAGAGCATGAGATCTGTCTTCAGGTAGGTGGGGGGACTAGCATATGAAAGAGGGCTTGGGTATATTTTTTGATCAGCCCCAGAAGCTTGAACATGTAAGAAATGGAGTTTACCAAGAAGGACAGGTTATTGAAAGACTCACTGAAGACTGCCAGAAGGGAAAACTTCTAAGAAATTGAAGCTATTCCAAAGTGAAATGTATTGCCTTGGATATTTGTGTGCTAGAGAACTTCCGGCAAAGTCTGACCATTTGTGGGGTGCATTGGGTGGTTGGGAGCAGGCTGGGTTTCTTACTCAGGTATAAATTCGGCTAAAATCTTTCACAACTTGGAAATTCAGTGATTCTGTGATTCAAGCCTTACCCTAGGGGAGCTGACCATAGGGCGTCCATAACTCTTCCACAGATGACCACTGAGCTGTTTGTCTTTTCTCATACCTAGGAGTTTGGGAACTAGTTTCTTAGGCCTGTCTTCTTCAAAGTGGAATGCATGGACAGTTCCCCCTACTGGCCCCTCTGAGCACATCTAGTTGAGAAAGCTAGCTCCTTGCTAGATTATTGGGCATTTTTATCAAAGCAATAATTATTATAAAGAAAAACTAACATTTGCATATTATTGTTCTTCTTTACAAAGAGCTTTCCTATCTGTGTTTCTTGTACTGACCTTGGGAGGTTACTAGAGTGGCTTAATTCCCTTATTTTTCCTCTAGAATCTGTTTAAAAAAACCATATGTGAGTATGAAGGGAGGGGAAGGAGAGACAGCAACAGAAACAGAGAGATGCATTGATAAGGAGAGCAAGCGTTTTGATTGTGTTGTATAGAGGGGTTCGACAGCTCTGTAGTCATTTCCGAGCTGCCTTCCTCTCAGAAAGTGGAAAGAAAAATCTCTCTTGTGTGTGAGAGACAGAGACAGAAAGGAGGATGGGGGGGGGACAAGGGAGAGGGACAGACAGACATACTGAGAAACAGAGAGACAGAGACAGAAAGAGGAAGAAGAGGAAGTAGCAAATAGTTTTACGGTGTTGTCTAGAAAGCTTCCATTTGGAAATACTGCAGTTGTTTCAAAGGTAGCTTTCCCTCAGAGTCTGTAAAAAAAAATCTTCTCTATAAGGGAGGAGACGTGGAGTGGGGGAGTAGAGGGGGGCAGTGAGGGAGGGAGGGAGAAGAGAAAGCGCAATTATGTTGGAGAGAGGGCTTGCATTCTGCAAATCTGTAGTCATTTTCCAAGATGCCTTCTTCTCAAAAAGCTGTAAAAAATTCCTCTGTGTGAGAGACAGAGATGGAGATGGGGATCGGAGGGGGAGTGGAAGAAGAAGGAAGAGGGAGCAGTTTTATTGTGTTGTATAGAAAGGTTCCGTTCTGAAATTCTGCAGTTGTTTCAACGGGGTCTTGCTCTGTTATATTTCAAAAAAAAATTATTCCTTTGTGGAAAGGGGACAATAGAGAGAGGAAGAAAGGCACAAGGAGTGAGGGAGAGAGAGAGAGAGAGAGGAAGACGGAGAGGAAGAGGGACTGAAGGAGGAATGGAAGGGAGAACTGCAAATAGTTTTGTTGTGTTGTATAGAAAGCTTCCATTCTGAAATTCTGCTGTTATTTCAAAAGTGTCTTCCCCTCAGATTCTGTTTAAAAAAAAAACTTTTCATTGAGTGGGGGGGGGGGAAGAGGGCAGGAGGGAGAGGGGGGAGAGAGAGACAGAGACAGACAGAAAAACAAAGGATGAAAGAATGAGAATGGGGGCAAGAGAAGAGAAAGCTAAGGAGGAAGGGAAAGCAAGCAGTTTTATTGTGTTATATAGAAAGGTTCCATTCTGAAATACTGCAGTTATTTCAACAGACTTTCTCTTAGTTATATTTTTAAAAAAACACCATTCCTTTGTGTAGGGGGGAACAAAAGAGAGAGGGAGAAAGCGAGGGAGAGAGGGAAGGAGGGAAAAGAGAAAGGGAGGGAGAAAGAGAGAGAGAGAGAGAGAGAGAGAGAGAGAGAGAGAGAGAACGAACTGCAAGTACTTTTGTTGTGTTTTAGAGAGCTTCCATCCTGAAATTCTGCTATTATTTCAAAGATATCTTCCCCTCAGAGTCTGTTTAAAAAAAAACTTCTCATTGAGGGGGAGGGAAGGAGGGGGAGAGAGGATGAGAATGGGGGGTCAAGAGAAGAGAAAGTGAAAGAGAAAGGGAGAGCAAGCAGTTTTATTGTGTTATATTGAAAGGTTCCATTCGGAAATACTGCAGTTGTTTCAACGGTATCTTCCTCTTAGAATCTGTAAGAAAAATAATAGTAATGATAATCTCCTCTGTGAGTGTGAGAGACGGTAGGAATAGGGAAGAGAGAAGAGGGAGAGAGGAAGGAAAAAAGGGTGGGGAGGGAGCTAGAGCCATTTTACTGTATAATATAGAAATGCTCTATTCTGAAATACTGCAGTTGTTTCAGAGGTGCCTTTCTCTCAGAAACTAAAAAAATCTCTTAATGGATGAGAGAGGAAAGGGATGAGAGAGCAGGAGATAAGTGGAGGGAAGAGAAAGGGCCAGGGAGAGAAGGGAGAAGAGAAGGGAAAAGAGAAAGACCATTTTTGCTATATTGTATAGCAGGATTCCATTATGCAAATATGCAGTTGTTTTGAAGAGGCCTCCCAATCAGAAATTATAAAATGACAACAAAAAGCCCTCTCTTTTGTGTGTGTTTGGTGTATGAGAGAGACAGACAGACAGAAACAGAAAGAGAATGCATTTTGTAGAATACTTTTCTACTCTATGGCTGTTTTGAAGGTTCCTTCCTCTCAGAAAATATGAAAATCAGATCTCCTCTCTGTGTACTTGTATAATATACATCTCTTTTTCTGCGAGTTAAAAATGTTATCTTATTGAATTGACAATATTGTTGGAAGAATCTGGTTGGAATTGCATCGTGTTATAAAAGCTGCATTTTGAACTGCCCAACAATGTGCTCAGTTAATGACCCTCTTCGAGTTAGTAGGTTTGAGGTCAGATAACTGATATAACTGTTATGATGCAGAATGTTTGCAGTATTTTCATACTAATCAGATTACCATAGAAAAAAATCCAGCCACAAAGCCCTATCCTGGAACGTCTCGACTGATGCTCTGGGAAAGTAACAGACTGTTGCAGATGGACAAGCCAAGAGAGCAGAAAGCCTCAAAATGCCTTTCCTTACCTTTGTGAGCAATCTGCTTATTCCTTCGTACTTTTTGATACCTAATAGCCATGGGGAGGGGAGGGTTCCCTCTGGTAAAACCCACTCTGCAATTTGACAGACTTTATGGATTCTCTGCCCCTTACTCCTTGTGTGCCTTTGGGGAGTAATTTAACCTCCTAGGCCTCAGTTTCCCCATCTGTTTACTGAGCAAGATGGACTAGATTATCTTTAAGGATCCTTCCGATTCTAAATCCTTGATATTATGGAACCTGTGGTTCTACCTTTTTCACTTGAATTTCAGATTTGAAATACATTTTAAATGCCTGCTGTTTCTACCCTGGCTCCAGGTTCAGCTCCAAAGCCTCTTCTCCAAAGCCATTACAGGACATGATTTCTGATGTATCATGTGGGTGGAAAGATACCAGGAGGGAGTCTACATTAGGCACTTCTATCCTCCTAGCAGGGAAGAACACAGCTCTCCACCATGGGAACTGATAAGAAGCCTTAGGCGAGAAGTGCTTTCCCTGTCTGGGGAAAAGGTTTTAGACCTTCCTGCCTCTATCTTCTTCACAAACCTTCCTGAGTATATCTTCTTCAAAAGCCCTCCTCTGAGTATATCTCTTTCAAAAACCAAATCAAAGTTCTTGAAATCTGGCTGGCTCAGTCTGTTCTAGCTAGGCTCATTATTGAACTTGGGAGTGTTGGGGAAGGAGGTTGCCACGGGAAGACAAAGAGCTTTATGCTATGGAATGAAATGCCCCGAAAGCATCTCAAAGTTACCGTGGCCAAAACTGAACTCATCGTTATTGCATTATTGCCAACTTTGTTATTGTATTTCAGGGCATCACTGTTCTTCCACTCATCTAGAAGTCATGTCCAGCTCTTCACTTTCACCCTTCCCCTTCCCCATATCCAATCTCATACCAACTTGAGCTAGACTCTCCCTCCACAACACCTGTCTCATCTGTCCTCTATTTTCTACTCACTCTACAACCACTTTGTTCAGGTCTTCATCACCTCTCACCTAAAGCATTGCAAAAGCCTCTTCATTACTCTGCTCCCATCTCCCATCTTATCTCTCTCCCATACATTCTCTGCACAGATTTCAGTCATGTCTGACTCTTCATCACCCCATTTGGGATTTTCTTGGCAGAGATAGTGGAGTGGTTTGACATTTCCCCCTCCAGGCCATTTTAAGGTGAGGAAACTGAGGCAAAGAATGAAGTTGACTTGCCTACGGTCACACAGATAGTAATTGTCAGATGCCAGCTTTGAACTTACAAAAAAGAGTTTTCTTGACTCCAGGTCTAGCACTGCAGTGCCACTTAGCTGACCCTCTACATACCTGCCAGGTCAGTATTTCCAAATCAGAGTTCTGATCATGTGACTCCTTTATTTAAGAAGCTTCTGTAGCTCCCTATTGCCTCTAAGATTAAAATCCAGCTTCTGTTTGGCATTTAAAGCCCTTCCCAGGTGAAGCAGAGGGATGATCTGCTGAGAATTTGCCCATCTTTTCAGGCTGGAACTAGACTATGACTCTTTTACATAGTTTTTTCCCTAACAAACTTGCTGTTTCTTAACAGCAAACCTTCTGTTTCCCACCTTTGAGCCTTTGCATAGTCTGCCTCCCAAGTCTAGGATGATTTTTTTCCTTCTTAGAACCCCTATATTAAAACCCCTTCTTAGAACCCCATATCATTTTTCCTTCTTAGAATCCTTATATCTAATCAAGACAAAACTTAGACCTTTCCTGCTTTTTTTCCAATTTTTAAGTGTCCTCAGAATTTCTGAGACACACACACACACACACACACACACACACACCCCTGGAATTTGCTGATCATCAAGTCTAACCTGAACTCCTGGTAGAATGAGTTCCCAAAATTGTCCCAAAATAAAAATAAAATCATAGACTCTCACAGCTGAAAAGAACCTCAGGCCATATAGTCATTCAAGTCATACCAGAAAACATACAAGCACTAAAACATACCCAACAGGTGGACATCCTACTTCAACCTGAAGGCTTCCAAAAGGGTGCCGACTCCGAGCTTGTAACACTTAAGTTCTTCTAACTCTATGGATCATCTCATTTTTGCCTTTGGCTGCCCACTACCTAGCATAGTACCTGGTAAATAGTCAATAGGGCATAGGATCTAGAGCTCCAGCTGGAAAGGACCTCGGAGTAAGACTAGCTAGTCCAGCCTGGATGGGTAGGATGGCTGGGAGCCTGGGAGATGTGATGGCTTGTCTGAGGTCATGAGGTGGTAAGCGTGGTGTTTAAATGCTGCTTATTGAATTTTCTTCTAACTTGGTCAGAAAGCACCTGCCTCACTTGCTTCCGGAACCATTTCAGGATGATCCCTGCAAAAGCAGATTCTCCCAGCAGGCTCAGCCCACCCCACTGCCTTCAGCCTGGGGCTTTCACTCTTCCAGCCTTATTTCTTTCCATCCTTTGCATGCCCAAGCTCTTGGCGCTGACTGTTCCCAAGCCAAATGAATTGTCCCCCCAGTCCAGGTTCCAAAGGTTGGGACTTGCTGGGGAAAGGGGTCCCTAGAATTGAGCACAAGAGCCGGGGCTTAGGAAGGGGAGTGCTGTGGAGAACTCAGAAGAAAATAAGCCTGGCTGGGGAAGGCAAGTCCCTCAAAGGTCAGTGCTTCCATAGGGTTGGCATTGGGAAGTCCAGCCAGTGTCCGAGGGAGAATCAATAGTCTAGTCTCCTCTTCTTTGTAGCTCTTGAGCTGTAACCAAGCCGAAGCAAAAGCTACTGTCTCGTCTCAACAGTGGCCTCTTGTGGAACACAACTTGTCGTCCCCACCCATGTTGATTCGGAAGTCCAGTGGCCTTGCCTTAGTGCTGCCAAAAATCCCTTTCGGTCCAGGTGGGACTTGAGACCTATTTAATGACTACTCTCAGCCCCTGGAAATGGGACCCAACAGGCAGAGTTGTCTCTCCATCTCTGTCTCCTCCCTATCTCCCTGTCTCTGTATGCCTCTGTCTGGGGCTTTTCTCTGAGATAGGAAGCTTCCACGAAATTGTGAATTCAGAGAAGCAGAGAGAATACTGCAGAGGAAGAGCGGCAGATCCCAGCAAACGACATGCACAACGACTAAAATCTTGATAATGGAAAGAGCAAGCACAATAGCAAAAATTCAAATTAAAAAACAAAAAGATGCTGAAAGTTATCTAATTAATAAGCCCCAAGATTAGACCTTAAAAAAAAAAAAGAGGAAAAATTGTACCTTGCCCCCTTCCTTTCAAAAGAGTGGACCCTGCGTGGGGAGCGATGCACATTCTGGGAGACTGAGTTTGCGGTGTTGGCTGTCAGTTTGGGGGGACCTAACGCTTTCGCCCCCCCTCTCGCTTTTTTATTTTATTGCAAAGGATGGTTATTTGGGTCGGGATATGTTTTGGAAATGAAGGCGATGTAAAAAACAAGACTGTAATTAGTATTTTTTTTTATTAAGCAATTCCGAGGTACCTTTCTGTGTGTGACTGAGGGAGGGGGGAACTCAGCCAAGTCTTAGCCCTTTTCAGAAAAGGGGGCTCCTTGGGTAATTTTGGCCATCTGCCCCTTGCCTTGGGGCTGGGGGTTAGGCTCTCGGCTGAATCTGCGGCTTGAGAAAAGTCCTGGTGGTCCCGACTCCCCAAGACTCCTTTTTCTAAGTCCTCCATCTATCTGCCTTGCCCCTAGTCACGTCCCTGTCCCCCTCCTTCATGGCTGCTCTGCAGTAAAATTTTTTTTTTCATTGCCTCCATCTCCCCGCACTAAAGCACCGAGCCCAGAGCTTTAGTGGAGAGGAGGGGGGAAAGGGAGAGAGGAAAGTCGTAAATACTGCCCCCTGAGACCCCCAAAGTTGGGGGGCGATGGGGGAGACGAAGCTCGCCTCTCCCCACTATCCTGCCAGCGCGGGCGGGGCTGGGTGGCTCCTCTGAGGTGCCCTCCCCCCAGGGGGCTCCAGGCACCAAAGGGTTAAGTGGCCCCGCCTTCCCACCCCCACCAAGTGTTTGCGTCTTTGCTTGCGCGGGCTCGCGACTGTTGAAATAGACTGCGGCGCTCGGAGCGCGCCAATCCCTCTGCCGTCGTTCCTTCCCTTCCCTTCCCTTCCCTTCCCTTCCCGTCGGCGGAGCTCTCCCGCTCCGCCGACCTCTCTTCCACCTCTGCCTGCCGCAGTTCTTGCGGCAGGCAGCCCACCCGCCTGCCTCCGGGCGGGCGCCCTCCCGGCTCCCGGCTCCCGGCTCCGCGGGGCTGGGAGACCTTTCTCCGAGCCGCCGTCCCGCCCGCTCCGACGCGCCGCGACCGCCCGGGACTCCAGAGCATCGCGTCCGCCCCGCAGACCGTGCGCTCCGCTCCAGGTGGGTGGTATGGGGATACGCGGCAGTCGCCGCTCCCCGAAATGGAGCCCGAGAGGTGAGCGGGCGTCCAAGTACACATCCCCTGCCCTTCCCGAACATTAGCTCAGAACACGGCTCACGGGCTCGGGGGACGGCTCCAGGGGACACCGAGACCGGGACAGCAAAGAAAAGGCGAGGCGAGGCGAGCCCCGGGGACGGCCAGCTCCCTCTGGCACCGTCCTGTTCCGGGCGGTCCCGGGAGACCTGTTGCGTTTTGCCCAGACATAGAGGATTGGGGAGGACGGGAGGCGTACGCGAGGGAACCGAACTGTTAGCGAAAAATCGAAGCTCCCCGGGGCTTGCCAGCCAGCCTTCCACACTGGGAATGGGAAGTAGCGAATGCTAGCGCTTCGGGAAGCTTTGCGCACCCGCCGCAGGAGCGGCCACGGCTTCCGAGAAATCTCGGGAGAGCGGCCGCGGGGAGATGGGCGCACCCGCAGGGAACGGCCGAGCCGGGCTTTAGTGCCCTCTTAGAATAAGCCGCGGGCACGGCAGCGCTCGCCATAGCCAACAAGTGTTTCCCCAGCCCGGCCGCGCTCGCAGCCGCCTCCGCCACCTGTTCTTCGGGCGGTGGCGGCTGCTTGCGCGGACTGCCCCGGGGCGCTTTATGATTTCAAAGCGGGTTCGCAAAGCCCAAGTGCGCCCCACACACGTAGGCACACACTCGCTCGGAGAAAGCCGCTCGGGGAGCCGAGCCTTCGCTCCCATCGCAAATCCCCGGCTCGCCAAGCTTTGCGTCCTTGGCGCGGCCACGGCAGCCGGAGACTTGCGATCCCAAGCCGTGCCTTGGGCTCGGCTTAGGAGCGAGCGGATTCGGATCAGCAAATGAAGCCAACTCCGCGCCCCCGTCAGCGCCGAAGAGGAGGCGAGCGGAGCGCCGGCCTGAGCGAGATGCGCGGAAGACGTTCCCCAGGTAAGCAGATGCGGTTTCTTTCCCGATTTCGCCGTGGGAAAAGCGCCACATTACCCAGAAACACACTCGGTAGGCACACGCACATTTGTAGGGTCTCGAAACTTCGTCAGTATCGGCCACCTTCCCGGTGAGGTCCTTGCAGCCCCCAAGGAGCAGCCTTTGAAATTAAAAAAATAATAATTAATTAAATCTTTAAAAAGGAAAAAAAAATTGGCATCGGCTCCGGGGGCGCTGCAAAGGCCCACCCCAGGAAGGGCGGGGCTCAAGGGGGCTGAGGCCCCGGCCGCTCCTTCTCGAGCAGGGTCCCTGAATAAAAGCGGCTGCAGCTCACTAGCTGGCCCCCGGCAGAAAAAGCCGCTGCGCCGCGCGCCGGGAACGGGAAGCCGCCCGAAACGGCTACAGGTGGGGGGTTGTTTATTACTGCCAAATGAGCAGTCGGGGAGGGCCGCGGGGCGGGGGCGGGGGCGGCCAGTCCGTGTCTGGCCACTCGGCCTTGGGACTGCGCCGCTGCCTCTCCCCACTTCCAGAGGCTGGCAGACTCTGTCTCATAAGCTGGCCGGGGAGCAGGTAACGGCAGAGCCGGGGGGCCCTTGGGTGCGTGGGAATGCGGGCCCCCCCCCCCCCCGCCCCCCCCCCCTTCTCGCCCTCCCCATCCCGCTCCCCTGCCCCCCCTCTTCCTGCTCCCTTCCCATCTTCTTTCCTCCTCACCCCTCCCCTCCCTGTTTGCTCCCCCACCGCCCAAGCCCCACCGCTCTTTTCCTTCTCCCCATCCCCCTTTCCCCCCCACTCTCGCCCTCCTCCCCAAACTCCATTTTCCCCATCTGAAACCGGCCCCCCCCATTCCCCACCGCTCTTCCCTTCCCCTATTCCCCCTTCTCACTCTTTACTCTACCTCTTCTGCCTCCTCCCTTCTTCTCCATCCCTCATTTCTTTGGGTCCACCCCACTCTTCCCCTTTCTCCCATACTCCTCCTACCCATTCTCCCCTCCTACGCACTTCTTCCCTTTTCCCCACTCCTCATCCTGCCCTCTCCTGCTCCCCAGCCTATTGCCCCACCCTACATCCTCCTCCTCCCCTCTTCTTTCCACTCGCCATCCTTCGCATCCCTCTGCCTACCTCCCCACTGCCCCTCCTCTCCCCATCCTCCCCATCCCTCTGCCCACCTCCCCACTGCCCCTCCTCTCCGCTCTTCCCATCCTTCACCCCACTCCCCATCCTGTTTTCCCCCCTCACCCCTCTCCCCTCCTCCCAACTCTTCTCCCTCCCCTCCTGACCCGCCATCTCTTCTCTGCTCCCACCAACTTCCCCCTTCTCCTCCTCTCCTGCCCTCCCCTCTTCTCCCCTTTTCCCCCCCCCCCCTTTGCCCCTTCTCATCTACTTCTCCCCTTTTCCTTACTCCCCATCCTGCCCATTCCTCTTTCACCCCACACACTTCCCCCTCCTCCTCACTGCCCCGACTGGACATTTCTTCATCCCCATCCTCCCCAATCCTACTCCCACTTCTCATCCTGCTCATTTCTTCAAACCCCACTTCCCCCCCCATCCTCCCCACTATCCCTGCTCTCTACTCTCCTCCTACTTGCTCTTCCATCCCACTCCCCAACCTGCCCACTCCTCAACTTCCGGGCCTACTCTTCCACCCCACTTCTTTCTCTGCTCCCCACTCTTACCCTCACTCCCCATTCTTCATCCTGTCTCCGACCCTCCTCACTTTCACTTCCTATCTTGTCCACTCTGACCCTCCTCTGTGCCCCCCATTTTTCCCATTTATGCGTTTCCCCAACTTCTCCCCTCCTCTTCTTCAGTCCTTCACCCCCTCCCCATCCTGCCCATTTCTCCACCGTCCACATTGCCCCACCTCTCCCCCCTCCCCCCCCCCCCTTCTGCCCATTTCTCCACCCCCCCAACTTTGCCCCTCCTCTCCATTCGTCCCCTTCTCCCCCCTCCCCTACCCCATTTTGCCCATTTCTCCGACCCATTTTCTCCCCATGCCTGGGACCCCCACCCTACTTTCTCCCTCCTTCCTATTGCCCTTCCTCTCCAATCCTCCCCTGGTCCTCATTCTATTCATCCTGCTCACTCCACCTGACCCCACCTCACTCTTACTCCCCAAATCTTGTCCACTCCGCCCCTCCTCTCTGCTCCCCTATCTTGCCATTTCTGCACCAATCTCCCCCCTCCTGCCTTACTCCCCACTCCCCCACCCCACCCACTCTACTTTTCCCCTTCTTCCTATTGCTCCTCTCTATTCCTCCCTTGCTCCCCACTCTCTCCTCCATCCTGCCCACACCCACACCCCATTCCCCATCCTGCCCATTTCTTCACCTTCATGCTTTCTCTCTCCTCACTCCCCTTGCTCCCACCCTCACCGCACTTCCCCCTCCTTCCCACTGTCCCTCCCCTCTGTCACCCCTACTCCTCTGCCCCCCCCAGCCTACCCCCTCCGACTCCACTCCTCCGCTAGTCCCCACCCTTCACTCCTCATCCTGCCCATTTCTTCACCCCACCCCACTTCCATCCTCCCCACTATCCCTGCTCTCCACTTCTTACTTCCCCACTACTCACACTGCCCTTTCCCCCTGACCCCGCCTCATTCTCAGTCCTCATCCCCATTTCTTTTCTTGTCTACTGTGCCCCTCCTCTCTGCTCCCCAATCCTGCCATTTCCCCCTACCCTGGCCCCTCTCCCCTCTTCCCCTCTCCCCTCCCCCTCCCACTCCCCCCCACTCTCCATCTTGTCCATTTCTTCCTTTTTCCCCTCTCTACCCTACTTCTCATCCTGCCCACTCCCTTGCCCCCAGTCAACTCCTGCACCCCATCCCACTCCCTATTTTGTCCATTTCTCCGCCCCATCCTTTCCCTCCTTCCCACTGCCCCTCCTTTTCATCACTCCCCTCTCACTCATTCCTCATCCTGTCCACTCCCCTGCCCCCCAGCTTTTTCTCCCCCTCATCTTGCTCCTCCCCTTCTTCCTTCTCTCACCCACTCCCTTTCCTTAACCCTCCTCTCCACTCATGCTCTCTTCCCTGCTCCTCTGCCTTACTCCCCATCCTGTCCAGCCCTATGTCCCTCACCCCTGCCACCACCCACTACTTCCCAGTCACCCCAGTTCTTATCTTGCCCACTTCTCTCCAAAATCTTGCCCATTTTCAGCCCCCATCCCATTGTCCCCCTTCTCCCCATTCCCCCCTTGTCCACTCCCTCACTTCCCCCCCATCCTCCTTCCTCACTCCAGTCCCCCTCCCTACTCCCCACCCTCACTTCCTATCCTGTCCATTTCCCCCCTCCTCCCCTACCCCGCCCCCTCCTCTTCACTCCCCCATCCCATTCTCCATCCTTCCCACTTATCCCCCTTCCTCATTTCCTACCCTGTGCGCTCCCCCCCCCCCACTTCCCATCTTGCTGTATTTACCCCTTCCTTCCCATTCCCTATCCTGGCGACTTCCCCAGACCTCCAGCCCACTTCCTTCCCCTGCTTTGGATCAACCCCCCCCATGGGCCTATCACAGATACATGAGTGGGATGGAAAAGTTAAGTGTATATGTACGTGTAAACACACACACACACACACACACACACACACACACGGCCAGCGTTCTGAGGCGGGACTGAGTCTGGAGATGGGAGGAGGGGGGCAGAGGGGAGGGGAAGGAAAGAGAGGGGAGGGAGAGGCTGACACATCTTGGGCTGCAGCAGAGTAATCGGGTTACAAGGGGCAAAGGCCTCTTGCGTGGAACTGGGCTGGGAGCGTGCGCGGTGCTGGCGACTCCAGTGTCCCAGCAAGGACGTCGCACCCAAAGGAAGCCAGGGTCGGCTGGGCCGCTAGGAGTACACAAAGAGTCCCCAAAGCGGGTCCCAGCCCAGTAAATGTGATGGGGGGCTCTTGGGATTTGGTACTCGGGAAAGCCCATGTCCATGGCCCCTCGCGCCGCTGTGCCACCAGTGAGGCAACTGCAGCCGGGCTCGGGGTCACTCGGAGCCCTCTTTCTTGGGGGGCAGGGGGCAGAATGAGGCCCTCTGGTGGAATGTGAGAGAATGCTTGGGGGCCTAGGGGGCGCTCTAAGGAGAGGCGGGAGGCTTTGGCATCTTGGACTTGGCTTTGGTTTGCTTTTTCGGGCACCGCATCGCCAAGGACCCGTTTAGCATCTGGGAGCTGCTGTACACACACTGACCGGGGCTTCTTCCTTAGTGGGGTGCTAGAGCAGGCAGAGGGCACTGACCCCAGGCTTCTCCAACCCCGCCATTTGGAGGGTCGTGACCTCTGAGGCTTCCTAACCCGGAGCTTTGAGCCCTCTGCAGGGGCCGCCCCGACCACCAGACAGCCTCAGAGGGAGGGAAATGGCAGCCAGGAGATTTAGCGCAGCGAAATCCTCAGCACCTTGCCCTCTCTCCTTCCCGGTTTTTCCACTTTGGGGGGGTTTTGTTTGTTTGCTTTTAATTAACCTTGACAATGAAGCTCCAGTTCCCGGGCCTTCAGAATCCTGGGGCGTTAGGGAGGGGCGTGCATCTTAGGGCCCCTTTCCCATAGAGTGAAGGCTGGCTTTAGACTCTTAAACACAGGCTCTAATTTAACCCCAACTGGGCCGGTGCAGTCCCATTCACCCCCTTCGCTTGCAAAAACGGGGCTGGCCTTTAGCTTCCTTGCTGCTGCTGGGCTGCTCCTGCAGCCTGGGAGCTCCCGTTTGGGGCGGACGGGATGATGGGGAGCTGTCCCCAGGGGAGGGGCGCACTTTGCAGGAAGCTGCTGGCGAGGGGAGCTAGCAGGAGTCTCCTCAGCCCTTTTCCATCTGTACAGCCCGACACTTTGGGGAAAGCTGGCTTTTGTTTTTTGCCCTTTTTTGCCCTTAAAAAACAAGTCACAGTCAACTCCAGGACAGGCTTTCAGGTTTATTTGCCTAAAATTAGGCAAAAATCCCACACTGTTTCCCTCCACAGCTTTTAAAAATCAATTTATTCATGTCCTGTCCTCCACAAACAAACAAACAAATAAGCGAACCTGAGGCTGTCTTTGAGACCCTCCGAAGTTAGAGAAACTTGCTTGGCCCCGGGACTCGGATTTGCTTCTCTGCCCCAGGACAGTTAGCTCCACCCCAGAGGTTGCCTAGAATTGCCCCGGGTCCAGATTTGGTAAAGAGAGCAAAGGTCCGGTTTTCCTCCCCTCAAATGCCTGGGGCAGGTTTTCCCAGCGATATGGGGGGGGGGGGAACAAAAATTGGTGCAAAATCATTCCCAAATCCCTGTCGATCCCAGAGTAGCGGGGTCGCTGCCCAGGCTTGGGTCAGGTCTGCAGCCACCTCAGATTCAAGGGCCCTTAGAAATCCACCCTTTCCGCAAAGCAGGAAATGGGAGGTTTGGGGAGCTCTGGTGCTGCTTCTTGCTTTCCTTTGCTCAAGGTCATGAAGATCTCGAGGTGATTTGACCCCAGTTGGTGAGGAGTTTATCGATCAAACTGTTTTGATTTTTTTTTTAAGATTCCAGTCTTTTCTAAACCCCCAGGGCCACTGGGGGCAGGTGTAGAATTCTGCCCCAGCTGCCCCTCCCTCCCACCCTCCTCTCTGAGAAAAGGGAAGTAGGACTCAGAAGTGTCATTAGGACCAAGATGCCTAGCTCCCATACCGAGAGCACATTTGAAGAGGTGGCAGGAGGCCGAGAACACAGGACTAGACACCTGAAGGGCAGGGAAGCAGGAGGACAGGGGAAGTTAGCAAGGGATGGAGAAAAGCTTAGAAAACCATTATCTTTTTTTTCTGAGGCAACTGGGGTTAAGTGACTTCCCAGGGTCCCACAGCCAGGAAGTGTTAAGTGTCTGAGGTCAAATTTGAACTCAGGTCCTCCTGACTTCAGGGCTGCTGCTCTATCCACTGCACCCCCTAACTTCCCCTAGAAAACCATTTCCAACAGACACCACAGGGAGCAATGAAACAACAGAGGCATAGCTCTTCGTCAAAACGGTCTCTGCTTTCTCTGGCCCTCCCTGCCAAGATACCCCGCACATTTGGAGAGCATCGGGTGTTTGTTCTGAGCTTCCAGGGCCCATTTTCTTGTCAGGTGCCCCCCCAGATTTGCTTGGCACCTCTCTGGTTAATTCCCCATAATCAGTTGCAGATTACACTTTCCTATTTATACCATTACACCCCCCACCCCACCAGGACAGGCATTGGGTCTAATTTGAGCTTTGCGTTCCTTGTGTTCTTCTTTCCCAACCCCATCCTGTGCGTAACACAAGACCAGGCACACTGCGGGTGTTTAATAAACATTTCTCTTGCGGCTGCTGTTGTCATTATTTCTGTGTGCGTCTCCCACTCTACCGTGACTTTCTTTGAAGACAGCTCTAGGCTCCTGCCTGCGTATGCCATGGCTTCTACAGCCAACAGAACCAGACTCCATGGACCTCTGTTGCCCCTTGAACCTTTTCTGTTGCTTCTGGGGAAAGAGCAAGCTCAATTCTGGGGGGGGGCAAAATGGGCACTGGTCTTATGTGAAAACGAGACATTGTCTTCCTGTCATAGGGTGATAGTTACTGTCTCTCCTCTATTCCCACTCCCCTCCTATTACATTAGGCTTTTACAAAATGGCTGAAGAAAATGTTTGCATTGATTACGCTCTTTAACCTTGGTTAGACACACAACAGTTGTCAGTTTGTTGGCTTTCCAGCTCTCCAAGCTTTTGGTCATTGTTGTTGCTCCCATCGGGGGCTGTGACCACTGGGTAAGAATCCATTGAAGCTAGGTGCCGCATTGCAGGTGCCCATGCAGATGCCAGTAACATCTGCTCCACTAGGGGGCTTGGTTGGCAGAGCCTTCACGGCCCCTCCTCTCCCTGAACCCCACCCTCTAGACTGCGGCAAAATTTTCTCTGTTGTTGACCAGTGGAGAGCTATGGAGACTGGCATCCTCCATTTTACCCACCGGAGAGCTTAGCCTTTCAGCCCAGCTGCTCCCCATCTGGGATTGGGCAAAATGGGACAAAGTATATACGGTGTGAGTCCAAGCCGATGCCCATCTATCCAGGGTCCCAGCTTGAGTCGCCATGGCCTTCATCCCAATTTTTCACAGCAAACTCATCTCATTTACAGCTGTCTCTCCTCACGAGCACGCACACACACACACACACACACACGCACAGCCTGCATGCATCCAACATCCATCGACACACCATGCCCAAGTACAACTACTGTACTCATCTCACTAAGGCAGGGGCTTTGAGACTAATGTCATTAACTGGGCTGACCCCTGTAAGTCCCACTCTCGTGTATAACCCCCACCCTTGCTGCTGTGGTTTGAGAAGAGCCGAATTATTTCCTCATGCCAAAGGCTCTTCCCCAGGCATCTGCCACCGGAGCAAAAGACCATGATAGCAAAGACCCCGAGTACAGCCAGCTTTAAGGGGGCATGCCTTTCCATGACCCATCTCTGGGGCAAAATGGAAACTTATTAATGGGAGGATGATACATTGAGCAATATCTTATTGGCCATTAATAGTTTATTGTGAATTAATTTATCAGACTCACTGCAATCACCTAGCAGGAGCCTGGATCCCCAGAAAGGTAAGTTTTGAGAGAAGGTGATTAGGTAGATTCTTCCTTGACAGGGAATGACTGTAGGGAAAGGGCTATGCCTAGAACAGAGTGGAAGTGGGAGAAAGACCTAATTCAGGTAAAGGAAACCAACATTTGATTTCATTTCCTGCTTTCCAAAGCTCTTCTCTGGCAGACCTGAGCAGCCTGGAATCAGTATTTTCATTACCTCTACTGAGGTGTAGAAAATTGAACAGGCCCAGGGCTAAAGCTGCTCAAGTGTCCTCTGGTGCCTCAATGGGGCAGAGCTGCCAAGGAGTCACAGTGACCTAGCTCCAAATCCTGCCTTACCATACTTGTAGCCGTTTGACCTTGAAAAAGTCATTTGAGCACTTTAAGCCTCAGTTTCCAAATCTGTAAAATGGGGGATGATAATAGCCCCTGACTCATGGAGTCATTGTGAGCAAATTAAGTAATGTATGGAAAGTGCTTTATAAGCCTTAAATCCATATAGAAGATGGAATTATCACTATTATTATTTTATGATACCAAGGTCTCTAGAATACTCTGAGGAGCCCTTTGACCTGTTCAGCTTCTCAGCCTCATACCCCGATCCGGACACAGGGAGGTTCTGAAGGGCAAAAGCTGACACTAAAAACAAACTTTGCTGTGGGCTGCCTGCCCATCAGTGATTTCTATTTCTTAAAGATAATCTAGGTTAAAAAAACCACAAAAAGAGAAGGTGGGTCTAATGCCAAAGAATATGGAGTGGAGCCTGTTGGTAATTGGGGCACCCCTTTGGCTCCAGGGCCCTCCGCTGCCCACACTTGCCAAAGGCAGAGCCATTTCTCTGCTGACCACTCCTAGTGCTGCCTTGTTTATGGAGCCCTGCTGCCTTCACGGCGAGCCAGGAGCCTTGCCATTTGGCCCCTTTGGGCAGATAAGCCGAGTGACTTGTAGCTTAATCCCCTTGACTCTAACAGTGGCTTTTATGACAGCTACTCTATGGGGCCTTTTTCTCAGCTTTTACAATCTAATAGTCACACACACTGGATGTCCTTATCCCATTTCCAGTGTCGATAATTTTGGCATCTGGTCACCTAAAACTTTAGCATTTACTCAGTTGCCGAGGACCAAGAGCCCCCCACCCAACAACTTAAGGTTCCATTGCTTTGCCTTATAGCTTTGACCTAAAGGGCATAAGGAAATATTTAAACACTGAGTTTAAAAATTGATTCAGTGATTTATTACCTGCGTGACCATGTGTGTGAGGTCTCTCTTGGCCTCAGTTTCCCCATCTGGGGATAAAGACATCAGACTAAATGCCCTCTCCAGTCCTTTCCAGGTCTAGATAATAACTCACATTTATAAACGCTTTAAAGTTGGCCAAGCATTTTGTGTTACCTCCTTGGATCCTCTGGACGACCATGGGAGTTAAGTGCTCACTTTATATCCTCATTTTACAGATGAGGAAACTGAGGCTGAGGGAGGTGAAAGCACTTGCCCAGAGCCACACAGCTTGCTAGTATGTACCTGAGGCAGAATTTTCAACTCGGCTCTTGCAGCCTCCAAGTCCAGGGTTCCATCCAAAGTGCCACCTAGCTGCCCACTAAGCATCCCATAATTGGGAGAGAATTCCCGGCAAAAATTGGGTCTCTGATTTTACCGTGGGCATTTAAGGTGTCCGGGGGCAGAAAGGGAAATAAGAAAGCCCAGTGTAAGAACACTTAGAATCCCTGAGCCCTCAGTTTCAATCCCACCTCTGATGCTTACTAATCCTTCAATGACTTTACAGTAAGCATAGGAATCATGTCTAGTACTTTGAACCCGGGACCTTCTAATCCATTGCGGGTCTCATTTACCTGTTAGTAACCATGTGACCCAGATTTTGCAACATGATCCCAATGGCAAGAAAAGGAAGTTAAATTTGAATGAGAATTTTGACAAAGTAGCGTCTTTTAGCAGATGGTGATTTTGTTTCGACAATATGGCTACTTTGTTAGTCCCTGGCCATGCCAAACGCTGTCATCTCTGAGTCAGCCACGAGGGGGCGATGCCATATGAATTTGAGAGAGATGAGCATCTGGTCCGGAAAGGTTTAATGGGCTGAAATCTGGGCCTCCCGGCACCCCTAGCCCACATTCCACACTGCACCCCAGAAATGATCGTGTTATCTATTGATATCTTAAATCTGCCTTCTTAGCAGTGGCTTAACATGTTACCCTTGCTAAGTACCATAATTCTATTTAGCAGGAACCTTCTGGAGACTGTGACTCGTCTAAAAGGAATGACTTGAATGGTTGGCTCTCCGAACCTTACTAAGCTATAGAAGGATAGAGCCATGATGGGCTGGCCTGTTACCTGCCAAATCACACTTCCATAGGCACCTCCACTATCTTCTTAATTGTCTTATTCAATAGGAATAAAATATCTGCTCTATGGAGAGAGGAGCTTTGGCATAGTGGACAGATGGATGGTTTTGAAAATAGCAAAAAAAAATGGAAAATAGAAATAGTAAAACAAAAAAAATGAGTAAAAGCTGAGTTAAAGTCCTCCCTGGAACGCATACATTTCCTCTGTCAGGTTCCCAGGCAGTTTTCTAAGAATTTCCACTCTAGGGCCTCCTATACCTATGAAAACCCAAATCCAACCTGCTCTCATGTCCCCTTCCACCTCACCTCATCCCCACCTACTTACTCCATTCCATCTCTGAGCCCAGGGATCAACTGAAACGTCTTGCCTAAAAAAATAATAATCTCAGGTAGCTGGAATTGGTCTGGAAGTCAACCACCCTTAAGACAGGGCCTTGATCCATCCCCAATAGAGAAATTTGCTCATGTTGGGGAGTACCGGTAAGGGAATGGTGTTCATCTGGGCCATTTGGGTGCTGAAAAAGGCAGCAAGTTCATCAAATGGATCTTGACTGCCCCCTCTCCTCCCCTCCCTTCCTTGGCCTGATGAGGACACAAGCTGGGACCGACTCAGAGAAGATGTTTCTTCTCAAGTCTCCACCAAGGCAAACTTTTTGCAAAATATCATAGAGCTCTTTAATTCAATTTTGAGAAATGGCTTCTCCTATTTTGACAGGAAATCCTCAAACTTTGAAGAAACTTGGGCCACAAACACTTGGCTGCCTACCTTTACCGATATGTCTGTACCCCTATGGATAGTAATATCACCAAATAGGGGTTTTGATGGCACCCTTTGGGTTTTCACCTTTTGGATTCTGGTTGCCCAGAAGCCCCAGGAAAATTCACAGATTGAGTACTTGCTCTATCCAGAAGCAACTCAAATGTAGGAGAGGGAGACGAGGTCCTGAAAAACGCAAAGGAAAAAGAGGAAAAAAGAAAGGTAGCAGAGGCACTTTCTTCCTTCCCACCTTATGAGCAGAAATCAACCCCTCCTGCTCTCATTCATCAGTGATCACCTGGAGGTAGAGGGAACCTCTGGCTTTCAGTTCCTTCCTAGGCAGTGTGCCCCCTTTCCTCTGTCACTTGTTTTCTCCCTTTATTCTCCTTCCTCCCCCCCCCCCCCCCCCGGGGCCCATTGCCCCCTCTCTCAGCCTCTAAATTTCTGTTTCTTTTTGTCTCTTTCCTCATTTTTCCTGTCTGTCTCCTCTTCTGATTTTTCCTTCCTCCAACTCCCGTACCTCTCTGCCTCTTCTTTCCTCTATCTCTTTCTCTCCCTCCTCCCCCTTTACCTTATTGCCTCCTATCTCTCTCTGCTCCCTCCCTTTTCCTCTCTTCTACTCTTATTTCTCACCTTTCCTTTCTCTGTCTCTGTCTCTGTCTCTCTGTGTGCCATCTCTCTCTATATATATCTTTCTGTTTCTCTGCCTCAGTCTCTCCCTCTCTTCCCCTCCTTTCCTACCTCCTTCTCTTTCCCTTTCTCTTTCTCTCTTCCCTCCCTTCTCCTCTCTCTCTATCTTTTTTTCCCCACCCACTCCCCTTTTCTCTGTCTCTTTGTATATGTCTCTCTCTGTCTTTCTGCCTCTCCTTCCCTCTTCCTCTCCCTATTTATTCTGTCTTCTTCCCTCTCAAACCCTCACCTCTTCTGCTCCTCATTCCCTTCCTTCCCTCTCTCCCATCTTTTTTGCCTTTGTTTTCCTCATTTTCTCTTTTTTCTTCTTTCTCTTTTATCTTGTCTCCCTATCTCTGCCTCCATTTCTCTCCCTACTTCCTAGTCTATCTCAGTGGTCTCTCTTCTCCCTTCCTCTGTTTCTTCTTTCCTCTATTTTCTCTATCTTCCTTCACTGTCCCCTTTTCTTCTGTCCTTTCCCTTTCTCTTAACATGTATCTCCCCTTTTTACTCTCTGTCTCTCTCTTTATGCCTATCTCTTCCTTCTCTTTTTCTGTCTCTGTTTCTCTGTCTGTGTGTGTTTCTCTCTTTCCTTTCTCAGTTTCTCTTTCTCTCTTCCTCCATGTCTGTCTCTGTCTTTTCCTTTTCCTCTCTCTGCCTCACTTCCCTATCTGTACCTCTCTGTCTCTCTATCTTGTTTTCGCCTTTTTGCTTTGCCTTTCCTTGTCTCTATCACCATCTCTCTGTGTCTCTTTCTGTCTCTCCCTTCCTCCATCATCCCCTCCCTCCCCCCTTGATATTTATTTTTCTCTTTTTTCTTCCTGCTTTTCCCTCCATCTGTCTCTGCTCCCTTCTTCCCTTTCTCTCCCTCCTCCCATTTTTTTGTTTTGGTGCCCCATCTCTCTCATCCCTTTTTCTATTTCTTTGGCTCTTTCTCACTGCTCCTCAACTTCTCCTCCCTTTCCCCATTTCTCTTCCTGTCTCATCTTTTTTCTGTCTCTGCTTCTCTATTCCCCAATCTGAGTTTTTCTCTCTTTTTCCCTCCTTCCCTTCTGCTTTTCTCTTGATGATTCTGATTGTCTCTATGTTTCTTTTTCTTCTCTTCTCTTTTGTTCTCTCTTTTCTCTTTCATCCTCTCATCTCTGGCTGTCCTCCACCCTTCTCCTTTTCTTTTTCTCCCTCCTTTCACTCTCTGCCTTAATATTTCCTTGCTCTCCACTCTTTCATTCTGTCTCTCTGACATCTGTCTCTCACTGCCCCACCTTTCTGCCTCTGCTTCTCTACCCACTTCTCCCTCCCTATCTCTTTGCCCACACACTCTCTCCCCCTCTCTCTCCTTCCCTGCTTCCCTTCCTCCCTCTCTCCCTCCCTTCTTCTCCTCTGTCTCTCTCTGTGCCTGTCTCTGTGTGTGTTTCTGTCTGTCTTTTGGTCTCTCTTTTTCTATGTCTCTCTCTCTCTCTCTCACGCACACACTCTCTCTCTCTCCTCCCTCCCTTCTCATCTCTCTACCCTTCTTTCTCACCTCCCCCTTCTCTCTGTCTCTCTTTATGTGTCTCTCTCTGTGTCTGTCTCCTTCTCCTTCTCCCTCTTCTCTATTTCTTCTTTTTTCTTCCCTCTCAAACCCTCACCTTTGCTGTTCCTCTTTTCCTTTCCTTCCCTCTCTCTCCTATATCCTTTTCTGTCTTTATTTTTGTCATTCTTTCTTTTTCATCTCTACTCTTTTTTCCCTCTTTCTATCTTCTCTTGTCCCCTCTGTCTCCTTTTCTTTCTGTACTCCCTATTCTCTTTCTCAGTGGTCCCTCTCTCCCTTTCTCTGTTTCCTTTATTTCTCTTCTCTTTTTTTCTTTCTATTCCTTTGCTGTCCCCTTTTCTTCTTTCCTTTCCCTCTAACATGTATCTCCCCTTCCTTCCTTTATTCCCTTTATCTTTCCTTTTCTCTGCTCTGTATGTGTGTCTTTCTGTCTCAGTCTCTATCTGTTTCTTTCTCCTTGTCTCTCTCTCTCATCTCTAGCTCTAGCTCTCTGTCTCGGCCTTCTTCCCTCTCTCCCTCCCTTCTTCCCTCCCTCTTTCTCCCCCTCTTTCCCTCTTCCTGTCCTCCCTGTTTCCTATTTCTCATCTCTTCTTCCCTCTCAAACCCTCACCTCTGCTGCTCCTCCTTTCCTTTCCTTCCCCCTCTCTCCCATCTCTTTTTCTCTATTTTTCTCATTCTCTTTCTTTTTCTTCTCTCCTCTTTTTTCCTCTTTCTCTTTTCTCTTGTCCCCCATCTTTGTCTCCCTTTCTCTCCCTACTCCCTATTCTTGGTCTCAGTGATTGCCCTCTCCCTTTCTCTGTTTCTTTTTCTTCTTTCCTCTCTTTTCTCCTTTCCTTCACTGTCCCCTTTTCTTCTTCTTTCCTTTCTCTTTCTCTCTTTCTGTCTCTGTCTCTGTCTCTCCCTTCCTCTATCCTCCCCTACCTCCCCCCTTGACATTTATTTTTCTCTTCTTTCTTCCCTCTTTTCCCTCCATCTCTCTCTGCCCCCTTCTTCCCTTTCTCTCCCTACTCCCATTTTTTGTTTTGATGCCCCATCTCTCTCATCCCTTTTTCTATTTCTTTGGCTCTATCTCACTGTCCCTTAATTTCTCCTTCCTTTCCCCATTTCTCTTCCTGTCTCATCTTTTTCTGTCTCTTCTTCTTCTCTTTTCCCCAATCTGAGTTTTTCTCTTTTTCCCTCCTGCCCTCCTTTCTTTCTGCTTTTCTCTTGATGATTCTCACTCTGTCTCGGTTTCTTTTTCTTCTCTTCTCTTTTGCTCTCTCTCTTCTCTTTTATTCTCTCAGCTCTGGCTCTCCTCCACCCTCTTCCTTCTCTTTTTCTCCCTCCTTCCTCTCTCTGCCTTAATATTCCCTTGTTCTCCACCTCTCCCTCTCCCCCTTCTCTTCCTCTCTCTCTCTCCTGCCCCCCCTTTTTCTCTCTCCTTCACCTTTCTGCCTCTTTACCCACTTCTCCCTCCCTTTCTCTTTGCCCTTTCTGTCTCTGTCTGTCTTTCTGTATGTGTATTTTTTCTTCTCTTTGCCCTCCCTTCTCTCTCTACTCTTTCTCCCCATCGCTCCCTCTCCCCCCTTTCTCTCTGGACTGTGCTCCCCAAGTCTCTTTCTCCCCCAACATGCAGCCTGTACACGGGAGGTCTGATAGAGGTGATTTCTGTTTTTGGCAGTTCTTCTCCAAGACCCTTATTTACAATATCCATGGTTTTAAGTCCCTGAAATATGTATTTTTTCTCTTTGATTTTGAATTATGGAAATTGATAGAAATTTGGCTAAAGTTTCCAATGCCAGCATGTGTTAGTCTTAGCTAAGCTTCTTCAAACTCTGTCGCCTAGTTCTGGGGTCCTAACCCATGGGGAATCACCCTCATCATGTTCACGTCAGAAGAGACTCATAGTCATTTTTGTCTTGAGTAGAGCTTAAGGCCGAGCTAAAGGGTTGGCAGAGGAGTCCATTTCAGAAATAGGAAATGATCTTAGAACCCCCCATCTCCACCACGAGAAATGTGAAGCCATTTTAGCGTTCCAATTTTTTGCTTTTTTATTCTTTTGGGAGATTTGTTGCAGGATCATAGATTTTGATCTAGAAGGGACCTTTGGACGTCATTGACTTCGAGTCTTTAAATTTAGAGAGAACCTTCAACCTAGAATCAGAAAGAGACTGACTTGCCCACAATTTTGCAGTAGTAAATACCAGGGTCAAGAGTCAACCCCAGGGACCCTGAGCCCAGATTCGATTCTTTTTTTTTTTTCTGCACTAAAGCTGCCTCTTGAGGCAGGCATGTTTGTTCTGTTGAGCTTAAGAAACCCTTCTAGGCTTCTTCTGAGAAGGGGGAAGTATTAAGGCAGGGGCCACCATGAGCTTCGGGCTCAGTGAGTAATGAGATACATCTTTTCCTCTTCCCTTCTCTTATTTCTCTTTCCTCCCTCTCTACTCATTCTTTCTCTACATATGATGCCCTGTCTTCTTATCTATGTCCTTCTCTTTCTCTAGTTCCTCATTTTACCCAGTTGAGACCTGCATGTGGTAGTTTCCAACCCCATCCCATATTCACCCCTCTCCCCAAAACAGCAAACCGACTAGAGCTGAAGGCCCCGTGCAGGAGTGACAACCTTTCCTTCTAGCCTGCGCCTAATTGTACCAAGAGTGCCATTTTGTGGAACGTGCTGATTTTCCCATCTTTGTGAATCCACATTCGAATTTCGCCTAAATAAGATTGAGTCATCCTGAGACTCCTGCCAGAAATTATTCCAACCTTGTGCTTCTGCATTTCTTCAGCTGGGAATTATGGGCTGGTGTCTTCCCTTGGGAATTCCTTGAGAGGCTTCTTGATTTGCCTTTTGTGGCTTTAGGAGAGAGTGCCATGTTGCACCCTGGGAAAGTCCAGGTTTCAGGACAGTCTGGTAGAGTATCTTGTCTCTGATTGTAATTCCTGCTGTTTCAGTAAAATGACCAGAGGAGCTGAAATGACCTTTGTAAGGGGTGTATATTTTAACTGTGAATTAAAGTGCAATTGTTGGAAAGGTTGATGAATTTTTAAGTGCATATGGGAGGATGATTAATGGGTAGACTGAATGACAAGAGACCACTCAGGTAGCAAAAAAACAGAGACTTGCTAGCAGAGCTGACAGCAGTCCTTTAAGTTAAATCATTGAAGACCAACTAAGATGTAGATGTGATGTGGAAAGGCTGAGCCCCAAAATCATTGTCAGTTAAGGTCTCAGCTTGCATTTGTGTATTATGTTGCCATGTCTCAGTTATCCCTCTGGGCCCCGAGGGAGCGGGACACTGGCAAGGAGGTAAGGCTTGATATTGCATGAGTGTATCCTATTTGGGAATGGTTGAGCACCTGGGGCCCGTGGGGCTTGGTACAATGGCACTGGGTGCTTTACGATGGGGAAGTGCCAGCAGGACCAGATAATACAAAAAAGAATAGGGATAAGGACAAGCATCATCTCCCACGCGATTCAGCCAAAGTGTACATAAATTACCTGCCTGTTTCTTCTCCTCCTTTTAGCTGACCAGATGGATCAAGGTGAGTAGATTGTGTTTAGATTTGTAAATGCTGGTATTGGATGTATAGTTGCTCTGTGTCGCCTCCTAAATGTAATGGCCATGACTATAAATACTACTCCAGCCACTTCTAAAAGCCACAAATGAAAAGCTGTCTTATTTGATGACCGTTCAGTTGGTATGAATGTTTCAATTAGCACTTGACTTAATAATAACCCTTTGGCAAAGCAAGTTGTCAAGGTGACTTTGCACAGTTGACTGTTGTCTTTTTCCTTGCACCCATCCGTCAACATTTCTGCCACGCCCTCCTACCACTGACTGGGCAGCCCCATTTTCCCTTTCATTCGGCAAGAATGCCCTCCATAAAATGGCGAGGCAAAAGCAAATTGGCCCAAATCCAAAGGGAGGAAGAGATTTCAAATAGCTGACCTTCCCATATCACAAGGAACCATCATGATGAGAAGAGAATAGGTTCTACAAGATCCCAAAGTGGTCACATGTTTCAGAGGGGAAACCTTTCATCTGAAGAAAAGTAAGGTGTGAGTGCAGAAGTAGCAAAGTCGGGGATCACCGTAGAGAGTACAGTGGTGAAAGTTGAAGGAACTGAAATGCTTCAAACAGAGGGCTTAGAGAAGCACAAAACAGGGGAGCTCTTCGGCTCCTTCCATTACAGAGAGAACACTTGACTGAAGTGGTTACCATGATAAAATAAAGTAGCAGCAGCAAGGGGGAGATCTAGAGAGCACATTAAACTGTTTGAAGTTAGAAGAAGAAATCTGAGTAGAAAGCCTGAAGAGGGGTGAAGAGAGCAAGAGGCAGTTTGTATTTTGGACAGATTATGAGGAAAGCCGCAGAGTTACCCCAAGTCGGAGGCAGTCGTATAAATGATAGGAGAGCAGGAATTTGGCCCCCATAAATAAAAGCAAAAATGCGCCTGTAAGATTCATTTCCTGATTCCTATATTGCTGGGCAAAGTCTGCTTTTCTTAAGGAAAATAAGTCACATGGCTATTCCTTAGTTCCATCCCTGCTACAAAGCAAGGGAGACAATGAAAAGAGAATTTTTTTTTAATAACTAAGGAAAATAGAGTTATCAGTAGCCCTGATATTCACAAACAATCAAGTCCATCAGGTGAGATTTCAGAAGTGTGTTTACCTGAAAATAATGGACAAATCACTTCACTGGACCTCAGAGTAATAATAATCATAATATCTAAAAAGCATTAAATTTTAAAGGATGGTGGAGAAGGAGGAAGGAAAACAGAAGGCAGAGGGTAGAAAAAGAAGGAAGAAAAAAGAGAGAAAGGAAAAGCAAATGGAAGGAAAGAAGAAAAAAGAAAGAGAAAAGGAAGGGAAAGATGAAAGGAAAGAGAAAAAGTATATACAATGAAGAAAGAGAGAAACAGAAGAAGAGAGGAAAAAGGGAAGGAGGAAAAAAGAAGGGAAGGAGAGAGGGCTGAGAATGTCTCTTATATTTCCCCAAAACAAGGCATATGGACGTTCTCCCGGACTGTCCTCGCTCCAAAGAAAGTGTTTTCCCAGCCGAATGAGTACAGCTAACCTAAAAGTAGTTGATGCCGGTGCAGGCTATTGGAGTTGGCCCCTTCACCACCGAGCCAGTCAGACTGTGCTGTCCCGTTAAGGCTTTGCCTTTTGTGTTTGTGCAATTTTGCATTATCTTGGGTGCCAGGATAACCAGAGTAGTGCATAACCAGTTGGCCAGCAGGGTTTTGTACCTAGTCACCTCACTGATTAGCCAGGAGGTCCTGGGACTTAGGGGGAAGAAGACTGAGTCTGGAGTCTGTGAAGCTGGGTTCAAATCCCGGCTCTGTGACTTCCCTTGGGCAGGTCCCTCTGAGCCTCACTTTATTCCTTTAGAAAATGAGAGGTAAACCCTAGGGACCCTTTAAAGCTCCTTCTCATTCTAAATCTGTGATTCCTTGGTCTTCTAAGATCTGATTTCAAAGGTTTTCACTGACACTAGTTGTATGACTGTGGGTAAGTCACTTTCCCACTTAGAGACTGGTATAAATCCCCTCTACAGAACTGCAAGCTCTCAATTTATAATCCTGTGACCTCTCAAGGCCTCAGTTTCCATGATTGTATAGTGAAGGGGAGGACTACATGACATGACCTCTGAGTTCACTTCCAGCTCCAGATGACCCTATGATGTCATTAGTCTCTGTGGAGAAAATTTTTAAGAGCTAAAGGTCATATACTTATTATACAAAATTCCTTCTATTAGTTTCTTTAGGAGAATAATCAAATTTATGGTGATGAAATTTAATAAGCCTAAATTTAAAATTAAACAGCTCTTGAACCCTAATAGTTCATATTCTCTTCAGGGAATGATATTTCCACAGATTAATCTATGCAAACCACCATTTCCTGCTTGCCTCTGGAGAATAAATAAATAACTAATATCCAGTCCCAAAGCCCTCTTTTTAGTGGAGTCTCAGAGAAGCTAAGTTACTTGTTTAGGGTCTCACAGCTAAGTAATTATAGACCATTATGTATCTCTTTCAAGTGTGTAAGAAAAACTCAAAGAGAACAGAGAAGACACCCACCTACTGGTCAAGCCTTACCTTACCCTTTCCCAATCAGCCATCCACAGAGTCTCATGGCTCTCATTGCCTTTATGGCCCTCGAATCCAGAAGGAAAAAAAGGTCAAAGCCCAGATTTGAAAGTTCTAGGAACAGTTCTAAAAGTATCAAACTTGGAGTCAGGAAGTCCCAAGTTCAAATCCATCCTTGAACCCTTACCAGCTGTGTGTCCCTAGGTAAGTCACTTCAATTCTCTGAACCTTCATTTTGTCATATATTAATTGAGGATATTGAACAGTTTCCTCAAAAGGTAGTGTGGGTATTGAATGAAATCATGTGTAGGAATTACTTTACAAACCCTATCCCACTACCAAAACTCCTGGTGTTCCTGTTATCCATCCAGTGAGATCTGGATCCAAATACTTGCTGTAGGATGTTGGGTAGTCACTGAACCAAGTTCGTGCCCAATTTCTTCATCTGCAACATGACAAGGTTGGACTAGGTAGCCCCTAAAGTACCCTCTGACCTAGCTCGAGGTCTAGCATCCTGGAACCTCTCTTCCACATGAGAAGCCTCATCCCCCCACTCAAACCTTCTCATAGTTTCTTCATCACGGGCTCCCAATCCTTTGTGCCGTGCTCGAGCTTAATGGTAAATTTAATTAATCTCAACTTTAGAGTTGAAACAATTTGCAGCTGCCTTCCGGTTAAGAGTGATTATGGGAGAGCTGCTCAATCGCTCCCAAGTCATTTTGGAGGTTAATCGGCTGATGGGGATTTTTATTGCTTGATGGAGCTTGGGAGAGCTGAGAGATCCTGGCCCCGGGACCTACTCTGCAAATAGATGGCTGTAGAAATAGGAGGCTCAGTAGCCTAGAGCCCGGGAGCACCAACACCACCCCCATCAGCTATTTAAAGCAAAAGCATTCATTAGTTATGTTGTGCAGGGGCCAAATTTGCATCCCACTGGGATAAGGGCAGCTTCCCTGGTTTTCATCCCCCAGGGAGACGCAGGGGATCTCTGTAGCCTTGCCAAAGACCCCTGGTTAATTTCCATTGGGAATCAGTGAGCAATAACATGAGAGGGGACCCTGGGCCAGTCTGGCCCTTTGCCTTAGAGTGGAAACCCAGAGCGACTGGGGCAGGGTCACACGATTAATGGCCACAACCTCTCCCAACCAGCAGACTGATGTGTTTCCCCAAGGCCAGGATATGCCAGTGAGAGAAGTCATTGTGGGGAGTCTTTTTTAGAAGGGGCTCAAGTGAGATAAGGTAGCTGTTGATGTGGGTTGGGTTGGGTTTTCTCCCAGTGATTGAGGCAGTGCCATGTGGCAGGAGCCCTCCATTTTGTATAGCGTGATGGAGCCAATGCTAAATGTTGGATTCCAATCCTGACCCCGATGCTTACTGATGGGATGGTCCGAGGAAAGTCCCTTTGGTTCTCGGAGAGTCAGTTTTCCGTATTTATAGGAAAGAAGCTGAGAGACCTGGATCTGTCTTAAAGCACAGTCCAAGTGACTTGGTCAGGATCACCTGGCTGCTTCGTACGGAAGCAGAACCTAGACCTTTAGTCTTTTGAGCCTCAGAGCCCTCTGGATATGGTAACTCCTTTAGATACAAACTTGGAATTTAAGTGAAAATATTTCATCCCCGTAGGAGCGTTTCCCACCTTTGGGGATTTCTAGAGCAAGATTCATCACATTGTGTTTCAGAGACATGATTTGTGGCCCAGTTGGTCCTTTTATTATAGTTACATGTCTGCTTTTCATTTCCTTCTCAGATGATTATAAACTATGGTGTCAGGCATAAATAACCCTTAGAATTTGAGTGAGTTGGAAGGGTGAGTGAAAGAGAGATGTGATCAAGACCCCACAGCTCGCTGTTCCCTTCTCGTTAAGGTGCCGTGGTCATTAAACAGATCTGAGAATTGGGAATTATTTAGCGTCCTGGTGGTCAATGGATTTACCTGTAGCGCACGGTATTCTCTGCAGTATTCTCTGGGGCTTTGCTTGGTCAAAGCCCTGGCAAGTTCCAGGGACAGGGGAACTTGCCATAGGCCGATGGTCCTCTGCTCAGTCCTCCTCGGAAATCCCTTTGCCACTAATTTATCCCAAGCCTTGGGGCCCTAGGTAGAGCTTGAGGGTTGTGAGGGGAGGCCAGTTAGAAGAGAATATGTGAAGGATATTCACCCAGACTTGCCTCTCAGTTGGCATGGCTCAGCCAGTGCTGCTCCCTAGCCCACGGGAGCCAAAGTCAGTGAAGTCTTTAAAAAGTTCCTTAGCACGTTTGAGAATCCAGGTAGACCAATGATAGCTCCCCTTTAATGATCTCAAATAGAGAGACAAACCCTGTTAACGCTACACAATAATCCTGTGCCGGAGGACTTTGCTACAGCTTTTAAATAGGAAATGCCTTCAGAAAGGTTTATGTGATTTGTCCAGTATCACACAGCTTCTAAGGGTTCAAAGGTGGGCTCTGAATTTAGGTCTTCCTGATGTCCTGGTCCAGCCCTTTTTTTTTTCAGTACCATGCAGCCTCACCTCAGGAGCCAATGCGATAGGAAAAAATAGACTTTGTAGCAGTAAGTTGACAGTGTCATTCAATACTTTTAAGACTTCAGTGACTCCATTAATTTTTTTGGCTGAGGCAGTTGGGGTTCAGTGACTTGCCCAGGGTCACACAGCTAGAAAGTGTTAAGTGTCTGAGGCCAGATTTGAATTCAGGTCCTCCTGACTTCGGGGTTGGTGCTCTATTCACTGTCCATTATCTGCCCCTGAATCCATTAATTTTTCAATCTTTCTTATTGTTTAGTGTTGGTCTTGAGCTGAAAGATGCACTGTCTTTTGCAGGGTCCATACCTGAACACGTTTTAGTTTGGTAGGACCTGCCAGAGCCTACCCTTTTCTGGCACAGCCTTCAAGAACATGGGGCCTTGAAAATCAGTCAGTGATAGTGTCCCCAGATTGACTTTGTCAAAATCTATCTCGAGAGAATAAAAATTCTACCCATTTCCAGCCTGCTGTTGCAACCTCAGATGTGGGCACTAATCCTGACCCCTAAAACCAGGTTCTTGAGTTCGTTCCTCTATATGAAATAACCCAGTGCAGTGTAGATTTTCGACAAGTCTCCATGAGCTCTAGTGTCATTTAGTACACTGTGTATTGAGTTAGACTGGCTGGACTCAAGCTCTCAAATTTTCCTTAGCACCTCAGGCTGGTTGGCTGCTATTCGAACGTTCTACCACCAGATGGCAGCATTGCTCGGTCAAGCTCTCTGCTGGGCCCCAATAACTTCACAGTTTAAGATTTATAAAATGCCTTCCTCACAACAACCTTAATAAGCATATCCGTTTTCACAACTGTTAATTTGTCCTTAAAAATTCTCCTTTTGATTCAAATATCGATTTGAATTAAATACTGAACTATATGACCAATTATTAAAGAATGAGCATAGCAAGAATTTAAACAAAGAATAATCCATGTACTTTTCTTGTGCTTTCTATCTCATTACTAAGCACAGCGTGGTCGTGACTACTGTTCGGAAACAAGTTGTACAGCACTACTGATTTCCGACTACAGCTCAAATTGAAACTCTAGAAGGCAGCCCCGACCCCCCTCATCTCTGCTAGTCCTTAGTACCACGAACTCCAGCTGTTTCACTTAATGGGCAGGCTGCAGATATTCAACTAGATACTCTGTAGGTGCTGTAGCATTTAAGTTCAGAATTGATAGTTAAGATTCTCTCTACCCCCAAAGCTGTCCCCGCTAAAGGAATAGGGGGCAGAGGGATGAGAGAAGGAGCCTCTTTTGAGTTGTTCTCATATTTTTCCTGTCATACTGATATAATTACAAGAAAGAACATGGTCATAGAGCCCCTACACAGTGATACTTTTTTGTCAGCAAGGAGGAAAATGGGCTTGTTGGAGCTGTCTAGTTCTACCCAGGTGCCATGTGACAAAAGCTATCTATTACTCTAGCCTGCCTTATTAGGAAAGCTGTGAAAATCTCCAAAACAATGTGATCGGTACAACCCTTAGCATGTAGCAGTATAGCTTTCTACAATCAACCTATTTCTTTTTTAAAAAAAGTCTAAAAAGAACAGCTTTTTCCTTTTTGTATTATGCATATTAGGATGAAGCTTAGTGGATAGTAGCTATGGGCCAAACCATGAATGTTTGACACAAGGGGACCAGACAGAATAAGAGACTAGATGTGATCAAGACGAGCTGCCCAGGAAGACCCCAGAAGCAGGTAGTAGGAGGAAGCTTGGACACATACGTATAATGTAGGGGAGTGGTAGTAGGCAATTCTCAGAAGTTTGGACAGTCGGGTGATCAGTGGCTAAACTTAAAGAGTTTAGATATAGGGCATAGACAGGCAGAGCCCAGCATGATGATAATTTGGGCAGGTGTCTAGCTAGCTAGCGGCGAGAAAGTCTGGCAAAGAGTCATTGTTGAAGGTAGAACTCTAGTTTCTAATAAAATTCTTGAAAGCAAGTCAAGGACCTTAGTCCAAGGAGAATTGGTTAATGGACAGAGAAGTCATGGAAAGGGATGAAATTAATCAAACCAAGGTAGGAAGTCAGAATAGGTCTGATTCTAAGTCTGACTTGATGAACCATCTATTTGTAGTGGGCTAGATTAGTCATGAGACATGGGACTGACCCTGGAGGTGAGGGTTAAGTGGTCCCGATTGGAGGAAAACAGGGACACAGAGTAAGGACAGTAATTCCATAAGCTAAAACATCACTCATCACTTTTTGTGTTATTTCCCCCCAAAACGTCCAGTATACTTATAGAATAGTCACCACTTGGACCACTGATCTGCTGCAGTTATCCGGTTTCACCACGAGATGTCACTTGTATTTTCATTAGCTTGACTTGAACAGCCTTGCCCTATGCTGGCTGGCCCCCAGCTCTTAGCCCTATACTTATGGAAGGCTTTCAAAAACTTGTTCACATGTGGATCCACATTTTCTTCAAAGATATTTATTTTAAAAAATTTTTACTGGACCTAGGGTTTTTGTTGTTGTTGTTGTTTTTGCTATCATGAATTCCCTCTGAGGAAATTTCCTCTACCGTGCATATTGGTGCCGGTTCTGCAACTGGTGATCTTAGAGAGTTGCTTGTTTTATTAAAAATTAATATTTAATATTGGCACTATTAATTATCCAAAGTATACACTATTATGTAATATTAATAATCATGATTATTCAGTTCAACAAGCCAGTTAAATAACCCATTGTTTGCAAGACCATGTACAAGATTCTGAGGATAAAAATATTAATAGAAAATAGTCCTGACCTTCAAGGACTACGTAATTTAGAATTCAAAATGAACTGATGCTATAAAAACAATCGCACAAGTCTCAGAGCACTGTTATACAAATAACTGAAACAATACCCACTTGAGAGCCTAATTGAATTATTAGTTAGGCTAGTATCTTTAGTATTCCCTCAAAAATATATATTACTACTTTGTAGTGTTCAGTCTTACAAGTGTGTTAGCATTTTCTGGAGCTGGGCAGCACAGGGGTCAGCAGAAGCATTATTTCACTACCCAACCTCTCTCTGGAGGTCCCTTTACTGACTTTGAGTCTTAGGCAGCCTTAAAGCCTGGCTCTTGTCAACTCCACTCGGCTAATTTCTGTTTCCTACATCATCCAACAGGAAAAGCTTTGAGGATTAAATATCTTCCAGACTATTAGTAGTGTTCTATCTAAAAAATGGACGTTTAACACAGTCTGTCCAACATATCTGAGGCAAGTTTCTCTTCCCGGGAAATGTTACACTCTAGTGTCACACCATACCTTGACTGAGAAAATAATTCCTTGAGTTGACAGGTCACCAATGTCACTGGTTCACCATCCTTCACATATTATAACCATTATAAATGGATATCAATATTTTTCCTGCAATTTCAGTTACAAAAAATATAGTACTCTCTATCTCCTCTGAAAAAAGCACATTTAAAATGGCAGCAATAATTGCTTATTCTGTAATACTGATCCACAAGTATATATGTGTTTGTTTCATTGATTTCCACTTATCTCCTTTGAAGCTATGACAAGTAAAAGTCAGTTTAACATTAATATAGGAGAGATTTGACTTTACAAAGAATATCTCATGTTAAAGACTGGTAAATCTAAGCAGCTTCTGGAGGGAAAATTTTAGAGATTTCTCCCTCTGAGCGTCTTTTGGCCAAGTTGATTTATTTGTATTTCTGCAAGGAGGCACGAAGAGAAAACTAAATGTCCATCTAGGGACTATTTCTGTATGATAGTTACATTTCTGCCTACCTCTTCATTTACTCACAAAATCCTAGTGTACCAAAATTATTTGGAGTTCTTTAAATATATACATATATATGTATTCCTAGAATCTTGTGAATTTTAATAAGAAGACTTTAAACTGAAAATGGAGCAGAAGGAGAAAACTAGTCACATAGTTAGTACAGCATAAAATTAAGAACAGCAATCTAAAAGACCAATAATTCAGAGGAAATAAAACCTCAGAAGAGAACCAGCAGTGAAATTCAAGGCCTCAGATAAGCTAAACACAAATGAACAGAGAAGGGCTACTAAAAACAGAATGAACCAGAAAGCCCTACAAATGGAGGCAAATTTAATCTCAAAAATATCACTGCAAGTGGAAGGATGAGTCTGACGTTTTGATTATGACTCTGGAAACAAGCTTAAAGGGCTAGTGGAATAACACTATATATTAAGAAAATGTAGTCATGTGAGAGCATCCAGGACTTGGATGCAGAGCATTTTGGTGAGGTGCAACAGAAGAACCTAGAGTGAATGTAGATGAAGGTGTCCAGGAGAGTGAAGGGACCAAAGAGCTTGCCAAATGAGAAATAGTTAAAGAAAGTAGGAATGTTTATCGTGGAGCCGGGAAAGGACCTAGGTGTGTCTTGATGGCTTCTTTCAAAATTTTACAGGATCATTATATGCAAGATGGATTCTATTTGTTCTGCTGTGTCCTAGTAAGCAGAAGTATAACCAGATAATGGGAAATTGGAAGGAGGCTTGCTACCAAGAATTTCTTAACAATTAGAGCTGCCCAGATTTCTTTCCAGTGAAGAGGAAAATTTCCACTTCTTGGAAAATTTTACAGAGGATTCCTATTTGGGTGCCAGTTGGACTAGAGGGCTTCTGAGATCCCTTCCAACTCGGAGATGCTATCACACCTCTTAAAATACTTCCAAAAGTCCATGTGGGTGGGCACCAGCTTTGGAGGTGGGAGGAAGACAAGGCATATCATACTCTAGTTACCTATAAGGAAGGGCTGTTATTCAATGATTTTTGTTATTACAACCTCTTTTCATTCTTAACAACTATTAATTTTTATTCGAGCACGTAACCAAGAATGATGTTATCTCTATGCAATTTCCAAATTGTCTCAATGAGACTGTTATACTCATTTATACTATGCATAGATTTTGGTATATCCTTTACATTTAGGCTTCTTGGTTCCATTCTAGTCCTACCAAAATAGCAAGAGCTTATCTCTCTGATGTCCATTTTCTTCCTATGATTGAAAAGACATTTTGTATACCAATGAATATGTCTTTGGGGCATCTTGGGAAAAAATATTTTTTGAGGGGAAAAGATAAGCAAGCATAGAGAGGTTCTGGCTTGGATAGCAGAGAATGTCTTTCCCATCACTCAGAGAGAAATTTTTTTTCCTAAAAATAACAAGTGAGGGGGGAGTAGTTGTGTGACATTTGCCATTGTTTAATGGGATCAGATTTATAAGACACAATATATAGAAACACTAACACTGTGTTCACAATTCTGGCATCTGTCACCAGGCAAAGTAGCTAGGGACTGTGGCCCTTGCGTATAAGTCATCCCTAGATGTGAATAGGTTTGGGCAATTAAAATAAGTCAATTAATTATTTATTTTCCAGAAAAAAAAGTAAATAGGCAGTATAAAACTATACTAAGTATTTCCTAGATATGGTGTTATATTTAAAAAAAACTAGAATGGATAATATGATTTAAAAGAAATATGGTATCTAAGTTTAATGTGGCAATTTCTCTCACTAGATGCACTCACTGATTCTTCAGTCACCATTGAACACTGCTCCTCAATGTGCTGAAAGAACTGTTTTCTTTTTGACAATTCACTGGGCACTCATTCATTTCTTACTTACTGTAATCCGTGTCTTTCATTCATTTTACCAAATGTTTGTTAAGCTTCTGCTATTCACCAGTCACCGACAATACACAGACAAAAAAACAGAGTCCTCTGCCCTCCAGGAGGCTTTCATTATGCTACTTGAGTTTAGATTTGACTTCATAGCCGCAACTAAATTTTATCATCAGAAAAAAATTGCCTAGGCTATGGTACCTTATGAGGCAGCTCCTGGTCTTTATTGTATAAATAATATTTTAATTTTAAATGAAACCATATAAATGGGATGGATTCTAACAGGTGCATATTGGCCCATATGAATTGAAATATAGATGCTCATTTACTATGTGGGATCCCAAAAAGGGCTAATGAAAATGTCCAGAAGAAATACGAAGCGAAAAGTCTGTTAAATCAATTTTTAATAATGCAATCATTACTCTCGATGGGTGTTTCAAAGGAGCTCAAGAAAGGCAGGGGAAGAAAATCTGAGCAAGGGAAATCAGAATTAGTAAAGAGAAACCACAAACCAAATCCAAGTCAAAATACATTTGAAGGTGTCAGGGTTCCTAAACTGAAAAGTTACATGTCCTGCCACCACCTCTCAGCCCTTTCTGAACAAGCTATGAAACTATTTGTGGTCAAAATGTAATCATCAAAGAAATTGTTGAAGGGAATGGAACCTCCACGGCTACTATTCCTGACTCTTCTGTTGACTCTGGCTCAATGAGGAAACAAGTGCTTGCTATACTCCCCAGTTATGTCATTCAAAAGTGAAAGGCCTTCCATTATGTGGGCAGGAAACTTTTTTTTTTAATCCTGTGAAAAGCCATTTATCCCATTTGTTCTAAGTCCTGCCTTCCTTTGCTTTAGCCATGACTTTACATGAGGCCTGATAATACCTTAGAAAATAAATAATTTGGATGAGGAGTAGCTTGTTCTGATTGATTTAGGCCCAATTTAACTTTTTAATGACTGATCAGTGCACCTCAGCCTCTGGACCTTTTGTAGGATGATGTTTGAAAGTCTTTTTTTCTAAACCAATCTATATTTTTATTAATTGGAGGGCAGAGCCTGTTTTTATCCATTGTATCCTCAGTGCTTAGCACAGTGCCTGGCACGTGGCAGGCACTTGGTAAATTTATTAAATTGGATTGGATTTTTTCCAAATTTTTTATTAAACATTAATTTTATTGATGGATTCTGTTTCTGCATCACCTACATTTCCTAATGTATCACTCTCCCTGTGACTCCCAGAATCATCCCTTATAACAGAATTTTTTTAAAGAAATGGGGAAAAAAATCAGTTCAGCAAACCTAACCAGCACATCAAAAAGCTCTGATGTTATTTGTACCATTCCCAACTCATAATCAGCCAGCTTTGCAAAGAAAGGAGGGAAGTCCTTTCTGAGGTGCTAAACTCGTAACTATATTTTCACACATTCAGCTTCAATTGTTTCTTTTTTTTTCTTTTTTTTCAATTGTTTCATTATTCATTCTAGTTTCACTGTGATCACTGTCTATCCTATTTTCCTGCTTCTGCTTACTTCCTTTTTCATCAGTTACTCGTATTTATCAGTTCTTACAGGACAGTATTATTTTTACATTTACTACCATAAGCCGGTTAGCCATTTCCCAATCAATGGGCATCTACTTTGTTTCCAGGTCTTTTGGACTACAGAAAAGAATAAGAAACCACTATAAATGTTTTAGACTATTAGGTCACTTTTTAAAATAATGACAAATTGCTTTCTGGAATAGTAGGACCAGTTCACAAATTTACCTCCATTTCTCTACTCTGCTTAAATTTAAGCAGCCCCCAAACATTGACTATTCCCATCTTCTGTTCTCTTTCCCAATTCACTGAGTGTAATTAAAACCAAGCATTGTTTGCATTTAAATTTCTCCTATTCGTAATGATTGGAGCATCTGTCTTTCTATATGAATGAAAGAAAAGTAAAATGAAAAGAAGGTGGGAAGGAAGGAAGACAAAATAGATGTAAGAAGAAAGGAAAGAAAGTATTTATTAGGAGACCAAATCTCCCACTGAGCTAGACGGGCATCACCACCAGATTGCTTGCAGGTAATGAACATTTTGTACCCAGCTCGCAACTCTCAAAGATCCTCAGCTCAGTCTTAGAAAAGCCGTGATCTCTATGGGATGGGGGAGAATCTACAAGTATCAGTTCATGGAGGCAAACTTTACAAGGCTAATTAGTTTGGATGGTGACTCTACAGAGTCTCTTTGCTGAGATTGCTTAGGTCAGGCTTGTCAATTCTTGCCAAATACAGTATTTTTCACCCATTTCTAGAACTCCCAAGGAGTAAGAGAAAATGGCAAACGGCATATTGCTCAGCTTAAATTGTCAACCGTGTGGGTGTATGTGTATAATAGAAAATGGACGGAGCTGTGAGACACCTTTATATTGGGGGAAGTTGTGTATCCAAAGAGTTGTGTGTTCATTTCGATGCAGTGCCAAGCTTTTCAGTAATTTCCTTCAATTCAATATGCATCTGATACTGGATCTTTTTTTATAACAATGAATACATTGTAATGTAGTCAATTTCATGGTAATTCAACTTAGGTTTAATTATACTTTGGAAATAAGCATTTTTACAGCATGTGTTATTTCAATACCCCATAAAACTATTAACAGAACAGAACAAATTAATGGTGCATACTGGTCTGTGGAGCCTCATTGTTCGAATAACAATGATTGCTTTAGCGTGAAGTTCTCACAAGTGAGTCTTTGCACAGCTTAGTCTGGTGGATGAGTTTTATACCGAAGAGGTACTCTCATTGGCAGAAATGTTGGACTTAACTTTCACAAAAGAGACAAAAAAAAAAGAGGGACTGGGGCTGTGTAATCTAGTTCAGCCCAGACCCAACCTCAGTCAGCTCCAGAGGAGGTCTGCCAGAAAATGGAGAGGGTCTCAGTAAAGCACAAGTTGGCCTCTGGCTGTTGCATAATTGATCTGGAGCCCAAGAGTGCAGGGCTGCCTCTCCCACCTCTGATTAGCTCAAGTTTGCCTTTCTCACATGTACTGCTCCATAATCGCGCAATTTTGATTGATCTCGAGGAGAGATAACTAATAAAATCTCCTTACTGTGGCTCCCAAGACCCATTGGAAATTTCAGATAACGTAGACCGTGGCAGTTCATTGACTGAAGGAAGGTACCCAAGTGAATCTCATCACAGAGATCCTGAATTTAACTCACTAAGTGACAAATTCTCTCTAAATCATAGCGATTGAAGCAAATAAATTTGGATAGCTCATGTCAGCATGTCGCACTTGCCTTCTTGTCTCTCTTCATGTTATGTTATGGCCAAAATCTGGCAGACAGCTATTGGCTAACAGTGTTTGATTCTCAGTTCCATCAATTTGCTAATGTCTTGTGACAAGAATAGTGATGATCAGTTAAACCATCAGGCCAAAAAAAAGGAGCAGGCACCACAATTCCCCGTTTGCCAATTGCCCACTGGTTGTCGATCTGCATGATCTTTGATCCCTAAGCAAAGGTCGCCGATCTGAGTCGTTACTTTTGCGTGATGATATTCCACTCTCAGGGATGCTGTGACCAAGTGGCAATACCTGGAAAGAGACAAAGAAGCACAAATGATAGGAAGAGTGTGGTAAAAGGTTAAAAGTATTCTCTTGGTTGTAAGTTGAAAGTGTGTGGCTGTACCAGGCAGAGCTTCACCAAAAGATTCAAGTTTTAGGGATTGCCAAGTTTGCAGTGGGAACATTGTGTGAGTCAGGGTAGGCAAGGTTGTTGAATATCCTGCTGGCATTTCTGATGCCACACCGGACTCTACCTTTCTATACTCGTATTTGTGAATTTGCGAGACCATTGCAAAGTTCTGATGTTTTTATGTGGATACTACCTCCATTGATGCTGATAGCATGTCCACTGTGATTTGATAAATGTTCTTTGAGAGTTGGTCTGGCTACAAAATCCATTTCCCTGACTTAGTGGTGGTTGGCCACTCTCCAAGTGTAGTTTATTCCCACTGTAATTGGAACTCCCAGGACTGGGGCTCACTGACAGAGCTTCTGGGAAGCCAGAGATGCTTTTGGGCCCCAGTCGAGCATCACTTGCACACAGTGGCCCAGAGCAGTGGCGAACCCTTTCTAATATTGTTGTTGAGAGTTTTCACAAAATGGATCATGGTTTCCATAGTCATTTTGCTTTTCTCTCTAAAAATGAATTTGGATTCAGAGAGGTTGCCTGTGCTCTTCTGTGGCCATTTTGTTTTGCCATTTTTAGCAATGACAGCCTCAAAGGAAGTAGGTATCATTTATCAGAATTTCACTTGACATCCAAATTGTCTGGAACTTGACTACTCAAGCCAGAGCTTCCCTGTGCCAAGTGCTTGAAATTAAGACTGCCACTGTGTGTGTGTGTTTGCAGGGGGGATGTTACTGCTTCTGTTCTCTAGGCAGCTTTGATTCAGCTCTTTCTTTCTAAGCAGGTACAAACTCCTCTCTAATAATAGCTCACATTTCTAGGGTTCTTTCCTTAGGAAAAATGTTGTGAGGTAGATGCAAGGATTTTTCATCCCTGTTCGACAGGTAAAGAAACTGAGGCTCAGGGAAATTGTGTCTTGCCTAGGATTTTGTGGTTACTAAATGATGGAATTGAAATTTGAACCAGGTCTTCTGTCTGTATCTTCTTTTAGACTTTCCCCCTCACTTTCCCCTTTCCCCAATAGAATGGCAAACCCTTACAGATGATTAGGTCGCCGGCCTCTGTCCAGGAAGCTGACTCGGTTTGCTGGACTACGGTTCTGACCCACTACGAAAGTCCTTTCTTCATAGTCTGAACCGAGGCAAGACTCCCTCGCTCCAAATTGTCCCAAATGCCCAATTCCTGCAGTCTAAATTAATGAGGTCTTAGCATAGCACTCTCTGATTAAAATAAATTGCTGGCAAATGCTGCCACAATGCGCTTTGTGTCTATTGCAGAGTGAAAGGAAGGGATTCTAAGGAAATGTGACTGGTTCGAGAGGCAGCATTTCCAAGAATATTGAGAACAGGCTCCCAGGGAAAGGCTTGAGTTAATCTACTTATTAGCCGTATGACCCTGGGTAAGTCTCTTAAATCCTGTTTGCTTCAGTTTGCTCATCTATAAAATGAGCTGGAGAAGGAAATGGCAAACCACTTCCGTGTCTTTGCTGAGAAAATCCATATGGGGTCACAAAGAGTTAGATATGATTAAAACAACTGAATATCATTACAGCATGATAGTGAGCAAGACTAGAACCTAGACTTTCTGACAGTATCACTATGGTATTTGAAAAGGCATTAAGGAATTGAAGCACTTTTTTTTCAATTTATACAGAGAAAAACCAGTATTTACTTAGGCCTCAGCTTGTTCCTTAAAACTCGTGTCAATTAAATTATTCCACTGCTTAATTCTGACCCCAAACTGTGATGAAAGTTATTGTCTTTCCCAGGGAGAACTATTTAAATACCTAATTCATTGGAGGCACTCAAAGTTCCTGCCACAAAGATTCCTGAAGATAATGTGCAAAGGGCAAACAATTTATTTTTTTTTAAAAAAAACCCTCTCGTATTGGAAGAGAGGATTGCCACCTCTCAAGAGATGCTTAAGAATATTCTTGGCTCCAGAAGGGAATTAATATCTCAGGAATTCTTTGGTTCTTAATTGAAAATGCCAGTTTATATTAGAATGGCTTTGCATCGTGAATCTGCCAGCACCCTCATCCTGGGCAGGTTTATTTGTTGGGACCATGAGGCTAAAGAAACGTCTCTTTATGTCTTGTTTTCCAACTGCCCCTCATGTGACGGGAGCTACAAGGCTCTCTAATGGGAAGCATTTCATTGACTTCCTGCTCCAAATCCCTAAAATCCTTCTAGCTCATAAAGTGCTCTCACATCTATTCCCTCATTTGCTCATCACTTATTGCTGCAAAGCAGAAGTCACTATTATGTCTCTTGCCGAGGTAAAGAAATTGAGAGCCAGACAGAAGTGACTTGCTTGAGGTCATATGACTATAACAAATGTCACAGGCAGGATTGGAACCTGGGTCTTCAGATTCATAATCCAGAGACCATAAGATCAATGCTTGATTTAGGAGGAGAATTCGAAATCGGGTACCTTCCCATAAATGAACAGCACTAATGGCAATTGTGATTTAACTGGCTCCAAGTGAAGACCATTTCCCCCTGCCATATTTGAGACAGACTGAGTGATTGAGCTCAATGTACTTGGAAATGTGTACAGAAGCATCTAAATGTAAGCCATAGACATGAAGGCGCACTTTAGTGTGGAGGAATGGGCCAAATTGGCATCTAGTGCCTCATCTAAGTCCTTGAAAAAGGATTAACTAGCACAGGATCAAAGTAAGATCCACAGAAGATATCACTAGATCCCTGGGTAGTGTACCATTGGTTTGGACCATTTGACCAGTTGCAACTATTTGTGGCCTGTGCCCTCTAAAGGGAAAAATTTGTCCACAATGGTAAAAGGCCATTGGTAAAATGGCAAATTGGGTAAAAATGTGGACGAAATGCTATTCAGTGTTAAAACAAAAATTTCTCAAGTCACTAGTCTAGAGAGAAAGATGGAGAATCAGCAGAACTGTAGCAGTCGGTCCCCACTTTTCTTGCTCTCTAAGGGATAGAAAGATACATGTTTTGGTCCTTTTTTCCCCCACTGAGGAGACCAGCATAGGTCCAACCCATGCTGTCTGAGCTGGGACCCTAACTGAAACAGGCCCAGGGTTGGGGGAGAAAGGGGCAATATGCTGGTGGTATTGCCAACAGGCAGGCTCTGCGTGTGCATGTGTTGTTTTGCCTCCAGAATCACTAAGTGTAGGCTGGCAACCACTGAGCCAAATGATCAGTGACAGAAAATCTGCCAGCTAAAGTATGTTTCCAGTCAGTCTTAACTTATGTTTGGAGCCTGTTGGAGCCTTAGCAGATTTTCCAAATTCATTGATCTGTAATTACTTCCAGCTGTTCATTAATATAGAAGTTCAAAAGTAGTTCAATGTCTCACAGATTTAAAATTGCCAGAATCCCATCGTATGTGATAGCAGTACTGGGAAGTCATTTTGACCAGGGTTTCCCAGTAGGTATATAACCCTCCTCATCCCAGTTGAATGCCAACTGACTGGCGTGCAGAGGAACAGCAAGAAAAAGGCAAAAATTTGACTGGAATAGGGGATCGAATTGCCAGGTACTTTTGGAGATTTATGGAAGGAGTCGCCATCCGTGGACAGACGAGCAGGTTTCTTTTCAACTGGCACTGTGCATCTTGTGTCTCAGCAAGGGAACAAGATAATTAAGCACAGACCAACTCTCCAGCCTCTGGGTCTTTGCTGTTCCCCTCTCAAATCTTGGCTCAGAAAACCAGATGGATCCCCCTTAGTAAAGCAGGTAGAACCATGCTGATAGCCATGGCTAGCCAATTTTCCTCATAAACTATCTGAGACTTTCTCCAAGTAATGTGTTTCTCAAGGGCAGAAGGTGAAGACCGAGCCAAACCAGTGGAGAATGTCAGCAGGTCAAAGGTTTCATCCATAAAGCGATAGCTAAAATTCAAACTAAAGGTTCCCTTCAAATAGAAAGCATGGCTGATATCGGGCTTCCCAATGCTGCAGATTCAGCCATAACCAGGACGGAGTCAGCCAAGTGTTGGCCCAAGACACTGGCATGGGAGAGCACAAAAAGTTGAAATGAGTTTAAGATTGGATAATTTGACAAAATGTGCCGTTCCTGGTTTGGTGGGGTTTTCCCTCCTTAGGGTAGGAATAAATTAGCAGGAACTACTAGCTAATGTGGGGAAGGTGCAAAGTTTGGGGGGGTACTGAATGTTTGAAAGGCAGGCTTTGGGGGTTTTGCTGGTTTTGTTGTTGACTTACCCTGAGTTACACAGCTAATAAGTGTCAATTATCTGAGGCAGGATTTGAATTCAGCTCTTCCTGACTCCAGCTGTGTCTGGAGGAAAGGGAAATGTGGTGAGGTTTCCCAGAACAGACTGGTTAACTCCAACATCCTTCCCCAACTCGAAGGAGCTGTTCCCTAGCAAGTTATTTAATTCAGTTTAACCTCCCTTCATTTTATCTACAAGGAAACCGAGAGCCAAGTTAGGGACTTTGGCCAAAATCACCCAGGACTTGGACTGTAATGTGCAGTTCTCTCTCCAGTGGCCTACACGGCCCCCGTCAGATGTAGGCACCCTTTTGTAATTCAGTAAAGGCTGTTGCATTGTTCACACTGAGACTGACAGACCCTTCACAGTTTGTCAGGATAACGATACTGTCTTTGAAACAGATTTAGCCGAATTTGGATTCTGTCTGGACAGGAGAATCTCAACCTTTGACTCAAGTTTCTAGTTGAAAACTGAGTGGATCAAAGTCGTTCTGCTCATCTAAGATTCTCAAGCATATCACAACAGATTTGGTTTTGTTGTTGCTCTGAGCCAAGAGTGACTGTGTCAGAAAGGTTTTATTTCTCCATTTGATGAACAACAGGGAAGCTGTCATTTTCAAGGCAGAGAGCCAAAGTTAAAAGGGAATTTTATTGTTGTTACAACTAATATATGTTTTCTGCTCCCTTTTCTGAGTAATCTCCACACTAACTCCCCATAAAAGCCAGTTTTTATTTCGAAAGACAAGATTAGAATGAAGTTTGGAGAAACTGAGGCAAAGATGATAAAAGGTATAACAGCTCAGCAATGGTAACTAAGGCACTGAAGAGGAAAATTGAGATGTTTTCTAAAATAGGGCACTAGTGAACTGAGGATCACAAGATGTCCCAGTTGGTAGAGCACTGCAATTTGGTTAGCCACTCCAGCCTACTTCTTTTACATAGGTCCAGAAAGGAGAAGGAACTTAAGAGCAGAGACTATCAGAGTTGCAAGTGACCCAAGGGATCATCACATCCAAATCCACTGTTTTACAGGAGGGGAAACTGAGGCCCCAGAGAGAAATACCTCACCCAAAATTGCACATCTAAATAATAATAGCAGCACCTGACTCCAGCTCAATGCCCTGAATATTATGCCAAAATGCATGTACCCTCTCTGCCCTTTGTTGATCTGGAAATGATCACATGCACACCAATCAACTGGATCTTTGTGAATTAGACAGGAACATGGATACTATATCATATGTACACTTAGAAGTCCCCGTTTGAAATTCTAGAAAAGCTCTATGGCAGTGAACAGAAATTTGTCAGTGTGTGAGCCTTCAAGATGGGAGCTCCCTCCACCTAGGAAAATACCCATCCATCCATCATTAAGTTCAAGTCTTGAGAGTCTTAAAGCTCGGAGAGATAGGGTCATACAATAGTAGGTGTTGGAGGCGGGAGGTGACTCCTCTCCTGAGTTGTAATGTCACGAGACGAAAATGAAACTTGCTTTAGTCGAAAGGATGAGTACATTTTTCTAGTGTGGCTTCCTGGTCCGTGCCTTTTGCCCGTGGTGCTTCCCTCATTGGCAAAAATGAAAAGTCTCATTTCAAGGACGTGAATGTAACCTCTGGCTTAAACATGGGTCCAAAGATTGGAGAGCTCCAAGTAAGAGCAGTGATGGCCCAGAAGGGAGTGTCAAACTCGCCTTCTCAGCTATAGACAATCCAAAGGAGAAAGGAGGAAAAAGAAATCTCATGTTGCTGAACAGGACACGGGAGACAGAAAAGAAGTGTAGACTAAAGCCCATGCTCCCTCTCCAACTCTAAGGAATAGAAGTCCTTACCATGAAAGCTCTCTGAAAATTGCAGTGCCTGCCTTTCAGCAGTTCTTATGAATTATTTCACCAAATTTCTAGTGACTAGAGCAATATATTTTCTCCCTTTATTTATTGAGCATCTTAAATGTGCTAGGCTCTGCAAAGAACAGTCGCAAGGCAAGGGCGTCCTCCTCCAAGGACTTATACTTTAAAATATCATGACAGTAGAAAAACTAGGGAGAGAGGAAGAGGGAGTGAGTGAGACAGAGACGGAGGGAAGAGGAGAGAGGGAGAGACAGAGAAGAGGGAAAAGGGACCCTTTATTATAAAGCATGGCTGATATCTGGCTTCCCAATGCTGCGTGTCTAGCCATAATCAGGACAGAGTCAGCAAAATGTCGTCCCAAGACACTGGCATGGGAGAGCGCAAAAAGTTGAAATGATTTTTAGATTGGATAATTTGACAAAATGGGCCATTCCTGTTTTGCTGAGGTTTTCCCTCCTTAGTGTAGGAACAAATTAGCAGAAACAACTAGCTAATGTAGGAAAGATGCAGTGTTTGGGGGGTACTGAATGTGAGCAAGGGATGGAGAGAGGGGGGAAAGAGAAGGGGTGAGAGCGAGAGAAACAGAATATCTGCGTGGAGTATGGAGAGAGAGAGAGGGTGGAGGAGGAAGAAGAGGAGAAGAAAGCTGCAGGGGAGAGAGGGGGATTGATAAGAGAGAGAAAGAGATAGGAGGACAGGGAAGAGAGGCGGGAGAGAGATGGGGAAAGAGAAGTAAAAGAAGAGAGGGAACGCGTAAGAGAGGAGGAAGGGAAAAAACAGGTGGTGAGAGAAGAGAAAGACCAAGAAGAGAACAAAAGAGTAAGAGAGGGAGACAGAGAGGGGAGAGGAGATTATGTGAGAGAAGAGAGAGAGAGAGAGAGAGAGAGAGAGAGAGAGAGAGACAGACAGACAGACACACATGGAGGGGAAGAGAGAACAGGAGAAGGAAGAAGAGGGAGAGAGAATGGGTGGCAACAAAGAGACAGATACAAAAAAGCAGAGAGGGATGGTGGAAGGGAAAAGTAAGCAATGTGGCTTAGCAGATAGGGGACTAGCGTTGGAAGCAGGAAGATCTGGGTCCAAGCCATTGTTCTGACACATGCTAGCTTTGTATCCTGTGGTGTTAGATAATAATGGCAAAAGACTGATTTCCAAGTAAGCCCGAGCCAGCCCTGTCCTTGTACTATATGGATCTGGAGTCAGGGGACATAGGATTAAATCCTACTTCTGTCATTGTCCTCCTGTGTCACCTTGGGCAAATCACTAGATGTGCAGTTTCTTTCCTTCCAGATTCCTTGGAGCAGTTTTGGTTCAGTTCAGGGTTCTTAACAGAACTGTATTTCCAAAGGGAAGAAAAGCAAACAGATGGAGTTGGAGCATTTGCATTTAATTAGGCTAAACCTTGATAATGACTATGAAACTTGAATGAGCCCCTCTGTGTTGCCATTGGTAGGAATAGTTCTGCTGGGTATGGAAATGAACTTTTACCGTGGAGAGACTCTGGCCAGACACTGAGGATTCCCCAGCTCAGCAGTCCTTGCTCGTGTGACTTAGGTTCAATCTTTCCCCTTTTCTGAGCCTCTCTTAAAAAATGGGAGGGAAGGCTCCGAGCCGCTGGCCTCCAGGAGTCTCCATGAGTGCACCCTCCAAATAGCTCATGTGGTGCTAGGGCTAGAAATCTTTAGCAGACTTAGAAAATTGATCTGTTTGATTTTCTAGGAAAATATAACCTTCTGTTAAGACCCGCCACAACATCTAATGTTTTTCTGGAAAGTTGTGACATCCTACAGAACACCAAGATGTAGCGTGTGAAAGGATAAATGCTCATTGTCAGAAAGCATGTTAAATGATGCACACATGACCTCCTGGAATAGGATACACAGTGTTTGCCCCCATCCCCATGGAGGTTCCATAGGTTGACAAAATCCTGCCTTTCTAAAGGACACAGAGGCATAGAAAAGTGTAATGGCTCAGGGAAGTGAAAGGACTCGCCCAGGGTCACGGCCAGTATATGTCAGAGACAGCACTCGAGGCTGTTTCCTAATTGTGACACCAGCGTCAATACAAAGTATATTGAAAGTAGGACATTGTGATTAGAAGAACTGCCTTTCCTAGGGAGCTGTTGTGTGCTAAAGGGAGGTAAGGCTTCCTGGAGGTGAGGAGGGAGGACATTCCGGACATCCTGGACCATTCTGCACAGCCATGAGAAGAAGGAGTGTTAAACTCAGAGAAATAGCTTGCAGGCCGCTCTTGAGCATGTGAGGAGCAGCAATTGAAAATATGATTGGGAGAGTAGGTTGGGAACCAGATTATCCAGGTCTTTGACTGGGCTGTGGAGTTTGCGTAGTAGCCTACATATTTGGAGTCTTGTCCGATTGCTTCGAAATACTACTTTGGAAACCAAAGTAGGATTTACTGGGAGGAGACAGAGGTCAAGAGGAATATCTTTGCTAAGGGGGAACAGAATAGCCCTGGGAAGGCAGGTGGAGCTGACGGAGGAGCAGAGGGGAATCTCGATGCAATCCCGTTGAGGAGGCTCCCGTAACAGACAGAAATGCTTACCTTGGGGCAGCCATTTGTTGTCAGAGTCTCGTGCTTTTTAATCAAAGGATTTATCAAAGCCGGCCAGTTGTGGTGACCCAGAAAGTACTAGTGTTTTCTGCCATTGTGATAGAAGAACTGAGATCCCAGAGGCCAGACATCCCTTCCCAACTCATTATCTGTCATGGATCAGGGGGGTTGAGTAGGAGTTGTCATTGACAAAGCACTGGATGGTCAGTCTGCCACATATCAATTAATAGTGGATGAAGAAAAAGTCTGGGCTGACAATGTTAAAAAATATTTTGCTCTTAGCATCGCAATCATAGCTGGAGTTTTGTGTCAGCTCTGTCAGGAAAATAATGAAAAATGTTTAGTGCAAAGTGGGACAGGGTTCCCCAGTCTCCCACTGATAGGCTAATGAACTGGGAAGAAAAACCGGATGCAAACAAAGAAGCTCAGCCAGTTGTAAAGAGGAAAGCATAGAAATGATTTGTCACTTGATTCATTAGGAAAATATTTCCATTTGGCAGCTGAACTTGACCCCAAGAACAAATGTGACCTGAATAAAAAGATGTCTATGGTTATCAGGATAAAGAATTAAACTTTCCTTTAAAATCCAACTTAAACCCTGAATTTGGTAAGAAGATGCTACATGGATGGCAAAAGTTGAAAAGTCACTTAATTAGATTTCTCAGTAACCCCTAATTAATTTCCAGGAATCAGAGACCTTTAGTTTGGAGGTGACTTAGAAGGTCACTTCCTTTCCCTGGACTCCCCATTCCCCCCTATAAAATGAGAGGATAGGATTAGAATAGATGACCATCGAGAGTCCTTTCAGCTCAGATTCTATGAATACTACCCAGATTCAAATGCTTACAGCAGCCCACATTGGCTGTTTAACCTTGAACAAATCCCAACCTCTCCAGGCCTTAGTTTCCTCGAGTGTAAAATGATGGGACTGAAGTCGATGACCTCTAAGATCTTCTCAAGTTTCAGTGTGAGAAGCCCATAGGGCCTTCCCTCATCTCTCATGCAGGGACTCCTGGGAACCTGTAGATCTCCCAGCTTCTGTGTTTTCCTCGTTGCCAGAGCTCTTCTGATTGATTGTGTAACTATGGTGCTAGTGATTAATTGTCTCCAATAATCATAATCTACATTTTGTCAAGGTCTATAGAGATCTTGCTGTACACCTGCCCTGTGACGTTGGTAATATGAGTATTACTACCTCATGCCTCTGAATGAGTAAACCGAGGCTCAGAGAGGGTAATTTGCTAAGTCACACAATTAGTAAAATGTCAAGAGCCGAGTCCTTCCAAGTCCAAGTCCAGGGCTTTTTCAACTCCCCCCCATCCTCCTCCTCCAACAGCTCCTTTTTATTCATTCAAAGGGCAAGTTGGAGCTTTTGATTTCACCCATATTCCTCTTTGCTCCAGAAAAAAGAGAGACCATATAGCCTAGTGAGCCTTCTCTCTCCAATGTTGCCTAAAGCTGTTGCTGTCAGGTGGTAGCTGTCCACTGTACTCTGAAACAAACAACTATTTGTCTTGCCGGCAACTCCTGTCTCACTGTAATTTGAAGTTAGAATACAGCCTTCTATTTGGCAGCCACAAGCAATCTGTAACTTTTACAAACTGCCCGATTGAGAGATCAGAAAGTGCTTGCACAAAGACTCTATCCCTTAGCACCAAACATTTGAACCAAGAATCTTTTTCAAAAAAATGGTTTCCCCACAAAAGAGTGTGGTGGTCTTGTTTTGCTTGTGTTAGCAGATCTGGGTAAAAACCCAACTTCAAATACTAAAAAGAGAATCTGTAATTTACAAAATCCCTTACTCCTTCAATAATGTCTGGGGAAAGAAAAGACACCTTTGACAGCATCTACAAGACCCAAGAGACCATAAATCTAACTGTCAAAAACCATTGCCTCAGCCTCTGCTCTTAAAGTGATCTTGAGCCATGAGCGTACAAGGTATGGTAGGTGGATGGGCCAAATGAATACCCTGACATGGTTTCTACCATTCCAATCAGGCTCCCGCTGAGGTGTTTGAGTGGATCTCAGTGCTGCGTTTTAAGAGGGATACAGAGGAAAACAAATGGGATGGTAGGCAGTTAAAAACCAGGCCCACTTTAGAAACAGTTTGACGAAGTGGGCATGGTCAATCAAGGGGTCACTTGAGAGGGATGTCATATGCCTGCAATTTGAATAACTGAGGGCCTAACGTGCAAAAAAATCGATTATCTCTGGTGTGTGTAGTACATGAAGGCAGAATTAGAATCAGCACAGGTTGCTTGGGATCAGATGTCAACACAGCAGAAGGAGGAACTTTCTAACAATTAGAGCCTATTAACACAGACCGGGATGCCTCCTTAGGCACCCTAATCCCATTACTGGAGGGAGTTCAAGTGGAGACTGGGGAATCATCTATTTAATATGCTGTTAATGAAATCCCTGTATTAGGTGAGCTTTGGGATTCATGATTTCAAAAGTCCCTTCCAACTCCCAGATTCTATGATAAGGTGAAGTCATTAATACTTATTTTAAAGAAAAAAGGGGGAGGAAGTCATCTAGCTCTTTGTTTTAATCAGTCTCAGCAAATGTACTGAGTTAGTAGAATTTTTTTCAATATTTCTCTCCATGGTTGCAGTAAAAGTACATCTTATGATAGTGAGAATGATGTCTGCATGTTTGTATGTTATCTGTTTCTTGGAGCTGAAGTACTGGTTTTTTTTTAAGGACTAGCCTTATTTCTTTGAGGCCTTTGGCTAATGGACCCAATTTTATACTCTCTCATTCCTACTCAAAACCATCAAAAATACTTTGCCTTCCTGTGAAGAAATAACAATTTGTGGGTCACTGGTCATGTCTCTCATTTAAAGCACTAATAGTCAAGTCTATTAATGTCCCAAAACAGGCAGTCTTAGCTCTCACTGCTCCTTGCTCTCATTATGTATGGAGCCCCACAAGACTAGGGGATTTGTAGTTTCTTTTTTTTACTATGGCTAGATAATTCATCAATTAGCAACCAGTCTACTGGCCATGAGTCTCAGGAGACTTAGGTTGCTTAAACCATGAACAGCAGACTCAGACTGTCTTCAGGACCAAGGTCAGTGCCCTTCCAGGTAAAATCTGCTAGAACATGCCCCATGGGCAGAGGGCCTTCACCAAGCCAGGGTCATCCCTGCAAGGTGAGCTATCCAGAGAGGATTCTGTACAGGATCAGACTGCTTGTTTCTTTACTGGCCATCTCATGTTTTAAAAAGTTTTCAAATGTAGAATTTTAACAGGCATTCTAGAAAAAGTCAGGCCAGACTCTCTTAGAGATAAAGTAACCCTGAATAAGTCCTGGGGGATGTTTGAACCAAGGGGCAGAATGTTTAGTTTCCTTTCCAGTGTGTGAACAGAAATTGACCCCCACTGGTCTACAAGGTCATTATCTCTGGCAGGAGTTGCTGACCAAATGCAGTACCTTAACGGGGTTGTTACCTGAATCAAACCGAAGCCTCGTGCTAATGAGAGCAGGGGAGACTCTCTGAGGCTTTGCCTCCCCTTTTCTTCTTAGAGAAGGAGAGAACTCTTCAAACCCTTACTAAAAATGGCTTCTTGTGAATGGAAGAAATGTGTAGTGCTGTGCTTTCCCCTAATTTGGCAGAGCTGGAGAGAACTTAAAATTTAGAATGTCATCAGTAGAAAGAGACCTCAGAATCTAGACTATTACAGTGGAAAGGGTGCTTAGAACCTCGAATTTAGAATATCACATCTGAAAGAGATCTCAAAACCTAAGATATTACAACTGGAAAGGAATCTTAGAATCTAAAATGTTGCAGCTGAAAGGGACTATAGCACCCAAAATGTCCCAGCTGGAAAGGAACCTTAGAACCTGCAATGTCACAGCTGAAAGAAAACTTAGAATATTATCCTCAAATTTAGAATGCAAAAATTAAAAAGGACCTCGGGACCTAGAACGTCAGAGTTGGAAATGGATTATGTTCCATAGATTCTACAGCTAAAGGGACTCTTAAAACAGCTTAGAATGTCAGAGCGTGGCAATGGTACAATAGTCCAACCCTACTATTTTTATTTATTATAGCTTTTTAGTTACAAAAACATATGCATGAATAATTTTTCAACATTGACCCTTGCAAAACCCTCCGTTCCAACTTTTCCCCCCCTTTCCCCCACCTCCTCCCCTAGATAGCAGGTAGTCCAATACACGTTAAATCTCCAACCCTACTATTTAAACATGCAGGGGCCGCAACACTCAAGAATTATTGGTCTAAAGGAACCCTATTTCAGGGTGAATTTAGTAATTCAGCAGCCCTGGATCCAAATGAGTGTGACTTATTAATCTGATGACTGGATGTTCAAGCTTTAAGAATTTCTGTTCTCCAGATCACTTGCCATCACCCAGCAGGAGGTCTTTCCCTTACTGGCTGAATAACTGGGAATCTCCTTTGGTTTTGTCTGGGCTCTAAGGATCACGTGCCTGCAGTTTGCTTAAGTCACCAGCAGATGGCACTCCCAAATTTTTGCTTGGACCAGTAACTTGTTTGTCTTCAAGTGGGCCAACCTGTAATAAACTTGAAGATAAGCCCTTCTCTCTGATCGAATTGCCCCGTTATTGATGGATGATAACTTTTTATCTGGAACAACTTGCTTTCTTAATAGATAGCAGACTTTAAGGGTATTTTAAGGGTTTTTTGAATAAATTTTCGTTCAGAGAAGAGGCCATTAACTTTTGAGTCTCATTCTAAATAAGTTTCTGTATTTCTACAAGATTTAGTGCTAACTTATTGAAACAGCGCAATATAGTGTAGAGAGTGCTAGGGTTGGTGACAGATGGATGAGGATTCAACTCTTTACTTGATGAGATCCTAGGCTAATAACTTAGGCAGCTCCCTAGGACTTCCCTAAATGAGTCTTAGATGGGCTGAGAATTGTGGGACAAGTTTCCACACTGAGAATGGGCTCCAAATGTCGATAAAACTGTCGATCCTTCTTGTATTTGTAGGCAATGATAGCTTCTGATAAAAAGACTTTTCTTAGTTCAGTGTCTTCAATAAGTATATATGTAAGTAGTGTGTGTCTTCCTACAATAGGTAGGGTGTTGTGTTCTGAGCACTGGGAGCCTCATTGGAATAAGTATATAGTGAAGGTAACTTCTTGGAAGGGTACAACACCATATGGATATGTATGTTCTGCTGTGTTAAACAAAGTCCACACACAACAGACTGAAAATATCTGAGAGAAACCAGAAATATAGAAGCAGATTTCAATTCAGATTTTAGAATTAAACTGAGCTGAGCAGATGCTGCTCTATATCTCCCAGGCCCCTAAACACACACACACACACACACACACACACACACACACACACACACTCATTCATGGCTGTAGTTGGGAGAAGGTTCAACACTTTCCCATACTCCCAACTTCTTTCTTCACACCTATTGTCCTCTGGCCAACATATCGTATACTGCCAAAGTAATTTTTTCCCCAGTAATCATTGAAGCCTGAGGTTTCTTGACAGCAGTTGGACATGGGATGGATATAGGTCTTAGGTTGGCAAGTCTTTTCTTTGTTAATGGATATAAAATATTGGAGCCTTTAAAGACTTACTGATGTCTTGTATCTTAGAAGTTGAAGGCTACTGGCCAAGAGGAAGGCCAATAACCTGAAGTCCTCCAGCTCCTCTTGGCCCACTCATTTTGCCCTAGATCTCGTGTGGACAATTCATCATTCTCTATGGCAGGAGGCATGGAGTTACTGTCACTCTCTAACTGCTGAGAAAACTTATTTATAAAACAAGTCAGAGACTAGAATAAAGAACTTGGACTTGCCTACTATTTTTATTGAGTAGTGAACAGACATCAAGCCATTTGGGTTCTACCACAATGTGAATTCTAGATCCTTTAGGAAAAATTGAGTTTGTGCTGCATAAATCCAGAGTAGTAGGGGAGGATTTCACTGCTAGGATGGCAGTGGTCTCTAGCTTTTTCTTTGGTCATTATCAGGTTCAGAACTTTGTCACTCAGATTTTCCCCTAGTTCATTTTGTCCTTGTTACATAGAGCATGAGCGACCAACCAGCTCTTAAGGGCTGTCAATCCAGGTTCAAACCAAAGGAAAAGAATTTTACACACACACACACACACACACACACACACACACACACTGCCTCCACTCCAGACAGTTGTAGCTGAACTGAGAGCAGAATGCCCCTGGAAAAGTCAATTTGCTTTGGCCACATAGTCTGATCAAAAGATAAAAGGTGTAAGGAGTGGAAATAGTGGATAGGGCATTGAATGTGGAGTAAGGCAAATCTGAATGGGTTCAAATCCAACATCGGGCACTTAGCTATGTGACCAAGCCACTTAACTTGCTGGGACCTAAGTTATGTCAGCTACAAAATGGAGTGGGGAGTGTAGAGGACTCTGGGGCTTTAAAACTCTCTTTTAGCTCTATGATGTTAATACCCTATAGAATTGTGACATTGAGCTTCCTATCCTATTAGAATTCAGCTTTTCCTCCCAGGAGGCCAGTTTCCCACAATTACTGCTTCTCTGAGTCACTAATATACAAAAGCCTACCATCCTCGGATCATGATGGAAGGATGGTTATTTATTGAAATGGAAGCCGATTCTGTTCAGTAAGGCTGATGAAATGTCCACCAACTGAGTGTTTGACTGATACCTCCCTGGTCCTGTTAATTATCTAGTGAGGAGCCTGAGAATCATTGGTGTGGTTTGAGCTTTTTCAACTTGGCTTCTTCCAATGATTAAATAAATGCAATGGTCAGTATGGGATCAGGACTCAGTGTAGGAAGATAGTCTATTGTCCCTCTCTGGGAATTCCACATGTCACTATACAGATGAGCAAACCGAGGTCCAGAAAGGAAACTTGACTTGCTACATCTAGAGACAGGAGGGACTTGGAGCTCTGCTCTTCTGACCTCTGTGGCAGCCATGAAAACAGCCCCAGCCCCCATTTTTCATTGGGGTGAAACAGGTGGCTTCCCTATAACTTGTAGGGAGATTAAAATTCAAAACTATTTAGTGAGTTCCAGGAAATATTTCCAAAGCTTCCTTTAAATCCTCTCTTTTTAGAAGTCTGGCAGCATACGATTAAACCTCAATGACGACTCCTGGGGAAAGAGAAGGGAAACTGATGCCAGCTCGCCAAAGGGAAGCCGCTCAGTTACCTGATGATGACAAAAGCAGCCTAGAAAAGGGAATTTTTCAACACTTCCAAAAGTTTGTTGCCAAGGCTTGGAGGGCCAGTGTTTTAACCACTTTATCTTCTCCTAGTGTCATCTCAGCTTTGCCAGAAAACAGTGCCTGGACAGAGTTTACGGTGTGGCCGATTGGTGTAGTTATTTAGCCCATCTTGCCATGTGTCCAAATTAAGACAGTTTTCCTGGTCACCTGTAAAATATTCCCGAGCTAAGCCCCAAATGGCCAGAGAAGCAAGTCATTTTGTGTTGTAGTCTCTTCCCTGTTCCCAGTCTTCATGAAAAGATGAAGAATATCCAAGAGAGGTAGTGTGCATGGTAGCAAGTGAGCCAAGGAGTTCAATCCTGAATCAGTCTGCAGCAAGTGGCAGAGGCAGGAGGTTCTCTGACTTTGATGTCAGCATATCTTGGAGGATATAACCTCTAGCTGGCTCTCCAGCATTTCAAAACCCCTGCCTCACTTTAGTGAGCAGCCCACTTTGAGGACCGCCATCCTATTCCCTAGAAGTGGAGACCTTTCCACAAATAATTTGCAGCTGTGACCAAAGATGGGCAAAATCAAGGACTCCCTCTTCATCTCCCTCTCCTTATCTTAGTCTCCTAGAAGTTTCTGCAATAGAGCAGAGAGTTCAGCGGCTTATTTCCCTTGTTGTGCAGAAAGTTTTTCACCCAGTGATGGGCTGTAGGGATTGGCAACTTTACATATTTAGGGCTGTAGCGTCACGGCCCCATAATTGACAGATTTGCTACAATAATGACTGGAAAGGGTTGGGATTGTTTTGACAAAAAGAATACTTAGAATCTGTGTCTGTTATGCAGAGATGGGAATTGTTTAAGTCACTTGATACAGTCTAGAGTTACCTGGTCAGAAATAGTAGCATGTATCCTACTGGGCTGGGATCCCCTAATGCCGGCTATCACTACTACGGCAGGCCAATGGAGGAAGGGGGCAGCTTTTGTTAAATGGGGTAAGGGGCTGCCGAGGGATAGGCTTAATGCTGAGATGACAGTTGCTGAAGGGGCTCCCTTGTCCCTGGAGATTTTTAGCAGGTGGTTTTGGCCCGTAGGAGCTGCCTTTGGAGACATGTAGCTCACTGGGGAGGCGTGGGGTTGTGGATGGTATTTAGCAGCACATTGAAACTAGTATCAAACCTGGGCTGGACTGGACAGGCCCTTAGGAGGAAGTTCCTAGAAGGGGAAGGGACAAAATGGGAAAAAGAAGAGAAAGGCAAGCGAGTAGACTGCAAGCTTCTGAGGCTGCCGGGAGGAAGCTGGCAAAACAAGCCTCCCTCACAGGACACCATCTGTCTGTTTCACTGCATCTTATTCAAAGGCAGTTGTTGCCCTTCTCCCATCGCACCTTAAATGTTTTAATCCATTTGGCTAGAAAAGTAATTCTTTAAGTGAGAGGAAAAGGGGCCCGGCGCAAAGGACACCAGGGACAAACAAGTAGATGAGGCCCCCTGCCCCCCCAGGACCTCATAGAGAAAGAGATGGGCTGTCTGGGCGATCAGGAGAAATGAGGGGCTGTGGCCCTGCCGTGTGGCCAGCTGCCCCAACAAGGAGGATGCTTTTTTCCCTTCTCTTCCTTCCCCACCCCTGCCCCTCCTCTCCTGCACCTTGCCATAAGCTGCTCACCTTTTCTAAAGAATGGCTGTGGGTAGTGTTGAGGCTGGAGATCAGCTCTACCAACAGTAGGGTTTGGGTGTCCCCCCAGAACTGTGGAGGACCCCTCTGCACAGCCCTCTGTGAGCTAGCACAGCGTACTCTTTTCTAACTGCATTGACAAAAGAAATAGGTTTCCACGTGCCATCAGCTTCAGGGAGGGGGCAGTAATGGAAAGGTCTGAGATTGGAAAGCCATGATGGAAAAACCCCAGCGTCCTTTGTCAGACTGCTGTGCTGGGCTTTATTGCATTCAACAGATGCTTCAAGACGGCTCCAGCATCTCAAGGTTTCCTTATTTAAACCCAGCCTGGCTGAGCTGCTCTCCCAGGCCTGGCTGCAGGTGCCATTCGTGTGCCCCCTTTCAGATCTGTGGGAGTGGTAGGGATCCCTGAAGTTGGCTTGGTGTCTGGCTTTTCCCTGGGGCTGCTACCATAGGTTCTGACCATCTTGTACCCCCACATTGAAGAGAAGAACCTGCTTCTCCCCCTTCTTCTTGGTCCCCTGCCCCGCTCCCCTCAGTTAGGGACTCCAGCAGGAGAAAGCTCAGAGACAAGATTCCACCGGCCTCGCCAACCATGGCCAGAGCAAGCCCTTTCCCAGCTTCTCCAGCCCAACCGACCGGAGCACCTGGGCTGGGATCGTTCGGACCTGGCGAGAGGCTTTGGAGCCAAATATCCCCAGAAGAGCAGAAATCTTGGGCTTGTAAACCGACGGCTTTGCTGCTCCGGATGGTCAGGGTCTGGGCTGTGGGCCGGGAGTCTTAGCTGCACCAGGAGAGCCCCCCCCCACCCCACCAACCTCGGGCCGAGCCGGGCAGTGGTCCGTACCCTCCTAAAGCAGGACAGAGCCAGGATCGGAACCGGGCCAGAAATGGCTTCTATTCCCATTCTCACGCCATACTCTCCCTTAGCATGGGGGACTTGGGAAGGAAAGAGGCCCCCCACATACTGCTGTTCTCTCCTCCCTTGTGGGGGCAGGTGGTTGGAAAGGGTCCCTCACCACCCAGATGAGCTCTCCCTGGGCCTCCACGGGGGCACCTCCAGCTGGAGGCTGAGGATATGGGGGCACTCTGGGGGAGAGCTGGGGGTTGGGCCCACTCCCTCCCTCGGAGCCCTCAGTGGAGGACATGTGCCTAGAAGGGGCTCTGGCTGCCTGCTGTCCTCCCATCCCTGGCTTCCCGTCCGTGACTCATCCCCCTCTCCCCGAGGCTTCTAGCCCCCGAAATGTTCTAAGCTCCCTGGCGGGCTCCAGACCGGCAGTGAGGCAGATCGAAGGGGGTGTCGGTAGCGAGGGTGATTGGCTGCGTGTTGCCCCGCCTCTCCTCCCCGCATTGAGGCAGGGTCTGCCCCGCTCCCCCAGCCTCCCACCCCCTGAAAGTTAGTTTGGTGGAGGGCATAGCTTGCTGCCACCATGCGGAAGGGAGGGGAGCCCGGCCCTTCGCGCTGGGACCCGCTCTGTCCGTGACCCCCTTAGCTCCCGCAGTCCCGCCACCCCCTCACCAGCGTGCAAGGTGGTGCGCAATCCAGCGCGCGCCTCCCCGGGCCCCTGCGCTCCCCTGCGCTCCCGGGCAGCCGGTCCTCCCCAGCCGGAGAGCGCCTGGCCGGCCACCCTTTGAGCCCCTGCCCAGCCCCAGTCAGAGCGCGGCGCTGCGTTCTCTGGGCCTGGCAGCCTCTGGGTTTCTGCGGGGAGGGGAACGCAGAGGTGCCGTGCGCTCCGCCCGGGCTCCTGCCCAGCCTTGTCGGCCGGCTCCGCAGCTTGCTCCCGTGCCCTCCCGCAGGCGCAGGCAGCTCCGGGGGACCCTATGTGTGCGCCCGCCGCCTCCCAGCACGCCCTCCTGCCGGCGCCCGCGGTAAGTTTGGCACCCCCGCCCCCACCGCAGCACCCAGCACGCACCGTGCCAAGCGTGTGCTGGCTGCAGACCGCCCTCCCCGGCAGGGCCACCAGCCCTTTGGCTGGACTGGACCCTTGTGACCAGAGCTCCCTCACGGCCGGGGGGGGGGGTGCCTCTTAAAACTGCCCCTGCAATTTGCACGCCCACTGGCTGCCCCCCCTCCCTGCCTAGGCTCCCAGGCCGGAGCTAGCCATGTGTGCGCACTTGCCATGCGGACCTCCGTGCCCCAGGCCAGCCTTGCGCATTCGGTCCAGGACCTGGGGGCACCTGGGTCAACAGCAGGCCCGCTGCGTCCCAACGCCAGCGCTCAGCAGCTTGGCCTGGGGGCCTGGTACTGAGGGCGCGCCTGCTCCCAGCTGTTCTCAAACCTGCCCCCTTGGGCTTGTGATTTCAGTTCCCTGCTTCCCTGGCCCACCTCATTTCCCTTTATTTCTTGGTATACTTCTTTCTCTAGAAGCGCACCCCAAGGCTCAAAGGGGTCCCACTGAGTAGAACCTGCAAATGACTGCGGAGCAGCCCAGGCTGGAAAGCTGGAAAAGTCCAGCTTGTTGCACCAAGCCTGGGGGGGGGGCTAGAATGGGGAAGGGGGCTCAGGCTGGGAGCTGCTCTGGAGGAGGGGCTGCCTCAGCTGGTGCCTGCTCCCTCCCGCTGGCCCGCTTTTACAGGCTGTTCCGTGCTGTCCGAGTTCCGAGCCAGAGCTGGAAGAGTCATTCGTTACCATTTGTGGGAGCCAGCCCCGTCAAAGCCGCCGTGGGGATGCAGAGCTGAGAAGTGCCCAGGACGCTGGCCTCGCCCAGTGGCCCTGAGGCAGATAGGGCGGGGAGGCCAAGGCAGGGGTCCCAGCTGCTTGGGTGCTGAGGCAGGAGGGTCCCTCAGTTACCCCGGGCTGAGCTGGAGTGTGAGAGTGATACATGTAACCATTACTTCTCCTGCTCGGACACTGACAGCCTTAGCCAAGGCGAGGAGGAGAGCAGGGTCCAGGATGCTGGGATTCTGACAGCAGTCCCCTCCCTGCTCATTCTTACCCTGGCCAGATGCCCTCTTCCTGCCATTAGTGGGAACGGGCTGCCTCTGAAGCAGGAGCCAGATCTTCAGATTCAGGGGACCCTTCAGCAAATGCCATAAAGCATCTATTTGGGCAGGCTGCGGAGAACAGTCTACTCACTTTGAGTATTGCTTTTCTTTGGGCATGTTTAATTTAAATTAAAAAAAAAAACCTTCCAAGATAGCCTGATGCCTGGGGAAAATGATTTCTTCTACTCTCTTCCCTTTTCTTAAGGATCCTTCCTGTACTGGAGCTTGGTAGAACAGAGTGAATAGTAGGGCTTCTTCCCTTGCATAGCTCCCTCCTCCTTCTTACTCCCCCATTTTGAGGAGAAAATGTGAGAGAGTTGTTTTCCTCCTTGCAATTTCTCCAGTGACAGATTGGCTTTCTCACCAGCAGGAACAGCCCTGAACCTCTAAGGGCTGGCTCAGACTAGTTGGGTCAATGCTCAGGTAGGAATTTGGAAACCTTGTCTTTGCCTCCTTCTGGTGACCTCTGCCCTTTTGGATAATCTGGACATGGAAGGGTTTGGGGGTGTTTCACAACTGTCTCTGCTGCAGTCATGGGGAGGGGAGAGGGAGACTCCTAGCTCCTTCTCCTTCCACAAGCAGTAGGGATCCGTCTGAGATCAACATGGAGAGACGGTGTTGGGTGCATTTGTCTTTAGGAATCTCTGGAAGTGATTATGTTGCGGAGTCTGCTTTCTGTCACTGTCTTTTGAAGAGTTCAGGTAAAGCACAGTCTTTGAGGATGAAAAATCGGAAAAGAGAAATTTTTATTGATGATGGGGGGAGGGCAGCTGCATGAGCCCTTCACTTGTGGCAGGTTAGGATGCTAAGCTCTTTGCCGAAAAACTGGAAAAGGAATACTCTCAGCTTGCTTTCCTTGGTTTTCCTCTGAAACATCTATTGTTTAATCACCATGGACAGTTCAGCATGTAACTGGAAAGAGCGGAGGATATTAGAGCAGTCATAACTGCTGGTCAGATCTAGTTGACTTCAGTAGTTTTGTGTCTGTTCCCAGAATTCAAGTATTTATTAGCTACCAACTGTCTACAAAGGTGCTGTGCTAGTTGCTGAGAATACTCCAATGTGGATGTTGCAGTTGCTGAGAATACTCCAATGTGGATGTTGCCTCCAGCAGTAAAGATCCCCACCCTTGCTTGCCTGCTAAGCCCCTGTAGCTTTCATCTGTGACCTCTCACAAATCAACTACAAGGGATCCTGCCCATTTTCTGGGCAGCTTCGCTGTTTCTGGCGATGTCCCTTAGAGCACCTCTTCAACCTTCACGCCTTCCATCTCCCTTTCGGCTCCCCTTAGGAGTAGTCCCACCTTTGAACAGCCCACTTTCAGGACCCTGACCTCTGAAATTCCCTCATCTGATCATAGTCTTCCGCCATCATACTTCCTTTGGGCTGTACGTTCCCTGAGACTGTGGCTGGTCTCGTTTCTTCCTTCCTACCAGTCTTGTCTCCACATTTAACCTTTTCCACTGGATGCTGTTTTCTACACTCGCTCCATGCTTTTCTCCTTCCTTCTTTCATGCATCATCCCATTACTGCTAATGCTCAGCTGCAGCTCATCCCTCACCCAATAGTAACTTTCCATCTATGCAAGAAAAGTTGGGAGCCAGGAAGATAACCCGTATGGCCCTTGGTGAATTGAAGTCATGGGGGCCAGATAGTCCCAGGGGGGTGAAAGACCTTGCAGATGTGAACATTTCTCTTCTGTCAGAGACATCTGCACTTACCTCGGCCAGGAAAGGCGTGGCAGGGTTCCCGAAGGCCAGTGAGCCCTGGATTGTCAAAAGGGAGCAGACAGTAGAGTCTGTAAAGTTTTAGGGCTGGGATCTTGACTTTGATTCCTGGCAAGCTTCTATAATACATAATTAAAGGGATGGTGAGTGAACATCTAAAAAAGGAAAGAATTGGCACGAGCTTATCAAAACTGAGCATAGCAGACTCCCCTTAGTTGCTCTTGTGTCCATTTTCCTAGACTTCGAGCAGCCTTACAGCAGATCAGCCTTATACAGTCTCCCCGGGGTTATTGTAAGGATCAAATGAAATATGTAAAATAGCAAAGCATTTTCCAAACCATGAAGCACTCTGTAAGTGCTAGTTGCTATTATTATCTTCAGGACAGAGAAGGCTGGAGACGTGGTTTGCCTGGATTTTGGCAAACGATTGGAAAAGGCCTCTTAGGTTATTTTTTGGGAAGAAAAAAAGAGATGCGAGCTAAAGGAACCGACAGTTTGGTGATTTGTACCAGGTCATCTGACCAGACCCCAAAAGTACTCTAAGGATGACCTGACTCCAAGAGCCCCAGCACAAGTCCCCACGAGGCTGTTCTCTCCTTGTTGAAAACCTTAGAGAGGGCAATTCTTGGTCAGAAACAGGTTGGACTTAGATGCTTTCTGAGGCGCCTTTGCCTCTGCAGTTCTGTAAATCATCCCTTTCTCCTTTCCCTGCAGTTGCCAAACCCTGTGGATGTTACCTTTCTGTCACCTGCCTCTTTTTCTGCACTCCCACAGCCAATGAGACAGACAGAAAGAGGAGAGAGACAGACAGTGAATGTGAGTGTGTGCCTCTGAGTATTAGTTCAGACCCTCAGTACTGCTCACCGAGCCTATTGAACCAGCCTCCCAAACTGGCCTTGCTTTTCAATCCATCCTCCAAACAGCTACCAAAATAGCCTTCTTAAAATGGAAGCTTGTCTCGTATCCCTCAGCTCCCAGACTTTCAGTGGCTTCCTGTCTCAAGACATAGGGTAAGATCCAAACTCCTCAGCCCAATATAGTCTCACTCGGAGCTTCCTTACCACAGGCTCCGTTGCAGTTAGCCTAGACTGCTAGCTATTCCTTGAATCAGACTTGCCTTTTTCCAGTTGGCTACTTCTCTGTCCCCTGAGCCTTTCTCTTCTTTCCAGATTCGGCTCCCATCCTCACAGCCTGCTATCGCTGTTTTCTCTATTCTCAGCCGACCTCCCGTTCTCATTTGTGTGCACGCCACATACCCCAACGTGCTCCATGCCGTGCCCTCTCCTGATTGCCCAGCACTTGGCGGGCTTAACACGTATTTGTCGGATTTGAGAGAAAGGGGCTCGCTGAAGAAAACTTCTCCCCACTTCCCTCTTTGGTGTGATTCTCCTTACCCAGTCCCCGGCCCCCTCTGCTAGTCGGGACAGGCCAGATGCCCGATTTGAGCCGGTGTTTGGGCTTTGCCCCTTTTCACGGTCCTTCCTGGACATGGCACCGTCCTCTCAAGGTCCCCTTCCATAGGACTAGGATTCAGCCTTCTCCCACGCCCAGACATACCAGCCAAGGCTGCTTGACTCATCCTCCCCGCTGTCAGGAGACGGAGGGACAATTTGGACTTTGAAGGTGACAGTCACTGGAAAAGCAGAGTGAGTTTGACAGTGAAATATACTAGCTCCCTCTTATCTCCGAGCCCTGCTGGTTGCTGCCTCTGGTTTTTCAGGGCTGCTGTTTCAGGCTAGGGAAACTGCCTATGAAGAGCACCGATGAAAGTTCTGGGCTCGGGCAGGGACCTCCGGAAGGCTGACCTTGCAGCCTCTGGGCTAGGACACGGCTGAGTCAGTCTCCGGACAGTTGCTGGCAGAGGAGCAGCTGGCTGATGGGCAGAGCAGGGAGAGTGAGGCAGAGTGGGCTGCTCATTGCCTTTTAGTGTGTGGCAAGCTTAGGGACTGGCCATGAAGGAGAGTGGGGGGGGGATGGGGCCTTCAGAAGGCAATTAATTAGCTTAGGTGGGAAGATGAGTGTGCAGGGATGAGCCTGTGTGCTTGTGGGGGGCTGTGTGGTATTAACATTTCCATGAAATAGGGATCATGTTCTTACATTAAAAATAATCCAAAATTTCAGAAATTTCATTAGGGATTTTGTAGAGGTTAGAATGATCTATTTCAAACAAGGAAGGACCTTGAAAGTACAGCCAACATGCTCCTTTTTTTCCTTTTTTTTTTCTTTAATTAAAGCTTTTAATTTTCAAAATATACACATGAATAATCTTCAACATTCACCCTCGCAGAACCTTGTGTTCCAATTTTTTCCCTCCCTTCCCTCCACTCCCTCCCCTAGACGACAAGTAATCCCACTTGATTTGAACCTGGGTCCTGTTGTTCCAGTGTAACAGTTATAGATTTGGGCAGAATGGTGATGAGGAGCCTATGAGCCTAGTTCTGATCTGGCCTGAAACACTTGCCAGCTGTGTGACCCTGGACAAGTCACTTCATCCTATTTGCCTCAGTTCTGTCATCTGTAAAATGAGCTGAAGAAGGAAATGGCAAACTTCTCCAGTATCTCCACTAAGAAAACCCCAAATGGGGTCATGAAGAGGTGGACATGACTGGGAAAATGACTGAATAAAAAAGACTTGGGCTTGAATCTCCCTCGAATGCTAGGCTGAATTCCTCCGAGCCTAAAAATCCCCTTATTCAGAAATAATATAATAATATTAATTTTATATATATAATAGTAATATGTTAATATTATATTATATCTTAAAATAGGGGTGGGATAATAGGATCCACCTTCCAGGTGCTGTAACAAAGGCAATAATGTCCATAAAAGACTTGGCAAACTTTAAGGTGCTCTATAAATAAGAGCTCTGACCTGGCCAGACAAAGCATGGAGTTTGGGAAAGGTCTCTTGCGTTCAGCTCCACAGCAGGAGGGCAGAAAGCCAGGGGAGGCACACACAAAATATTAAGAAGGTGGTGAGTGAGTGAAAATGGGTGGGCTACATTGAAGATGGCTGGAGGAGGAAGTTGTCACTAACCAGTGCGAGAATTGGACAGCTGTTCTATTAGGATCACAATTTCCCCCGGCCGCGAGGCCGGCGCAGCTCAGCAGTTGTCAATAATGGGCGTCTGATTTTCGTCATTTATACAAGGTTGCCCGTTAGATATCACTGTCTCCCATTCGAGGTCTGTCTGTTCTACCCTCCTGAGTAGCTGGGACAGGTGCATTGTTGTAATTCATTTCATTTTGACCAGGGATGTGAGAACGTTGCAGGTAATTAGGTTTCCCTTGGATTACTTCTAAAATACAGAAACTTGAATCCCACTATGACTGTAGCTTCTGAAAAATCCTACCACTGCCTTATTTTTTTTCAGCTTCTGCCAGGTTTTAAAATTCTTGCCCTGCACCAAGGGATAATCTTTCTCCTAACTCAACAAGCTTAGTACAGGTCGAGGAGACAGGGCGATACGTACAGTGTGAAGAGATTTGCAATTGAAGGAGGTGGTTCTGAATCTTGTCTGTGTGACATCCAGAGGGTCACTTGGTATCTCTGGACCTCGGTTGCTTTTCTGTAAAATGAGAAAATAGATTAGATCATGAACTTTGAGGGTCTGGGGAGATGAGGAGAGGATCAAAATTGGTTTTTGTCAGTGAGACTTCTCTTGATTCAAGATAAAATTCTTTTCTTTTTTTTAGTTTTCAACATTCATTTTTGTGAGATTTTGTGTTGCAGATTTTTTCTCCCTCCTTTCCTCCCTCCCTTACCATCCCCTCCCCAAGACAGCAAGCAATCTGCAATAGATTATACACGTACAAAAGGATGCAAAATATTGCTAACTATTTCTTGATTTTTGGATACAAAATAGAATACGAGCTCAAAGAAACATAGTTGTGATATAACAATTTAAAATGGAGTCTCAGCTGAGACTTAAGAGTCTTTCTTAAAGACTTAAGAGTCATTCTTAAAATTCTCTTCTGGCATCTTAGCATTTTTTCTGAAATGAAGAACCCAGTGATAAAAATGTCGCTATCAGACAGAGAGTGGGCAGAGAGGAAAAAATAACATGGAGACAGAATGACAAGTGAAGAAATGTTGTCACTGGAGTAATTTGATTTCCTCTTTGTTACTAAGCTTTATATTTTACTTTAAGAAAATGCCATTTTTTGGGGGATCTGCCAAATTCTTTAATTAGAGATTTGATAAAGCCGTACTGAATATTGAGTCTCCTGATTTGATAAAACAACAAGCTGAGGCCAGTTATTTATTTCTGTAGCACAGTGCTAAAGACATATCTGGAAACCACCGGAAAATGAGGCTAGAAGGTTGACAGTTTGGGTGTTTCTTTATGTAAACATGAAAACCAGCATAGATAGAATGGCCTTGAAAGCCTCCTCCCTGCCTCTTGTAGAACCTTCTTACCCGATACTGGCAGCTCACCCTATAAAGTGTCACTGCCAGGTCCTTCCCATTGATTGGCCAACACAAGAGCAGAATCTCGGCTCTGGCACTTGGCTCATCTCAGCTTGTCTTGCTTCTTTTGACCTCGACTTCCACCTCGGTAAAATGGACCCAGAGAGCCTTTTCAGCTCTGGTCACTGCCCAAGATCTACTATCTAAGGTCAGTTCCTCTGGTCCTCCCGGCCAGCCTGCTGCCCTTTGTTACGATACAATGGAAGATCTTGGAAAGCTCGAGAATCCAGACACAAGTTTGGCTCTCAGCTCTACTATTTCTTAGCTGTGGGGCCTTTGCTGAGGCACTTTTATCTATTTGGCTTCAGTTTCCTCCTCATCTATGAGATGAAGAGGTTAGAAGACCCAGTAGGAAGCTTAGGTGTCAGACACTGAACTTGAACACCAAAGACCTGGATTCAAGTTGAGCATCTGACACACAGGAGCTATGTGATCATAGAAAAACCACTTAGCTCCACATACTTGAGGCAGCTCTCTCAGACTCAGTTCAAGATAGATCAATGATCAGATGTTCCATCCTAGGAATTCTTTATACTGAGGAAATCACAGATCCAGGCTCTATCTGGTATAGGTGAAGGTAACTCCCAAAGCATTACAGTACTCTGAGGCACGAGCAAAGCCCTAGATGAATTCTGCTACAAAAGAAATTATCAATAACGAATAGCTAGGATTGGATGGCTTCATAACCAAAAATAGAAAGATGAGGAGAGGAGATCAGTTGGTTTTGGTTTTTGTGAGGGTCTGGTGGTAAGAAGGGATAAGATGAATTCGGTTTTAGAACTCAATAATTGTAGCGTTGGAAGAGACCTGAGAGGTCATGTAGCATAAGCCAGTGTTCTTCCCCATCCACTATAAATGGCAATCCAGATTTTGCTTGAATTCCTCCTGTAATGGAGAACTCACTACCTGATGAGGCAGCAATTCCATTTGAGGGCAGCTCAAATTATTAAGAAGATGCACACGTTCATCCGATGTTAATCCAATTGTTTAGTTTTTACTCATCCATCTGTTTCTGCCTTCTGAAGCTGCATTGGGTGTTTCATATCGATGTGAAAATGGGATACCCAAAGAAAGAGTTCCAGAAGGCAGATGGAGATAGGGGCCAAAGCTCTGAGAAGAAAATAAGGCCAGAACTATATGGGAATCTTTAGAAAAGGTGGTAGAACCTATGAGAATATGAAATTTATCTAAAGATAATGTGTACCGTTGGAGTGAATGGAAAGCAGTGCATTGGAGTTGGAAGGCAATCTGATGTCAGGGGAGGAATTCTCATGCCCTAGGCTCTTAGGCCTGGCTCTACCATTAACTACCTGTATGGTGTTAGGCTAGTTCCCAAGACTCAGACTACCCAGCGTCTCCCAGCTGAGAGCCTAATCTTGTCATCAATTTTCCAGTTGTCAAAACCCACTCTAGGAATCCGAGTTAGAGGATCTGGGTTTAGGATCCCAGATAATGACGATCATAAATCTTAAACTATATCATTTTTATTAGGCAAAAGAGGGGCCGTCCGCCACTGGATATGAGGAAATATCTCCACATCCAAGGCATTTCCATGAATATAGAACTTCCCTGCATCGAAAAGCATCCTATTGGATTGGTGGGAGGAGGGAGCTCTATAGCAGGGGAGACAAATAGCTTTCTTTTTCAGGATAGAGTAGTTAAGTGAATTCCAAGATGTTAGCCATCAATAACAAATTACTCATAACCTTTTCTAGGTGACTTCTATTTAAACTTTTGCGCAGTGATAGCCTCCGTAGAGTATTGTTAAAGAATGGAGAGGGAGATGAAATCCAACTTCATTTGAGAAACTGCTAAATTATAAATGATAGCTCTTCGATTAGATCCTAAACAGAGCTCCCCAGAGCACAGAAACAGCATAGCAGCAGAGACTCATCAGCCAGTTTGGGCTGGAGAGCATTGTGTGACAGCTGGCAGTGGGCACATGCTGGTTTCCCTGAAAGGTGAAACGCGATAGATTCATTACTGTCTGAGCTTCAAACATGTTTATGCTCAAAGTATTTAGTAAGGGTTCAAAAACTGAAACTGAAGGGCAGGGGGAGATTGAAAGAAGTCAAAGAAGTAATAATGCCCTTTATTGCTGTTTAGCGATCGGAAATGGTCTTAAAAGTCCAGTCGACTTTGGAACTGTACCAAACTGCAAACCATTCTAGCATGGTCTACTGGTGGTGAACCAAGTCTACTTCTTAATAAGTCTGTGCTAGCCACTGGATTATACTGAGTTAAGGATAGTTCCAAGAATCCCCAAAGGTTTCCACTGAACTGAGATCAGAAAGAGAGACAGTGGTCAGCTGTCATCAAAGTGAGCAACATTCATTAAGGAAGGTGGTGGTCATTGGTAACCACGATGAAGCCAGTTCAGTTGAGCCAGCCCTCAAGGGGCACAAGGTAACCAAGGCTCCAGAGGAATTTTTTTTCTCTCTTAGATGTCCAAAGTTCAGGAACATTTTTATGTAAGTCACCAGTAAGCTCTTAATTTAGAGCCCATGATTCCTAAAGCTGTAGCCAAAGTCACTGGTCCTGAGAGCACAGAGCTGGCCTGTTAAGTGGCCAAACCAAGCCATTGATCCTTGAGAGCTCTTTATTTTTTTTTTGAGGGGTGGGGTAAAAGGGAGGGAGGGAGGGAGGAGAAAGAAACCCAGGACTCCCAGCTAAGTACTTCAGAATGCTCAAGTACCCACATTAACAGCTTGCAAAGCCGCAAGACATTAAGTACTGAACATGGGAATCCCTAAGTAATAGAAGCAAAGTATGATGATTAAATGGGTAATGTACTTGCAGAGTTTCCCCTGTGAAGCACCATAATAATGATAATCTCCTCCATGACATTTTCACCGCGCTGCACTGAAGGCTTCACGGGAGATAGCGCGTTTGATTCTCACAACAACCTTGTAAAACTAGGAAGCCGAAGCCTAGAGATGGGGAGCCAGGAGGGACCCCGGAGTCCAACCTCCTCATTTTATACCATTGGAAATTGAGCACCAGAAAAGGACAGTGACATGCCTAAGGTCTCAGAGCCACTTGGCAGGCTTTTAACTTTGACCTTTTGCAGGGATCTAAATGCAGTCTTGCCTTGATACAGCACAGCTGCCAGAGATGGGGGAAAATCCTCTGAGGTTGTCTAATCCCCTCCCTTGTTTTACAAATGGAGAAACTGAGGGCCAGGGCAGGGTAATCGGGATTTAGACAAAGCATAAGTTTCATACAAGGCAGCTAAGTAAAGTACAGTGACCAAAGCCCTAACTTTTAAGTGATAAACAGGTCTGCCTCCTCCCTTGTCCCCTGGACCCCAATCTGGTCAGCTTGTCCGGAACATTGCAGGGACATCGATGAGAGATCTTCTCAAAAGTGGAACAATTAGCAACCAAAGATTCTGGCAGTATAGTCAATTAAATAACACCCCGCCCCACCCCAGTGTCCAGTGTAAAATCTTTTGGCACTTTATGGTTCTCAATGAAGCACTCAGTTAACATTTCATATATAGAACGTTAAAGCTTGCAATCTCCTCCTTTCTCTTCCTCTCCTCTGTTCTCCTCTCATCTCTCTCCTCCTCCCCCCTCTCTCCCTCTTTCCCCCTCCCTCTTTTCTCCCGTCTCCCCCTCTCTTCCTCTCCCCTTCCCTTTTCCCTATTTCTCTCTCCCTCCTTCCCTCTCTCCTATCTTCTTCTTCTCCTCCCTCTCTTTTTTCTTGCCCCTCTCTCTTTTCTCCTATTTCCCCCTCCTTCTCTCTCCTCCACTGACTACCTTTCCCTCTCTCCCCCTCTTTCTCTCTCCTCCTCTTCCCCCTCTCTCTCTGTCCCTCGCTTCCTGTTTCCCTCTCTCCCTCCCAAAATGTGGGAGCCTAACTAATGGTAGTATATATCTTGATAGGTCTGGGTTATAGATCCTAATAGCTGTGGCTTTCTGGCACAAGATTCAGGATAAGAGATAGCCTCTCAAAATAAGCAATCAGAGGAAAATAAAGGAATGGAATAAAACAAAATGACTTGAGAAAATAGAAGAAATGAATAATAGTGATGCAGACCCAGCAAGGTCAAATATACTAACTCAGTTTCCTATAAATAACATCGACCAGGTGAGAAAAACCAATCACGACTTAAAAAATAATCTAATTGTGTTCCCAGAAATTCCTTTCTGGCTCAATCTCTTCTGAAAATCAGATGAACCGTTCCCCTTTAATCTGGTTTCCCATTCTTCAAGGTTCTTGCAGATAAGCTAGAGTAGCAATATTTATAGACCATCTATTTTTCAATGAGAAAGTATGTCAAATGAGAGCATTCTTAGCCCAGTATATCAAATCAAGCAGAAGAGCGCAGGATGTGATTTGGCTTTGGGTTGAGTTTGGCCCTGCCTCAAGGCTCTGGAGCATCCTGCTCTGTGTTGAGGAGTGAGGAATGAATGCAGTCCCAGCCCACTGTCAGCATGACTTTTGCGATCGTCTACCTTGCGGATACTGTCAAGACAAAATTGTTGATATTAATTAACGTCTCTAAACTTGTAGTCATAAAAGGTCGGCCTTATCGTCTCTGTCGTTGCTGCTCTGGGGAAGGGAGTAGACGTGTGGTTTTTAAACGTAACGCAACTCCTGACTCACTTAATCCCACCATGACGTTAAACTCAAGTGCATCTGTGCTTTACACATCATAGGCACTTAGTACTTATTGGGTGATCTCTAGAGGGAGAGTAGAACCTTGCTCTTTTTTCTACCATTGCCTCTGTATTTGCCACATTTCTAATGTTCTGGGAGAAATTTAAATGATGGGAGGGATGCTATGTGCTTCCAAAAAAATAAATAAAATCTTTGCATCTAAAGCTGTCCTTCTTGTTTTTCTCCCCCGAGTCTTTCCAAGCCTGTGACGCTTAGAATATATTAAGTAGCAATGTCATTATACGGTTCCCATCGTCCTGCCACGTGAATGTAGAAAACTGTTATTTTCCTCGTTCAAAGGATATCGGTTCCTTAAAATAGCAAGTAGCTTCCAAATGGTCTGAGCCGTACCAGTCATTTTCACATATGAATACAATCATGGGAGAAATAGAATTGTGGGTTCCATTCCTTGGCAGCAATGTTCTAATACAAAGTATCCCCTTCTGGGAGAAACAGCTTTCCTATAAAGTCAGCTCTTAAATAAGTGAGTTTCTTGGGAAAGTAAACCTTCATTTCTTCAAGCTAGGTGCTATCTCATTTCTGCCATGATTCTAGGACAGAAATTGCCCTGGCCCACCTATGGTCCCTGCTCTTCATTTAGATTTAGTGCAGTTTGAATGTATAAATTTATAGCCCGGCTCTTCTGCATGGAGCTCCATCTATCACCTTCTTTACATCTAACAGAACTAGTGCCTTTGGATGTACCTTAATGTGCCGTTAACCTTGGTTTTCCGATCCTTCTTTTCAGGAGAAAGCTGATTTCTCCAGTGATTGAAAGAGACTGACTTCTCCACGTTGCCCACTTCCAAAAGTAAGTATACGCATGCCTGCATGCGGGAGCCAATCCCAAGGAGGGGCTTGAGGTGTCTGGGTCATGTTCGTTATCCAAAATGCCCGAGATGGAATTGCCTAGATATTGCTCATGTTGTTCTACCTCATCACGGAGAGAAGTACATCTTGAACGATTCCTCTTTTACTAAAGCAGAGAATCCTTTAAGTACCCTTCATTAAAACAGAGGACACAGACTAAGCTTTGATGTTGCATGATCCGATGAAATGATTGTGTTGATTTGGGATGCCTCGAGTCGAACCCAAGGGGTAACATAGTGTAGTGGGTAGAGGGCTGACCTTGGGGTCAGGAAGACCTGGTTCAAATCCTGCTTCTGTCTCCTGCTAATTGCCCTGTCGACAAATCACTCGGCCTCTCGGTGTCTTGGGAGGCCTCCTAAAAGTATACATTGCAGAAAAATTCCTTGGCCTCATTGAGGGAGGGAGTCTCTACATCAGAAGTTCCCTGCGTCAGTAAATTCGCAGTCTGACATCACTCCCTTTGAAGAAAAAATCAGTGCCACTGGATGACAATCAAGGGACTTATGTGACCCCCTCCAAAAAATGTCAGTCTCAACGTATGAGTGATGTACCTTGAGCTTTTTAGCAAGGCAAGTCCAGTGGAGTATAATCCAATCAAACGAACACTATCAAAAACAAGCTCTTGTGTGCACTTTGAGGGTAGCTGCACAGATCCAGAGCTGGACCAGAGTGGGCAGGAAGTAGACTTTCTTTGTTAGGAGCTCCTTTTATATCAAAGGCTCCCTTGGACTCCCTACCTCCTTCCTGCCCCACTGATAGATAGCTTTCATTACTAACAGTAACCAACTTCTAGGTTAGCTTAAGGAGATTTGTCAAAGTTCCAGATGGGGTGAGATAAAGTTCTAGAAATCCCAATAAGTGACGACCCAACATTGGGTATTTGGAGAAATCCTAATTTGGTCTCCTAGAAAATTGGTTCATTTTGAACTTTGAAATTCAGTTCCACAGATGCCTAATCTATCTTTTTGGTGGGATGAAGAAATTGAAATCCTCAGAAGTGAATGGTTGCCTCCAAGGGCACATGTTTAGAATAAGCAACTACATTTGTCCCCTTTTAACCAATAGGATGAGACTTAACCACGTACAGACTTTAAGTACCTGGTTTTGATATAGTATGCCAAAGCCCCATCTTCCCCCGAGTAAGCAAAACTCAGATTTTCACAGGTCATGTTAATGTATCCAAAGCAAAATACATCTGGTAAGATTATGAAAAAAAAAAAAAAAACCTTACCAGACAGTAGCAAAACAGCAGACCGTGACACAGTGTACTGACCCCAAATCTGCAAGTCAAATTATTCTCTGTGAGATTCAGAAGGCCCCGTGCACAGAGTTGGGTGCCCAGTGAATTGGGGGAAATGACCTGAATTACCTGTAGGAAAGGCAGCTTTGTCCAAGGAGCTAGCACTTGCCTCTTCTCTGTCTCTGCTAAGTGGCTGATGCACTCAGGTGATTTCTATTTTCTAATGGCCTACGAGTTGCACACGACACAGTCTTGGATTTTGAAGGCAATTGGGGCTCAATTCGAATCCCCAGTCTTGTTTCCCAAGTATTGAACAAATGCCTCCTACTGTGAGCATTTTTTCCACTAGTGTGAATATTTGCTTCTCCATCCTTATTGCTGGCTTCCAGACAGAAGCCTTGGAGGGTGCTAAATGGAGCCGCCCTTGTCAAAACTCTGAGCTGATGGAGAAATCAGCCCACCCTATCCAAAATTCAGGATTCTGTGACTAACATTTATAGCCTGAAGTGGGGGCTTTTAATCCATCCCCTCTCATAGGGGAGAAAATAATATCAGCAGGGACTTGCCAGCGTCATTGAGGCAATAGATGGCAGAACCAGGATTCGAACCTAAGTCCTCTGACACCACTTCCATTGCTCTTTCCCTTGCACCATGCTACCGCCATTTCAGGACTAAAAAATGCAAAGAAAATGGTTTGGTCATTTAAAGGTTAAAAGGTAAGATCTTATAGTCTCTAAGGCTAAGGTATGGGTAATGAGCATCCATAGAAACCATTTTCCACACTGGAAGTCCCTCTCAGATGAAGTCTCAAGTCCAGAGCAGCTGGAAGAAAAGGTAAGTTGAAATTTAAGCTAGTATTTGAAGGGCTCTCTGATGCTACATTGGTTTCGCTACAACCCTGGGTAAAAGTTCTATTTGTGGTAGTTGATGTTACTTAACCCACCCACTGTCTAAGAGATACATTTCCCCAAAAATGAGGAGGGACTTTTAAATTATAGGTATTCAATATATGCACATCTTCTTCAAGATAACATTTCGGGGGCACTGTCGCAGCTGCAACACGTAAAGGAAGGCCTGGTGGAAGGGAGTTTGTTTGAAGGGTTCGGCTCATAAGAACAATGGTATTTTTAGGAAACAGAGGCTGTGCCTGTTGTCATGTATTGACGAGTGTCGAAATTTCAATAGCAGTGCATGTACTAGAGAAAAGAAAGCGCAGAGAGAGTCTTGAAAAGTCCAGGCCAGCCAGTCTGGGCACGGTGAATGACATCTGCCCGATGATCTGTTTAATTCTGTGCTTTGATCCCCTCAACCACACAAATAATTGACTTACTGTAAGCAGTGAGACATGTACCCGGCTGTCAGTTTACCTTCTTCTCCTCTTCAGCTTCTCCATCTACAGAACTGGACTAAATAGTAACCAAATCACCAAGTTCCCCTCCATTCTTGAAATTCTGACCTAGTTTGCCCATTCAGCTCCCCAAATGTGGGGCAAAGTGGTGCCTTCTCCTATCTCTTCTTTAAGGCTGAACTTAGTGTGTTTGATTTCCTAGCTTTGTTTCCTCTCTTTTATTCTTATTGGAGACATTGTGTATATCGTTTTTCTAGTTCTGCTCCTGATTGGTACCAGGCAAGGGTTCGTGGAAGGCACCCAGACTTCTCTGGGTTCATCTTATCTTTTAGAGCACGGTCCAGTTCTCTTACTTCTAGATAGTGTAGCTCACCTCCCATTCACCTGTCAATGAAGCAAATGGGTTTTCTCAAGCAGAGTTTCAGGATGATTTTTTTAAGTCGCCCTGGGGTCCTTGATTTTTACAGGCTGAGCTCCATCATGCTCTCTGTTAGAAAGTGGCCATTTCAGTTAGGTTCCATAAGGAGGCAGATTGCTAAGGAAAAGAGAGAGCCAAGTTTTAATGACATCCCAAGATAAGCAGCAGGGCTCGATCAACAACCCAATCCTTTGCCAGCAAAGGACAAATAGGAGATTCTGAGACTCTTTACAAAATGTGATGAAACCGTCAACTGCTGCAAAGGTTTTAAATGATAGAGACTTCCCCTGTGTCAGTGTCAGGTTCGAAAGTCCTTACAAAGGAAAACAGAAAACTCCAGGGATCTTTACCCTGGCATTGAAGTAACCCTGATAAAATCAACCTGAACTGTTCATTTTTCCCAACTGCCCTTAAGAGCAGCCTCAGTTGGAAGGCAGTATTTGGAGTTATTGGCCTGTCTTGAGGAGAAGGAATAGGCCCTTCTTCTTTAGACAGGTGATGGCCAAAGCAAGCTTCCCAGCATTCTGAGGGTGACCTTGTGACTCCTCAGGTGACAGCTCTTTTCCTAAAGGCCCACTTTCTTTATCTTTATTATGTGCACTGAGGGGAAACCGTTATTGGATTTCTGGAAATATACTTTAGAGGCAAGTTTTCAGGTACTCTGCTGTGGAAAGTGAGACCCCAGGGAGTGCTGCTGCTGGGCCCCTGAGACAGATGGAATGATGAGGTGTGCAGCTGCTTTGCATCATTTTCAGCCCTTGCTTTCTAATCCAGCATCCAACACCTCCATGGAGCCAGCTAGTCTAGGGAAGTACTAGATGATGGGCGCTCTCCATCGGTCCACCCTTTGGCTCTTGCTGTGCCTTTTCCACTTGGGCTAGTGTCTGGGTTTTCTCTATTATGTGCTTTCCTAACTGGCCCTTGGTTTTAACTGACCATTGAGTATAATAAATACAAAATTGCCAAAATTCGTCATAATTATCACTCGGGTTACTGACATGGAGACTTGGGAAACAGACATTAACATAGATTTAGAAACAATTGATGATCCATTTTCAGTGATTTGTCATATAAAAGGAATAATACTCTATGGTGCATTCCATCAGTATCTTCATGTTATTTTCCGTTTTTTATTGTCTTCCTAACCAAAAAGATCCCTCTCTCATGATTGAGGATGTGGCTGTTTAGTCTGTAGCATGGCCTACCCCAAGAGCTTCCAGTGGGGTTCCCCCACTTGTGAGCTCCATGTTAGCGTATGTCTTGCCAGGTCACTAGATGTGCAAGGAGATTGAGTTTATGATTAGAGACTTATGAGTTGTTCCCCTCTCCTTATCCTCTGTTGCATGGGGTCCTGAGCCTTCTGACTCTGGGCGCGTTCTCCCATCTCCTTATCTTAACCAAATAAATGGCTAGTTACATAGCACTCTAATTCATAAATGGGAGCTCAGAAGTGAATGTAATTGAAAGATGGTCAATCCTCTTAGCCAAACTTAGATCATGTGAATACACGACACCCAATTGCTGAGGAAGGGGACTCTCCATATCCAGTAAATCTGGGTACAGAAATCTTGAGGGGAATGATGGCAGTGAATTGTTCCTTCGTCAATGAAGGGAGTATAAAAAAGTGCCCTCCAAAGATGCTTTGTTGTGATCAGAGTGCTCATTTAAGCAGACAGATATTGACGTTATAAACTCATTTGTTTAGGGCCACTGCAGAAATAAAACTGTGAAACCTTTGTCTGTGTAACTTGGATCTTAGAAAATAGGGGTCAGGTAGAAAATAGCAAACACTTGGAGAGAAGTTGAGAAAGGTAATGGCTTTGGAACAAGAGGTTTGGCAATTGTTAATGCTGTAAAGTTACCCATGTATATATCCTGTAAATAAAAGGCTATTAAATAAAAAAAAAAAAAGAAGTGAGTGCAAGGGATAATGTTGTAAAAAATTACCCTGGCATGGGATCTGTCAATAAAAAAGTTATAATAATAAAATAAAATTAAATTAAATTAAAATTAAAATTAAAAAGAAAAAAAAAGAGAGAAAGGTAATGGCTGTGTGAACATAGCCATTCTTTCCGAGCCTTGGGTGGGCCCAAATGTGTCTGTTTCCATGAAGGCACCAAGAAAGAACTCTGAGCTTCCTCAGTCTCCACCCCCTTAGCTGCTAGTGTTCTCTTCCTCCTCACTAGTTTCACACCCCACAAAAAACCTGGTGAATACTTTGTCAGCATTTTCCTTACATGGATGTGCTGTATTCCCCTCTCCTTGAAGGCTGGGACTGTTCTGTTTTTGTCAGACATCTGTCTTCCCGGTGGGAATCCCGCCTCAGATACTTAGTAACGATGTGATCCTTGACTTCTCAGCCTCAGTTTCCTCCACTGTAAAATGAGGCTAATGATAACACCCACCAGGGTATTTGTGAGGGCCGAATGACATTACATGTAAAGCATTTTGCAAACCTTAAAGCACTATTATAATCATCATAATTAATGACAATAACTTAATAAATAAACTTAACATGGGGCAGCTAAGTGACACAGTAGATAGAGCACCAGCTCTGAAGTCAGGAGGACCTGAGTTTAAATCTGGCCTCAGACATTTAACACTTACTAGCCGTGTGACTCCGGGCAAGTCACTTACCCCCAATTGCCTCAGCAAAATAAATAAACTTAACAGTAAGTATTACTGTTAGTCTCTTCAGCCCTTAGGACAGTGTCTGGCACAAAACAGATGCTTAATAAATGTGTGTCGATGATTGATTGGGTTCTGAAAGGCTATGCCAGTAGAATATGAACTCAGGTCAAGCCTTACCCAAAGGAAAAGACTTTAAATATAGGCTGATCAGCAGTGCTAGTTGCCCAAGGATCAGTCTTATGAAGAACATATTTTGTAAAGAGGAAGAGAACATGTTCATTGGGCGAGGGGCTGAACCGGTCCCATCTCTCAGGAGGCCTTTTGACAAGTGTTGGAGATTCAAAATTGAAAGTTTCCTGGAGACTATTCTCGGATCAAAAGTGTGAGCTGGGTATATTGACAATTTTAAAGATGGTCATTGGCTCTTGGACACTTACTGCATAAGCAAAATGAGCTAATATATGTAAAGTGTTTTGCAACTGTTTTTGTTGTTGTAGTTCAGTCATTTTTCAGTCACGTCTGAGTCTTCATGACCCCATTTGGGATTTTCTCGTCAAAGATACTGGAGTGGCTTGTCATTTACAACTCCAGCTCATTTTACAGATGAGAAAATGGAGGCATAGTGAAGTGATTTGCCCAGGGTCACACAGCTTGTAATTGTCATAGGCCAGACTTGAACTCATGAAGATGAGTCTTCCTGACTCAGGGCTCGGCACTGTATCTACTGCAGTGCCACCTAGCTGCAAACTTTAAAGCCCTTTAAACATTCGAGTAGTGAGGAGGAGGAAGAGAGGGAGAGGAGGAGGAAGATGAAAAGGAGCATCCTTTTCAGAAGTTCTAGCTAGTATCTTGGAAAGATAAGTCAAGTTTCCAATTTACAAACAGGTTGTGATGGCACTGGTAGTGGGAAGACCATGATCCGTAAGTGAAACAAAGCTTGTGCTATCTACTACTGATCTCCCCAAGTACCCATCAGAAATGAGCTTCTTGGGTTTCTTTCACAATCCTATTGATGCTACTGGATGAATAAATGGACCCAGGGAATTAGAGGAAGGGGAAAATAAGGCGGCAAGCACCCTCAAGGCTTCTTGGGTTGTCTTGAGGATTGTCTTGCCCTTGGGATAACTGGTGGGAGAATTATCCTTAACCCAAACAGCCGTTAGAGGACGCTCTGCCTCCACTGAAGTCCCCTTTTCATATGAGGAAAGAAAATAGGACTTTGGATTAATCTGGTGGGGAAGTAGCTTGAGCGGGATTTCTTTCTTTTTGGTGAACAAAACTCCAATTTGAAGAGTGGATAAATGATTCAAATTGGATCCTGTTCATGGAATCCAATAACACTTTTTGTTGCTGTCTAGTCTTGTCTGATGCTTTGTGACCCCATTTGGGGTTTCCTTGGCAAAGATACTGGAGTATCTCCAGCTTATTTGATAGATGGGGAAACTGAGGCAAACAAGGTAAAATGACTTGCTCAGAGCCATGCAGCTACTAAGTGTCTGAAGCCAGATTTCATCTCATGAAGACAGTCTCCTGCATTCTATCCATTTTGACACCTTACTTCCCATTAATACTTCTTTCACACATGTATTATCAGAAACAGATTAGACCTAGACCTCAAGTTTTTTAAGTGCTTAAATGATATAGAACATTGGGGGGCATCTAGCTCAACCCCCTCATTTTACAGATGAGGAAATTGAGGCGCAAGGGCCCCCAAGTAGTGAGTAGCAGATCCCCAAGGTAAAGTCAAATGAATCAACCCTAAGCACTTAGTAAGCATCTTGTAGGTGCTGGCCAGGGTGCTGAAGGGACTGATAGGAATTAATGCTTCAGCTAAGTGCTTTACAAATGTGACCTCCTTTGATCTTCTGGACCACCTGGTGTGGTAGGTGTTAACATCAGCCCCATTTTAGCCCCTTGGGGCAGTTTCCATTCTACCCTGAGGAACTTTGTACTTGGATAAACAAATACAAAGTGTGTGTAAGAGAAATGCCTGAGGGGAGGGAAGTTGGCCATTACCTCTTGTAGGTATGAATTTTAAGCTTTGGAGGGACTTTGTTTGGTAAGCGTTGCCCCACCGGGCTTACTGGGAAAATGCTATACAAATGGGAGCTAGTAATATTATTATATTATTAACAAATATTATTAACAAACACAGCCTGCGCTTGTAATGGTGAAGAAATGCTCCTACTGTGGAGGAGGGAACAAGGAGATGGAGTAGCACTATTCAGGGAGGCGAGGAGCTACGGGAGAAAGAGCACTGAACTTTAGTTTGGAAAGACAGGAGTTGGAATCTTGCCTCTGGGACTTAGGTCACAGAGATTTATGCCTCTGGCCCTCATCCTTAGAAGGTAAAGGAAAATACTTGGGGATGACTGCTCCCTGTCATGTTGGGGAAGGTGCAAATTAATTAAGAGATGGAAAGCCCTTTGCGACACAGGTTAGTAGCAGAAATATTCGATGAGCTAGTCTTTTGTTCCTATGGGCCTCAGTTTTCCCCATGTCAAATGAGGGGAGTTGGACTAGGTGAACTTTAAGGTTCCTTCCTGCTTTGACATTCTGTGATTCTATTTTGCTTTTAAAAACTCAGAAAAGTTTCCCAACAACTCAGTGTAACCATCTGGCTGTTGGAAGAATCCTGAACAAATGTTGGTCCATGATGAATTAGTTCATTTTCCCCCTTTCTTCTCTTTGCTCTTATGGGAGTCACACAGGCCATTAAAAATGAAGGGAAAAGAAAGGCAATTGACAATTCAATTCATCATTCCACTGTAGGTAGCCTCCAGTGGGAATTCTTAAGAAAGACTCCGTAAGCACCACCCTTTCCCTCAGGGAGGGACTAGAAATCTTGAATGGTGAGAAGACTCAATAAATTATAAGGGATCTCAGATGTCATCAGATTTAACCAACCCTCATATTACAGAGAAAGAAATTATGGCTCATACAGGAAAGGTGATTTGCCTAGTCACACAGCCAGCGTGCATCCAAGCCATGGTCTTCCTGGGTTGGAGGCTAGCTCTCTCTATACCATGCTATGATTCCTTTCCAGCAGAAAGAGATAAGATCCACAACAAAATGAGAGTGCCGGACTACATGCCACCCGAGGTCCCTTCTGTATCTAGCACTATGACTCTGAGATGTGACAGTCCGTGTCCCCACTGTTTCTGCTCAGTTTAGAGTGGATTTGGGCCACTTGGTGCTTCGTCAGCACCAAGGACAGTGGCTGTAGAATAGAATAAGTTATGTCTCTCAAGGGATACGTTCGAGCCCATTGGTGATGACCCTCTTGGATGCTCATGATGGACTTCCTTAAAGTCCTGTCTCTGCGTGGCCCTGGTGCAGTCACCATCCGTGTGGTTCATGCCTTCTCAGAATCCCTTGGGCAAACACGACTTCCCCAGGAAAATTTCCCCCTCCTTTCTTGAAATGAAGTGAACATCCCTGTTCTCTGGGACAGAGATAAGTTGCTTTTTTTCTCTTTTGATGTGATGACAATGGGATTGATTATCTTGCTGAGAAAAATCAAAGGAAATGGGTCTGTGTGGCATTAAGACTTAATCTTTTCCCCTATGCTTTGGTCTTTTCAAATGTTAATGCATTTGAAACATATTCTTTGCAACTGAGGACATATTGTCAGCTCTTGCAGTTCCCGGAGTGCCTAAATATAGTTATTTGTGATACTGAAACATTATTTATGCATGTGTGTGAGATTAGGGAGGAGGGAAAAAAAGCAATCATGAGGCCGAGTGTTTGGGTTCCAGGTGCCTGCCAAGCCATCGCTAGTTATCTCCACTCTGCAGGGTAGAATCTTGTCGACAACTCCTTCTTAAACGGCAGGGTTTTGCTTGACATAGGACACCAAGGTTCAATGAAGTTTGGGTCTTTGCCCGCGAATTTAGTGACCCTCCAGCACAGGAAGTAGGATGAGCACACTGGGAACCCCCAGGACTTCATCCATCAGTCAGCCAGCATTTATTGTGTGCCAGGAGCTAGAGATTTGTGGACAGAGCTTCCGGGTGGCTGACCCTAACTCCTCCAGTCTACTGGATAAGCTCCCGTACTATAGGTCAGGCCAAACTGAACTCTTTTCCTTTTGATTTTGGACTGGGGGTTACCACCTTGTTATCTTGCTTTCAACAATCAGGTTTTGGTAATAGTTACCAGTGCTTCCTGACAAGTGACAGTGATACATGTGGGCTTCCCAGTGTGTTCAGAAGCAGAAGGAGAACTGGGAAATGCTCTTTGGATGATGCTGAGTGAAGCAGAAGGATACAGTGGAGGGAGGCAGGCAGTCTGAGCACAGGACATGGCTCTGTGAATACCCCGACTGGACCATACATATATCCCTCCTCTAGAACCCTCATTTTCCTCATCTGTAAAGTAAAAGGCTTGGAAGATCTCTAAGGTTTCTTTCAGCTCCAAGTCTGAGGCTCTAGGACCTCAGCTAATGCCCCAATTAAATGAACTTCAGAATGGCATCGAGGTACCGGATGATCTCTTTTCCTCTAAGGGCATTTTGTATTTACTATTATAAAATGGGACTGAGGTGGGATTCTGCACCTGTATTCTGACTAAGGGAGTGATAGCTTCCTGTCATGGCTCAGAATCCCTTTCAGCAGAAAGAGAAGAGGTTCCTTTTTTAAGGAAACTGTTCTTAGGGACTTCAGGCAAAGACAAACTAGAAAGGATGATTCTGATTCAGTATCCCAAGGGCTTCCCTAGAGGTCTCTCAGTTAGCCTAATTTGAAAGGGAATTGTGGTGGGTATTAGAAAAAAGGAGGGAGGAGTATATTTGAGAAGGGCTTTGTAATTGGCAGAGAGGGAGAATCGCCCCACTTCTGGCCATTTCCTGAAGCCTCATTTCCATCTCCTTCATCTGGAATGGGTGAAGCAGCCCTGGGAAAGATGGCCTGTGGACAGAGGCTTCTTTTGTTGTGCTAAAGTGGCGTAAATGTTATTTGAAAATAGCCTCCCACCCCCTCCTCCCCAGCAAATCTACCGATAAATAACAAGATGTCAAAAGCCAGTCTTTGAAATAGTTGTTTTCTAACTTTCGAATTCTTAAAATAATCTGGTTTATCTTGGAGGTCCACGTGGGTAGGTGAGAATTCCCCAGCATCCTGTCTCCTAGCATTTACCCTGAGGGCATGGGCTGCTGTGAGTTTCACTGGGAATTATCCCTGCTTTCTCTCCCTGCTGGTGGGTTTTCTTTTCATTTGGTTCTTGGGGAGAAAAAGCATGTTTCCTTGGATTCCTGAAAAACAGCTGCTCCTCTGGAATGAGGGGGGCATTGTTTAGTCAGCCCCCCTGGGGCTGGGGCGCAGAAGTATATTTTAAGAAGTGGCGCCATGCTTATTCTAGGGAACCATACAGAGCAGAAACAGAACAACTTTAAAATAGTCATGCTCAGTGCTCTATATCTGTCTGGGCAGGAGGGGGCGCCACCCCTCTGGCTTACTCATCATATTCTCATCCTCCAAGACCTGCTACTTAGTACCTAACTACAGGCCTATCTAGTCAGTCTCTTCGGTCTAGGAGAGACCATTTCAGTTAGCACTTTTCAGTAGAGCTGGAGAGACATTTCTTGAGTTGGTTTTGGTGGCTCCCTTGGCCATCAAGATTGTTTAATCAACCAAATCTGTGTCTCGTCTGCTTTGCTCTTTGGGGGGAACCTTGCCCGTCTGGGGTATAGAGATTCTGGCCGTGCACATTTAAATGCCAAGTAGCCCCTGGCTTGTTTGAGGCCCAAGGAAAGCAGGCTGTCTTCCCAGCTGACAGCCATCAGCCCAGCTTTTGCATTGTGATAGCGGTTGCCTTTCTGGGCTGATGTAAGAACCAGTCCTGGCCTTGATGTCCCCTTTCCCAACTCCCTGAGAATTTCTCGGAAATGCTAAAGGTACCATGATTCGCCCTCATGTTTTCTGAGTAACCTTTTTAAAATGAAAACTTCGAAAGCCCACCAGAATTCTCCAGTTTGGGGTCATTTTGGGGGGGGGATGAGCCCGTGTCCTCAGAGGAAGATCCTTTGTTAACTCTCCATCGTGCTTTGACTGGGCCCTGGTGAGCTGAGGGCACAGACTATAGAGCCCACCCCTTGGCATCAGTGACCCATTGCTCAGGAGCATCTTTTGCTTGACAACTGACAGCAGCTTCCATTCCCTACTGGCTCACGGGAGAAACAAGGAGACTCTACCTTGAGGCTCCTCTTGGGTTAACAAATGCCAAGCCCCTGTGGGATAAAATGAGACCTTGGGCCCCTCCCCAGAGGGGGGCTGCAGTCACTTCTTTCCACAGGTCCCCTTCTCCAGGAGCGGTTATGGATGGGAGCTCCAGATCCTATTGCTGCCAGAGGCCAGCTTCTTCACCCAGAAAGAAGTCTTCGGGGCCTGCTCTTCTGAATTCGCAGCTGGTTTAGGTCCCAGCTTTACTCCTCATAGAATGTCTCCTGTCTCAGGAGTAACGAAGGGACCTAACCCAGTGCAGCGGAATGCTCATCCTGCCTGACACACGCCATCCCCTCTGGTAGCAGAAATCGGCCACGGACGAAGTCACCAGCAACCCGGAGCCCTCCAGGGGCCTTGACATCTCTCTGGCAGTGCCCACTAAAAAGCGGCTGCTCCGATGAGCCAGAGAGTGGTCTGGGCTGAGGATGCAGTCAGTCCTTCTGCATCCTGGTCTGAGCGCTGCTTGATACCTTCCCGAGGAAGAAGAGAACCAAAGGGAGAGGCAGGGCCGCAGGCCCAGGAGCCTTTACTAGGAAAGTGTGCACTTAGGGGCAGGTATCCTAGGGAGGACACGCAAGGAAAGAGACAGGACATGGACCCAGAACCTGCAAGCTAGGGAGTGGCAGCCTGGCTCTGTCTACCTCACTTAGACCTAGAATGTGGTGCAGCATCTGTACCCCAGAGCAGACAAAGCTTCAGCCTCCCTGAAACCATGAGAGGTAAATTTGCCCCCGCCCTTTGCTAGTACAGTCACATGGGCTTTCCAGGAAAGGCAAGGTTTTCTTCCTGACTCTCAAGGGGCACAGCTGGCAGATTAACCTAGGTTTTCTCTTGGGAGTTTAACTGAAACTGTCCTGTATTTCTTATTAGCCTGAATACACACAGAGGAGCTTAAGGGCCCTTCAAGGGACATAAGCAGTAACTTTGTCCCAGGAGAGACTTTAGGTGGCAGTGACTGCAAAAGGAGCTGCCAAGTTCTTGTTTGAGAGCGTATTCCTGCCCAGCGTGAAGTCAGTCTTATTGTTATTTTCCAGATAGGAGAAACTGTCATCTTAACAGTTAAGGCACTTGCCCAGAGTCACCCAGCTTAAAAGCAGCAAAAGTGGGAATCAAAACGCTTTGCCCAATGGACAAATCAGGGGATGATTTTCACCTTAGTAAAAAGGATTCCTGTAAAGAGCGAGGTCTCCTGTGCATTTCAATGTGGAAGTCCAGCCACAAAAATCTGGTTTACCTAAAGCTTGGCTGGAGCGCCTCAAACATAGGAAAGAATAGGCATCTGTAAGTGTTGATGTCCTGCCACTCCCCATGCTGCTTACCGTGTGGATGGTTTGGCCTTCACATCTGTTTCATTGTATTTTTTTGCCTTGTGTCTGACTTACGTATTGCTTATTTGGATGATGGGGATGTTGATGAGCTAAGTCGCCTTCCTAGATTCCCTTTTGATTTAGCATTTCAGCACAGAATGACCTTAGACAAAATTACTTCTTTGCCTCTCAATTTCCTTCCTTGTAAAATGGCAATAAAGTCTTTTCCTTCCACAAATCAGACAATCTCGGGACAAATTAAGATGTCAGTCACTGTTCCCGTCACTGATGCCAGTAATTGAACAGACATCAGAGAATAAATTGAGTGTGATGTGAAGACAATATGTACATAGAACAGAGGAGGGGAGTGAGTGAGCTCTGAAACTGTTGGGGCCCTTCGGCTTAAAAGACTTTTTCATTGGCTAGGAAAGAAGCCCACAAATACCTTGTGGCTTCCGTTGGATGCCCTGATATCACTTGGAAAAGCCTGGAAATGCCCTCTCGAGACTATGCCATCCACACGATACAGTAATAGGCACACAATAGGTATTTTTTTAATGATTATGAACGTCCAGGCTCTGTGCCAGAGACTCAATTAGCTGCTACCAGTTGTCGCCAGGTGATGGGTTCAGAGACCCTGTGGCTACTTGGGCAAAGAGTTGGATGAGCTAACATATATAATAACAGAATTAGTTGATTAACCATTGCAGTATTTTTACCCTGATCTGGGAGGTCTGGAATTTGTCTATAATATTCCTGGGAGTTTTCATCTGGGGATCTCTTTCAGGAGATAATCGGTGGATCGTCTCAATTTGTATTTTACCCTCTGGTTCTAGAATATCATGGCAGTTTTCCTTGATAATTTCTTGAAATGTGAAATGTAGGCTTTTTTTGATCAGGACCTTCAGGGTAGTCTAGTAATTCTTACTCTCTCCTGGATCTATTTTCCTGGTCAGTTGTTGTACTTTCCATTTTCTGCAATTTTTTTTATTCTTTTGATTTGTTTCATAGTTTCTTGATGTCTCACAAAGTCATTAGCTCTCACTTGCTCAATTCTAACTTTTAGAGAATAATTTTCTTCAGTGAGGTTTTATACCTTTTTCCCATTTGGTCACTTCTTTTGTTAAGGAGTTCTTTTCTTCAGTCGGCTTTTGTAGGGCTTTCCCCATTTATCCAGTTCTGCTTTTGAAGGCATTCTTTTCTTTAGTGGATTTTAGCATTTGGCCTATTCTGTCTTTTCAGGTATTGCTTTCTTTGCTATTTGGGGGCCTCCTTTTTCTCCCTGCTGCCACTGTTCTCCAGGCCTCCTCCTGCTTTGCTGGGGCCTGTGCTGGTCTGTGCTTCTATCTCACCCTGCTGCCACAGACATTTCCTGACAACCTTCTAAGTTGTCCTGAGCTGAAAATGGTTTCACTCCATCTGTCTGTAGGTTCTGCCCCTCCATAATTTATTTAGAATCATTACTTAAAGGCATTTGGAAGGATTTGGGTAAAAGATCAGGTGAGAACCTGCCTTTACTCTGTCATCTTGGCTCCGCCTCCACTGGCGCCTTTTTAAATCTGTTTTTTACTAGGGCTTTGCCATTTTCTTTCCTGATCATTGTAAAACACAGGTTGAACATCACAACAATTTTTCAACAAACCACTTTTCCTATGGCTCCACAGTGGTTTTCTACACCGTGGTGTGGTTGTTCCAAGCAGGAATACAAGTGTTTGGGGGCAGTCAGCCTTTCATAAGGACTAAATTGGTCACTAGACCCTCTTGTGATCTCATTGATTAAACAAACACGATCTCATACACCAAAGTGCCTTTGCTGGTTTGCTGGATTTCCATACTAGCCAAATGTCCTGCCTTAGGGTATGCCTTTTTTTGCACAGTTTTTCATGTAGAGAAGCTGCTGGTGACATATACACACACACATATACATATATGTATATATAGACATATATAGACACACATACACATATATATAGGCTGAGGACAACAAAGAACTTTAAGCAGAGATGCTTGTGAACAGCTGAAAACCAGTTAGTACTAGCTGGAAACCAAGTTGAATTATAAGTAAATTGTTGAGGTTCCATTTCTTCAAATATACATATGAATTATAAATCAACCTCTGTGTTATTCTGCCGGTAAAATGGTATGATTTTATTTCCTCGATTTATAGAGCACTCAGGCTTTTAAACATTCAGCCTGGAAGAAGAAAAGGATGAGAGAAACATAAAGGCATATAGAATCACTTGACAATGTACTGAAATATTAAGACTGCAGCTAAATCTGGGACTTAAGTGCTCCATGTGTAAAGCAAAGGACAAGTTTAAAAGGCCCAGTCTCCCTTGCACTTGGGCTCCATTCATTCCGAGGTTGAAACAGGCAGTATATGGCATTAAACATAATTATGCCGAAGTAATGTTATGTGAGACTATAGCTCTCAATCTGAAGCGTTAGGAGAAATGAGGCATGAGCCAAGGTGACACTGAGGCAGCCATTTGGAGTCTCAAATATACACAACTGGAACTGCCGATGATGATGTTGACTTGGGAAAGCCTTCCATTTTATTTCCAAAAAAAAAACCAACCTGAACGATACAAAGAATTAATGCACTGGCCAGGTCTTCTCATAGAGTAAATATCGGTACAGCCCTCCACCAAAGGGGGGAGCTCAGCTAGTAGCTAGATTGCCAAACTAGAAGAAAAATAAGGGTATGTTGAAAGGCATGTGCTTTGATTGTGAAGTATGTCTATCCTGCTTTGTGGTCCTGGGCTTAAGCTCTCCATTTCTTCATCTGTAAAATGGAACTAGTTTAAGACCAGTATACAGTTCTATCAATAGTGACGTCTAGAAATAGAGAATAAAAGTCTGCATAATGACTGAGATAAACAGAGCAGCAAAGAAAATGGAATTAGATTAAAAGCCAATTGCTGTCCTAGGTCTAGTGGGTAGACCCTGACCTTGGACTTGAAGAGGCAGAGATATACATAGAGGGAGAGCTCCAAGAGGAAATCTGTTTGCCACTGGGCTTCGTGAGGTTGTGAGTCCACTGTTAGGTTCTCACTAGTTAATTCTTGCCAGACGGCTAGGTGGCCACTTGTCCATTGTGTCATAGCAGAGATTGACTGTGCAGCCACTGAAGACCCCATGATTCTACTACTCTCTGGGCACCTGCCTCTAGGGATGGCTCCTCCCTTCCCCACTGCAGATTGTTTCTCCACATTTGGGACCCCAAATAGCCAAGCTTTTTCAAATGACTGAAAACTTGGTAAATTAGGAGCTGGATAAGCTTAAGCCTCAGCACTGGCTTTAGTGCATGGGGTCATATCTCCATCTATTTGGACTGTGGGGAGGACTTTCACCCCCCACACCCCTGCCTCTTTCTTGGCTCTCAACTGTGGTCTAGCTTGGGGTGGTTGCTGAATCAATGTCTTCCTAATAAATGAAGTGCTGCTGGGTCTCTTTTCTTGGCAATATAGATGAAGCAATTACTTCTTAGAGCAGAATTGATTGAATAATTGATACTGTCTTTCTAATTTATGTACCTTCTTCTCTTGATTTTTGTTATTGCTTTATATGGGTAATGTATAAATTCTCATGTATTCATCTTTAAGCAATAATTTTAAAGTTGGATCATTTGGTTGCTTGTATCAAATTGGGAATGAAACCTAGAGCTCTGGACTTTCAGCTCACTGTACAACCCAGAAATGAATACATTTTAACTTAACAGGGCAAAGAGCTCTGGGTGAAAGGATTTCAGTAAAAAGTGATAAAAGGGTCAGTCAATGAAGAGTCAGTGAGTTGTTGACAGCTATTAATTATGTATTCTCCTACTTGTTTCTTCGAAGGCGATTCAACCGCAAATCAAGGAGTTTCCATTACAGTTGTATTCTTTGGCAATTTTTAAAAGATCAGGGTATGTGGACAGTAAATTCTAGAAGTCTGACAGAGGGTAAATGTTCATTTCTGGGCCCCAAGCATAGACCACTGTGTCGAGATGAAGGCAAGCAGCAAGGGAGAGAGAGATCTCAAGCCCATGCTATCTGGGGAGCACTGGAGGCAACTGGAGATGGTCAATCTGAACAAAGGGCAAAGGCTGCTAGATAAGGAATAGAAGGCCAAAGGCAGGCAGAGCCTTGGATGCATTGCCTCCTTGGGGAACAGCTCTAGGCAGAAGATGTAGAGTTGGCCCAAGAATGATCGACTGCCCTCAGGAAGGAAACCCTGCTACACAAAGGATTCTTTGTGTAGGGACAGAAGGGATCTAAAGAGTCCAGAGTGGTTGTCCAAGGAACTCACTGACCCATGTAGATTTTTAAATCTGCACAGACATACATACCCACATATGTGTGTTTATATATACATATCGTATATATTGTATTGATTAGAGATAGAAAAAAGGTTGAGGAATGGAAGGTGAGCACAAAAGCCTACAGGGGGCTATAATCTCAATTTCATAAATATTAAAACTCAAAATTTGGTGTCTTCTCTTTCCCCTCTAGTCTTAGAGAGTTGTCCAGAGCACTGAGAGTTAAATGATTTGCCCAGGGTCCTACAACCAGTGTGTGTCAGAGGAAGGATTTACTTGAGCTCTGGTCTTCTTGGCTTGGAGGCCAGAGCTCTCTCTTCATTAGGTCACACTGCCTCTTTGTAGGAGATGAAATAGTGATTAAATACCAATTTCTTCTTCCTGGGTTTCTTTTAAACTTTTCATAAACCCCCTAAGTCCTTCCCAAATCAGAAGAGTTCAGTGATCTTTTATCACACACTCTTAAGTGTCTCATTCTACTTTTATAAACTCAGTAGGTAATATTTGATATCAACACTCCATGGTACTCAAAATATCATTACAGCATTTGATAACTTGGCTATGTAGACTCAGTTTGAGATGCTTTCCTATTGTATTGTAGCATAAAAACAGAGGATTTCCAAAAGGATACAATTTCCTGTTCTGCTGTGGAAAAAATAACTAATATTTGAAAGTTGCTCAGGTATGGGGATGGCTGCCTTGCAGTCGTTGGGGAATGTAGACTCCTCTCAATAGGCCGGATTCTTTGAACAAAAAATGAAATCGGTGTTTTCAGTTCTGGTCCTTGTAGTTGGACATGATAGGAAGCTGCAAGGCTTAGGAAAAGGTGAAGGGAGGAAAAGAACATGAACGGAGCTGGTTGGAGTTTTCTTGGGGCTGTCTTTGCTCCTGTATTGTTGATTTGGGTAAATACAACACAATCAGCACTTGTTCTTGAGCAAATAAGCTTGTTTTGTCTGAACACAATTGTGTTTGGAAAATGATCGAGCTGCCTTCTATAGAGAAAAGACAACTTCAACAGTTGATGGAAAAAATAGCCAATCTAGATATCAGTTCCCAATCCCCAATGCTAAAACAAAATCCCTAACCAGAAAGTACCTGATTATTGAGATCTTGGCTGGCCAAGGAGAAGTAACACAATGACTTGTGTTAATGCATCTCCTACATTTGATAAACTCCCCTGGATGAAAACATACACAAACCTTTACAGTTCTCAGTATGATGAGGAACAGTATTCATTTAAATCCAAAAATGGAAACAGGACCTGATTTACTGAAAATTCCAGTGAGTCAAGGAACAGGTGCATTTAGATTCGAGTTCACACACATGAGTTGAAACACATTGCTCCTCCTCTTTTAGTGAAATCACTTTTTATTAGACATAGAATCCTTTCTATCAATAGAAATGAGCAGAATTGAGCCCCGAGTAAAACCAGAGAAAGTTTACCTTTCTCTTAAAAATATAGAACAGAATTTCACAATAAAACTAATGGTCTTTTGCTCTGGGGCCCCTTTTCTCTTTGTCTATTTGAACCAACAAGTCATCATGCACATTCTCTGTGACAGGGGACCGCTAGAGGTGGTGTAGGGAAACAAAAACAAAATAGAACCACCTTACAAAGGGTTTTGTAAAGGTTTTGTTTTGGTGACCTTGTTATTTAGAGCCAAATATATGAGACTGGATTCTGCAGGTTTGTAGTTTAGCAAATAAAGATCAAATTACAACTCATTTGAAAACTATCTCTTAGGGTCTGATGTCTCAAACTACTCTGATCACGATCATAACAGTTGGTGTGTCAGAGCATGGAATCGATAACTTCATTTCTGAGCAATGTGCTAGAGAAACTTGGAATATCATCTTCAGGCTCTCTGGCCAACTCCCTCAGTAGTTAAAAGCCCTTCCAGAAAGTAAACTCCTACCAATTAGCCAACATTTTTAGCCTCTCACTGGAAGGAGATTGGTAGCTAAATATTGGCATCCTTCATAGACAGACATTAGTGTCTGATCTTTGAGTGGTGCAGTGGTTAGCTCACTTAGTCTAGAGTGATTCCCTGTACAACTGCCAGGTGACTAAGGCTCCCCAACTTTGCTCATTTGAGTGTCGGGTATTTCAGCTTATCTATTTTACTTCTCTTCTGCGTAAACACAAAAAATAGCGCCGGGAGCCAGACAGGATGTCATTGTAAATACCCTGGCCTGAGTCTGGAAAACGGTCAGAGAAATTTGTTTTAAGGTGCCCCATAGTACTGCCGTGGGCCAACATTTTCCAAAGTCCCCTCTACTTTATTTGTCCTCTGTCAGCCCGACATGAAAGGAAGCAACCAAGATAATTGGAAATGACAAAATGCAAAGCTGCTTGTTTGTTTCTGACCTTTACTTACTTTTATTCCTACCCTAAGTTTTTAATCTAAGTGGATTGCAGTGAGTATTACAATAAGATTCTGTATAAGGGGAGGAGAGTCTGATGACCAAGAAATATAAACAAGAAGGGGAAGTTTATTTGGAAGAAGTGTAATAGGGAGCACAAATGGGATTGTTAGTGAGTTATTCCTTGGATACAGATGCAGTTGGTGCATACATTTTTCCCAGCCTCACAGTGGTCCCATTTCATTAACGTTATGGCCTCGGTCTCACCCCCTCTTCCATTGGCATGCCCAGTTTTTTTCATTCTATCATTGTCTCTCTCTATTACTGATTTCCTTCCACCCTATAAGATTTCCAGATCTGTCACTCAACAAGAATTGACTGAGCACCCACTATGTGCTAAGCCTTGTTGCTAGGTACCATGAGAGTTATAAAATATTAAAAATCCAGTCCGAGCTCTCAGGTAACTTCTGGTTTAGGTGGGAAGGTTAGGCCAAGTAATTAACAAACAATAGGAAATGGTGACTGATGAAATAAAGCACTTTGTTGTAGATGCTAAGTATTCCCAGAAGGCGTAAATTTGGGAGACTCCTAGATATCTCTTTTGCACTAAGGTGCATTAGCCTGCTGAATCTTATTTCTTTTCTAGGGCTAGATTCCTGGAGCATGTGCTGATTTAGCAGCCTCTGCAGACAATCCATCTACTTAATAAGAATGATAATGTTAATTCCATGTTTTAATGAATTTCAATTTCACAGAACATTGGTATCTTGAAGGGTATAGTCTTGTTCTACTCAGGCAGCTCTAATCTGAAACTGTCTTGTGAAGGATGTAATTTTCGACTTTCCTCCAGAAGTCTCTGTAGTCACAGTAGAATAGGTTCAGCTCTGTAGGGGATGGAGAAGTAACAAAGAATAAGCCCTTCTTTATAGGCTTGAGGCAAAATTCAGTTGAGAATAGGTAGTGATTGTGGCTCATGTCTGTTCTGAACAAAAACTCTTCTCGTACCCAAGCTGTTGGCTAAAAATTAGTAAAGTATAGGAGCATTTGTCACAATAACCCCAGATCTTGTCTATATATAAATTACCCTGTATAGGAAGAGATCCAGAAACCAAAATCATCGCATGGTCATCAATTTACTGCTTAAGGTCATTTATAGAAGTATATGCTGCAGGACTGCAATTCAGATTAGTTGGAAAAGAAACTGCTGCTCCAAAAAATTTTTAAAAAGGAGCCAAAGCAAAATATAAAGAGTAGGGGGTGTGTTACTAAACTGGTGAGGAAGGGCTGACTGGGAGAGTAAAGTAGGCTGTATCAGCTCTGCCGTAACTGTCATGTTAGGAGAGATGTTGAACCTTTCCCAGTGTATTATTTTATTGGATTGGATCCAGGAAACCCCTGGATTCAGGTGTTTTTAAGTTGATTTTGTAGGAGTACTTCCTGGAAATTTAGGAAAACACTATTCAATCTAATTTCTCTATCTTCTTTGTCAAATTAAGACCTTCATAGAAATTTTAGCGTCTGGAAGTACCTTGGAGAGCTCCCAATTCAACCTCATGAACTTATTAGAAACCATTGCCTCATTTTGCAGAAGGATGGGAAAGTGAGGCCCAGATCAGGGAGTAACTTGCCCTGGGTCGTGCTAGTAATTCATGGAGGACTAGGCAGCTGAGCCCAGCTCTCTTAACTTGTCAATAAGTATTCTATATTAGGCTGTCTCTCTTATCCAATAGATATTAACAACCTTTCAAAGAGAGTATGCTAAGATGAGATTTACTCTGTACTTGCCCTGGGAGGTGTGGATAAAATGGCCTCCATATTCTTTCCTTCATCTATGCTAATTGCTACTATATGGCAAAGTTTAGAGTCAGAAAACCACTCTTCCTCTTCATTCTGAGGACTGTTCCTTTGCATCTTTGTCACTAAGAAGAGTGAGGAAGTTTCATATAAACTCTTATCCTTGGACCCCTTGTCCCTCATATAGGACCTCTTAAGGTGGCCTGGGGGAAGTAGGGCAAGTACCCCCTGACAGTCTGCTGGTATACAGGGAACCATGGACCTGTTAGAGAAGAAATACACAATAAAAAGTAAAGATACTTCAAGGCTCCTTGAACCTACTACCCAGCTGACAGAGATTGGCCTTCCATGTCATAATCCTCAAGCCATTTTCAGGCTCATACTAGGTCTTCCCAGTGTTTGTTCCTATGGATGTTTGTGCCAGAGTGTCCTCCCCGCCATGACAAGTCCTCAAGACTTCAGTGGGTGAGCACAGGTAGAGAGAAATGGAAATCAAAGGAGATCAAGAGAAATTTTAAGGTATCATTAGCCACAGCCGAGAAGGTGAGGTTTTGTTTTTGACCATGGGCAAAGGTTGTACACATGTAGTGCAGGAGTCTCAGGCCAGAAACCATACAGTCTGGGGTTAATCCCATGTGTGGCTCCCAAGCTTCAGTTTCCTTATCTGTAAAACATGCCTCAGATTCAGTCTCGCTCAGGGTGATTGTGAGGAAAACACTTTTTCAGTCTTCAGCTATAGAAATAGGAGCTGATTATATGACAATTTCCTCCAGAACATCTCCAGGTACTTTGAAACTACCGACTTAGAGTTGAACCTAAATGCTCTCTGCTTATTAGGGTATCTCTGATAGAGAAAAGTACCATTGGCCTTCACTTCCTTGTACTCCAGGGGTTCTGGAAGATTGGAGAGGAGCCTACATATAGAGGAAGCCTGCTTCAAAGACTCCTGGCTCATCTTCAGATAGTATTATTGTCATTCTTGGGTAAATACTTATATACATCGGGAAGTCGTTTTAATTGGCTCCCAGGAACACTTTAAAAGCCAAATTAATTTTCCTCGAGTTGTTGGGTATTCTTTAAATTGACTTTATTGGTGAAAATGATTATTTAATTCGCCTGCATTTCTAGTGCAATATTTATAGGGGAATCTGTGATGAGAACATATGGCTAGGCATTTATTTTTAGTGCACACTAAATAGAGATTGGCTAATGAAGGTTAAATTGTAGTGAAGCTCAAGTTGTCAGATTTCTATCCTGTTACAAAGGAATGACTTTCAACTGACTTTGATATTCTTTGTCTTTGTTTTCCAGCTCATAAAACCATAGTTTAAATAACATTAGTGTCTCATGGTCTTTCTCTGTGGCCCAGTAAAAGCAATAGTTTTCTCAAGCTTGAGTACTGTTCTCAGTGGAGGCTCTAGAGCTTTGGGAACAATTACTTATTTTTTAAAAAACACTTTGGTGGTACTGTTCTTAGTACCAGTATTCCTAACAATAGACAGTCTATGCAGTATGATTTGAAAGTCAGAATTTGCTTTGTCTTTCCTCCCCGCCTTTGGATCATAGATTTCGAGCAGAAAAGGACCTTGATGGTCATCTAGGCCCATCTCCATTTTACAGACAAGGACACTGAGGCCCACAGGAAGGAGGTCACCTACTCAGAGTCACTTAAGGAAAGAACAGAGCTGGAATTTAAACTGAGGTCCTCTAAGTCCACTTTGAGCCGATTCTGAATATTAAGGAATAGTTTCCTGAGGAGTAGTCCCAGGCTAAGGATGGAAACATCAGCAAGGCACTTTAGCCACAAATATTTCTCTCCATCATTCACAAAGAAGACAAAATCCTTGTGATTTTGATACTGATGAGATTTCTATCTCTGGATGCTTCTGTGCATGACTCTGTTGCTTACAGTGTCCAATCACTAAACAGAAAACTGCCATCAGAAGGGTCAAGGAAGTCAAAATACGTTGATTGAATTACAGCCCTTAATGTCTAATAGCTAGCATTTAAGGTTGTCAACGTGTTTTATGTGCCTTTTCTCATTTAAACCTTAGGAATGTTTTGTAAAATAGGGCTTCTTATTGACCTCATTTGACCTTATTGACCTCACAAGTTAGGATGTGGTTGAAGTGACAGCATGTGATCCCAGAACTATCATAGGGATGCTGGTTTAAGAGACACTTTCTAACAATGAGTTTCCCCAGTATCCAGAGAAAGGAGGAGACACAATGTCACATAGCTCGAGTGTTCTTTGTGACTGTGTTGGACACTGTCCAACACACCATTGCTTCCTGTAGATTAAGTTGATATCCAACTTGAGAGCCTTTCTATAGAGTGCCCTACTATATTAACAATATTTGGAGCAGTCAGCTGTGCTAGATGAGAGCCCATCCAAGGTACTTTAGCTACCACATGTAACCGAGGCTGAAGGAATTAAATCTCAAGGGTGTCACTGAAGCCTTGGTTTAACTACCTCGAGTCCCCCATTACCCCCACTATTCCGGCTTCCACTCCAAGGAAGGCAGATTGTGGACCTTGGTAATGAGCCAGTGTATTGATTTGCAGTGGAAGCTGCTAAGTCAGAGTCCCTTGGGAGTCATTTTCTCTGCTCGCACAGCCTCCCTGGTCCTTCTTAAAGACAAATTCCAATTTGGGAACATCTACTTTAGCATGAAGATGGCTCAGTGGCATTCAGAAATCCAAATGACAGCCTCGCCATTTATATGATGTTGGTGAGATTTTTAAGACAAATATGATTAATGGCCCTTAGTGGTAGCTTGGCAGAGAGCTCAGTAGGGAGCATTTCCATTTTGCGCCATTCAAGCCAGAGCCCTTAGTGAAGTATTGGGTGCGGTCTGGGGCTTCTCAACTGAAGAGATAGAACAGGGACATGGAGAAAGTTGTAAGATTCACAAAACTGATGAAAGGATTTGAAAATAAGCCCTCTGAGGAAAGGGCTTCCTGCTGTCTGAAGAAGAATGACAGATAGCTTTGAATAGCTAAAGGCAAGGGAATCAGTGCGATGGGTGTAGGCTTTGATGCAGCTGTTCTGCACTTCCCCTGATGCTAGAGGGAAAGAAGGAAGTTAGATATGTAGGAGGATGAATTGACATGAGTTATAACATGCACTCGCACACACACACACACACACACACACACACACACACACACACACTTTGGTTACCGTAGCAGTGAATGGCTACCTTATATATCAGTCCCTTTTGACCCTGTACTCTCCCAGCTTTTGACCAGTTTTCAGACTAACTACCAAGCTCCCCTTTCCCAAAAAAAGCCATTTATGCATTATCAGAAACATTCTTCCTGACTTTTTTTCATATGTTATGCTTTGGACAATTATATCCCTAGTGGACTTGGCATTCCCTTTGCACATTACGGCATGGTGATGGGGACTGGAATGGAGATTAATATACAGGGGGAATGATCAAAGAGTTGTCATTTTTAAGGGGAACTGCTCTGAGGGATGCTTCATTAATGTCACATTTTGTACTCGGCACTAGACTTGGTTTTGACAGCACACTGGGCCACAAACTTAATTTTTCCATTCCCCAAATTAGATTTTCAATTCATGATTTCAATGTCTGCCTCTGTCTCCTGTTGCTATAACAGCCTTTATTTAGGTTCATTTTTATCTCCATTGAAAGTCTGTTAAGATTTCACTCATAGGCTCCTGGATCATGTTAGCATTAGCCTTTAATAACAGCACTTAGGAAAAGTGAACAAAGAATAAGAGAGGGATATGAACATTCTTCATCTTTCTCTCCATTCAGAAATCCAATTTAATGACGGGTATGCTATTTTGTACTTATGCTTGCTATTCCTACTTGGAAACCTCTTCTGGGAACAAGGGTTTAGCTCCAAGAGACAGTGATGTTATCTTGGCTTCCTGGCTGGTTCCCTCTCCCTTGCCTATTTCCTGTCGGATGCCATCCTGAAGGTCCCTTACACAGAACTGATGAGTGTGATTTTTCTCCGTTTTAGGTTCTTCGTAAGTCTCTACCATCACATTCATATTGTAATATTCCTAGCTGCATAATAGATCATAAAAACTGCCACTGTTGGAAATAGAAAGCAATGTTTCAGGAACATTAGAGAGAATTGTTTTTGTTTGTAAGCTGCGTGACCTTTTTTAAATTATAGTGTATGGATGTTAGTGCTCCAATCAGAAACTGAGTCCCTGTCAGCAGACAATTGTTTTCCCTCCTCTTTTTGCTTCTGCTCACTTACAGAAGGAAGCAGGAGCAAAACTTGGACAGTTTGAAATGAGATGCAAGTTCTGGGTTGCTTTGGGGGTGGTCTGCTTGAAGATGATACTCAGAGTGTTGATCCGTGGGTCACTAGAAAAAGCAGCAAGAGGAAAGCAAGGGAGCTTGAATGGGAAAGGGGATCTCCAGAGGCAGTGACTGTTAAATCTTTAACAAATAGAATTGAGATGTTACCTCGAATGCCATTTTGTCAGGTTGAAGAGGACGTGTCAGTGCTGAAAAATCTTTTAAAAAATATCCAAAGGAAAATGCTCATTCGCCACATTTCCTGTCCACTGCCTATGTGCAGAACCCGTGGGAACACCCATAACCACCCAGAGAAGGGGGATAGGATGATTCTCCAGGTAGTGGATGGGTTGTAATTGCCTTGTCCTTGTTGACCCCAAAGGCAGGGCAAGAAGCAATGGGTAGAAGCTGTGAAGGGGAAGAATTTGGCTAACTCTAAGGAGAAAGTCACTAATGGTTAGTGCTGTCCCAAAGTGAAATGGGCCACCCTGGGCTTATAGGGCCTGTCTTCAGCAGAGGGTAAATGACCTCTTGTTCAGGTTTTTCCTGAGGAGAGGTTCCCTAAAGCCCTTTCCCCTTCAGTAACTGACTACTAATGCTTTTTCCAAGCCCTTAGACCAACAGGGATATTTGGCTGTCAGTCTCAGCTTATTTTTGTGCAGGTTAATCCTCAAGGCAGATCCTGTTGAGATTTCTTTTCTTCCAACAATTATTCTCCTTGGAGGAAAGCACTGTCTAAATCCAGGCAAGCAAGACTTATTCTCAATAATCCCGCTTGTCACTGAAAGGGAATATCTCTCATTCTCATCCTTGCCCGTGAAAGTGAATCCAGTAGTATCTGAATTCCTCAAAAGGCAAAAGAAAAGCCCCAAAGGGTCCTAGGTTCCACAGCCGGGCCCGCAAGTGTAGTTTTCATTTCATCCCTGACAGAGGGTGGTATGTGGATGTGGATGTTTATATTGAAAGTATGGTCATGTGAGTAGAAAGGCAGCCAGGTGACAGAGCAGAGAGAACCCGGAGAGTTCAAAACTAGCCTTGAATCCTTACTAGCCGTGTGACCTTGGGCAAGGCACCTGATCTCTGGCCTACTCAGTTTTCTCAACTATAAAATGGGGATAATAATGACACCAACTTTCCAGGGTGGTTTTGAGGATCTAATGAGATAACATTTGTAAAAACAAATTGCCTGACTGCCTGGCACATTGTAGATCCCAGATAGATGCTGATTTTGGTTATGATCACATGATGTGACTGTAGCAGCCATCTTTCTTCAGGGGTTATTCATTCACTGAACCAATGAAGAAATCATGGCTTTGGAACTTGTTACCAATGAGAAGGGCTAGTTTTCTACGTGTTGTTACGGAAATGTTTCTAAATGCCATTTTGTGGCCGAGGAAGCATGACCAGGGGACTGTCCAGGCCTCCTAGGAGCTGTCCGGAGAAGCAGGGGGCTGGCCTTACGCCAGAGTATGACTTCCTGCCATGCAAGGACTGTTTCTGGGACAGACTCAAGCAGACCTGGGGACTCACAGAGGTGGAAGTTGACTGCACTGACTGAGTAACGCTGCGGCCCACAGCCTCTCCATGCCCGCCCATCCATCCTGTGGAATTCTTGCCCAAAGAATTCGCCCCAGGGACCCCCGTGTGCTGCCTCGCTTCCTCACTTTCTCTTGCCATAGAGAGGACATCAGGTGAGCACATAGGCTATCCCCGATCCCTCGCCACTTGACCAGCCCTCCTTTCTTTTCTAGTGAAGACGGTGAGCTGTGGCCTAAGACAGTGAGCCATGGCTTCAAATAAGTTGGCGTTATAGACCTCCGGGTTGGCATGGAGGATACAGGAATGACTTTCAGCCGGACACTAAAAACATAACATTTCAGTTTAAAGGGGAGATTTCGCTACTTACCCAAAACTGGAGACTTGAAAGTCCAAGAGTGTTGGGAAAAATCCCACTTCTGCCACTCAATACTCATGCGACTTAGGCAGGACACCTACCCTAACCTGTGTGTGTGTATCTCAGTTTCCTCATCTGCCAAATTAAAAGGTTGGATTGAACTGGGTGACTTCCAAGGTTCCTTGGCTACTCAAACCTATGATCTTATGATAATGTTTAGACCCAAACATAAGTAGAATGGCTCTTGGAAGTAGGTAAGGATGACTAAGAGCTGCTGATTAAGTAGGGATGGTGGAGAGGTCTCTTCATTGTCAGCCTTGTTTTTTTGTCTCCCTACCTACTATGCAAAGAGACTGCTGGGATTTTCTTGAGACAGAGAGCATCCTTGTATTAAGTTCCATAGGACATGGGGCAGAGAGACGTTTCTCCCATAGGTTTAGTCACTTTTGAGAATTCATTGTAATAGTGCCACCAAGGATTATTCCTATTAACCCCTGGGGTGAGAAAAGAGCTTTATTATTACAAACTCTTCTTCATCAGTGAATTGCCTTGAATGGGAATTTATTGAGAAATCCTCAAAGATTTGTGTTGAGGTAGTTTCTCTATATCACCCATACATCCAGATATAATTGAAAAATCTGGATGCTTTGATGGTGTAGAGACACTCCTTCAGACAGCAGCTCTGCTGAGTTCAAGAAGTCACTTCTTTCACGTAGGGAACTGGCCCTGCTGTTTATTCAGCACAGACTGCTGCTAAAAGGCTCTGGAACCATCAAATTGCAGAGGAAAATCAATAGAAATACCCCCCTCCAGATGCTGGAAGAGGCCCAGACAGGACCCATGATCCCAGCATTAAGTAGGCCCAGCTACAAATGCAATGTCACAGAAAACTGATGCATGAGAACCGACAGGAGCTCTCAGGCAGCCTCATTCCAAGAAATCGTTCATTCTTGACACATCTGTTTGTGGTTTCAGGTAGCCTTGTATGGAGATGTATGTTCCAAGTTAGCCAAACTCTTGCCTGATAGGTCGCAAGTGTAAAATGGCTGCAAAGCTGAACTTGAGTTGGCTCAGGCCATGTTTGCCTAGGGGTACTGGAGAAATCACTGGAGGACCTGGGTTCAAATGCTGACGAGGGCCTCTGGGTAAGCTATTCCTAGCTCTGAGCCTCCATTTTCTCTTCTGTTTGTGGTTCTTGCTCTCAGTGGCAGATGGGATCTCCAGAAAGAGTCACTCCTCTCAGGTTGCAGGGATCCTTGACATGAGGGGAGTTACTATTTCAATTGCTGATTGCAGCAATCCATACCTGCCTGTCCTGTGAGACTTTTGTCCATGTTTTATCATAAATATGCCACAAGAGGTTGGCCCAGAATCTTGTGTCCCTTGCCCTAGATAACTTGCCAGCCTCTGGATTCCAGTGGTTCCAACCCCCTTTGGTCATCAGTTCCTCTTCTCTTTCATTACATCTGGCCCATCTTTTTTCTTCTTCTCCTCATCTGATTCTCTGATGGCATCTAGTAGGCCGTAAATTGCTTTGTCTCATTCTCTACTGTCCCCGTTTCAATTGTTCCCCTCTAGAGAACAATTCCTTGTTTTAAAAAATACTCCAATTTTTTCTGTCATCACTGATTTTTTCCTTGTTAAATGGCTTGATCCACTTTACGACAGAGTACTGAAGACAAGAAAGGCTAAATAAGAAAAGTAAACTTGTTCCAAATTTCCCTATCTGATGAACTGTCCCTCTAATTCCACTAATTTGTTCTGCCAGTGCTTTGAATGAGCACGTGGTGTTTATTTTGCCCTCATCATTTGGGAGGTAGGTAGATCAAGAGAGTAAAACATTCAGAGCTTTGGGGAATAGCATGTCCATTTTGCAGAGTTAAGCCTCAGAATTTTGTCCTCTGAAATTTGACACAGCTCAGGGGATGTCGCCACCCCACCGTGACTTCCCCCCAACAATTATCTCTTCATATTGAAGTGTGTTTGACGCCCTATCAGGGAAAACAAGTCACTCATGATCAAAAAATGATGGTGCTGCCTACATTCAATGCCTTTTAACAAAAGAGGCTTCTGTGGACTTATCGTGGCTTAGAGGTGAGCCTAGGGTCTCCAAGTGGAGGCAGTGCAGGTCCTGGCATGCTGGAAATGCCTTTGTAAGCGGCTCTGTCCAACAGCAGCCAAGCTCAGTGCCAAGAGGCTCCTGGCCAGAAGGAGGGCTCTCTGGGAAGTGGATGGAAAAATACAACAGAGCAGAATCCTTGGGCCTCCGTTTCTCTCCATGGCAGAGCAGGGAGAAATGGATTGGGAAGGATGGGGAAATCAAGTCCATAATTCAGAATGAGATGTCAGAGACTTGCTGGTGCTCCAGAAGTCTTGTGGCTGAGACAAAACTTAGCTGAGATAATTTGGTAGCATCTTGGTTCCTTGGGAGCAGGCTGATCTTTTTTCTTGATTCATCTCCATCTCCTCAGCACATAGTACAGTGCCTTAATACGTGGTGCTGGAATTGAATTTATAATTTCTCCCCGGGACTGAGCGTTCAAATTTTATTCTGATGCTCAGGTGTCCTGAAATTGTTTCTCCCTAAAAGGGATACCGTATCATATGCTGTGCTTGGAGACTTGGGGACTTCCCCCCCTGCAATGTTTAATGAAAATCTAAGAGAGGGAGTTATGGGTCTTTATTCTATAAATCAGTTGAAATTTATGTTGCCTGCTCAGATCCGATCTGCTTACAAAACAGATACGGCACAAGTCAAATCAATGAGAATTTATTGCTAAGCACCTACTAGGTGTCAGGTACTGTGCTAAGGACTAAGAACACAAAGAAAGGTAAAACAGAGCTCCCGCTCTCAAGGACAGCCCAGTCTGTCCAATAGGATAAACTTGAGCGTCAGGACTCTGTGATACTCAGGCATTCAGGAGTAATAGCCAAAATCGAATCCTTGGGACCGGGGAGTGTTTGGGACTGGAGGGTGGTGGCCATGCAGTCAGGGTGTTTCACATGTTGCACTCATACAGTGTCTGGGCCCAATGGCAGCTGCTACCATGGCTCAGGCAAACTGAGACTAGAGAGCGGCACATTTCTTAACTCTTGTTCCATATTCACTTTTCCCACCAGCTTTCTAAACCACTCTCAACTACTTCCAGATAGACTAAGAGAATGGAACTTAGCTTTTAATTCCAATTCATTAGGCAGACACGGCTTAATTTCTGTGTATTTGAGAAAATGCTCTGAATGTTGAAATTGAAGGTGGGAGAAATGGAGATGGCATCTGCAGAATCACAATATGGGTCGGCTGAGTTTTTTCCTTTGGTAGTTGTGCTACGTGAATAACTAGATATATATCTACACGTAGATGTAATTATACTATTTATGGCCAGACTTCCCAGGAGGAGCAGGGCATCAAATAGTGGGAGAAAGCTTCTCTTCTGAAGCTTAAGTGATTGTCAAAACAGTACTAAAGCGATCACTCATTTCTTTCTGCTCTCCTCGAGAGGTCGCTGGCCTTGTGTATTCAGCAAATGTGCTAATGAAGCTGTACCAGATGCTTTTGTCTGGTCAGTAGCCTGTCCTTGGGGGCAGGCATTGGCCAGATTCCTGATGGAACAGATGGGATTGGTGGCCATCTTGGGTTTTGATCGTAATTCTTGTCCCAGCTTCAGATGCTGCCCAGATGTTATCAGACCACTGTTAGGCCTGAGCAAGGGACATTTATGGTATCTATGGTGGGCTCCAACTGTAGGTTTGACCTGTTTCGATGTTGTCCCAATCTGTGAAGATTTGCAGCTCAGGGACCTTCCTCAATCAAAACCTGGTTTGGTCTGGCATCAACATGCACCAGAATTGGACAATCGGTCCATTGGGGGAGAAATTATTTTCTATCGCTGAGCCTGATTGTCTGTAGCCTCCTTCAAACAAATGATAAGTCATGTAAATCCTTTGAGTGTAATCAGGGCCCTGGTAAGACACTTTATCGAGTCTCCCTAGTGAGTGGAGGAAGCTACACAATTCGTCCCAGAAAATAGAGGCAAGGCAGGAATAGAAACCTAAAAGATTCAGGTGACTGAGAAAAGAGATGGGCTTGAGGATTTGATATTTAATGCAAATGCTGGAAATTGAGAGCTGGAAAGATGACTGGGATCTGGTATCTGACAAGAAATAGAGGCTCTGGCCCCCATCTGTTGTCAGTCTTTTTGTAAGTTTTCAGTACAGACCATCTTGTCTCAGTCCTCGCTGGAAGGTGATTGGTTGATGTGCTATCTCAGCCATTTGGTGTTTTTTACTTAGCCTGAATCTTCACCTCTCACTAACTGAAGTTGCCTTGGTGGGTTTCAAATGCTCTCTGACCTAGTCGGAGCTATCCAGTACCAACTCTTTAATCACAGATTCCCCTTACCTAGATCATTAGACGAGATACCGTCTGATCTTAGTTCCCCGATATGGACAGGTTCCACTTCTGCCATGGCGTGCAGCTTCAGGTTGTCATTAGTATTTGACATTTTGTATTAGTTTAGACCAGATTTTCCAACTTTGTATCATGTACATGTTGATCATAAAAAGGTTGTACAACCTCCTTGCTGAGTCAGGAAGCATTTATTTGGATTGTTCCCATCCTGGCCTTTGTATTTTTCAGTCATTTCCACTAAGCATTTAATTTTTGTTTGCATGATCTCGGAGCCAGCTGATCATCGTGGAGGGTCACTGTGTACAAGGAGATGAATTATTTTATTATTTCATCTGCTCGATTGATTTTTGTCTTGCTACATTGTACGCCTTCCCAGACGCTCTCTGAGCTTGCTGCTAATTCTTTGGGTCATCTTTGTCCCATATCACCCTAACTGTTTGTTGATCTTAATAGGGCACCAGGAGGGTTGGATTGTGTACACGTTTTTCTTCTCAGTGAGGGAAAGGCAAGGTAGGGAAAGAAGTAAAATGGTTACTTTGTGTTCAAGCTCACTTTTTTCTATTCATATATACAATGAATTCCTCATAAATTATTTTTTTACCTCCATTCAAATCCATTCTTATGGGTCTTGGGCCCATAGGTGATCCAGAAGCTGTGAATTTCAAACTATTCTAATTGCTCACTGAATTGTTGGGCCTCTAAAATGAGGGCAGATAACAAGTAATAGTCAGCAAATATGATGGCAGCTGGCAGAGCTTGGCAGGAAGGGCCAAATATCATAGCCACAGGTTTACCGCAAACCAACACGCTTCACAACCTGACTGACTGTCAAAAAGCCATATCCAGTTAGTTTCCCATGCTGTTTTGCCTTTAAATATCTAAGGACAAACAATATTTTTTTTAAGAAAGAAAAAGGTTTTTTCCATCTTGGGGCAGGAGGAGAGAGAGAGGAAATCAAGCCAGAGAATTCAGTTAAAAAGTTAGAAAGGCTTGGCTTCTAGTCAGTAATTTGCCTTTTTATGACAGATTTCCATTTGATTCAAACCTAGAATGGAAAGTCCTCCTGCCTAGAATAATGCTTATTTACCCATCATCCCATATGACCTCTTGGAAGATTTGTCACCTTTTTTCTGAGACCTTTTCTAGTGGATCAAATCTTTCTCAAGGAATATATTACATTAATCTAATTTGCTTGGAAAGTGGCAAGCTGAAAGTTTGATTTCACAGTTGAATTTTTGGAATTATCTCAAAGGGTAGATTCATGCTATTCCATTTGGACCATAAGATAGCTTGATCTGACAAAGTGACCGGAAACCAACAAGCACCACTCCACAAACGTCCCCACTGCAGTGTCCCACTTCTCCTGTTTATTGTGGCTACCTGTCATGTGGAGAGGTAAAGGGGAAGACTGATTTCACTACAGAAAGGAAGAAGGAAACCTAGCAAATTTTCTGGTTCTTGCTAGTGGGGATTTGACATCTAACATGATTTATTAAGTCCTGAGCCACAGAAACATCTTCACAAACACATATCTACAGCCCTCTGAATTGTAAAGGTGCAGTTGTACATCCTAGAGTGGTGAAAGAGGGTGATGAAAGGTGCCGTTTGTCTTTCCTTGAGCATGATTAGGTTGAAATGAGCACAGCACTTCTACCTTTCCACACTTCCTGAGAAACTCAGTTTCTTGATAGGAGATTCAAAGAGCTTTTGAAAACACTTGCTCATTGGGCTCTCAGTGACAAGGATCATAACTGAATAAAATTAAATGGTCACCAAACATCTTCATCCAGCAGCTCGTGTTTGAAAAGGTTATTGCCAAAGTCCAAGGGTGTTTACTCAGATGACCTCTGTCAGTGTAATAGAATGGTGCCCTGGGATGAATGCTTGCTGGCAGCGCTGGGCCGCTGTGTGCTTATAGCCCTTGATTATGAGGTTAAATAATAGCAATTTGTCCCTTTATAAATAATTCATATTTGATTTGAGCCATTTCCTAAAATAATGCAGTTTTCTACTCTACATGTAGAAAGCACTTAGTGAAATTAAGAAGCAACCCATTTGAAACAGATGGAAGGAAGGGAGTTGTTTTTGCTTTGTTTTGTTTTTCCTTATGGCAAGAACTTGGCAATTTGCTTCCTTGGAGGCATGATCACTCCTGATCTAACATGGAAATGTGTTCCTTTTCTTCCCAGCCTACCTCAACCGATTCCTCTGGGAATTCAATTAGGGGAGAGAGGCTCTGAGGATTTTCACGAGGCTTTTGCAAGTGCCCATGTATGACCAGACACTTAGACTTCCCCACTGGGGGCTCCTAGACAGCAAGCCCATTGGCTGGCTCTGTTAAAGGTTTCTCCTATGGATTTATCAATAGATAATGGATTCCTATCAATAGAATTCATGTATATTGATGGTATCAAGGGCAGTAGGCTGTGAAGTGAATATTCAGTCCGTCTCCTTTTAAAATGGAGCGCTCAGGCTTTGGAAGCTACATTTCTTTTGCATGCTTACCCTGTTCACTTTGTGTGATTTCTGTAAACAGAAATCAGTTTCTCTGGACATACTTCATCTCTTTGTTTTTCCTCTATGTAGCATTGGTGCCTTGTAAGTCTTTGTAGTTAATAGATGTCGTTTGTTTTCGGTTTGTTCCATGAACAAATATCGAATTTTGTCAGGGATCTGATCATTTCTCCCATCCCGGTTGTGTGCCCACTTTCTGTTTGCCTCGTTCCTCTTTGCCTTGCACCCTGAATACCTAATGAGTTGTGGCCCCTTTCATGCAGATGGCACTGACCATCTCCCATTTGGGAATCAGCAAATCAAACAGGCTGGATTGTCCTTTTTCAGAACGGGCCTTCCAGTGGAGCCCACAGAGGTCTTTATGGAAAAGCTGATGTTCGTATCATCTGCCACGTCTTGGTTTTTGCTTTGGCTGAGTATGTGGGCAACGAATGTGGCAGGATTCCATAATATAATAAATGATTCCAGTGAGAAAACAGTTACTTTCCTTCATGTGGGGGCCACAAAGGAAAAGACTTTGCAAATGATTTGGGTGGGAGCCAGGCTCCTTGAGGTCCAAGCGAGCTTGGGGAAGGCTTAAGGCCTCTTCTAATAACCATGGAATTATTACCATGCCACTCAGCCCGTCCTGGGGACTGTTAATTCAGTCAGCAAATTAATTTGACACAATGTCCTTGTACTAGTCACTGGGAGTGATGAAAAATGAGATGAGGAATAATGGTCCCTGTGCACATAGGATCTGCAGTGTTATAGACACAGAAACTCCCCTTTTGCTCCCCACTGTTCCCAATAACTCAAATACAAAATCATGAGTGATAATTGCTGAGAGCTGACAAATGTCCTGTAGGGGCAAAAGAGGAAGACCAGGGCTGACAAAAAGAGGTCAAAGGAGGGAACTACAGCAGATAAAAGGGGGAAGCTAGGACAAAGGGAATGGTCTGGGCAAAATCAAGGGGGCAGGAGAGCACACGGGATGTTGGCTGGGAAATGGTATAGTGAGCCGAGTGTCGTGGCTTAAGGCCAGAGAGGTGGGTTAGAGTCAGATTCTGCATCTGAGGATGGGCCCCAACTCAAAGGAAGGAACAAGTACTTGAAGACTGTGTGTGAATGATGCTCTGGGTGCTGCATTTTAGAAAGGGCATCTGCCAGGTTGGGAATGGAAGTGAAGGCTGATTGGCTAGCTACTCATTTTGAGGGATGTTCAAGATAAGATCTGGAATGGGAGGGGACAAGGCATGCTCTGAAGTCTCTTCTTCTTGTAAATTCAATGATTCCATGAAATCCTAACTCTCTTCTAAATAACCAAGCATTGGCAATTTCTCATGGCCTTCCACAGGTTCCATTTTTTAAAATCTTAACACACACACACACACACACACACACACACACACACACACACACACACCACACCCTTTTTACCCAACAGAGCTTATCCAAGACTCAGTGCTAGCATTCTGCCCAGTAAACCTAGTCTAGGATTTTAAATTCCCAGAATCTCCTGGAAAGCCCAAGATGTCCAGGCACTTTAGCTGCTACCCAATTTTTCAGCGCACTGTGAAAGAAACTGAGGGAAATGTGTCATTGAACCAAATGCTGTGATACCCCACAAAATATAATTTACTGGATGTGTCCTGTGGAGTTTCTTCCAGTTCTCCATGGAGTGGACATTTAGAGCTTCTCCTCAATAGTAGAATACACTGGCCGCTTCTCAGGGGTTCTGCACAGTCCCTACGGGGGGCATTGGTATTCTCTAGGCAGGCTGAGACAGCAGGAAGCGCCAGAATACTGAGGTAGCCAGCCACCCCACCACTTAGCACAAACAAATAGAACGCGGGGAGTGCCGGAGAATGGCCCGTAGTCAATGGCATTGTTGCACTGCACTACCAGGGCCGATGTCACATCCCCAGAAACTGTTTCTTTCATTTTACCATGTAGGGATTAAATCTGTATCATATGAAGCAAAACATCATTTTGAAAACTGTCAGCCTCTGACTTGCTGCTGGATTGATAGAAAGAACACAGTAGGATGTCCATCCTGTAGTCCAGAGAGATAACCGATACATTGGAGTGTTGAAAATGAGCAAACTGAATGTCCTTAGAGATACTTATTCATGCTATTCTGATGGGAAAAGAACTGGACAAAGCCTCAGACAAGGCACGTAGTTTTTTTGGGAGGGGTCTGGCATTTAGGGTAATGGTCATACACCTGCCCTAAGTATAGCAGTTCCTTTGGTTCGCATGTTTTTTGGAGTCCCCCAAAGAAGAGAATGTAAAGGAGGAAGCTGTGAATGATGTGATATGCTATAGAACAATCAGGATCATTGCCATTGTTTCTATGTAAACTTGAAGAGGCCTTCCAAAAAGTTTGGCCTTTCAGGTGTTTTAAGCCCCATCCCATTCTACCGGGTTATTTTACTGAAAAAAACATTCTCTTCATATCAAGGCATTATCACACATTTTCAATTAGTAGAGGCTGAAATAATGAGCTTTGCCTTTTGTTGGAATGTCCTAAGAATGGACTGGCCCAATAATCCTCAGCCTGGGCATAAGCTGGCTCTGTGTGGGGCACAGAAGCCCAGAAAGGCAAAGAAAAGTTGATCCAAAAGTCCCCCCCCAAGTGGCCCCCATGCCTCCCCAGCTGGGTGGAGGCCATCTAGTCCAAATGATAACTGTCACATACCTGACTAGTCATAGGAAGACCCAGGAAGAGGGAGAGGCCAGTGAGAGTTTAGTTATAATGGCCAAGTACTGAGTGAGGGGAGCCTTGACAGTGAGGTTTGGAGGTGTGAGTGGTGAGATGGAACAGCCTGAGAGATGTCAGATTCCAAATGACCAAGACTTGGCCATGCCAGAGTTGGGAAGGTGACAAAGTGGAAAGAAGGGGTCAAGGGAACTTCCTGGTTTTGAGCCGGGGGACAAGAACAATGGTGGTGTGGGGACAGGGAGGGAATGATTAGTTTTATTTTGAAATTTTCAAACTGGAGAAGGGAAAATGGAATATGAGAGAGAGAGAGACAGAGACAAAACACAAGAGAGAGACAAAGATGCAGAGAGAGGCAGAGACAGAAAGACAGACAGAGAAGAACAGGAGAGAGAACAGAAAAGAGAGAGGAGAACAGAAGAGAGACAGAAAAGAAAAGGCACAGGCAGAGAGAGACAGAGGCAGAGAAAGAGACAGATAGGAGACAGACAGACAGACATGTTAACTGTAAAATTTAGAAAACAAAACAGTCACTTTGTGATGTGAAGCCATCCTTTTCTGTGCTTTAATGATCAAGGAGGAAAATAAAAAGACTCTCCACTCTTTGATGAATTTAATTTTTCTGAGACCAAAAGAAATTCACAGAGCCCCTTCATGGTAATTATTCTTCTGATTTCCCAGCATTTATAGATCTGATAAATTTTTCAGAAAAAAGTTCACCTTTATTACCTGAAAGGAATCTGATTTTTACGTGAGACCTAATTTTTTGGGTAAATTCTCTATTTACACGGGGAATATGTGATGAATTCTTCTCATCTGATCCAAGTCCTAACACCCCCTGTCATCATATCTATAATCATTTAGAATTGTCATGTCCCTTGAAACCCAGAAATGTCACTCTCTAGGAAGCTTCTCTCACAATAGGGTTAGAAAGAGAAAACGGCCGAGGCAAAAATTAATTTCGAGAGCCAATCCCAAGACGTCCACGGGGAGAGCAGATCATTGGTATGTCAACCTAGCCCTTGGGCAACAGTGCTTTGAGCTGGAAGCATCTGGCTTTTGCCATGAATCCCTCATTTTTCTCAGAAAAAAAAATCCTCCTTTCAGAGGATTCAAAGAGACTGGAGCCCCAGGACACTGACCTGCATGGGCTGGCAATTCCTGGGAGAGCTTATTTGTGTGTCTCACTTAAGGAGAGGAAGGGCAGTGGGGGAAAGGCCAGTTTCCATTTGGCGTCACTTTGTTAAGCAGAAAGCAACAAGGCGAGGAGACTGGGAAGAGACTTAGTGGGGGCCTTGCGGCTAGCTAGCTGGAGTGACTCCCCTCAACTTTGTCAGGTTATCACAAATTGGAAAAGAGGTTCTGTTAAGATTACGGATACTTCCTAATTCTTTTAATTTCCCTGACCACGGCACTCTCAGAAACTGATTTCCAGCTTTATATGCTTACTTTGGCTTTATTTAATTTAATTAACTGCTTGTCTAATAACGTTGAGGGCCTTTTATTGAAGTCAACCTTCATTAAAATCCTGACATTCATTTATTCCCTCGGGCAAATGGCAGGTGCCTTCAGTTAAGAGAAAATGTGAATGCTCTGTACAGCCCCCAAGGACTTGGCTTCACTTGTCCAGATAGCTGAGAGCTGTTGAGGTAGGAAAGGCTGAAAGCCCCGATCAGTAGTCAGAACCCATGGCTTGGAAGAATCGATGGCAAAAACCAAGCCAGTGTCGTGACTACAGGTCAGCATTAGCAGTTCAAGTCAGCCATTTGTCATCCTCCTCTGTCCTTGTAGCTTACACTCTGATGGGAAGGACGCGGTGACTGGGCTGGACCCACCATGAGGGCTTCTCTCCTCTCAGTCAAAATTCAATCAACATTAAGTGTCTCCTCTTGTGATAGGCTGTTGTGCTTATTAGTGGGGGAGCTGAGTCCTTACACCACAGAAGCTAAGTCTCATATTCCCGTCCGTGCTTCAGAAATGTGCTTGGGCCAGCAGTGCTCCCTTCATTTGAAGTTCTAGCTCAGATCCCAGTTCCCTCTCCTTCCATACTCCCAACTCTCCCAGTTCACATATGGTTCTACCACTCAGACCAACTTACGTGTACTCAATCATGTCTTAGATCGTGAGCTCCCTGAGGGCAGGGTTTTCTGTGACTTTGTGTCTCCCACAATGCCTCGTGTATCCACTGGATAGCTACTGCATGAATAAAGAACAACATGTGGCTACTTAACCTTTCTTTTTAGCATAACCTACAGGGTCTCTCCCTCAGCAAAGATCTGGAACTGAAAGAGCAATGAGATCACATTGGTCATTTTTCTTACTAAGTTAAGAGGAAATTACATCAGTGTAGTGATAAATCAACTACATACTTGCATGACTTCTCCTTCTGGGAAAGCTTCCTCAGATGGCATATTTACCAAGAAGTTACCTCAGAGGTTGTGAAGAGGACTCGTCTGAGCAGTTTTTTCTCTGCTAGGAGAGGGAAGGAAGTTGGAAGGGAAAATGGCAAGGTTATTTAGGATAGGTTCCTGCCTCCAGAAAGATTGACCCATCTCTGAAAGCTCTCTGTCCCCTTAAAACACACATACACACACACACACACACACACACACACACACATATATATACATGCTAATGTTGGCTGATTGATCCCACAATTTTTTTTGATAAAAGCCCACATTATCAATATTTAATTCCCAAACACCCTGTAGAATTAGCCATGAAAGTTCTTTTTCTCCCCCCCCCCCTTTTTTTTTTTTTTTTTTTTTTTTTTTGCTATTCTCCAAGGCACATCCTCTGAGAAAGGGGGTATTTTCTCTCAGCAGCTGCTCCAACATTGGGTTCTCAGTGTGAAGTAGGATTTTGGGGAGAAGAGAAACAAAGCAAAGTAACTGTTACCTATCAGTGGTTTGGAAAATTACCTTTTCTTGGGGTCTCTTCCAAAGCCCATTAAGCTCTCTCTCTTCCCCTCTTATGGGTAAAACCATTCCAGAGCCCAAGATGGGCAAAAAGATGAAAAGATCTTGCATACTTACTGGGAAGCTGGGCTCCTGGTGTGCTTGGACTTGTAGCTTCCCTGCTCCCTGATTTATATGCATGCAAGCCAGGTCCTCCAAGTTCGCTTCTGCATTCTACATCATTCCTCCTTCCCCTGATCTCCCAGGCTGCATATTTGTCAGACAAAAGCTTCCAATCATCCTATTTAAGGGCCTCGATCAGATTTGCATTTGACATATTTCTTAATTTCTTTGCCCTTTCCCTAATTATATGCATCGCTGGTTAGGAACTTATGTCTTAGGCATTGGGGGAACGGGCCCCCATCCACTCTTTATTCCATTGGTAACACTCCTCACAGCCTGTCTCTTTCTACTGTGTGTTATCAGATGCCTCAGCAAACCATTACTAGACCAAGACTATGTGACTCTGTGAGGACAAGTCCCTTCCCTTCTCTGGGGTTCAGTTCCTCCCCCCTCCACTTTGTAAAAGGAGATGATTATACCAGAGGGTCATTAATGTCTCCTTCCCATTTGGTCATTCGGTGATTCAAGCACTTACTGCAGTCTCTGGACCTACAAATAGGAGAAAATATCCCCACGGCACACCATTTCAGCCCATATTCCTAAATTCTCTTGAGTTTTGTAAGGGAACCTCCAGGATCATCGATTGCTCTTGGTCTGAGCCTATTCTCAAGGAGTTCTTCCATACTGGTTCTTTCAGAGACACCCTGAAATCAAGAGGCCATCACTGGACTGAGGCAGTAACTTCCCAGCCCCGTTGCCATAAAGTATCTTTCATAGGCCTAGATCACTGATGAAGTTATCTATCGTCCCCCTTGAGGGCTATTCTAGCTGATATTAAGGCAAACTTTCAAGGTCTAAAGTGAATTTCCCCCTCCCATTTCCTTACTGGATTCATGTTCTTTTAAGAAGCAGAACTTTTAAAAGCCAAGCTGCTTTACAACCCAGAATTAAATCAGCACACATTTGTTCTGCTAGGAATCGACTAGCCCATCTACATCTATTAGTCCTTTAATGTTTTCGGACGATGGGGCCAATTTTTCGTTTCCTTTGGACCCACCGTTGTTTAACTGATCAGAACACAGAGCAACTCTCTCTTCTGAGGACCTGAGGTCTTGGGAAAATTCTGTATGATGTTTAGAAGAAGCAGGGGCACTTGGCCTAAAGGTAACCCTGGAAAATGGCCTGAGAAACCACTTAGAATCTCTTGGTAACTTTTCAGTCCCTGGTTTCATTTTAGATATGCAAATACATTTTAATTTTATTACCATTAAAATATTTTATGATATTTCAAAGCTTAATAGACTTTATTGCCCCATGGGAGCCATTAGGACAGATTTGTAATTATTTGACTTTGCTTCTCTGAAAATTACAAAGAGACACTTTAGAGTTTCGGAATGATTATGCATTCAGAAAGGTGGTAAACATGGCCTTTGGCAAGTGTCTGAAATCTCTAAAGCATAAAATCATGAAAATGATGAGGGCAACCAGAACATCATGGCAGATGCTAGCCAAGAAACAGAAAGGTTGCATCTCTCTCCCTTCCCCTAATTTAGGCATCTCAAGACAAGTTCCTTTAGGGGATTTGGTGTCATTGTGTGACTATGGGGAGTCACTTACCTTCTCATAGCCTCCGTTTCTTCATCTATAAAAATAGGACCTATCTCACAGGATTGTTATGAAAATCAAATGCAATGATATTTGTAAATCCCTTACAAAAAACTAGATAAATGTTAGCTATTAGTATTATCATTACTTTTGTTATTATTGACTGTCGAAATAGTTTGTGAGTTCCTTGTGAGTAGGAACTGTGTCCTATTTTGGATATCCCTCTTTTAAAAAAAAAAAATGTATTGTGCATGGTAATTGAAAATTGTTGATTGATTGCTCTGAACGTTGTGTGTACCTGAGGGATGTAACCAGATTGTTTTATGACTGGGAACAATGCCAGAAGGGAGGAACCAAAGGGTTGTTCAAAGCTAAAATCCTGGAGAGATGTTTTCACCTGTCCTTGGCAAATAGAGAACAAACACTTTTTATTGCAGAAGGATGCTATGGGATGTCTCAACATTGTCAATTCAGTTTTAAGATTTAATAGACTTTTAAGACAGCCAGTAATATACAGAAGGCAAGGAACTCTTTTTTGGCCAAAAGTCTCACCAAGTCAGGAAGTTGGCTAAAGAAGGAGCTTGTATGGAGTCACTTGTCCCAAAAGCATGAACGAACCCAACTAGTTCTGGGAGGTTTTCCTTTCTTGAAGAGGGCAAATGACTAAGAGATAAGTTTACTCAAATTCCAGATCGAGTTTTCATGCAAAATAGAAAGCATCTTCATTTCTGGGCGGGGTCACCTATTTTCCAAGTAATATTGAGCCCCGAGAGCCCTGTCTGGAGTTTTTCTGTAAATTCTATATTTCCTTCGATGTAAATATAATTTGTTTTGTTGGGTCCTTGCATAAAAGGGGTTTTAAATCAGTCCCTTCCTTAATTAGTAGCCCAAGCGAGTTCAATTATGTGAGAGTAATGTGTTCACTACACATCAGAAACCTGCCTATAGAGATTTCAATTATACAATGCCTGGATTAGAGATTCATAGAATAGTTTTTATGTATTAAACTTGACTGTAAACTCAGCGGGGTTTATCCCAGCAGGGCTACATGCCCCCAGCAGGGCTGCATGCCCCCACCAGTCTGCTCAGGTGCCCAGCATGAGACTCCATCAAGGACATGGACTACCTTAGCAACGGAGAAAAGCCGTTTTCCTAATCCCTTAATTCTGGTTGAATCACTAGTCGGTATTTTTTGCAAAAAAAAAAAAAATTGATTATACAATTAAGTCTTGTTATAATTTACATGGCAAGTAGCTGATGGGAGGTCCTGGTTCTATATGAGAAGACTGGGTCAAACTGACCATTTAGCAGGACCCATTAGTATAAAAACAAAGGTTATCTTGCCCACTGCCCTTTCGATGGACTATACTCTCTTGCTCTCGCTGATTGGCCCACAAGAACCAAGGTCACAACCTTCACTCCAAACCTTCTCAGACCTCTCATCCCAAACCCAAATGGGCGTAGACCTGCCCTCAGCTAGAAAATGAACCCAGTCAGAGTAGCTAATCACTGGACCATGTCCCCAGGCAATGGCCTGCCTCTCTCTGATGAGGGATTGTGGTGGTAGGCTTATGGGGGAGCTCCCCAAGCCAGCCTTTCAGTAGCCTTCAAAGGAGCCCATTTAGGCTTCCTTAAACTGAAAACTAAAGAAGGGAAATTGCCTGAGCATGAGTTAATATCAGGAGTTGGAGTGGCAGCTCACGCCTGACTCTTAGCCCCTGCTTTGCCACCATTCCAGAACACTGATTGCCTTTTGCCTTTTTGGTTTACTTTCAGAAAAGTGTCGGCTTTCTGAAACTCGCTAATAATTCTCATCAGAATTTTTTATGTAGCAGAAGTGATTAGGGTACTACTGATTGACTGGAGTGGGGCATCTTCCATGGAACTGGATATGCACTATAGCCCCTTAGGAGATGTCCCAGTCCAGCAAATCAGCCCTGCGACATTTCCAAAATCTAGCGAACACACTGCGTGGTGTATGGGGATCAATGCATATCTCTCTTTAGTGATTTGTCTCCCATTAGCAACCTCGTATAAGTTTTTAAATGTTTGTTGAAACGGGGGTGGGGGGGGGGAGGCGAGACAAGAATCCAAATTTGTGACTGTATCAGCTTAAGAAGCTCCCAGTATGGAAACTCCTTTTGCTGGTGCAGATAGTAACTCTGGAACTGTAGAACATTAGAACCTCTTAGTGTTTGGGGACACTAAGAAGTTGTGGGATTTACCCATCATCACCCGGCTGGGCTGTGAAAGAGGCAGGGCTGGAATCCCTGTCATCCCCACTCCAAGGCGCTCAGTCTCTCTCCATCACCTCACGACACCTCTGAAATTTGCCAAAGAGATGATAAAGACTCCACAATCCTCAACGTCCTTTTATTCTGTATTAGCAGTCAGAAATCCCTAAACCCATTCTGCACAAGCAGGAGGGCGTGTAAGCCAGTGGATAGAGAGCTGCATTTGCGAGTGGAGTCCCAGCTCTGAAACAATGGGGACAATCAAAACTCTGTGTGCACGAGCTCCCGTGCCTGAAAAATTGAAATCGGGTGGGGGTGGGGAGTGAAATCTATGGTGAAATGTGGGACGTAAAAACCAAAGCTAGCCGTCAGAATTCATTTTGCTAAAAAATTGGAGTAACACCGTGCCTTTTTCACAGGTTTGTTCGGGGAGCACTTGGAGCTTTTCTGAAGAAAGCAAAGGTATGTCATTTGCCTTTATTGATATTGTCATCAACCACCTCCATGTCCATTTGTAAACATATTCCCCCCTCCCCATTTCAGAAGTGCAGACTGGTGGGATAAAAATCGAGTGATAGAATGCAGCCACTAGGCGGGGGAGAGGTTGAAAACCGGGAACCTTTTTTTTCAGAATACTAAAAAACCGAAAAGACCTCTTAATATTGGAAGTTTGCTCGGAAATGCTCGGTAGATACATAAATTGAGAGATTTGTTTTGAGATTATTTTGAGTAGGTCCAAATTAGCAAGGATTCATCCTTGATGAACTCGGCAGTGAAATCAAGCAGAAGGTTACAGAATTTAGGCACGAGGACTGAGGGATTTGGTTAGTTTTTCTGTCCACAGAGACGTGGCCATCACGAAGTGGGTGTCCCTCAGAAATGTTTTTTTAAAAAGGAAAACTTCAATGTCATAGAAGTCACTTGACCACCAAAAGGTCTGGGGATAAGAATTTCAATAAATGCTATATAGACAAGGAAGAGGAGGGGAAAAGCCACTCTTGCTAGTGACAACAAATAGGGAAGTCGTGGTAAGGCGAGAACCGTTCTGTATCATTGAGGCTCGTTGGCCATAAGCTACTTCCCGTTGTGTGGAGGAGAAAAAGTATGACTTATGCAAAGGGGGTTGGCCTTTATGTCTGTTCAGCAAACTGAAGGCAGGGTTGGAAATGAGCTCCCATGGATGAGGGGACAGCACAGGCGAGGGAGCACTGGCCCTAAAGATACAGAACTGGCCTCGGATCCCATGTGACTCTGATGTTTTGCAGCCCATGCAAAGCCCTTCACCTCCACGCGTGTCCATTTCTCCCCTTACATCATGAAAGAATTGAACTAGATAGCCCCTGAGATTCCTTCCACCTCTCAAAGCAAATCTCCAAGACAAGTTACAGAGGAGCACTTTGCATCAGTGGAGGGAGTTTCCACACTGATGAAATCCAAAAACTAAAGCAAATCAAATGATTATTTCCTTGGCCTAGTAGTCATATTGAAATGGAGCTGGTGACCTCTGTCTTCTTGCCTTTCACATGCACATATTATCATACAACTCAATCACCTTATGATGATAACATAAGATCAGGGTGGGGTAGAGATTGGACCTGTAAAGTCATTGCTCTAGGGAACTCCCAGGTGAGGAAATTCCCTCTACCAAGGCCTGCTTTTCCTTTCTCTTCAACCTAAAATCTTTAGTTATCTAGAGCACTGAGAAGTGAGCAGACTTGCTTTGGGTCACCTGTACTGTTTGGATTGGGGCAGGACTCAACTCTGTCTCCTTGGCTTTATTTACTGCATCGTGCTGCTTATGTAGAAACAGAGGGAAAATGTTTTCATGGGGGAGAACTGTGAAGAAATTAGGCTTGAAATGAACAAGTTCTTTGGAAAGAGTGAGAGGTTTTGTTGACTAACCCCTTGTAGACTCAGTACCCCCGAGATGTTGTACCATGAGTGGTTTATAGAGTTTGGCTTCTGGATACTTAGGCAGGCCCCCTGAAGCTTTAAAAAGAGTAATAACTTGGTCTCACTATGGCCATAATTCATTGAGCTCTGGAGCCAGTTTTATTTAAAAAAAAAAAAGAGAGAATTCTTGCCGGACCATGAGGAGGTGCCTGTGACTATTGTCAAGGGCTTGCGGGGCCAGGCCTACACAGGAATGACATCCCAAAATGTCATGGCGGCTGAAATCTGCCACCTTGAAATCCACATCTTCTTTCTTAGTTGAATAAATTCTAAATGGCCCGTTGGGAGGGAGGGAGGGAGAAAAAGAGAGAGGGAGAGGGAGGGGAGAGAAAGAGAGAGGAAGGAAGGTAGGTCATTTCAGGGACTATGTGCACTGACAATTCATTACGTTCATTTGTACTTCAGTATGTTCCTTTACTGAAACTGACTCATGCCAGCTTTTCCTCTTGATGTAGCGCCATTAATTCTAATGGCACTTTTGGAGTTTGACTACAAAGCTGGAGAAGGAGCATTATAGCTTTTCCTACATCCTGATTCTTATTCCCCCAAATGAGTTTTAGCAGAGATGAACAGCCAGGACAGACATTCATTTCTAAAGGAGAGAAATTGGTGCTTAAGTACTATTTTGTACTTGAAACTAAGGAGTTCCTGGTTAAAAAAAAAAATAGTGGGGATATCACTGGGGGAGACATTGGTCGGAGGTTCTGTATCTCCAGTTCCTGGGATCATTTTTGTCATTAATGCCAGCCCAACACTCTATATCCCTTGGCCATAGGCCCCTCGCCTGGCATTAAGACCTCATTCCTTGGCTTGCTTCCACTTTCCCTGCATTGCAATTCTCCCAACTCTCATCTTTAATTGATGGGGAAATGGATCACTTTGGAAATATATAATCATGAAAACATTCCTGGTTGCTTTAAGGCTTCTGGGGTAGCTTGCTGCAATTTTCAGAGAAAGTCTCAGGGCAAAACTAAAGCAAATTCAGTGATTGAGCAACTCCCCTCAGTCCCTATTGCTGGACCTCTGGCAGCCTTTCCTTTCCGGGGCTACTGCTTCTGATACTTCCCCAACTGGGGGGAAAAAGAGGCAGTTGAGTTCAGTACCTACCTCCCAGGTAGAGATAGAACATCCCAATCTGCTGCTGCTACTCTCACCTACTTCCAAATTTATTCTTTAAAAAAACCCACATCTTTTCTACTCTCTCCTCACCAGGCCTTTGGTAGTTGGGGAAAAAAGAAAATGACGGAATGCATTCATTCTTTACACGGTTTTGAACTTGCCTTTTGTGTTAAATTCAAGGCTGGTCAGCTGATCTCTCCCCCCAACCCAGAAGATGATTTTGTGGCCAAACATAAACTTAACACATACTGCCAACCAAGAAAAGGGGCAGAGCCAGCTGAAAAAGAAGGCTTGAGTCTTAATTTTGGTTTCTGAACATACTTGAGCAAGAAATCAGGACTTATGGTTTTCTATGAGGACGGAAAGCAGAGTCATTTAAAGTTACGCTTTGCGATTTTGAAATTTTTAGGAGGTCAAATTTCAGATGGGGAAGGGCCCTTTGGTCATTGAATGTGGCTGAGGAGATGGAAGCCTAGAGAATTTCAATCCTTTGCCTCAGGTGATCCAGCTAGCGGGGTTTGGGTTCAGGTCTTCCTGACTCCAGCCCCAGTGTGCTAGCGATCTTTTTCATAACTTTGGAATGGATTTTTCCAAACTATGTAGTAATTGTGTGTTAAGTTTTATTTCAAAATAAAAACATTTCAGACTTGTCTTTGGAATGCAAATTTCCAACAGGGAGCCACTGTGGAGGCTAGGCCCGTCTTTGTTCCAGGCCAGGGCAGCTTCTCTCTCTTATCTCCAGGTCTCAGGTTCTCCACCGGAAGCGCTTTTTGTGGAGTATTACCGATCCAAGACCGACTCCGTAATCCCCTTGTCAATTCAATTTTTCTAATCAGGGGTACTGTCTCTTCTGTGACATCAAAAGACAAAAGATGGTTCTTCAGTTCTGCATGCCTTAGGGAACCTCACCACACAGCTCCAGGGCGTCGCTTTAGGCTGGATGTGCCAGGGAATGAAATACTTCTCTGAGGCATATTTTGGTGAATAATGTGTAATGGGTTCTTTATCCCTCAGAGCTGAAATGTATTGAGCAAAGCCTGTAGTTGAGGATTAATGAAAGGCCTGAATTCCAGAATCTGACTCCTCTACGTAGCTGAAAGCTATTGGTAATTCGGTGGGGAGAGCCCCAGTCGGTAGGCTGAAACTCATAGCTTGAAAACACCGAAGGCAAAAATCGAGTCCATGTGGAAGAGCGGATCAGCAGAAAGAGCATTCCAATTTCTGGAACTGAGTTAGGCCAGAAGCCAGGACTGCTTGTGGAGACTGCTGTGGAGGAGATTCTTACTCAGGTGGAGCTGCAGGCCATTGGCCACGGAAGGCCTGCCTGACTCTGTGGTTCCGACATGCCTTTGATTTGAGACGACGGTTTTTGCTTCTGGCTTGAGCAGCAGAAGGAACAAAAAACGATCTTGAGCCGAAAGCAATAAAGTCATCGAGAAAGTGATCCCAAAGATTTGGAAATTGGAAAGAAAGCCGGACATTGAATTCAGAGGGAGAAAGTTTGGCAGAATGTGAAGAAAAGTAGGACAAAAAGCAAAGGATGATGAGTGGAAAGAAGAGAACCAGAAGGCTAAGAATGCAAGCTGAAAGAAGAAGAGGAGGAAGAGGAAGGGAAGATTTAAGCTGGAGGAGGAGGGAAAGACTCAATCTGGAGGAGAAGGAAAAAGAGGAGGAGGAGGGGAAACTCAAGACGAAAAAGAAAGAGAAGAAAAGCGGGCAAGACAGAGAAAAGGAAGTTAAGTGTAGATCACGAGGTTCTGACAAGGTAAGAAGATGCTACCGAGATGAAGCATTCTCTTCAAGAGAGTGGGTTACCACCGCTCTTTGGCAGAGTGGCTAAGACAAATGACAATAGCTAGGAGGCTTCAGCCGAATCAACGTCCTTTGTGTCCCAAGGAACGATGGGGTGTTCCTAAATGACCGAGACAAAACAGACTGAAGGCTTCGATGAGAAAATAAGAAGAAAAAGGATCTGAAGACACAGAGGATCTGGACTTGTGTCAAGATCTGAGGCTGGATAAGAGGAAAGGAAAAGGGGGACCACCAACATGTGGAACTAAGAGACTCATAGCAAGCTTTTCCCAAGGAGGAGGGAGTGAACACTGGGAGGAGGAGCAGGAGTTCAGAGTCAGCAGCTACTTTTCTTCTAAGTGATAGACATGGAGGTGGGGGGGGGGCTGCTCTTGTAAGGGGCAGAGAAAGGAAAGAGATGGAGGTTGACGACTTCCTGCTGAGAGTCACCAAGGTAGCTATCTGTAGACCTGCTGACTTCCTGAGACATGGGTGATGGAAAATTTCCCCAGACTCATCAAGCCCTCCTTAAGTGGCTCATGTGGCCGATAACAAGAACCCAGAAGGAATCTAAAAAGCTTTGTAAAAGATGAGAAAATCTTGGTCAAGAAACTAAGGAGCGGAGAAGGATGAAGAGAAGCACTGCAGAAGAGAGACAGCTAGGCCAAGTGAACTGCTGAGATTGGGCAGCGAGGTTGGTATTTCTGAACCGTGAGTTCCAATGTAGGAATGACGGGCTCCTGACTACAAAGGGAACACACTTCCCAGAGCCCCAAGATGACAGATTGGCCTGACAGTTCTGATCCAAAGGGCTTCTGATTGAAAATGGGAAGGGGGAGGAAGCTAGCACCCTCTACAGAGAGAGCCACACTAAAGGGGAGAATAGCTAGCGTTTCTATGGGATGCTTTGACATCTGCACATCGCTTCGCTTTTAAAATGCACAGCAACCTTGCAAGATTCAGAGAGATAGACTTGCCCGTAGTCATGGAGGGAAATGAGTACCAAAGATGGGAATTTAAAGCAGGCCCTTCTTAAGCCAAGGTCCATGTTCTAACCACTACACCAGACTGCCCCCCAAGCTTTGCCATACTAATAATCTCTCTCTGGTTCAGCCGCTTGGTCAGTTCAGATTTCAGAAACCCTGTATTTGAGTTGGAATATAACATCTGAACATTATATTCCAGTGGGCTATGAGAACACAGATAATCCCCCCCACACCTTGGCCAAGTTTAATTCGGGGAGCAAAACAAACACCAAACAGACAAACCAAAATGTGGAGGAAAGAGAGTAGTAGCAGAGATGTCTTTAATGAGGAACGTCTGGAGTTCTTGAAAGGGCTGCTGTTAGCAACTTTCTTCACTGCTTCTAACCTGCTGTCATGTGTACTTACGCTCACGCCATTGGTTTTTGCGAGTTCTGAGTCTTGTAATCATCCCCATCTGACACTTGCGATTCTCCCAGCCATTTGACAGCTGCCTATTCTGTTGTGTTTGTGTCTTCTCCAGTGGGACCCTATCCAGAATGATTCCATTACTTTCTCCTGTTTTATTATTTTTATTCATGTTCTGCTTTTTTTTCTGTTGGGGAGATTTTCTTTTCCTTCTTTTCCTTCTCTACTTTGGCCTGGATCGCTTTTTTTGAATAAGTTCGCTTCATTTGAAAGTGACAAGCGGCAGGCAGCCCTTGGAGAGCCATCTCTCTGCTTTGGATTGAAGGTAGGTGGAACTGGCTGCTCGATTAGCATTCGGGTGCCTGGTGATATGTGCATATTTCTGATTCTGAGACTCAGGTGCTCAAGTGTAACCAACCATTCCAAAGGCCATCAAAACTCCAGACTCCAGAGGCATCGCGCTTCAGCATGCTCCTCTGACCAAAGGAGACGGGGTCTAAGGCGTCACTGTTACGAAAAAGTGTCATTTGGGACAAAGAGAGAGTAGAGAACCGAGGGGATGAGAAGATGAAGACCTGGCCAGCCAAGAGAAGGCCAACTCCAGGGTCAAAGGGTCTAGTTAATGTTGGCTTTCTGGGAGCCCAGATTTGCCCTGACCCAGCCTCCCTCTGCCTATGTTTGAATCTTGGGAGGAATGGCTGCCTGTGAATGGCCCAGATTGAAGCTCACCGGCCTCTCTTGCCTTAGTCTGGTATCTTTGACCTAAGGTGGCCCCCTGCCCTAGCCCAGGCATCCAGCTAAAGGAAATGGTCAGATGCCTTTTCCACCGTAGAGACGGCCTGGACCATGGACCAGCAAAGTGCTGGCTTTGTCCCACTGGGCTGGCAAAGGAAGTCATAAGGGCAGGAGCTTGGTAAGCTGGAGAGCCCTGCCAGTGGGAAATCTCATGATGTTGTACACCGCTTCTCCCCAATTAGTGACTAGTCACATCATCTCATTGTGGCTGTGGTAGCAAAATCCAAGTCCTAGCAGGACTCTCTGAGCTAGTCCGGCTTTGGGGAGAGGCCGAGAGTTACCTTCAAAGAACAGACTGCATTGTCCCTCATCTGGGGGCATCTTAGCCTAGCTGAGGGCACGGAAGCTCATCACGAGGCTGGCCACAAAATGGCTCACAAAGAGCCTGCCAGACAGGAGTATTAAGGTCTGAGTGAGTCGAGGAGGAAGCCTCAGAGAGTCTGAAGGAAAATAATTATTCAAGGCAGCCATGGGCAAGAGTCAGAGAGGTCAGCTCCTATTCCTCCATCTGAGTGATCTGGGACAAGTCTTCCCCTATTTAGACCTCAGCTTCTTCCTCTGAAAAAAATTGAGGGGAGTGGATTAGATGACCATGAAAGGGCAGCCCTTCCCTGATCTTTATCTAGGCAACAGGGAGGGGCAACATTAACTCTTTCTGCTCAAAGGCACATGCCTGTCCCCATTATTCAGTCCTGTCCGTTGATGAAATGGATTTAATCAGTAGGAGAACTCAGGCAAGCACAAAGAAATAAGCATGATCTACAAGGGAACAGAAACTCTTCTAATTATCTAAAAAAACACTAAAACTTGCTCTAGGTTAAGCTCATTTTCATTCCAGAGGAATTACAACATCTCCCTTCTAAGTGGCAACTATGGCTTAGCTGCTTCATTTACCCGCGTGTTTGGAAGTCACAAAGTGACTGAAGTGCCCCAGCAAGTCAGGGACCCTTGTTTATCAATAACGCCTTGCGTGGCAGCAAAAGTTAAGAGCTCAGCAAGGGAACCTCAAGAGCTCTCCTTGCCCAGCTTGCCCCAGCAAGATGGCCCCAGAAGAGGGAGATGGTTGTGGGCCCGCTAAAAAGAACAGAGGAAGAGGAAGCACTGTGACAAATTCATCAAATATCTATCCCAAAAAAGGCTCAGGAAACATTGACAACCCAGCCTGTCTCTTCATAGAACGAGATCATAGATTTAGAAGTCACCTGAATCTCCCCCTCGTTTTCCAGACCATCACTGAGATCCCAAATAATACAGAAATGGGAACTCGAGCCCAGATGGAGACAAAGACTTGTCCTAGATCGTACAGCTAGTAAGCGGCCATTGGGTTTTTAAGCATCTGTTAGACGGGACTCAAATCCAGTTCTTTGTCCATTGGCCCAGAGCTGCCTCTAAACACTAACAATTCAGGAATGGTGGCTAGCTGGGCCATCCTTGGTTTCATTTCCTAAGACATCTGCTCAGATTAAATTTATGAAGTATGAGGATCTCCAGGCTTCACGAACAGGGCTTTTGCAACCAAGAAATGCCCCAGTTTTGGTTCCTATTGAAGCCAACGGCTTGGACATCTGATCATGACAGAGTGAGTCGTGATGTTTGTCGATTAGGTTTTCCTTCCCCAGTGGCCGGAAAACAGCCCTGCTCTGTTGCTCTTTAAACATCAGGTTGAGTCTCTAATGGTTTTTTAAATAGATGCAGAAACATTTCGGAGGCGCAGAGAGATTTTCTTCCAGTCAAATCGATTCTAAAGGAAGAGAGAAAAATGATTTGTTTCTTTGAAAACCCAGTCAACATCTAGAGTGTAAATGGAATGATTACCCTCTAAGCTTTCTTGTCTTAACATAACTTTTCTTTTGCAAGAGAAAGTGTTGCCAGGCAACTCCAGTGGTGCCATCGATAAGAGTATTGGCTTGCTTTCTAGAAAGCTTGCATTCTCTCAGTTTCCCACCCGTTATAGACAGATGGATGAATGGTTTCCTTGGATACCATAACTTTCTGTGACCTATGGATAATTGGAATGGCTGGACTATGAGTTATTCCTTTCTTTATAATGTTGTAGAGTGCTGAGCTGGGCTGTGTGGAGGAAAGCACAGAGAATTTACAGCTTTTGAGAAGAAAAGGTCTGAGAAAGTTATGGCAGACTCCTCTGCAAAGGAAATTATTCATGATTTGACCAATCTTGAGGAGAGACTTAGAAATCAATAATTACATCATCTCAAATTGGTCCTTTCTCAGTCTCTTCCTGTGAACCTAGTCCCAGGTAAGCCTGGTGAATAAGGCCTAGAGAGGGGCTCCTCTGACTGTGACCATTTACCCAACACCACTGACAGTGATGGGGGAGGGTTGAACGGGCAAAGGCATAGCGGTGGGGGATCGGAAGTTGGACTAGACTAGAAGGCCTGCTCTCGTTGAACATGACCGATGATACGAAAAAATGAAAGGGGGGAAGGTTTTTATGAACTGATACAACCAGCCTTGTGACACGGTCCAGGGTTTGAGGATGTTTTCTATCACCAAACTGGGTCAAGCAGATATGGAGCCTGGGAAAGCAACCCCTTGGATTAGCGAGATAAGTGGGAGCAAAGACAGTTAGCTTCCTGCTTGAGCCAGAGTGGGATGCAGATCATTATGTGCTACTTTCAAGCTTGAAAATCAATTTAAAAACGAATATTCTCATTTATTAATTTGGTGAGAATGGATTGGCTTTTGCTGAGCATGCATGTTATCATTTAACTCTGGCATTTGTGCTGGGGCAGGAGAGTTCTCTCAGAGCATGGGGACAGGGGAACAGAGTACCCAAGCCCAAGCCCTCTCTGAGCTTTTCTGTCAATTAATTAGGCCCCTGTTATGTACTGTAGCAGTATATTGGGCTATTTAGACTGAATCCTGGTTCAGTGAGGGAGCCAAAAGAAGAAGCAGTTTGCTCTCTACTCCAGACCTCCATGCCTAGAAAAATGGGCAGGTCCCATCTCCTAGGCAATTCACTCAGAAATGGCGTCGGCCTTTCCTCTCAAACGAACGTGTGTTTCTTTTGTCCTCGGCTCAATTGCTCATGTTAGAAGTCACTAATTCCTATAACCTTTTGCAGGCTGATAGAAGGCAGACAACATAGTGGTAGGGAAAGGACTCAAGCCCCAGTCAGGATATAGCAGGGGCTCTGCTTAAATGGGCTGCTTCTGGCCCCAGCCTCTCTCTGAAGCATCCTGGCAAAGTGGAAGGAGGAAGCGGGCACGCCAGTCTTAGTGTGTTGGCTCTGAGCAAGTCCCCTCCTCTCGGGTGCCCTCTCGCAGCTTGCTAAGGTGGCTCCTTATGATGAAATTGTCTCTTTGTATTGGTAGAGGCAGTCTCCACCCTAGTGAAATCCCAGGTTCAGTAGGAGCTGCTATTGTCATTCATTGTGGGGATGACTTTGGGGATGGTAATAGGCTGCAGCAGAAAGGTTATGGGGTTTCCATCTGGAAAACCTGATCGTAAATCCTGACACTGTCAGCTGATGACCGTGTGATCTTGGGTAAATTACTTCCCTTCTCTGAACTTCTATTTCCCTTTCTATAAAACGACTTGAGGACCTCTAAGTTCCCTGACAGCTCTAAGGGTCTGATATTGCAGGAATGGAAGCCCCTGCCCATATTCTCCTCGCTCCCCCAGCAATCCCAGTGCTGTCACGAGCAACACTTTTTCTAAACACTTCTGGAGAATGATGACCCTGTTAGGTGGTCTGAAGGCAACCAAAACAACGTGACCCCTTAGGCAATTTTGGGGGCCTGCTTAATGCATCTGACAATGGGATTTGCAAGGAAGGATCTCATTGGAGCTGGCAGATCATCCCAGGGCATTTTCTCTCTGTTCCTTGGTCCCTTGGGGGCCATAAGTGTAGGATGGGTGGTGGATTTCAGTGTCATTCCCCCCACAGCATTCTCTGAACTTCCCAGATTGAGTCTGCAAAAGGGAAACATTTGAGTTGCAACTGAATGAATCATGTTCTTGGCAAGAGTGGCCATTTCTCAGGCTCAGACAAATGACATCAGGCTTCTGGAGGTGAGGAGGATGGCCTTCATGGTTGCAGTTAAGCCTCACACGTGAATTCCCAAAATGTACCCGCCCTTGTGAAGGCCCCCGAAGGAAGCAGTGCTTTGGCCCGAGTCCTTGCCCAGCCATCTGGCCCGGCCTCCCGATTTTACAGAGAACAAAATTGAGGCTCCAAATGGGGAAGAGACCTGCTCAGAGACAGGGGGAGAGGGGGCTGAGCCAAGATTGAACCCCAAGGTCTCTGACTGCAGGTCACAACCCACTTGAGGTCATACTTGAAAGTCTGTACAGCGCTCCATACACATGGCTTCATTTGAACTCTGGGAGCTAGGGATGGTTATTTTACAGAGGAGGAAAGAGATGTTCAAAGAGGTCAATGGCCTGGGGAGGAGGAAGAGAGGTGATCTGCTGATGTAATTGAGCCAGAAAATAGCCGAGGCGGGATTTGAACTTGCCCCTTCCTGCACCTAGGAGTCCAGCACTCTCTCCATTGCTTCCGTGGCCAGGAGAGAGGATGTTATCTTCCCTCTCTTGCCCCTAATCTGTAGCCTCTGGAGCATTTTAGACCTAAACAAAAGTTGTCCCTGGCTCCGTGTGGCTCACAGGACACCGTGCTTGGGTGTTAGTGAGGTTGCACTGAGGGTACCCGGCCTCCCTCTGTGCTTTCAGTGTGAGTCCTGGCCCCTTTGCATGACTGTATCGTGGCTCTTGTCACTATTGGGAGTGACGGGACTTTAAAGACACTTTTGTGCTCCATTGTGGCCTCCCACACACCCATTCCTCAGAGTAGTCACATCATTAGATGGGACAAAAAGTACTTGGAGGTTGCTGGCCTTGATTCTTTACAAATGGGGATAATGGTGGTCAGAAGGTTTTTGTGAGGGGGGGAGGAAAGAGGGAGGGAAGTGGCGAGAGTTAGAGGAACAATGAAAGGGAGAGACCAAGGGAAAGGGAGTGAGAGAAGTGGAGAGCAAAGAAGAAAAGACAAAGGGAAGTGGAGAACAGAGAGAAAGGGAGGGAGGACAGAGAGAAAGGGAGAGAGGACAGACAGTGCGAGGAGGGAGCAGAGAGATGAGAGAGAGAAGACAGAGGGAAGGGGGATAAGGAAATGGGAGAGGCGGAGACAGAGACAGAGAGACTAAGAGACTGAAGGACTTGTCCTGCAGTCTGCTTAGCGAGAATGAAGACTGAATCTCACCCAAACATATCTCATCACCATTTCTTTTTAAAACTCCTGAAATGAAAAGGTCGCCACTGACTCATATGCCTCTGAATCAGAAGAGCACTTCAGGTCCCTTCAGATCCACAACACAGTAAAACAGAAAAGCAAAGAAAACTTCCAAAAGCCTTTTAGCTCTATTGGGGAGAATTATTGAAGAGAGATGGGAGGGAGGAGTAACTTGGTCAATTATATTTAGCTTTTTCTATGGGGAGAAAAACCATATCATAATGGAGAGCAGGGAGGAAACCGTCCTTGCCTAGGACTGGCATCACACGGCCCAATGAAAAGCCTGTGCCAGGGGTCCAGATCGTAGTGGAAAGTGACCAATGAAATGCTGCATGTTTATGTACCAGCTCCCAGCAGTCTTGCCCCCCAGCTAAGGAAGTTCTCCCAGGGCCAAGTGCAAGAGGAAACATGACCGGGAGTTCAGAAAGTACAGCTTGATATGTAAAATGCCCTTTTTGAGTTCCAAGCAGTAAGGCAAAACTACCGGGAACGAGTCTGAGTTAAAAACGGGCAGGGGTATGTGTGTGTTTGGGGGTCTATCGACAGAAACTGAGTCACCCCTGAGAGACAGGATTCTGTTGTTCTTCTAATCATCCATCTCCCTGATTTAGCCTTGGCCTGTCCTTGTTTCTGTTCATTTATTGCTTCGTTCTTCCATGAGCCTGCCCCTCCCTCCCCCACCTCTTACCCTGCTCCTGCTCGGGCCAATCGGACAGATTGTTGTGGGTCAGTCACATCCAACCCTTCGTGACTCCTTTTGGGGATTTTCTTGACAAAGTCAGTGGAGTAGTTGACCAAGTCCTTCTCCTGCTCGTTTTACAGATGAGGAAACTGAGGCAAATAGGATTAAGTGAGTTGCCCAGGATCACACAGCTAGGAGTTGGCTGAAGCCAAATCTGAATTCAGATCTTCTGGACTCCAAGTCCAGAGCTCTATCCACTGAGTCACCTAGCTGCCAACTGGGCAGATGTGCACCTACTAAGTGTATAACCCTGTTCTCTGCACTGAGGGGACCAAGACAAGATGAAAAGCAGTCCGTGCTCTCAAAAGTTTGTAGTCTATGTGAGTAGGGGCAAAAGGGGAAAGGATGTGGTGGATACACAGATGAGTGAAGTACACATAATGAAGATCATGGGAGATTGAGACAGGCTCAGTGGTGGAGCTGGCACCTTAACTGACAATCAAAGGGAGGCAGAAACTGCAAGATGTAGAAGGGTGGAGACGGGGGATTCCAGACATGGGGGGACAGCAGCTTGTGCAATGGTGTGGTGACGGGGATCAAATCCCAAAGAAGGAGAATAGCAAGTAAGGAGAAGCAAGAGCGTATGAGGTCCCCTGATCAAATAGAGATGGGGACAGTGTCCCGAGAGGTGAAGTCCACTCTTGCTGCTAGGTGACTGGATGGTCTTGAACCTTAGACGGTGCTGGAACCAGCCCCAGTTAGAGCTTTAGAAGGTATGTGAAGCTGGAGGTCAAAGAGCTCCTTCTACTTTCTGTCCTCCTCCAGTTTTCAGTTCTCTCATAAGGGGATTGGACTAGATGGGTTCTAAGGTTCCCCTCACCCTGGTTCTAAATCCATATATGCTGGAGATCTCCTTTCCCCATCCTTTAAAGGAAATCCTTGGTCTTTTCGATAGTCCAACTAAAGGGAGGAAGGGGAAAGGTGCCACTGGGTATCTGCCAGTCCATCCTCCACCAAGTTTGCTTGCCCCAAAGCCATTGGCTTGTGACTGGCTTATTCTGATCAGTAATTTCCCAGCTAAAGTACCCATTGGATCATTGGGACCGTTACTGGAAGGGGGAGGAAGGCAACTGCCTCTGCAGTAAGTCCTGCTTGTCACTGAAGGTAAACCTGGGTTACTGCACACCTGCTCCTGCTCCCCTTCCTGCCTTTATGATGCATCTGGAGGCCATGAGGTAGAAATACCGAGCATTCAGGTTATAGAAATTAGCTGTGTTGGCCCATAGTATTAAGGCTCCTGGCGGGTCACCCACCAAGGGAGCCCAGGGAAACCACAGCGATACCATGCAGCTGCCCCAAGGGACTTAATAGCAGTTTGCAAGATGAAAAAAGAATCTGTTGCTGAATAATGAATTCTGAGACAAAGTAACAAGCAAGAGATTGATTTTGCTAAATTATTGAAATGATTCTCTTCACACTTTGACCTTTACTCACATTTTTACATCCCCATGATGATTTTTAATGAATTTGAGGACATGACTGTTGATAATTAGATTTGTATTAAATTAGTCTAAACCAATGAGATCTGGCTAAGAATGCTCAAGGCATCTTAAATTTGGGAAAACAAAGCTTGCCATCATCTCCCTCTTCCCTCCGCTCAGATGCTCCCCAGCAAGGCTTTGTGGCAAGGCCCCCTTCTGCAGGAATCGGGAGGTAGGGGAACGGTTGGCATTTCCTAGTGATTGGGAATTCCATCATTCCCTATTATGGGACAGACTATCTTGTCAGAGCAGTCCAAAGAATGAGACTCCAACCTCCTACTGGAGGACAGAATCCCGCTTTGGATTCTGATGACGACGAGTCTTCCTTTGACATTGGCCCTGTATCTGCCTTCCAACCTATCAATTGCTTAAATACATTCAGTGACATTTAGCTGTGGGCTCAGGTGGGTGATGGTGAACTTGATCACGGGACTGCCAGCAGATATTTACTCTTGGAGAACCCCCTCATCACAGGCTGTGAGCTAGTTTGGCCAGCCATTATGAGCCCCATGTGACGGAAGAGAAAATGACGCTTTGCCTCAAGTCCATCGCGTCATTTGAGGCAAATCTAGGCCTGGAACCCAGCTTGATCAATGTCCGTTTGGGTATCTTGCTTAGTTCTTTCGGTTAGCCCTCACCCGGATCCCTCTGTCTTCTGAGGAGCCCTTCTATTCCCCATCTCCATAAACCATTCTGTGACTATGAACATGAAAGTTTTCTTTCAACTAAACATCCTTTAGTGAAAGGGCAGAAGGGGGTAGACCAAAGAGTAAACATTGGCCTGGAAGCCTGAAGGGCTCTAATATTTATCAGTTGGGTGACTGGTGAAACTGCTTCCACTCCAGGAGTTTGCTGGCCCAACTAGCAAAAACAGAATCCCCAACTCTCCATGACCACATTTGTTGAGGTCTTCTTGGTGGAGATACTGGAGTGGATTGCCATTTCCTTCTCCAGCTCCTTTTATAGAAAAGGGAACCGAGGCAAACAGGGTGAAGTGACTTGCCCAGGGTCGCACCGCTAATGTCTGAGCCCAGATCTGAACTCATCTTCCTGAGTCCAGGCCCATGCTTCACACGCTATGGTGTGTGAAGTCCCTGTACCAATGAGGCTAGGGGGGTGAGACACAAACAAACCATTGGCAGAAGCCTCAGGTTTCAGCATTTTTTTTCACCTATCAGTCTTTATTCACACTTAACTCCCATGCCTTATAACAGTAAGCATTGGGAGCCCAGAAAAACACTAGTTGGAAAGTGTTTTCGAGTTTTAATTAATACTGAATCGCCCACAGCCTGTTTTCTTTGCAATCTGGCCTAATTTCTTTTAAGGCACCGGGCCTAGACCATCCTCTTGCTCTGGCCCTCTACATTCATAATATATTAACCTATTTACATTATTAACTTGGCCTTTGCCCTCCTTTGAAACAAGGCAACGTGTGATTATTTTTTCCTTTGGGCCGAGTTGGGTTTCAAGCCAGTCGCAGACATGCAGATGCACATGGACTTGCTGCATTTAACTGACTGTCGCTCCCAAGCTGTAGAAATGACTTCCCTTTTTACCCCGGCCAGATTTAACTCATCGGTTGCCCACAGACCACTCAGCTAACATTCAGTTCGACATAATGCACTGACATTACATAAGCAGCAAGAGAGCTCTGAACTTTGCTAATTAAGAGAATCCACTGTCTCAGGAAGCTGACAGAGAGAAGGCCCGATTTCCACCCACACCAAGCTGTCCTTGGAGATTTCCATAAGGCTTTCACATAGCAAGAGAAAGCAGGGAGAGGTGGCAACAGAGCAGAGAAATATCAAAATGGGAAGAATTAACAAAGAAACTATCCATCTGAATATCGGCTGTTGGCTTGGACTAGTGTTTGATCAGGAGGGTCATAGCCGTAGATGTTTTCTGAGTGCAGGACACAGTGCTGGGTGCTGTGGGATGCAGAAATAAATGAAATGTCCTATGTTCCCTGCCTTCAAAAATTTGCAGTTTAATTTAGAGCCATAGAAAAAAAGAGTAATTATTAATTAATTCTGCCTCAACGAGCAGGATACATATTTAAACAAAAGTAACAATAATGAATATTCCTTTATGATCAGCAAAATCCTGTTTGCTTTTTCATTTGATCCTTACTCAAATTCCAATGAGGCAGATAGTCCAAGTATTATTAAATATAAAAAGAGAAAGGTGTTCAGTCATTGGTTCCCCAGCAAGCACTGGGTAGAACTGAGATAAGATGGCTAGATCTGTTACAGCCCAGGCTGGCATCTTGGTAACGAGTGCTCTGTTAAGTAGACATTATCCTACCAACCTGAAAGCCCCGTTTCCAAGGGCACACCGAGTCCGATTCCTATGGACAACCAACAAAAGCCAACCTCGATCCCCCTTCCTCCCTACCTCCCAAAGCACATTCTTGTTACCTAGATGTCTTCCCACCTTTTGAATCCCTTTATTCTTTGCAGCCTCATCCCGTATTTCTTTGAGCTGTGACTGTAGCAATGACCACACGATGGGAATAGCCCCTCCTAGAACAGAATCCTTCTCTGTCCGGTCTGGTTTTCTGGTCTGGAATTCAGACATGGATATAAAGAGACCTTCGTAATCAAACCCTTGGAGAAAGCCATTGCTTCTAATTTTATCTTCGCACTCCTAGAATTCCAGCAGTGGGTTTTATTTTAGGGGCCTAAATTGAGGAAGAACCAACTTTGCTTTCCCCAAAGTTCCTCTCTCCAGGTCCACTAGTATAAGAATAAACAGTCACGGGCCACACACAAGGGGAAAAAAAATTTCTTTTCTTTCCAAATGGGAAGACAAAGACCCAGAGTGAGGGTATACTTTGTTCATCCTCACAGGTTGAGTAAAATAATGGGTCTGGAACTTCCATCTTCTGACCATGGGTGCTGTGCATTTCTCACTCGACTTGCTTGTCTCTCTGATGAAAATCTCCAAGTTAACAAAATGTGATATTTTATCACATTTTGCTGATATTTAATGCTTCAGGTTTGCAGATTACTTTAAGTGCTCATAGCGATCTGATTGGAAAGGTATTACAGGTACTATTTCCACTATTTCCCCCATTTAAGGATGGGGAAACTGAGGCCCAGAGAGATTAAGAAGTGTGTTTAGGATTAAACTGTCTGTCAGTAAGCATGAGAACCAAGATTCAAACCTGGGGTCTTCTGCCCTCGAGTCCAATGTTCTTTGTTCTAGACCACTGGGACTCTTAAATATAATTGCTGGGCTCTAGTTTATTGGGGCCACTCACTCCCCAGCATCTAGCTCCCAATAGCCCCTTGAGAAATGCATAGTGCATCAAATTAAAGTCCAACACGGAGCTGTGAGGGGAGGCCGTGGGGCCGAGGGAACCGATGAGAGCGGTCTCGTGGGCTCTCGTTGTCGGTTACATAGTGCATAGATAAATCGGGGCCAAAAGAGAAGGTAAATAGAATTAGCTGCCTCAGTGGACAAAAAGAGAATTGTTGTCCCCTTTGATGAAGCAATGGTTAATTACTACTTCTAAAGCCACTACTAATAACCAAGCACTTTCCTAATTATTGTGCCAAGAATGAAAGCTAAAGGAATAATAACCAAAAGAAAATTATGCATAAGATTAGTTGGTAGGTTAAATTCTGTAGGGATTAAAAGCATTTAATTAGGCAAATAATATATGCAAATTGGCCAGAAGCATTCAAAAAACACAATATTCCATAAAGAGATATGTTAAAGAGATCTCAGGCCATAACAACTACCGATAACGATTTCAGAAAACAAAAACCTGCCTCTACTGGTATTATATGAACCCTGGCCTTAGATTTGGCAATTGGAGCCCAAGCTCGTCTTGGATGGGCCTGTCAAACTTGCCCTCCATGGGCCATGTTCTATCAGCGTATGCTATGAAGAGAGAAACTGGACAGAGTAGCCTCTTGGTGCCTTCTGCACAGAGGAGCTCACAGTTGCCTACAGTACATGCCCTGGACCCTACCGGGACAAAGCTTGGTCCAGTGTCCCAAAGACAGGCATTAGCATCTCTGCTGAAAGTCGCCATGGAAAGGTAGTGACGTGCTTTTAGTTGTTTTGCAGTTTCTAACTTAGAATCAGGCATGAAACTTGGAAGATGAAGTATGGCCAGAGGCTTGAGAGATCTGAATTCCAGTCCCCTTCTGATTCTGGCTGTGTGAACCTGAGCAAGTCATTTCACTTCTGGGAGCTTTGGGAAACTCCTGAAGATTTTAGGGAATGAGCTCTGTCCACTAATAGGGTGGAAAAATCACCACCAGAATGAAATTGCAGGCCCATTGTGTATTCTTTAAGTTTATAGGTTTTACAAGCTGGAAAGGAGCTTCCTTTTCATTGATTTGGCAAGATCCTATTTCCTGCCAAACCTTTACCCTCCAGGGTGAACACTACATTGGCCTAAGCAGCAAGGTCTAATGGAAAGAGCCCCGGCCCAGGGCTCAGAGACTCCGGGCTCAAATCTCACCTTTGCTGTTCACTTCCTGTGTGTCGTTAGCTCTGGAGATCCTCCAAGCTCCCTTCCGGCTCTCAGCCCACGGGCCTATATCATGTTCATTGCAGATGTTCATAATCAGCAGCAGAGAGGCCAGGGGGCGCCAATGGAACTGCCTAGGCCAGATGGAGCGAAAAACCTAACCTACGGCATCAGGTTGGGTCTTCTCAGATACATAATGTTCACTGCATTAAGACACACACTCAAAGGAGCCCTCTTCTCCAAGTCATGTCCAATAAGCAGCTAATTACTGGCAATTTTAACTTAATGCTTATGGAATAGGGCTTAGGGGAAAATCCACTTTCTCCCGAGTCCTCCAAGGAATAACATTTTGGTGTGCTTTTTCATTGTCTGTGTCTGATTTGTAGTAGTTAAATCTGTGGCTTTTCTGTTTATTCTGGCTGAGAGGATAAGCACAAGGCCTAGGAAGGGGACTGGGCTTGCCCAGCATTAGCCACTGTCATGGAACAGGACAGTATGGTTCCAGGCTGACAATAAGAGCAGGACCAGAGACACGTAGGGCACCGTGGCTAGATCCCTCTCCTTTCTGACCACTTAGGGTTGTTCGATCGCCCCCATCCAAGTGACGGAAATCTCAGAAGCCCGAGACCCATGCATATGCCTAAACTCATTGAGCTGAGAAATTTTCCTTGTTCACCCACTGAGCTTCCAATTTGGTTGGAAAATGTAATTGTACTTTTCAACAGATAGGGCGCTCATTTGGTGAGGGGAGCGTTTCCCCAGAGGAGTCCCCGGGAAGGTCCTAGGGCTTTCATGGGAAGATGAGAGATTCTGTCCCACTAGTGCCCTTACTCTTCCTGATCGGAGCCTTTATCCTCAGTGGTCAGTCACTGCCAAGGAGAGAGTCGAGGAGGAGGGCTCCTGGAGGAATAAGGCTGCTTATTCCCAAAGGAGACTCTAGGAAGGTTTCTGACCCTGGGATGCAAAAAAAAAAATGCAAAATTGAGTCCTTACTTTGGCCATTTGGGTACCAGTCTTGAAGATTCTTCTGAATGTTTCTGTGCCAAAGTACTAGAGTGCCCCCTGTGGATTGGATTTGTCTTTCCTTTCATCCTTTTCTGAATCTGTAAGCTCCCTAGCTCAACTGACAGCATCTCTCAGGCAGCCTGGCGGCCTGTTTGTATGTTTTGTAGTCCCCATTATATGGATACTGTCTGTGCTAAGGTTAGCTCTGCAGCAGAAGAAATCAAGGGAAGAAATGAGGTGGTTTCCAAAGCTCTGTCTTGCTAGAGAAGTAGTCTGGGATGACCATTATTTTCTCCTCATTGCTCTCACAATCATATTAGCTAGCCCTCAGGTTCTAAGAAGGCAAATTATACAGAGTGCTCCTGCTGCTGTCAGTGGCCAGGATCTACAGAAACTGGATGACAAAGGTCTTGTCTCCACTCAGGCCATACTGGAGTGGAGTATGGAGTGGAATCAAGCCACGGCCTGAGTATCTAGCTCTAGGGGGTCTCTGATGGAGCACTCAGGGGACAACTGGAGTCCACCTGCTTTCCTCTCTATAACTTTCTCTTCAAAGTTTGTTCCTGGCCCCAGAAGGGACCTGTTAATAGTCATGTAGCTAACATGGGAAGGAAAAAGAAAGGAAGGAGGAAGGGAGGAAGGAAAAGAAAAGGAGGGAAGGCAAAGAGAGAGGAAAAGGAAAGGTGGAATAGAAAGGAGGGAAGGAGATTGGGAGAAAGGAAAAGAGGAAAGAAGGAACCTATCCACCCATCTCTGGCCTTTAGAAACCTTAGGAATCTCATAAGTAGGAGGAAATGTCTTTGCTACAACCGTCCCGGTCTTGTCTTAGTGATCTTCCTACTACTTATCAAGAAAAAAAGCCTTTTGTCTGTCTAAAAGTAGATTAAGATCCTCCATGTGGATTTGGTTTGTGTATAGCCTATACATGAGGCAGCCCTGGGCCTAGAGTCAGCAAGATTCATCTTCAGGAGCTCAAAACTGATCTCAGATATTAGCCGTGTGACCTTGGGCGAGTCATTTAAGCGGTTGCCTTAGTTTCCTCACCTGTAAAATGAGCTGGAGATGAAAATGGCAAAGGATGCCAGAAACTTTGCCAAGAAAACCCCCAAAGGAGTCACAAAGAGTCAGCCGTGACTGAAAAATGACTGAACAGGAAGGATTAGACAGGTATTCTGTCTGACAAGATGAAGCCCTTATTCTCTGTCCTCAGTGGGCTCAGTTGCTCCCAGAAAGTGGGCCCAGGCATCCACTCAGGGTTCCCGAGAAATCTGTTCTTTGGCGATCCATTCCTTAGCATTGAGAAAAGTGACTCTTGGACAGTGCCATTAGTATTAGGATTATCAGATTAAATCTTTTTTGAGGTGAAAGGCACATGGAAACCATGTAATGTCACCCCTTCGTTTTCTGTAGGAGAAAACTCTGACTCAAAGAAGGAAAATGGTCCTCTAGAAAGTATACCCAGGAAGGAAATCGCCAAAGCCCATTTTACCAGGTCCCCTGCCTCCAAATTCAGTGCTAGCACAGCACACTTTCTGTTAAGGTGCTACTGGCACGAAGGCCACACAAAACAACCGAATGGCTTCATTTGTTATTTCTGTGGGGTGTCCCGTGTAGCCCAATTCTGCCTCCATCTGTTGTTGTCAAAGCCTCCGGCTCCTGCGTCTTGGAATTGCAACGTTGGGTTTTGTTGATGGAATGAGTGCCTCAGACAAGCCCACTGATTGCAGAAGCCAGATGTTATTTGCAGATCTTAGACCCAAGTTATTTCTTTAAAAAACCCCAGGGCAAGAGTCAAACGGGGGGCAGATGGAGAGCCGAGATGATCCTTCTCGCCAAAGTGCCACTTCACTCCTGAAATGACACCATCCTTTCAAGAGGAAAGTGATGTTTTAGAATTTGCTTCCGCTTTTGATTCAGAAGCCAGGTGTGTTCTAGCAGGACACTCCTTACTTGTCTGCCTCAGGAAAATTGGAAAACCGTTATTTTTATTTAGCAGCAGTTCCTCTTTCTCTTGGACCGGTTATTTCTTGGAAGAGGGAGATTTTTCCCCCCTCTAGAAAGAAAATAGATAATTTCTACTTTCATCAGACTATTTAAAAACACCCCAAGAATAAGTGTGACTGCTTTTTTGGCATATAAAGTATTACAGCATTTTTGTAAAAATACCAAATTTACAAAAATGGGAACGGAGGTGGGAGGATTGTATTTGTCTTCACTATGGTACTTTGAAGATGTGGCTTTGTACCACAGAGGGACCACAGCCAGCTCCCTTTATAAAAATAACCCTGATAAAAATGAATTCGCTATTTTAAAAACTGAGTTCAAAAATAGTACAACTTGTCAAATATCAATGAAATGACCAGATCGCTTCATCTAACATCCACAAAGTGAGGGGATTGTTATATGTGTTGGCCCAGGATAGTGAAAGCCTAAAAAAGTGACACTAAATTTGACCAGAGGACCTGGATTTCAAGTCCAGGCTCCTCTGCCTGACTAAGTAACCTTGATTTTAAAGTCAGTTTTACTCTCTAGGCCTCAGTTTCCTTCTCTGTAAAATGGACTTCTGAGATCCCTTCCAGCTCTAAATCTGGGTCTAAATCCCCTTTTATGGGTGGGGCAAAAATTCACCTCATACCATACATTTTAGCAAATCTAATGTTTGCCCACAAAGGTCATTCTCTAGTTCTAGGTGGTGCTTTAAAACATGTTTCTGGAATGGCCAAAAGCATAAGATGTCCATGTTCTAATGAGGTGGCCTTGGGCCTGGGGGAGGGGCATTTCATTTTAAAGATTAAATAATATAATCTTTTGCTATGCATTAAGCTTTTATTAATTAAGTACGGATTAGGAGCCTAGTTTAAAAAGCCACAGCAATATAGTTGCTTAGCTTGAGACAGAGTATTTAGCCCTTCATTAATGTTTTCCAAATTTCTCATCCGATTAATCATCTGTGGACAAAAGATGTTTTGTAATGCTATTTCCTGAGAAAATGTTATAGTCGTTAGCATGATTAGATGCGATGACTTGCTACTCTTGAAATTCATAGAGATCCAGCTGCAACCAGTACTTACATTTATCAGATTAGAGAGGCCAGAGGATGCCTGAGTAATGAGCGATGATAAAACCACTGGTTTCTGTCTGAAGATGTGGATTTGGGTCGGTCTGAGTGAAATCTTCTAAAGTGGATTGCCTAGGGAAACTATTACCACATTTCTTCCTGCATATTCCAAAGAATTCATTAGTCCAGTGCCATTAAACTTTCTCTGCCTCTTCACTTTTCCCAAGGAAAATACTGGATGTCAATAGAGATGAGTTGTTAGAAAAATTAATGGTTGCCTATGGCTTAAGCTCGGTAGTTCGTACTAGCCAACCTGTACACTTCGGAGGCAACCTACTCTAATCCCAAACTCAGTTCTTTGGAGTAGGAGATGAGGCTCTTGGAAAATGACTCTAAAAATCCATTTATCTATCTCGTGATGACTCTTATCTTGCCAGTCCAGGCTCTGTTTTGTGCATGAGAGAATTTTGCCTTTTAAATCAATCTTCCCTTAGGAAAATGAGTGCCTGAAGCACCTTGATGGTTGTGTCAGAGCAAGAAATGTGAAAATCGGGGCCTTGGTGGAATTCCTAGCTCAGAATCTCATGGGGTGAGATTTTTGTGAATTCAAAGGATTAGGCTCCTCATTGACAACATCTATCATTCTTCCCACTGGGGATTTCCAACTTTCTTTGCATAATTAGTATCTGTTTCACTAACTCAGCATGTATTAGGGAAGATAGAAATGAGGATTAAGTCTAACTCATCCTGGGGAAAGAAAAAGATTTCGAAAACTTGGAGGCACTGTTACATACTATCCAGAACTTCGAGATCAAAGAGGCTTGTAATCTAACCAGAAAATGCTTTGAGGGAAATGAACCAATGGATGTCGAACAGGAAATCATTGGTTTTGAAAAAATGAGGGGGCTGCTTGCCATCTCCCTGAAAATAGTAATAACTAAAATTTATATTGTGCTTCAAAATCTGCAAAGCATTTTGTACCCATAATCACATTTTATCTTATCTGATCCTTCCAACAGTCTTCTAAGATAGGGTGTCATTATCATCCCCATTTTCCATATGAGGGAACTGAGGATCAGGAAAGTGACATCATCTTCCCAGGATCACACCACCCATCTAAGGACTTCCTAGCTTCAAGTCCACTGGTCTCTACCCCTCCCATGGTGAAGGAAACGGAATCTTAGGTCTACTGTAGCAAGGGAGAACATCTCCCCTCAAGAATGTCCTTACCCCCATGCAGATGCAGAGTATAGTCCTTGAAGGGGGAATGAAGGAGCCTGGGCACTTTCCCTGCTTAGCCTAGGAACACAGGGCTTCAAATGGGAGCTAGAGCTCGGGCCTGCAGAACAGCACTCTTTCAGGACCTTGGTCAGAGGCATCTAGCCACTAGCTAGGTTTTCTCTCTACCAGTCCCCTTAAAAGGGGTGGCACCCCTAATGTATGTTCTCACATACATCAGAGAGCCATTCCTTCCTTAGATAAGGGGACAGGTGCCCTAGAAAGTTGGACTGTTTTGATTTTTTTTCCCCTCGCATCGTTTTGGTGTTTGTTATTTGTTCTGGTGTTTCACTTTTTCCTTTCCCATCTCAGGAAACACTAAGCTTACTGAAACCTGTGTGGCAGAGAAATCTCCCGATTTCTCCTTGTCCCTTCACCAGTTGCTCTGATTGCCCTTCCCTTTCTCTTGCCGAGAATGGTTAAACTTAAATCCTCTGGTACAGGGAAGAGGCGGGCCTAAACTAAGATAGCAGCTCCCTGCTGTGGCCATTCACTGATTGTGCCTCTAGAGCGCCCTTGGCATTAAATCCTGTGATGAAAGAAGAGTGGGGTTTTGGTCACCAAATAACCGGGCAGATGTTAATTGATGAATCACTAGTGTCCGAGCATTGTTGCCTTAGAGGGTGTCTTAATTAACACATTCATGAAGATGAGTTAGTTATTGCCTTGCCCTTCTAATTTATTTAATTAAAGAGAGCAACCCTTTTGTTGAGCAGCTTTTCCAACTCCTAGTTCCTCTCTCAGTAATAGGGTCCTGACTTTATTAGCCCAGGCCTCTTTGGGGGATAGTTACGTGTGTTAAGTAAGTCTTAAATATTCAACTAAGTCCTGCTTTGCTTTCCAAAGAGCATATGATTCCAGGGAGAGGCTGGGGAAGAAAAGGAAGCTGGGATCCCCTAGGAGAAACACTAAACTGTCGAGATGTCCTTCAGGACTAGAACAGAGGAGAGAGGTTAGGGCCAGAATATGGGCCTGGAGATGATCAGCCTAATTTCAGTTAAACTCCTGAGAACTTAGGAGATCACCAAGTCATAGATGGCATAGAGAGAAAATTGGGGCCCAGCGCAGAACCCCGTGGAAGGCCCACGGTTAGTGAGGGGGACCTAGTGACAAATGAGTTAAGGGGATTGATGGAAAAGGAATGAGCAGATATTTAAGACAAGAACCAGGATAAAAAGAGTGCCGTGAAAAAGCTCCAGAGGAAAGAATATTCAGCAGGAGAGGGTGATCAACAGTGTCAAATGGTGCCGAGAAGATGGAGGAAATGTCACTTGTCTTTTTTTTAAAATGGAAATCAGTACCAGCTATTGCTGAAAGCTGTGCCTGTCACTTGTGGCCAACTCATTTCTCCCTTGAAAAGTGAAAAGCAAACGAAGCCAGTACTTATAAAAGCTTCTGTTTGACAGCTCCAGAAAGTCGCTGGAGTTTTTTATTCAAATGAGAGGTAGAATGACGCCGTCGCTTTACCTTCTCCTATGCCGTTGACGCATCTGTTGTGTCTCTCGCTGTTTGAAGAGAGTCTGTTGGCTGGCAACGGAGTTATTTTGGTCAACCCATCCTAGAGGGCAGTAGCCAGGAAGTCTTCTAGGCAAGTGGAGACAAAGATCCTCAGAGTGGCAACTGCCCCAGCATTTTCCTACTCCATGGGCTCCTTTTTTCCTTAAAAGAAGAAGAGGGTGATCAAGGGAGGCTAGTGACAGTGAAAGGGATGCTGGGCATGGTGTGGGAGTCGCAATTCAGCCCTTACCCCACTTCTCATCTCATCTCAAAGTTGAATTTCTCAGCCCACCAACTTCCAAGGGCAGGATGCTATATTCCTGGGTGGGAATGAGGTGGCCCTCCTCCTCCAGGGGGCCAAATGCAGCTGTTACAGAATGGATTTGGAAATCAAGTGCTGGTCCAGGAGGCAGAAATGAATTCCATTTTTTTTTCATGCACGACCAATTTAAAAGCACATTATTAGCCTTTCTTCATTTGCCGAGAGGCCACTGAGGACAATGAAATCACAGTGAGGATTTCCACTAACAATGCTAATGGCATTAATAAGGGCATATGCAAATTACACAGGGAGCCATGTCAGAAAACCATTTGGCCAGTGGAGCGGGATGTCTCCCCTGAGTGCTGTGTGGGGGTCAAATAGAAATCCCCTGGACAAATTGCCTAATGTGGCAAGGCCCGTTCGGTGTGCCCCGGAGGAAGGGTGGCACTGTGGGCACAAAGCTTTCTCTTCAGCCCCCGAGTTTGCCTGATTGCCAGATAGCCCATTTACCTTGGGGTGCTCATTGATATAGTGGTCTGGGTTTGTAATGATGGCTTTTTTTAATTAAAAGCAGGGGGAGGGGGAGAACATCTGAGTCTCCTATGTATTCCAGTACCAACAGGCTTCACTGCCCCAGGGCCGCAGCTGGATGGCCATTTTGGAGCTAAAATGAAGACTTAGGTTAGGGGAAATCATTTCATGCTGCCTGCTCAGAAGAGTCCCGACATGTACATACTCACACGTACTCGGGTGCACACACACAGGGGAAACCATTTTTGCCATAAAGGCAGCATTCCCCCTGGGGGAGAGGAGGGGAAGTGGTGGGAGGACTTGCAGGCTGGAAGGAGTCCCCAGGAGAAAATGCACTCCCAGCTTAGCTTTGTTTTTCAGAACTCCTACCCAAGCAAGGGGGCAGCAGGATCCAAAAGAATGGGTGGCCCTGGATTCAGGCACGTGGGCCCCTCCTCACAGCCCAGTGCCATGCCCGCAGCCCATCATCTGCTTCTTTTGGTTCCCCTGCCCAAGTTGCTGCTCCCATGGCCTGTGAGAACCCCTGCTCCCCATTCTGGACTGGCTGTTCTCCCCATTTCCTCTTAGACTTTTGCCTCAGGGTTCTGAACTCTTAGGAGTACAGCTTCCAGGTGAGGAGGAGTAAGGGCAGAACCCATAGCACAGTTTGGCCAAAGGGCAAGAGGTCCAGTTCGGTTCCCTTCGGCATATCGGGAGCCCTTAGCAAGGGAACTGGGCTCCCCAACGAAGCTTGTTCTTGTGTGGCCCATCTTTTGGCACCCAGGCAGGCTGCGAGATTAGGGACAGGGGAGGAAAGGGATAAAATGCCTTCTGCAGACCGCCCATTGTTCAGAATGCTTTACGGATAGCATCTCACATGGTGGCACCAGTGTGGGCTCTCGAGACCTAGCCCATGGGCCACGGTTAAGGCACAGGCCAGGTCCAGCCCGAGACCAAGAGTTATTTGGCCGCCAGACTCTTCCTTCCTGGGTATCGATGAACAGGGATTTACAGAAGTGAGGCAGGGTAAGAGAATGACACGTGCACGATGCTAGCTTCTGCTCCGTGTCCACATGTGCTTTGTGCACAGGGTGATATTTTTATGTCATTACCTTGAAATGCGACCGATCCTGCTTTCCGCTTTCCCTTAAGGGTCTATCGCGTGACCAAACCCCTTCCTCCAGAGAGTCTATGATTTTGAATTGTGCTCCCCCTTTTCTGTTTGCCGTTTCGACTGTACAACATCCATCTGAGTTGATTGATTCTCCCATCGTGGACTTCCAGACAGTTTGCCCAATTTCAGGATCAAAATTTCCCCAAAGCTCTATAGAATCTACTCCATTTTAGCCTATTGAGTTTTCATCCAAGGTCAGGGACTTCAGCTTATCACTGCGAGATGAAAGTGCAAGAATGAAATGAAGCCATTTTAAAAAATGCTGTGGAATCATGAATCACCCGGATTTCCAGCAGGAAATCTGGGTTTGGGATCCCAGGAGAACAATACAACCACAGGGAACCTTTGTCCTCTAAGAATTAGGTGATAAAGATAACCGGCCTTACTTAATGCCCTAGAACAGTAGGAAATAGAGTTATCTCAGCACATAACATGTTTGCTGACAGCTTGTGAGACCCGGTCCAAATCCCATGGCTTCTTGGCTTTTCCAAGCAAAAAAGGCAAACTCTTGGTAAATATCCAGGGAGAGTGTCTGCTTTTGTCAGTGCCATTGGACCCAGGGTCACAGAGACGTTTTTACCCGAGGTCTCTGAAGGCGTTCAGAATTCTAATCCGGATCCTGAAACAAGTGAAACGGTGGAGGAGGTGGGGAGGGGAGAGCCACCCTTGGAAGGTGATAAAATTGCTCCCAGATGTCAGGTAAGAGCTTGCCAGCCAAGGCCAAAGATTGGAGGCAGGCTCCCAGTATTTCCCAAGGTCACTTTATAAGCCCAGTTGGAAGGAGCCAGACTCCTATGTCCTCTGATGCTAAATGGTCCTGTTAGAATTCAGATGAGACCCTCCCTGGCAATGTCAGATCTGATAAATAGTCACCGTATTAATTGGACCTTACTTATTATTCATTGCCAGATTGCCCAGGGTTCCCAAATTGCTTAGCACGGCCCCAGATTTACGTTAGGGGAAATCGATCTGAAGAAATCAACTAGGCTGAAGTTTTGCCATCTGCTTTAGATGGTGGGAGGGGTGGGGGAAGGCGCTCTGCAGTTATCCGGACGTTCAATTGAGTCTGCAGTGTGACATTGGATTGGGGAGTGACAGAAGGCCCTGTGTCTGCTTTGTGGAACCGGTGACCACAAATTAATTAAAACTCTGGTTGTGACAAATGGCAAGCCTTCCGGGGCTTTGTCTCAAGGCAGCGAAAACGTGAGGGGGCCATGACCATTCAGAGAAACCTTCCTTTCCCTCTCCGTAGCAAGAATAATTACTTAAAATGGGAAGCTTGAGGATGGCCTGCCTCCCACTCCAAGGGGCAGCCTAGAGGTGAGTTCATCCCCAACTATCCCCCCTCCCCCCCGACCCCTGGCATTTTCAGGTTGGAGCTTGTGACAGGAAATGTAGTCTGGGGATCAGGGACAAGTATGAAGTATGGTGAAGGCAGAAGCCAGTGCAAGGCAAATACAAAAATAATCAGCCTTTTATTGCCCCTCCCCACAGCATTACTAAGCGTGAGTCCTACATAGATAAGTCACAATCGTGTTCGTTGGGGATCTGGGGGATCCCTTCCATTGCTCAGCGCCCACACAGGCCCAGAACTCTAGATGGCTTTTGGTCCTTGTGAAATCGTTGCCATCGAGTCGATTCTTCTTCATTTCAATTGGGGTTTTTTCGGCAGTTAACAGAGTGGTTAGCCATTTCCCCTTCCAGCTTGTTTTACAGATGAGGAAACTGAGACAAACGGGGTGAGATTGAGTTACGTAGGATCACACAGCTAGCTGGTGTCTGAGGCCAGTTTTGAACTCATGAGGATGTCTCCCCGATTCCACACTCAGCACTCTCTCCCCTGCAGGACTGCTCACCGTCCCTTACTCTGAAACGGCTTCAAGGGCTTGATTTCTTTAGTCTACTGACAAGGTAGAAGTAAGAACAGGAAGATAAGGGCAGTGACTCTTAAGAATGGGTACAGTTCCTGCCTAGGGATATCTCCTGCTAGTTGGAAGGCACTGCCTTGAGGGCAGAAGCCAGAGCTTCTTAACGGGTCAACTCCTTAGCTCCCCAAAGCGTAAGAAAAGACCAGCAGGTCAGTGGCCTTGTATTAACTGGAGCTGATTTTGAAACGGCATGACCAGGGCTTTGCTGAGGCTCTCCACACTCGCCACACTTGCACGCCATCCTCAGAATGTCCCAAATGGTGAGACTTCGTTGTTGCTCTGCCTGGGCACTTGCTGGCAAACCCCACCGTTCAGCCAACCCACGGGGTACCTGCTGTTGCCAGTGCGGATGGTTCCCACACTAGCCCAAATGATTTCTTTCCCTACTTCCTCACTGTTTTCTATCTGGAGCCTCCCTAAAGACATGCTGATGATAATTAGTGAGGAACTCTATTTCTTCCTTGCATTTTTGAAACGGATTCGAATTTGCACAACGTCGGCAAAGGTTCTTCCTGGACGGACACGGAGAGATGGCTTTGTCCGTCTGAACTGGGACCAGAGCTTTAAATGCTGGGCCTGATGGTCACGATTCTCCTCCAGGGTCAGTGCTTCTCTCTGAGCTGTTAAGGAGTGCTCAGGAGGGAGGCAGCTAGAGAGAGGACAGATGACTCGAGATTGACATTCCCAGTGGCGTGTCTGCTTATCCTGAGGGGGCTCGTGTCGCCCTGTGTCTTGTTTGTATTGGATATTGTGAAGGTCAGTTGCACAGAGTGCTCTCCAGGTCTGCTCTCCCCCCCCATCGAGACAGGGTCCCAGGAGGTCACCAAACCTGTCATCTGAGTCTTTGATGTTCTATCTAAGCTCCATGATGGCTGCCTACCCCTGAGGTGCTCAAATGTTATTCCTAATGAGGGAAATGGGGATTACCGCAGTGGGGGTAGCCTGGCATTAATTAGCCCCGAATGTTCCCTGGAACCTTGAGGACCGTGAGGAATAAGAAAGAATAAGTGAAGACTTGCCATCCCCATTGTCATATCTCAGTGCTCCTGGATTTGGACTGGGTTTGAGAAATATGGACTGTCTCGTAGCAAAATGTAGCATCCTACTTGTTGGTGCTTATTCAAGCAGGCCGGCTTTCTGAATCCGAGCTGCTACTGGTGGGTCTTTTGTCAACGTCTCCAACTCGATTCACCCTTTATATTGGCAAGCCCACAGGTGTCTCGGTACTTTTTAGCTCCTGAAGAGGGATCCCTAATCCAACATGTGGTGGGAGACTTGAAATCTTCTCCACAGGCTGAGGTGCTTCTTTTCAATAGGCCTGTGGGCCGATCACCCACTTGGTTCTGAGACCAAGTGTTTCATTTCCCTAACTGCCAAGTTTCCACCACAGACAAACCTTCCTCCCTGGGCCCCAACTATGTAGATAAAGAACAAGCAGGGTCCCCCCGATCCGGAGGCTCTTCACTTCTTCTTACTCTGGGCAGTGACTCAATAGGTTACTCTCAAAATGACCTCGTCCCTCAGCTTTTGCTTCTCACTGCTCCCCCACAAAAAAGACAGGCACTTATCATCGGTCGCCATGTTTTGGGCTCCCTCCACCAACTGAAATCAATGCCAGCATCATGTATTTGAGATGCAGTGATCTCCACGGGCCTTTGAGCCCACTGATTGGACAGTCTCTGTGTCCCTTAGTGTCCCTGGAGCCAGGAGGCTCCAAGTTCTAATATGGCCTCAGACTCTTAATAGCTTTGTGACACTGGACACGTCATTTAAACCCCAATTGCTTCCCCCTCCAAAAACAAGTAGTATGGAGTGCTGCAGGAAATGAGTCAGACAATGTAGCTACAGATTATACTTGTGTTTAATGTAATGATTGAGCCTCTTATAATTGAAATCTGTATCTTTGAATATTGAAATATGTATATGTATGTATGTGTTTGTATATATACATATGTATATATGTATATATACACATACACACACGTATAATACAGAAATGTGTATCTTTGTTTTCTCCCCAGACCTCTTCATCTAGGTCTGGACAAAGAAGGCTCTACCTGCCGCTCCACGCCTGCTGGTAAGTCCGTTGCCTTCTCTCTTGCGCTCTGGTTCTGCCCAACTGTGGATGCAGCGAGAGCACTAAAGGTCCCACATCGTCATCCAGCACGCTTAGCTGGGCAGGGAGCGGACCTCTGAGAATGAGTTTTGCTCAGTTTTCCAAATTCTCCTCCCCAGACTCATCGGTCGGTGCACATCAGTGCTGTTACCAGCCAAGGGCTTTATTTTGACTGGCTGGGACAGATGAAGTAGGGCTGACTTAAGCTGTCTAAGTAATCAGGAGCAAGTGGGAACCTGGCGCCAGTTCCTCCCTCCCACAACTCTTTTCCTTTTCATTTCAAGAAATGGCATGCCAGCCCACACGATACTTGACCTCCTATTCCCTATGCTTACTATGAGGTGGTGATGGTTTGTTCAAAGTCCTCTGCCACTGAATTCTCCCCCAGACCTGACTTACTGACTCTAAGCTTCCAATCTCATGACCACCGTGAGCAGGGCCTGGTACGTAGCGGGCATCTCTAGGAACATCTGGGGGACTGCGGTGACTAGAGGTCAGCCTGATCTCTCAGTTTCCTCCCAACTCGTGGTTAGGATATTTGGAGCTAAGGGGAGAAATCCCCCCCTCAAGAGTTTCTTTTTTTATCACACCACTGCCTCATATTGTAAGGACTTGGCTAAATGGCCTTTGGCTCTTTCAGCAAGCTGAGGATTTACGATGAGGTGGGGGGGGGGGGCGGTTCTAAAGTACATCCCCTTTCAGGGAGGCAAGGACCGGCTTCCATTTTTACCTCATCTCCACTCACTCAGCGGGAGAGCATCACCCAATATGTTGCAAATCTGAAGGCCGATATAAATGTAGAACCTAATAATGAGCTACGCAGAGCTCAATGCCCTGCTCTGCCATTTAATTAGAGCTTAAGATGGGATTGAACAAACTTTCCAGTGTTCATTAGTGGCAAGAATTCTCTCCCCCATCCCTTGAGACCCAGGAGTCCACCAGCCTGGGGAAGCACATGAGCTGCTCCCAGGAAAAAGCTCGGCACAAAGGAGTCTCCAGGTTCTTTCAGAGCTGTGCTGACAGAGAAGGCTGGATGTACCTGTGACTTGTCGCATGGTTCATAGTCTTACATAGACTAGTCCCCAGAGCCATGAATTAGGCAGTGCTGTTTTGAGGTGCTCGTTCTGGGTCCTTGGCCCCTTTCAGAGACCCTTGTCAAGTCTGCTCCTAAAACTGAAGTGAATTAAGTGGGTGTAGGGGATAGGAGGTCAAGTGTAGACATTCCTAGAGACACCTTAGAGTCAGATCTGGGGGAGAATTCAGTGGCAGAGGACGGCACAGAGACTCAGAGTCGTCAGGGCTTCCTTCTGTGGGATCTCACGACAACTTTCTTGGGAAGTAAGATAAAGGATCCTGGAGCTGCTGAAGGATCTGAAGTCCCAAAGCTCTCTTTAGAGCAGGCCCAGAGGCCGGGAGCCCAGAGCTCTTAAGTCTCCAAACTCTCTGGCAGCATCCCTGGTAGTAAAAATGAGACCTTTAAGAGCTCTCAGTCTGTCTTCTCTCTCACCCTCTAACACCTCTTTCCACTTCATCTCTCATCTATCTGTCTCTCCCCTCTATCATCCCTTTTAACTCATCTTTCCCTTCTCTATCTCCTCTTTTCTCCCTCCATGTCTCTATTTCTATCTTTCTCTCCCCCCCCATCCATTTCTTTCCTTCTATCTCTGTCCCCTCTCTAACTTATCTGTCCCTCTCGTCTCTCTACTCTCCTCTCTAATTCTATTCCTTCTTTCCCTTCTTTCTCTCCCATTCTGTCTCCCCTCTATCCCTGTCATCTCTCTACTCTCTCTCCTCTTTCCCTCTGTGTCCCCTCTTCATCCCGCATTCTATCTCCCCTCTATCCCATCTGTCCCTCTCATCTATCTACTCTCTCCTAATTCTATTCTTTCTTTCCCTCTCTGTGTCCCCTCTACTTTCTCTACTCTATCTCCTTTCTCCCTCTCTATCCCCTCTCTCCTATCACTTTTCCCTCCTTTTTGTCCCCCGTTCTATCTCCCCTCTATATCTTTCTCCCTTCTAACTCATCTGTCCCTCCTTCTTTCTCTCCTCTCTAATTCTATTCCTTCTTTCCATCTGTGTCCCCTCTTCTCTCTCCCCTCTATCCCTGTCTCCCGCTTCTCTCCTAACTATCTCATCTTTCCCTGTCTCCTTCCCATCTGTGTCCCCTTAATCTTTCTCCCTTTTTGTCCCCGTTCTATCTCCTAACTCTAGCACTTCTTTCCCTGTGTCCCCCCTTCATCTCCTCTCTCTCATGTTTCCCTCCGTGTCCTTTCCTTCCCTCCCATATGGCCCATAGTGGATGTCGGTGCTTGACTCGCAGAACCGGTTGGACTGTCTTCCCCTCAGTCCTGCTCCTTCTGCGGCCTCCAGCGCGACCAGCAGTCAGCCTTTTAGCGTGGTTCCCAGGTCACCGGGATTTCCCATTTATTAAGCTGCCAAAGAGTCTCCATTTGGAAGGCACAGGTGGTCAGTCATCACCTTTGTCCCCGGCAGGAGCCACATGGACACCGTGTCAAAGGCTCTCTAACCCCGTGTCCCTCCCTCCCCTCCTGTGCATCCTCATTTCCAGGCTCTCCATCCTTCCTCCTCATGGCTACTGGGGCCGTCATTCTCAGTGGGGGCTCCCCTCAGGGGCCTTGAGGACCCTCATCCTACCCCCCCCCACAAAAGAGAAACCAAGATTCCTCTGTACAAGATCTCGGACCGTCCTCCTTTTGAGGCAGGACTCGATTTCTCCCCATCTTGTCAAGGGGCTGGAGATTCTTTGGCTTTCCTACTCTGCTGTTCCCCCAAAAAAGAGAACAGGCGCTCTTGGCCTTCTCCCAGCGAGGCCAGCTGGGGCCTTGCCACCATGCCCACTCTGGGAATGAGCCGGCCTCCACCGTTCTCATTTTGCTGCTCATGAACTGCTTTGCCAGTCTGTTTGGCCTGGGTGGCTCCCACCCTTTGAACCCCCCCCCCCCACACACACACACTGAGCTGCCATGCTGCAGGTGGGCCTCACAGACTGACTGGGGCATATGGAGGGATGTGCTGCAGCCTTGACTCCTCCCCATGGGGTTGTCACCTGGTTTTTGTCTAAGAGTTGACAAGAAAACAGCCTTTGCTGGGGGCACCAGCTGAGTTTGCTTTTGGCATTCCTCCGAGCCGGAGTCGGCTTTAATGCCTGCCTGGCTCAAGGTGGGTTCCCTCCCTCCCTCCTTTCCTCCTCTACCAAAACAAAGTGACTCTGGTGACTGGTCCAGCTCCTCCTGGTCCCAACTTTGGATTTCTACAGGAGCAGCTCAGCCGGCAAATCCAAGCTGGGGGCCTTGGTGGGGTTGAACAAGACCCCCAACCCCCGCCGCTCTGAACGCTCCCGCCTCAGGACCTAAAGTCCCGGGGGCCCACCTTGCCCCACTGGTCTCGGCCTGCACGGATGGCGATCCTTTTCTCATGTTCCCGAGGCCCTGGTGCATGTGAGCCCGGCCTCCAAAAGCTAATGCTAGAGTGTGAGGGCAGCCACTGATGCTCCTCAGCCCTCACTTCAGGAGGTCCTCGTGGCCCACGGAACACCTGGCTGGGCCAAAGTTCACCAGGAGGTGGGCGTCCCGGCCACGGCCCTGTGGCTCTCTCCCAAACAAAGTGAAATGCCAAAAGCAAACAGCTTCAGGGATCCCCACTGAGAACCCCTCCCCAGCCTCCTCAAGGAGCTCATCCCTGGGCCATTCAGAGGCGGTGGCCACAAGCCCGGGCCCTGGAGGCTCTCCCCACAGCCAGAGGCTTGTGGGGCATCCTTTTCGGCCACCCCTCCTCACACACCGGGATGTGGGAGCCCCCGTGGCCGCAGACGTAACTGGGGACCTCGGCCGTCCACGTCTTGTCGTGAAGCCCCCTCGTTTCCTCACCTCGCCTGTTTGAGTGGAAATGCAGTAGCCTGGCTGTCTTGCACCCATTCCTGTTTTCCCCCCACTCCCACAGCTAAGGCTCCTAGAAGGGCAATGTGGAGCTAGAAGCTTTTGCTCACATCTGGCAGCTTCTCCACCACCCGTCACAAACCTGGGGGAGACAGTGTCTTAGGGCCACAATTGGTATCACCGAGGGAAGGGGGGCAAATCCAAGAGAAAGAAATTAGCCTAAGTGGGTAGTGCTGAAAAGCACTGTGGCCACCCTGTGGTCCGGCTCTCTGACTTACAGAGGATGAGCAGAGGCTTGGAGAGAAGGGGGTCCATGAGGCTTTGGGGGGGCTTTCCCGCCCCCATAAGAGAGAAATAGTTGCCTTGGAGTCCCTCAACCTCTCCTCACCCCTGCAATCAGCTGAGGTCCGGCTAAAAGTTAAGGCAGGGCTCCCCCCCCCTCCTTTCCTCTCCATCCCCCCACCAAGACCTCTTGACCTCTGTCTCAGCAGGACGGAGCCCGAGGTCTCCACATTCACTCTGGGGATGCCACAGGGCCAGGCACTAATGAGATAGGGGTGAGGCAACTCGGAGTTTCCCACTGACCCTTCAGACTCTGCCAGGAGCCCCCACTCTGTGCCCAGGGCCATTCAAGTCCTGGTCCCTCCAGAATCCACAGGGCCGTGGAGAGAAACAGGAATGGGTTCCCCTAGTCTAGGCAGTTAAGTTGGCTACCTCACAGCCACGCCCCCCCCTTTGCAGGTCACAGAGCTAAGTCTATCAGTTTCCAAGCTGGACTCCCCCATCATGCTTTGCTAATTTATTTTGGCACAGGAATGGGAGGGGGGGGGGAGGAGGGGCAGCAACCTGTGACTCAATTTACTCATTAGAAGGAACGGCCTCTGCCAGTTGCCACACTGCTCGAGCAAAGCTCCTTTCAGTCACCGTGTTGCTAAAATGAGCTGTCTTCTGTGGATCGTGCTGCTCTGATTTTGCTTTCTTGTCGTTTTCATATGGTTCCTGTCTGTCTTCTGCTTTGCCTTGCCTTCATTGTCTTGCCTTTTTTCCTGCTGTTCTACTAAGTAGGCAAACAAACCCTGAGACACAGTGTGCTCCAGCTACGGGATGGATAGAAGACAAAACAAACCGCTGTTTAAGCCCGTCTGGTAGGAAGTCTAAGATATTCATTTGTATCTAAGCAGGTACTGCAAGAAATCTATCCTGCAGCCCTTACCGGCGCAGACTTCCCTCAAAGTCTGAGATTGGCCACCTCTGACTTCTGCCAAAGTCCTTGTACTAGTGCCTCCCCTCCCTTCAGCTCTCACTCACAGAATATCACACATGTCTTTACTGTCAGTGAACCTGCACTGGCTGTAAGGATATCTGCTCAGAGCTAGGAAAGCGAGAGATTCAGCTCTAAGGACATTCCCGGGGGAAAGGTTGCTCACAGCAGCTCTTTACAGATGGTTCTTTTTGCCAAAAAGCCCCGAGTGCTGCCCTTTCGAGACGAAGCTTCCCTTCACGCACCTCCCCGGCAGCCGCTACGATTCCCGGTATGTATGGTACCCTATTTGACTTAACGTGTGCTACTGCCAATGTCTGAGTCACCTGGAAATGTCTTTGATAAACATGCGACTTCGCAACGGTTCGCACTTTCTCCTGGGGGATAGCTTCTCTCTAACCTCTTGGCGACACATCGTCCTCTGGGACGACGGGCAGCTCTGAAATGTGAAACCGTGAGGGGAAAAAAGCCCCCGACCACAAGAAAAGTAGTCTTGTTTCAACTCAAGAATATGCCTCCTTTGCCCAATAGCCTATGGGTAAGACTTTCTGGGGGCCCAAGATCTGTGGGCATCCAAGCCCCCAAGGATAAAAGGCCTCTGTGTAAACAGCTGGCACTAAGTCACTAAGCCATGGAACGATGACACGGGGCTTTGCCAGTAGAGCCTGGTCCAGTGGACTCGTTAACGTTTGGGCAAGGAGGTGAGAACCCCAGGTGAGAGGGAGGGTCCCATCAAATTTCCCAAGGAGAACTGCAATGGGATCATTCAATTTGGGATCCTGAACAGGGAGCTATGTGGCCAAGGCCCCTGAGCTCTGTCCTCAGAACCTGTTGCTTTCCTCTGTGGGATAAGAAGCACCTGAAGGACAGGCACAGATCAAGCTCCAGGGTCCTTATGGGTCAATTAGAGAACAGGCAGCTTGATCTTAGTCACAGAAAACAAAGAACCCGGTTCTAACGAGTTCCCCGTCTTCAGAGGGTTCTAGTTCACAATATATCATATACACATGCACGGGCATGACGTATGTCTAAGTGAGGGATGGACGCACCAGATCTGGCCTTTTCCATTTGGTTCCGGACCCTTTGAGGGCTCCAGAGTTTTATGACCAACCTCTATGCTTTAAACGACACAGCGACAGTAAAATAACCTCCCCGTCACTTGACCATGACTAGCCACCTCAACCAACCCTGAGTAGAATTTTTCCTCTTCACAAGGCAGCCTGGGTAAGTATAAGCCCTCCAGACCTAAGCTACGGGTGTGGGGAGGGCTCATAGCTTCTAGACCTACCCCTTTGTGGATCCCAGAAGCATAGGGGAGGCTGGCTGGGCCTCCTTGCAGCTTGGATCCCCGTTCTCCCCTCATTCAAATGCGCCTGTTGGTTAGGCCTCTCCAGGTAGGAAAGGGGGCTCTCAGTGACCAGACTCTTGGCAAATTTACAGCCACGGTGTCAGCTGACTGCCCGGCGACCCAGCAGCGCTCCTGCTGCCAGTCTGGGCCAAAGAAAATGTAGGCTTGATCTGATCTCACCCCACATTTTGAACCCGGGAGAGCAGAGACTGATGCTTCCTGGCTCACTTGACCCTTCTACTGGTATTTCTTTAGAGAACAGACTATGGGACTAGAAAAGAGGAGAAGGTTGGTTTGCTCAATAATAGCACCCCACCATCTGGCCTACATGGGCAGCCCATTGGCGAGCCGAGTCTGAGCATTTGGCGTGGTAGCTAGCCAAAGGCACTTAGGGCTGCCGTGGTCTCCCCGGCTTTGCTTGCTGCCAGAGTTGTCTCAAATGGCACCCAGTCCCTTTGGGAGGCCTCCTTGGAGGTCTGCTGACCCCTCCCCAACTGCCTCCTAACTCATCTCCCGCTTGTCTTCCAGCTTCAGACACGGGCCGCACCTGCTCCAGTGCAACTTCCTCTGAGGTAAGCTGCTTGCCCGAAGCCTGGAAGGGTCTTTCCCTCACTTCCTCTCCTCAGCTCCACTAGCAGTGAGTTCCTTGTCCAAGTCCTACCCTGCACCTCATAGAACAATAAATCCATGGGGCCATGGGGAGGCCCTCAGTTTGGCGGCTTTTCACATGTGCCTAGAAAAGGGGGGGGCAGCACTCATCCTAAACAGATCCTTCTCTCTCAGTATTTCTGCCCCTAGATCACAAGGTCAGAGAGCCAGGAGCTGCCCACACCCATGTTATGTTTGTGAGGAGCCCCGAGTGAATGCCTCAGCCATTGGTACCCTTTTCAGAGAGATCCCCCAGCCAAGAAGGGCAGAGTTCAAGGGGTACCATTAATGACATCAGCCAAGAGCAGGTCCCCGGCTGCGTTTGGGCTCCCCTCGACAGACTTAGAAAAGGGTGGGTTTTATTTGATGGGCTCCGATGACGGGAGAAGTGCCTAATTTCTCACGGCAGTTTCTGATTCCTCCCCAAGGAAGCCCAGGACTCCCAACTCAACGGCCAACTGATAATGTTCCCTAGGCGCCCGAGTGGAAGCACCGCGCAACCATGAGTTTGCTCATACCCAGACTCAGGGCACTCTCCAGGTAAGAACCTAAAAGAGATGGTCTGGGGCTCCCAGTGTGGAAAAGATTCTGCAGTGGTCACCATCCCCCCCCCCCCACCTTCAGAGCAAAATGAACCCTGCTAGAGAGAAGTTGATCGATGGTAGTCACTGCAAAAACCTCAGCCACTTCACCTTTACCCTGATTTTTTAAATCCTGGGAAATCAACTCTTTGTGGAGGTTGGAGGTTTCCTTCCACTGGTGCTCTCTCTTGTCTAGGAGTGGAAATTAGCTAGCCATTTGGAGGGGAGGCAAGAGAAAAGATAAGACAGTCTGGTCTCATTTAGCTAGCTGTCTTTCAGGAAATTAAGGTGGGGGAGCAGAGCCCAGGACACAGGAGCCAAATTTGGTGTAACACCCTCCCCCTCCTTTTTACGTCCAACGGGAGGTTGAGGATGGCCCCCAAGAAAGACTGGTGCCGACTCTTACTTTTTTCCCACCCCCCTGCTGGAATATGGGAAGCAGAGGACATATGACCTTCCCCAAGACCTCACTCAGCTCCTCTCCAGGGCTCCCACGGACCTTGCACAAAACCAGTGGGAGACCCCGACACATTTGGTGTGGCCCATCGCTGCCCCGGGGGGGAGGGAAAGTAGTGTGGGGCCACTTCAAAGGTGTTTGCTCTGAGGGCTTGAGCCTCCTCTTGGTTCTCTCTCCCTTTCCAGAAGGGAAGAGGGATAAACAGCCAAAAAGACTGTGTGTGTAAGAACAAGCGTACGCTTAAAACCTCATCTGTCCCTGCAGCGTTTGTCACTCTAGAACCGCCCTGTGGAAAATCCCGACTTAGAACTAGACTACGGGTCATGAAAAGGGCTTCTCATCTCACAGGGGGTGACTGGAGGAAGGACTTGGAGACTGCCACACACACAATTAATTAAACGAGGTCGCCCCTAAAAATACCTGACAGGGGGAGGGGGTATTAATCCATCAAGCAAAAACAATGTCATTGTGCCCTGAAAGTCTCATGCAAATCCTGGCCAGACGTTCCACTGTGCCTGCAATTAGAAAGTAACGAGTTTTTGCACAAAGCTCATATAATCATGAATAGACTTATTCACAAATGATTTGTAGCCCAACATGTCAGAACAGATCTCCAACAGGCCCTCGTGGCCCGCAAAACAGAGCTGCCTCAGCACTTTTGGGGACACGGCCATACACGGGGAATGAGCTCCTTGCCCCCAGTCCTTAGCATGTGGAGGCCTTGGGTCTGATCCAATTCCACCCCCCATACAATCTGGGGCTCCGGATTGGAGCGACAGGGAAAAAACCCAGTAACAGCAAGAACTCGAAGATTACCGTCTAAGATATATCCAAAGGAGGGGTGTTCGTGTCCAAACTGGCTTCCGAGCCCACTGGCTCAACTCTGTGCAAGGCGTGAATGCTCAGCACGCCGGCTGAGAGAAGCTCTGAGTGTGTCTAAAGGGAATGTGGTCCTAAGATGGCCTATCCCAGGTGATTGGGGGCACTCCGGCCAAGCTCCCCCAGTCATTCAGAACGTCTCCCCAACCAGCTCATCATACCAAAGGGGCAAATTTCCTTCTCTGGGTACTTCCCGCCCCCTCTGTAATTTAACTTGTATCACAGACAAGACTAGCTCAGAGGGTCAAAGTGGTCATTCTCTTTAACCCTGGAGGGCTCCCCGTGGGTTAGAAGCATCTCTCCCTGGTCTTACATTTGGTATTGGGGCTTTGCCAGGAGGCCCAGAACGGCTCTGAACAGGAGCAAAGCCCTATAGCAGGAAAGGGCAGGAAGATGCCCAGCATCCAGGCTGGGGAGCCCAATCCTGAGACCCATCCCCCGCTTTGGGCAGATTATGTGATGTCTGGGCATGGGGGGGGGTGGCAAGGATAGTGCTGTTCAGTGACACACGAGCCAGCCAGCCTATCCAGAGGTGCATGTGCCTGGCCCCCTGAGCTGAGGCTCCTGGGTGGTGCGTTCCTCCCTCCCAAGGAGAACTAGGGTCCAGGTAACTCTTTGAAAGCCTTTAATCCCCTTTTCATTAAAAGTATAGCAGTTATGCAGAAACTCTTGGCCCTTTGTCCAAAGGGGAAAGGCAAGGCCATGCGGGCATCTATTTAATGCGACTCTGAGGCTAGGTTAGAGAAAGGCCAGGATCGGGACAAGAGAGTCCAAGCTCCGGTCTCGCAAGGACTTGAGCTTTTGGCCCGAGCCCCAGACTCGGAGAGCCGGGGCGGCAAACGACCAGGATCCCTCCCCGCCGGGCGCTCTCCCCAGGGCCACCTGGGGCATTTCTCTTGGCATCTCCATTAGTATAATGAGAAGGAACGAGACACACTGGTGATTGAGACCCCCGAGAGCAGAGGTAAGGGAGCATAGATGGAGACCGAGACTGTGCTGGCCAAGAAGGGGGTTCCTGCGGAGGGGAGTCATGTCGTGGGAGGCCTATGTGGAGCTCAGAGAGCTTCTCGGGGGAGCCTTCCCTCTCTGCTAGTCCACTCCCACTGCCCATCTCAGAAGGGCCCGGAACCCTCTGCTTTCTGGGGGGAAATGACGTAGAGCTGCATCAGGCAGATTCTGCTCTCAGATGTCTCAGGCCCGGGGCACCCTCCTCACCTTTGGCCTTGGGCAGTAGGCTGGGCGGGGACTTCAGAGGACTGTGGCTCCAGCTCTCAATGACTAAGGGGTCATTGCCCTTCCCTAAGAGGAGGTTGCTGCCTTAGCTCCCTCTTGCTGGAGTTACTGCCTCTGTGACCTTGGGGTTTATAGGCAGATGTGTCAGGGAAAACAACAAGCGTCTGAGGGGGGCGGCCATCAGGATTCCAAAGTGGGCCTCCTCCACCAAGTGGCCTCTGGAGACAGAATTGGGGGGCATCCAAATGACCTTGGCCTTCACCTACTCAATGGTCCTTCCATCTGGTTTGATGACTTTTCTGGGGAGTACGCTATCTCCCAACTCTGAACCACCCCCCCCCCAACAGCCAAGAGACAGTGCCCTCCCGTGCGTCCCTCACAAGCAGACCATGAGGGCAGAATAAGCTCCTAGGGAGCACAGGTTTCGGGGAACAAGTTTGATATCTATTTTACCATCATCTTTGATGAGTCTCTCCCAAAGTGAGTGAGCCAGCCTCCAGAGGCAGCGTGGGGGTGGAGACTGCAGCCAGCGTGGCAGAACAGCCCCTGGGGTACTCACGGCGTGTCTGTGACTCCCTGTTAGGCTGCCACAGCCTCTCCACTCCCTCGTCCTAGCTCACGGAGGCATCAGCAACGGCTCCGAAAACTCCCGAGACAAACGCCAGCGCGCCGGCTTTTCTGGCGACCCTGCCAAAAAATGCAGACCACAGATGAGACACGCTCGGGTGCAGGGCCAGACTTTATCTCGGGAGCTTTCAGGAGAAGTAAACAACAGCCCAGAAGGGGACCTGGCACAGGGCCTCCCTGGAATTCTCCGGGACAGACAGCCTGATTGGCAATTTCCAAAAAACTGCCCCTCTCCACCTCCCTCCTTGCTTTGGGAGTCAGAGGCTCAAACCAAGGTTGGCATTCCGCCTTGGCCGTCGAGTGACAGGCTCGGTCTCTGAGGTCCCGTCAAAGTTTTAGACTTCACGGGCCAAAAAGTTGTCAGGCCCCAGGAGACTAACACCGAAATACAGCCCTCCCGCCCCTCCACCAGCCAAGAGCGGACCCAGGTGGCCACTGTTTTCCTTGAAATAACTCTCCAGCCTTACAAACCCATCCATGATTCAGCCTGGGGACCCATTCCAGAAAGGGAGAGCGGGGCCGGATCACAGGACTGGGGGCAACGGCCATTTGGCAGATAACCAGTTCCCCCAGAGGAAATTCTCAGAGGCTCAATGGGAGATCAAAGTGTGGGGTGGAATCCCCTCGCGGTGTCTCCCCGGAGTACAGAGCGCTGACGCGCTAGCACCAGCTCTAGAACTCTGAAATGGGCCCACGACCCAAGTAATGCAACCTGGGAAGCATCCCCGATTCTGCTAGTGTGGGTGCTAGCCCCACTTGGGATGCTCCCTCAAGCTGTGCTAGGGCAGTTCCAGAGAGGTCCTCACAGGGCTCCACTGCTAACTCGGGGGGCTCAAGGGAACCATGGGGGCTCCAGGTCTCCGTTCCCTCGGTTTACAGGCCCCAAAGCTACCACTGATCACTCTCAGGGCTTCCTATCTGGGTGCATTTCGTAGTCTGGGGGTCATGCCAGAGTGGGACCTACTCATAACCAACCCTCCACATGGGGAAAGAACATTAGTAGGAGAGAGTGTCAGGACTAGACTTGGGATCAGGATTCTGGGCCCGAATCCTGACCCGGCCTCATCCTAGCTGGGAGACCGGGGGCAAGTCGTTTCCTTCCCAGGGATCCCCGAGGATCCCCTCCGTAATCAGAACCAGGAAGCTCATCCAACACCCCGGCCCCAATCCTGAGAGAGGTCCCATGTTCTGAAAAGACCCCCGGATCGTGGGGGCAGTTCATAGAACACAAGTACATGTACGCTAAGGAAGAGATGACAGTAACTCCAAGCGGTCTGTGAGCTTGTGGGGGAGCGTGGCGGGACTGGCGAGGGGCTTCTCCCGAAACCTTCCCATGTGGCCGTGAGGATAGGAATGGTCCTGGTGTCTGGTCCTCAAGTGGGCTTTGAATGCCCACTGGGGCTGTGGGAGGAGAAGGAGCCCTAGCCTTGAGTCAGAGGACCGGCCTCTCCCCTTCCCCAAGACTTACGGTCGTGAGGGACCGAGGGTGGAGCGCCGCCCCAGATTCTGCCTCAGACATTGACGGCTCTGGGAAGACCCCTTAATCCCTGCCATGCTGTGGCCCGCAGGAAGTTTGTAACTGGGGATCCAGGTGCAAGGACCCAGATAGCTCCAAAGCACAGGGATTAAGGCCAAGAAGGCCACAAGGGGTGAGAAGACACAGTCTCTCCAACCCAGTCAGGGAGCAGTTGGGAGGACCCCATTGGCATTCTGGGAAAGTCTCTAAGTCCCTTCTCAGGAGAAGGTTGGTAGATTCATTTTTCAAACGCAAAAGATTCCAAAGGAAATCAATGCTCTTGAAATCCAGGTGGGAAAATGTCAAGAACCCGCCCCGGGTGGGTGGAGTCACGGTAAGAGGCCCCCACTAAGCTGACTGTGCTGTCTCCTTTTCCAGTGTCCTACAAAACGGCATCATGGCTCTACAACTGAGCCGCAACCTGACCGACACCGGGCTGGACGAGTACATGAACGGCACCGACAACGCGACCACACCCGAACCGACCTCGGCTCCTGGACCCATCCGTAAGAACTGGCCCGCTCTCCTGATCCTCATCGTCATCATCATCACCGTCGCCGGCAACATCCTAGTGATCCTGGCCGTGGCCCTTGAGAAGAAACTGCAGACCGCCACCAACTTCTTCCTGATGTCTCTGGCCGTGGCGGACATGTTAGTGGGGTTATTAGTGATGCCCGTGTCCGTTCTCACCATCCTCTACGGTGAGTCTGGGTAGCCGCCCCGGACGCTCCCAGGCAGGGTACCATGAGAGGAGGAGGAGGTAGAGATGTCCGGCCTCGAAATGTTGCTAGCATGTGACGCGGCCGCCAGCTGTAGTATCCTCCCGCCCAGGAAGGCTGGCGGTCACACAGAGGCACTTGGAGCAATAGAGTCATAGGGCGAGCATGTCCTGGCAGTGTGGGGCGCCCCTGAGCGCTCCTACCCTTAATGGGAAAGCCACCCATGTCAATATGTCTCCATTTTCCTCCCAGGGCGCATTGTCAGGAGTTCAGTTCATTGGAGCTTAAGTGGGGGACCCACCCTGGGAGTTTCCCTCTAGCTCCTCACCCGACCTCCCCGAGTTCAGAGTGGTCCCATCTCCCAGGACTTTGGGGCAATGTGCTGACTCGCATCCCAAGAATCACGCTTTGGGGCTGTCTGGGTCCTCACACCCAGAGACTCTCCGAGGCAGAATTGTCACTTGACTGAGCCACAAAATGACAAGAGATGAAGAAGCCAACCAGCCATCCGCTGGTCCGGGACCACCCCCAGAAAGAGACATCCTCCCCCCAGAATCTGGCCCTGGATTGGACACCACGAGCCCACTGGAAACATAGCCATGCCAATGGCCGTGTGTCTGATGCCAGGGAAGGATCCACCTAGCTGCGCTTGTCACCGCCAGCCGTCCCGAGAAGAAGACTCGAGCTGTGGGACCCGAGACCGCGTCCACGGCTGTGCCCGTGAGTCTGGCCCAGCACCCCACCCTGGAAGCTACCCACAAACACCAAGGCTGGCATTCCCGCCAGAACCGGGGGCTTCTGACACGGAAGGACAAGCCAGACGATAAGGCCCTCCCGAGAAGAGTGCCTGGCATCCTGCCCCCCAGACAGGAAGTCACTGGCCGGTCCCCCCAAGTGGGCCAATTGGTAACCAGTGGGATCCCAACGAGCCTTCCTTCCAGGATCCCCGAGTGAAGACCGGAAGCATCCATATGCAGGAAGAGATGCTACTGACCCGGGTGATACCCAGAACAACAGCTTGAGGCTTGTGTCCCGTACCCATGATGGGGATCTCCAGATCCCCTTTGCATCATTTTGGAACTAGACCTGCCCCCCCCCCGACAGCACAGGATAGGTTCAAACAGGGGCTTGCTGCCTTCTGGCTGGCGTGGACCCTCACTCAGAATATATCACGGGATGACCAAGGAAACCCGTTAGAACAAAGCCTAGTCCCAGAATGGAGCCCTTAAGACATTCAGCCTCCAAGTGAAGAAGTCCCGCCTGGGGAGTCCCAGACACCAACGCGAGCACCGCCTCGCAGTAGCCGATGGCCCCGGGGACAACGGGTACCACTTCCCACCAAAAGCTAACCCCCCTCCCGACAAGGAGGCTCTTCTTCCTAACGCTTAATGGGCAGTGTTAGCAGGGATTGCGCTTCTGGACAGCACAGGTAACTGCGCGTTCTGACACCCGCCTCAACTCCGACTCACTTTGTTTTTGTGCATCTTTCTTGCTTTCCCAGAATACACCTGGCCTCTTCCAAAGCAGCTCTGCCCGATGTGGATCTCCCTTGATGTGCTCTTCTCGACCGCGTCCATCATGCACCTCTGTGCCATCTCTCTGGATCGCTACATCGCTATCCGGAACCCGATTGAGCACAGCCGCTTCAATTCTCGCACCAAGGCCCTTCTGAAGATCGCCATCGTCTGGACCATCTCGATGGGTAAGTGGGCCCACCTCCGTCCCTTCGGTGGCAGCGTCTTGCCGAGCGTCCCGGGGGCTCCATGAGCAGTGGCCAGAATTTGGTTGCGTGCCGACTCTAAAAACCTAGTGGGGGAGAAACAGTAACAGGTGAGATCTCCCAAGCTCTTTCCCATTGTGTTAGTGCTCTCAATCGTCCCCCATGCGCCCAGTAGAGTGTCGGAGAGGGCAAAGGTTGCCTTAGCCCAGCCTCTGACGTACAACCAGATTCAAAGATGGCCCTGGGTGACGACCCCGTCCTACCTGTAGACGGGCCCACGATTAATGGCTCCGCCATAGCATCTCTCCCCCCGGACACATGACATAGAGGAAGCGGCCAGGGCCGGAATTGAGGACGCATTAAGAGACGCTATCCAAAATGAGAGCCAAAGGAGCCATGGGAGCTTCTGTGTTAGGAGGCTGATAAAAGGGCTGGAGAGGATAGAAAAGGGCATCCCACTCCCCAGCTGGCAGAAGGGAACCTTGAGTAGAACAACTTCCTATTGGGACCTTTCGAGTGGCTGGCAGACAAGATTTCTTAAGAAAGGTCAGAGAGGGAAAGAGAGGCAGCTATAGATAGGAGACCCAGTAACCACCGCTCCCCCAGGTTTGTGGGTCTTTAGAAATGAGCTTCCCCAGAAAGCCTGTCCTAAAATATTCCAAAAGAGAACCAGCTGGGTCCAATACCCTCCCCCTAGCTACGGGACAGCTGGCACGCCCCACTCTGGATCCACATAGCGTCCAAGGGAGGATGGACCATCTTTCTCCAAGCCTTATTCCTGTGGCTTTGGCGAGCTCCCGTAACAGCGAGCCAGCAGGCTGGTGATCGAGCTCATGCCTGTCCTCTTGAATCAGCCCTCATTTCCCAAACGAAACACACACCCCAGCTCCCCTTTCCCTGCATCAGTCAAACAACCCCAAAGCCTCGGGTAGCTTTGGCCCGAACCCTTGCCCCTCCAAAGTTAGCCTGAGGCATTCTGTAAGACATAGGGGCACAGGCTCACCCTGTCGAGAGTCGCAATCGGGCATCCGGAGTTCCGCAGGACCATGGGGGCCGGGACGTTGCAGGGCCCCGGGCTCAATTCACAAGAACCCTTTTGTCATCTCCATTCTAGCCGTCTCCTTGCCCATCCCGATCATTGGCCTGAGGGATGAGAGCAAGGTCTTCGTGAACGGAAGCTGCACCCTGAACGAACCCAACTTCGTGCTCATCGGCTCCTTTGTGGCGTTCTTCATTCCGCTGTTCATCATGGTCATCACCTACTGCCTGACCATCCAGGTCTTGCAGGGCCAGAGCAGCGTGTTCGCCCCTGAGAGGCGGAGGAAGCGTTCCAAGTTCGGCTGCCTGCGGCGGGAGAGGAGCGCCCACAACATCTCTATGATCCACAATCCCAACACTGGGGGGCCGGTTCGCCTTCTCTCCCCCGGCCATCGGGAGGGTTACCGTAAGGGAACCATGCAGGCCATTGCTAATGAGCGTAGGGCCTCCAAGGTGCTTGGTATTGTCTTCTTCCTCTTCCTGCTCATGTGGTGCCCGTTCTTTATCACTAATATCATGGCGGTGATGTGCACTCAGTCTTGTCGCAAGTCCACTATGGATGAGCTCCTGAGTGTGTTTGTGTGGGTCGGCTACGTGTGCTCAGGCATCAACCCCCTGGTGTACACCCTTTTCAACAAGACCTACCGCCGGGCCTTCCTCAAATACCTTAGCTTTGGGTGGTTGGGGACCACCAAGAGCCCTCCCAGGCAGCTCCCCGTCAGTGCTGCCAACCTGTACCCCAGGGAATACACTGGGCGGGAATACACTGGGAGGGACTTCACCCCCCGGGCCTATGTCCCCAGGGAATACAGCCCCAGCCACCATGAGGATGATGTGCCCCAGATTGTCCCCATTGAGGACAGACCCGTTCCCGAGGTAGTCGAGGTAGTGATCGAGATGGAGCCTTGCTCTCCCCAGCCGGCGGAAGCAATAGGCGAGGATACCTGTACCGTGGTCAATGAGAAGGTCAGTTCAGTTTAAGGAGGTCCGGCCCCGAGCTTCGGCTCACCGCAGAGGAAGTCCAGTCACGTGAACTATCACGGGAGCTTGACTGGCAAGCGTTTCCTCTGCCCCTTTGGGACCCCATGTAAATAGAGCATTCTGAGCAAAGGTGTCTGAGTATGGCTTTGCAACCTTGTACTTTTGCCTCATGCCCACGAGCATGGTCTAAAGTCATATATTTACTGCGCACCTGAGATTTCCAAAAGACCAATTGGCCAAACCCGTCCCGTTGGTGGGCTCCAAAAGGCAACTCCTCCTTAAGTAGCGGAGGAGGAATGGGCCCATCTCTCTTGGGGGCCGCTCATCTCGAAACCCAAAAAGGTGCATGCAGCCGTGGCCCCGGGCCACCCCCAGATCTATCCCACCAGAAGCATGTTTTCTTCTAGCCTGACAGTAAATATACTCTTTAGATCGCCGCTCTCTTCCTGCACGTGCATCATCACGACAAGATGGGGTCGTGACCTCCGACGCCAGCGGGCGCCGTCTCCCCCAGGGCCAGGGCCGGGCCCTGTCGGCCGACGCCCGGACGTCGGAGCCGACTCATTCGGTGCGTGATGACGATGTCCATCCCCCTAAACATAGTGCTGTGCCCCCCCCCAGCAGCTCGGTGGCCGGGTTTGTGAGCGGAAGGACAATAAGAGATACACACACCACTAGCTTTTCACCCCCCGGGGACCACCTTCCAAATTCGGATTTCGGCACCAAGCGATTGGAAATCAGCATTCTCTCGGTGGTCCTCGGTCCAAAATCCTAGTCCCCACAATAGAGCTCGGTGACGCCATCCCAGAGCTTAGCTGCCCATTCTGCGATTTGAGATTCCCTGGGAGGTCGACCCCTTGATTCCACAATTCCCCATCGCTTTAGAGAATAATCGAGCGAGCCAAAAAAAAAAAAAAAAAATCAAAAGGCAGACTTAAACGATACCTTCTAGCCTTATATTGACAGAGATTTTAGGAGAAAAAACAAAAACACTAAATTAAAAGGAAGAATATCAAGTACCTCTCTTTAGGGCAAACTTCCGTAGTCCTTTCTCAAGCCAAGCTTATGGCAGGAGCTCGAAGGGCAACACCTGGCAGGGCGAGAGGAGGAGACTTTCCAAGTCTTAACTTGATTCAGTACTACGGAAGTAGGCCCTTGGAATGTCAATCTATCCAAACGATGATTCGACTCTGGGAATAAAAAGAAATACAGAGTTTCCATTGGATTTCTCAAAGCTAGTTATCTCCTGTTTGGCTCCTTCCTCCCGTTAGCTAGTCCAAGAGAAGGCTGCAGCTCATTTGTGCAAGTGGCAAGCTCGTCATCGTATTACAATCCTGTACAAGAAGTTAAGCCTTGTGACCAATCTGTGTTGTGTTCTAATCTGTGTGTTCTTTGCGGATCTGCCGCTCTCTTAAGGATTCCATTTCAGTTCCATGACCATCCTCACTCAGAGCACCGACACCAGGGCCTGAGAGTTACTCACGTCTGGTCATCCAGTGTGTGCTGTGTGCAGAGTAGACAAGTGTTCTGAGTGGTTGTGTTTCCGTGTGTGTATCCATTTCACACAGATCTGTGGCTTTCCCGGAGGATTCCATGATGCTAGCTTATGCCCGACATTATTTGCACGACCTCCGAGTGTACGTTCCAAACTTTGGAAACTGGAGGTGGCAGAATCTGAAAATCCAGAACCCCTGGGCCTAATCTCACACGGCCAGCCTTGACGCAAGCGGCAGTCCGTGCTCGTGAAAAGTCCAATGTGAGATCACCTAGACAGTGAGAGGAGGAAAACCGAGGGGCGGCGGGAGAGCCGCCACGCTGGGCAAAACCAGCGGGGTCTCGGCCCGCTTTGCAGTACTGCTGGGTGTCGGTCATTTCTTCGAGCATGGATTTCTCCTTTCTGCCCCCCGTCCCCCCAAAAAAACAAAGCGAAAAGGTCCAAGTCAACTTGCCCGTATGCTCCGTCAAACCGCACGTCTAAGCGTTCCAATGACGACCGGATGAGATCCGGCTCGTCTGTCCCAAAACGACGCCGTCTAAAGAAATCCTGCATGCGAACCGCGTGTGTCGCACGATTCCATCTCTGAGTGTTCCCAGACGGCAGAGTAGCTGAAACCGTAAGGGACAGAAACACAACACTTTTTAGCAGCCCTCAAGCCAATTCCAGACCACGCCCCCCCCCTCCCCTGGTTCAGATCTGAAGTAATGAGTATCGGAGAAAATGGGAAACATCTTATTTCTTCTGTCAAATATAAAGGGCAAGCTCATAGCACATGTTAACAGAGATCCTTTGAAAAACCCACAGACTTTTAATTGCACTAGCAATAAACTCCAACGATAACTAGCTTAGAGCACATTTGTGGACAGTCTCCATATTGTCACACAGTAGCATCAAGTAACCCTCATGGTCATGGTTCTCAGATTCCTGTGCCAATCACCAATTCTCTGTGTTCGATATTAAACTTCTATCTATAGTTATAAGTTATCTTAATGTCTATTAACTAATCTGGATGTTTAAAAAAACAACAACAACAACAAAAAAACTTGCCTGCTAGATAATTGCAACCTTAATGTTCAACAGATTCTCTTTATGGATGTATTATTATAATCTCTATATTAATGATAAGAATAAAGCTTGCCTCGTACGCTCCCTCTCCCCAACCCCTTGTCCGAAGGTAATCTCTTGTGAATGATCTTAGGTAACTTGCTGTCGAGATACCTGGTGCTTAAATATATCCCCCGCACCAGAACTTTGTGCTATTTCTCTTAATTTATTAAATAAATAGTAAGTGTTCAATTACTCTTGCTTCTGTGGTTTTTTCTTTCGACGCCGTAACACACACATCTTCACCCGAGCAGACCTAGGGGGCCCCAAGCACAAGTGGGTGACCCCGCCGGGTGGGCCCTCACGGAGGGAAGCCATCTCGGCACCCGAGGAGCGACAGTTCCCAGGGTGGGTAAGGAGCTATCGGAGACGACGGCCGCAGCCGCCCCAACTGTTCCCAGCAGATAGTGGCCGGCAGATAGCCCCTCTCCAGTCCCCTAACAGTGTGAGCATGCTGGTGAGCTTCCACACGCTTCCAGCAAGCACCGATGCCTTGAACAAACCAGACCGTCTGTTACAAGCTATCCCCTTGAGAGCAATGGCCCTAACCTTCCCAGGCACGTCTTTGGCCGGCCCCCCTTTCCCGATCTCCAAATGGGGTTCCCAGATAGGGAACTGTGGCTGGGGGGATGTTCCCCAAGTATTCCTCAGCTGGATAGGGTGTTTTAAAGTCTCGGCACAATCGGAGTCTTCACTAGCTTACAATTACACGAAGGCTTTTACCCATATTAAGACCTTGCAAAAAAAAGCAGCTCCTGGCTGGTTCCTTGGGTGACTGAGCCCTCATTGCTCCTATTTAATCCCATATACTCAATCTGGAGAGCTCTAGATTCTCACCTTGGGAGGTTGCCCTTCTGGCAACGGCAAAGTCACATCCCGACCTTCTGGCTCAGGGCCCTCTCTCAAAACACAGAGTAACCAGAGGGTAAACAGGTCAGCCGTCCCGTCCAAGCATAAAGTAGCGGAGTCCCCCAAACCCCAAGCCAACGTGTCGGTTACCATTCTGGGCTTTTGAGGAGAAGGAGCAGAAAATAAGGTCCACGACCTCTGCTATGCTCTGACACCTGTCAACTCTCAGGGGCGATGAGAAGGAAAGTGAGGTGACCCAGTGGGGATATCTGGGAAAGGGCAAGATACCAAGAGAGATCCTGGATTGCACCCCACTCCCTGAGACTTGCTTTTAGACCCTTAAAAGGAAAGTCAAATCGCTGTGTCATGCAGATGGCTGCATCCAGAAGCATTCCGGGCAGCCGGACCAATCGACTCCCAGGAAACTGTAGGGCAACACAGGCAGCCTGATTCTCTCAACTGAGGCCCACGCTGTCCCACTTGATGCTCAGGGACCATCTGACTTAATGGCTTACAGATAGGCTGATAACTGGCCCGCCCACAGAGTTAGCTCCAACCATAGACCAGCACAGTGGGAGGCACTGGGGACACAGACAAAAACCACTAGTTCTGTCCTGTAAGAGCCAAACAGCCATGGGGCTTGGCTGAGAAGCCCTCGTTACCTTTCCCCTCCCGCCCACCCACCGGATACCCCAAGCCCACCCCGGCACATCACAAATGTCTTCACCTGAAGGTAAAGACCACAGATGGGACCAAGGTACAGGAAGCAACAAAGTTGTAGGGAAGCAGTCCTATTAGTCCGTTTGGGGGGAAATGCGAGTTTCTTTTGGAGGCTGGGAATCGTCACATGAGCCAGATCCTATGGAAGTCAAGATAAACATGAGCACTACCAACAGAGGGAGGAGCACTATCAACAGAGGGAGGAGGATTTAACATCAGTCTTGGCTGGTCAGCACCAGATTAGAGGTGGAGGGTGGCACATGACTCCACGGTACCACCATTCCACATCACTGTAGATTCACACCCAGCCCGCCCACCCGCCCGTCCTCAGAGCAGAAGCGTACAGGCCCATCCTTCCACAGACAAAAGGGGGAGGAGAAAGGCACCATCTCTCTCTAAAGACCCAGAGTACAGCAATATATCCCCCAGTTTTGCTCCCATGATGCATCCCAGGTAGGATACTGGGCTAGGGCTGCCTCAGGTCAACCCCTGGTGGCTTGGCTCCAATAATGGAAAAAACCACGTCATTCGGAAGCCCCTTGACAGGTCTAGAGACACCCTAGCCAAGCATAAAGGGTGTAACCTTCTCCTAGGAGAGCCTTGTTCTTAGGCAGCGAGATGTTGGGCCTGGAATAAGAGAAACCTTAGTTGGCAACTTCTTCAGCTTTTGCCACTCGCAACCACTCTTCCTCTGAGAAATGTGGATGTGACCCTGGGCACACACATCAAACATCCACTGCTAAGAAATCCGAGTTTCACGACCCTCACATTCAGTTACGAAACCCCACATGGGACCAGGAACCACAGCTTGAGAAATTGGACCTTAGCTGAAATCCTGTTTCAGGCATTTATTGGCTATGTGCAATTTCCTCATCCGTAAAATGGGGATAATAACCAGGGAAAGAGAAAAGTCTTGGGGGAAAAAAGCATATCCTGCGCAAAAGGACTAAGAGGATTGGAAAAATTAAACAAGGGATCAAAAATGGAATCCATAAGGAGCAACGACAGCAGGGAAAAAACTTTCAAGAAGATGAAGGGAAACCCTGAACACCCCAAAACTGGGCTTGTTCAGTTGTGTCCAATTCTTCATTATCCCGGATGAGGCTTTCTTAGCAGAGAGAATTTGCCTTTTTCTTCTTCGGAGCATTAAGGCAGAGGCTAAAGGACCTAGCCAGGGCTGCACAGCTAGTGTCTTAGGCTACATTTGAACTCAGGTCCTCCTGACTCCAGGCCCAACAGTCTCCACTTAAGACATCTAGTTTCCCCTATCTGAATATTAGAATAAGCCAAACAGAAAGCCACAGTTTCAGGATGCAAGAAATATTCAATGAAAATCAAGACTGGAAAAAAAAATAAATGGAAGAAAAGGTTAAATGCAGTGAATAACACTTAAAAAGCACTCACTACGCGCCAGGCATTGTGCCAAGCACTTGACTAGTATTAATTACCTCATTTAATCCTCATAACAACCCTGGGAGGGAAGTGCTACCATCATACTACCATCATACCCACTTTACAGTTGCAGAAACTGAGGCAGACAGAGTTGAAGTGATTTGCCCAGGATCACACAGCAAGTAGTAAGTCTGTAAGGCTATCTCTGAACTCGGGTCGTCTTTACTCCCAGCTGAGCAAGCTAGCCACTGAGGCCTCTAACTGCCTGGCTATGTCTTATCAAAAACAAGTGACCAGGAAAAGCAGTCGAAGAGAGATCATGGAAGAAGCAGCAAACCCCATGAAAATCAGGTCCCCAAATAAACACTTCTATCCTCTATTTCAAAAAAATCACACATTACCGCTGCGCCAACTCTTATAAGCAGAAGATAATCCAAGAACAAAGAACCTACCAGTGGTACACTAAAAGACACCCCAAAATAAAACTCCCAGGAATTTTGTGACCAAAACCCAGTTTCCAGGTCAAAATAGACAGACAAATAAATGGAAAAAAAGTGTGTGTGTGTGTGTGTGTGTGTGTGTGTGTGTACACACACACACACACACACATACACACATATATATGTGTAATATATATACATACATATATACATATGCATGTATGTATGAATACAAAAAGCAAAATATCAAGGATTACAATCAAGAATAACTTCCTACCAAACTAAGTATAAATCCTCTGGGGGAAGAGACCAGGAACAACAAACACTGAATCAAATAGAGAACTTTTTTTTTTTAATAGCCTTTTATTTACAGGATATATACATTGGTAACTTTACAGCATTAACAATTGCCAAACCTCTTGTTCCAATTTTTCACCTCTTACCCCCACCCCTCCCCTAGATGGCAGGATGACCAGTACATGTTAAATATATTAAAATATAAATTAGATACACAATAAGTATACATGACCAAAACGTTATTTTGCTGTACAAAAAGAATCAGACTCTGAAATAGTGTACAATTAGCTTGTGAAGGAAATCAAAAATGCAGGTGGGCATAAATATAGGGATTGGGAATTCAATGTAATGGTTTTTAGTCATCTCCCAGAGTTCTTTTTCTTAGCATAGCTAGTTCAGTTCATTACTGCTCCATTAGAAATGATTTGGTTGATCTCGTTGTTGAGGATGGCCTGGTCCATCAGAACTGGTCATCATATAGTATTGTTGTTGAAGTATATAATGATCTCCTGGTCCTGTTCATTTCACTCAGCATCAGTTCGTGTAAGTCTCTCCAGGCCTTTATGAAATTATCCTGTTGGTCATTTCTTACAGAACAGTAATATTCCATAATATTCATATACCACAATTTATTCAGCCATTCTCCAACTGACGGACATCCATTCAGTTTCCAGTCTTTAGCCACTACAAAAAGGGTTGCCACAAACATTCGTGCACATACAGGTCCCTTTCCCTTCTTTATAATCTCTTTGGGATATAATCCCAGTAGTAACACTGCTGGATCAAAGGGTATGCACAGTTTGATAACTTTTTGAGCATAGTTTAAACTACTCTCCAAAATGGTTGGATTCATTCACAACTCCACCAACAATGCATCAATGTCCCAGTTTTCCCGCATCCCCTCCAACAATAATCATTATTTTTTCCTGTCATCTTAGCCAATCTGACAGGGGTGTAGTGGTATCTTAGAGTTGTCTTAATTTGCATTCTCTGATTAATAATGACTTGGAGCATCTTTTCATATGACTAGAAATAGTTTCAATTTCTTCATCTGAGAATTGTCTGTTCATAACCTTTGACCATTTTCAATTGGAGAATGGCTTGATTTTTATAAATTAGAGTTAATTCTCTCATATATTTTGGAAATGAGGCCTTTATCAGAACCTTTGACTGTAAAATATTTTCCCAGTTTATCCTTCCCTTCTAATCTTGTCTGCATTAGTTTTGTTTGTACAAAAACTTTTCAGTTTGTATAATCCAAATTTTTCTATTTTGTGATCAGTAATGATCTCTGGTTCTGCTTTGGTCATAAGACCTTCCCCTTCCACAGGTCTGAGAGGTAAACTATCCTGTGTTCCTCTAATTTATTAATAATTTTATTCTTTATCCCTAGGTCATGAACCCATTTTGACCTTATCTTGATGTACAGCGTTAAGTATGGATCAATGCCTAGTTTCTGCCATATTAGTTTCCCATTTTCCAGCAATTTTATCAAACAGTGTTCTTATCCCAAAGCTGGGATCTTTGGGTTTGTCAAAGACTAGGTTGCTATATTTGTTGGCTGTTTTATCCCTTGAACCTAATCTATTCCACTGATCAACTAATCTATTCCTTAGCCAATACCAAATAGTTTTGGTAACTGCTGCTCTATAATATAATTTTAGATCTGGTACAGCTAGGCCACCTTCATTGATTTTTTTCATTAATTCCCTTGAAATTCTTGACCTTTTGTTTTCCATATGAACTTTGTTGTTATTTTTCTAGGTCATTAAAACAGTTTTTTGGGAGTCTGATTGGTATAGCGCTAAATAAATAGATTAGTTTAGGTAATATTGTCATCTTTATTATATTTGCTGCCCTATCAAGAGCATTTAATATTTTCAATTGGTTAGATCAGACTTAATTTGTGTGAAAAGTGGTCTGGTTTTTGCCATAAAGTTCTGATTTTTCCCTTGGAGATGATTCTAAATATTTTATATATCAGTAGTTACTTAAATTTCTCTTTGTACTCTGACTGTTGGATTTTGTTAGTGATTAATAAGAATTCTGATGACATGTGGGTTTATTTTATAACCATTGCTTTGCTATAGTTGTGGATTATTTCAAAAATCTTTTAGAATCTGGGGTTCTCTAAGTATACCATCTGTCGTTGGAAAGGTGATAATTTGGTTTCCTCATTGCCTATTCTTATTCCTTTAATCTCTTTCTTGCTCTTATTCTATAGCGCTTTCTATCTATAAATAGTAACGGTGATAGTGGGCAATTTTCCTCAGATCTTATTGGGAATGGTTGCAGTTTGTCTCATTACATATTGATGCTTACTGATGGTTTAAATGATTCCTGATTATTTTAAGGGAAGTCCATTTTCTATATTCGTGTTTTAATAGGATGGATGTTGGATTTATCAAATGCCTGCATCTATTGGAGGATGATCATATGGTTTTGTTAATTTGGTTATTAACTGGCCAATTATATTGATAGTATTCTAATTTGAACCAGCCCTGCATTCCTGGTATAAATCCACTTGATTAGTGTATTATCCTGGAGATGATTTTCTTAGTCTTTGCTAATTCATTTAAGATTTTGCATCAATATTGGGAGATTGGTCTTAATTTTGTTTCTCTTTCAGCCTACCTGGTTAGGTATTTACCATGTCTGTGTCATGAAGGAATTTGGTGGACTCCTTCATTCTTTTTTATCAAATAATTTATATAGGCATTGGGCCAATTGTTCTTTAAATGTTTGGTAAATTCCATATAAATCCATTTGTTCCTGGGGATTTTTCTTAGGGGTTGTTTAATTGCCTGTTCTATTTCTTTTTCTGAAAGGGGACTATTCAAGTAATTTACTTCCTCCTCTGTTAGTCTAAGTCTATATTTTGAGGTAGGTCATCATTTCATTAGGTTATCAATTTATTGGCATAAGTTGAGCAAAATAATCCTTATTATTCTCTAATTTCCTCTTCGTTGGTGGAAAGTTCTCCTTTTTCATTTTAAGACTACTAATTTCATTTCCTCCTCCTTTTTTCTAATCAGATTTACCAAGGCTTATCTATTTTATTGGCTTTTCATAGAACCAACTCTTAGTTTTTTAATTAGTTCAATGGTTTTTTCTTAATATTTTTAATTTCTCCTTTTTAATTTTAAATTTCCAATTTAGTATTTGATTGGGGTTTTAATTTGGTCTTTTTAGTTTTTTTAGTTGCAAGCCAATTCATTATCTTTTCTTTCTCTGTTTTATTCAAGTAAGCCTCTAAGGATATAAAATTCCTCTTATTTACCTTTGTCATCCACAATTTTGGTATGATTTATCATTGTCATTATCTTAATTGAAATTATTAATTGTATCTATATTTGCTGCTTCCCAATCATTCTTTAAGATGAAGTTGTTTAGTTTCCAATTACTTTTTTTATTTCCCCCTATTTTTGTTGAATGTAGTTTTTCTTGCATCATGATCTGAAAGAAAGCATTAACTATTTCTGCTTTCTTGCATTTAATTTTGAGTCTTTATGTCTAATATATAGTCAGTTTTTGAATAGGTTCCATGAACTGCTGGAAGAAAGTTATTCCTTTCTATCCCATTCAATTTTCTCAAAGATCCAACATACTAATTTTTCTAATATTTTATTTACTTCTTTAATTTCTTTCTTATTTGTTTTGTGGTTTGGTTGTTTCTAATTCTAGGTACAAAGGTTGAGATCTCCTACTATTACAGTTTTGTTGTCTATTTCTTCTGCAACTCTCTTAACTTCTCTAGGAAGTTGGATGCCATACCACTTGGTGCATATATGTTTAATATTGATATTGCTTTTGTTTATTACCCTTTAGAGGATGTAGTTTTCTTTCCTTATTTTTTATTAGATCCAATTTTACTTTTGCTTGATCTGAGATGGATGGCTACCTCTTTTTGTGACTTCACCTGAAGCATAATAGATTTGCTCAGCCTTTTTGCCTTTACTCTATATTATCTCCTGCTTTAAATGTGTTTCTTTAAACAACATATTGTAGGGTTCTGACTTTTGATCCAGTCTGCTATCTGCCTCCTCTTTATGGGAGTTCTCCATTCATTTCGTTGGTTCTGAATTTTCCTCCATCCTTAATAAACCCCAGATTGTGGCTTTACTTTGCCTCCCTAACCTCTTTCCCCTTTTAAACTTATGTTACCCTCTTTATCCACGATGCTTCCCTCTTTATAATCCTCCTCCCCCTTTGAGTCTTTTCCTTCCTTCCTTTTACTCTTTCTTTTTCCTTTTCCTCTCCCCGTTTTAATGAGGGCGAGAGAGAATTTTTCTCTAAAACAAATGTCATTTTTTCTTTGAGCCAACTCTGATGAGGAGTAGATTCACACAATGTTCTCCCCTCTCTAAATTCCTCAGATTAAGTTTCCTTTTGCCTCTTTGTGGGATGTGGTTTCCTTTTTTATCCCCCCTTCATTCTGCCATCATCCCTTTTCATTCTACTTCCTTTTTATATTATATCAGTACAATCAAATTATACATGTATTCTTTTTTATATCTAAAAAATACAATTCTCAAAGTTATTTTACCTTTTTCTGCATCTCTTGAGATCTATGCTTGAAGATCAAATTTTTTGTTTAGTTCTGGTTTTCTTCAGAAACAAATGGAATTCATTTGTTTTCATTAAATGTCCATCTTCTTCCCTGGAAGAAAATGCTCCAACTTAGCTGGGTAGTTTTTTTGGCATCCCAAGTTCTTGTGCCTTTCGGAATATCATATTCCAGGCCCTTCTTTCCTTTAATGTAGAGGCAGCCAGATCTTGGGTGATCCTTATTGTGGCACCTCGGTATTTAAATGTTTTTTTGCTGCTTGTAAAAATTTTTCCTTAATCTGATAGGTTCTGAAATTTTGCACAATATTCCTTGGGTTTTATTTTTAGGGTTTCTTTCAGAAGGTGTTCGATGAATTCTTTCAGTACCTATTTACCTTCTGATTCTATTACATCTGGGCAGTTTCTCTTTGATGATTTCTTGTAAAATAGTATCTAGGCTCTTTTTTCATCATAGTTTTCGGAAAGTCAATAATCCTCAGATTATCTCTCCTAGATCTATTTTCCAAGTCTGTCGTTTTGCAAGTAGATAATTCATGGTTTTCCAGTTTGTCATTTTTTTGGTTTGGCTTAGATTCTTTGTCTCAATGAATCATTAGTTTCTATTTGTTCAGTTCTAATTTTAAAAATTATTTTCTTCATTAGCTTTTTTACTTCTTATATGTCCAATTGAGTTTTTAAATGTATTGTTTTTGGTATGTGGAATTTTTTCCATTTCACTAATTTTTTTTAGTAATTATTTTCTTTTTCAATTCACAGATCCTACTTTCTTGTGAGTTCTTTGTCTTTTCAATTCACAAATCCTACTTTCTAGTGAATTCTTTATTTTTCCAATTCACAATTCTTACTTTCCTGAGATTTTTACTTTTCCAATTTATTTCAGGAAGTTGTCGGCTCTCTTGTAGGCTTCTCTTCCTTTCCCCATTTATCTTCTAACTCTCTTTTGAGACTTTTAATGGTCTCTTCTGTAGAGCATCATGTAAGGAGGACAGTCTGATGCATTTTGCTGTTTGAGGTCTCTTCAGGTTTGCTGACCTGCTCTTTTCTGCATAGAAGCTGTCGATCGTTCTTTCATCTTTTTATTCATGTTTTAAATTTAGGTGGTCTCCTAGGCAAGGGGGTTACCAGCTTCCTCTGCAGAGCAGGGGAGATGTAAACCGATTTCCGGCTCCAGTATGGAGTGCTCTGGTGAGAGTTTTCCCTTCCCCAACAGGGAAGTGGATTCAGCACTGGCCGAGCTATCAAGTGCCCAGTTGGGCTGAGTGGGTTAGCGATTGCCCTTGGCTGAGAACTAAGGGGTGAAAGTGTCACTGCCCCAGGCCGGAGCCTCTTGTGGGACTGTGAGTATTAGCAGCTGACCGCAGACCGCAGACCACAGCAAACTCTGCCCAGTGTCTCTGCCTGATGCAAATCGGCCCTGGAAAAGTTCTATGGCCCCAAGCCGAGCTCCCCACTGCGCAGATTGGAGGCTAACCCGGGCTGTGTCCTCCTGCCGTGCAGGATCACCGCTGCCCCAAGGAAAAGCCCCGTACTGCGGGTTGCGGCTGCGAGCTTGTGCTGAGATCTATGCTTTCACTTTCGGTTTGAGGCTCTCCTCAGAACCTAATTTCTCTCCCGTCTGCCCGATCTCCCCCTGGCCCCGGAACCAACCTTTTTGGCGAGACTGCAGATTTTCTTCGGCCAGTGAGTTGTTCTACTTCTTATCTTTACGAATTGTAGCAGTCAAGACTATTTTTGAGGCTCGATATAATATTGATAAAGAGGGTAAGAGAAGAGCTTAGAAAGTCGCGTGTGTCTTCTCCGCCATCTTGGCTCCGCCCCTCAAATAGAGAACTTCTAAGCACTCCTCGTAAAAAGACCAGAAACAGAAACACAGGTTCAAATTTGTCTGAAAAATCTTTAGTCAATTGTGAGACTTGGGAGAAAACTGTGATTATATTGTTTGACCGTAGCCTGTGCAGCTGGAAAGTTGGACAACCCATACCTGCTGCTTAGAGACCCTGAACTAAGGACTTAGGTTATACTGACCAGAAACCCAATCAGATCCAAAGATTTACATGAGAATTTTCTTTCAATTTTACATCTCCAGCAACTTATATGTCTTACCTGAAAACTGGCCCTAGACTCATCGATTATGGTTTCCAGGTTCCTTTGTTCACAGACACTTGGGAGCAGTGCGACAGCTCCTTTTCTGATGTCGGGAAATAGCATTTGTTTATTCTTCCCCTCCCAACTTGGGAAGTCTCTAATCTTTCATCCCATTAGAAATCAGATTATATAATGATGTCTCATTTTCTTTTAATTAACTGGTCTTTTAATGTGTAAAAAGTCTGTCTCTCCATATATTTGGGGTCAAGGCCTAAGCTGAAGAAGGGATCTGGTTTCTATTTAGTAGTAGGCAATTGGCGGGCATTACTTAATCAATGCTTACAAGATCAAACCTTTGTTTCCTTAGTCACGTCATCTTTGACCCAACTAACATACATACAATAAACAACTTGACATCTCGATACTTAAACTACAGGTTAATCAAAATGCAAGAAAACAGAAAGCAAAACAATCATATTAGTGAAGTTCACTGCGCCCATTCAGCCCAAGAAAAAAATCTAACAAAAAAGAAAGAGGTTAAAAACCCAAGTAGAACTTGGCAAAATTAGTAAGGCCCGCTCTGTGGTGATTGATCAAAGAGAAGAGAAAGGATTCTACATATTTCTTGGCTGTGCACAACACTTTTGCAAAATTGAGTATGTAGTGGAGCGTAAAAAAACTGAAAAACACATTCAGAAAAGCAAGAAGAATATGTGTACATCTTCTTTACAGGCTACATAACAAAATGATATTCAACAAAGGCACTTTGAAAAGATAATTACAAATTAATTGAATAAAAAAATTAATCCTAAAGAATTCTTGGGTCAAAAGAACAAATCATAGTGGCAGCAGAATGTTTTAACCAAATAATGATTCAAAATTACTCAATATACCACTGCTTATAGGTTAATGTCATCCTTAAGGAAAAACAAATATCTCTAAAAAAATTTTCCTCCACAAAAGAAAAAGTAAATGAAACAAATTGTTCAGTGAAATGAAGAATACAATTAAAAGAAAATTAGGAAAATAGCAAATAAAAAACTTATAAATTCTGAAAATCAAAGTAAATATTTATATAACTAAAAGCTAAAAAGAACACCAATGAAACTGACAATTTAGATAAAATGATGACAAATAAAAACAGGAAATAGTCATTAAATAATAAGAAATATCAGGGGCAGCTAGGTGGTGCAGTGGATGGAGCACCAGCCATGAAGTCTGAAGGACTTGAGTTCAAATCTAGCCTCAGACGTAACACTTCCTAGCTGTGTGATCCTGGGTAAGTTGCTTAACCCCAATTGCCTCAGCTAAAAAAAAAAAAAAAAGAAAGAAAAAATATCCCACTTAAATAATCAAATATCAGAAAAATAAAATTCAATGAGCCATAAATGAACTCCTAATTTAAAAAAATTCTAGACCAAGACAAATCATATCAAATACTCAAAGAACAATTAAGTCCAATATTATAGAAACTGTTTCCAAAATAGGGAAAGGACTCTTCATCTTTTTCTATGATCCAAAAATGATAGTGACATTGCTCAATCTCCCCTATGAGAATGATAAAAAAAAAATTAATAAACTCTTACCAACTAGCCTACAAAGTATTAAAAACATTATACTTCATGACCAATTTGGATTTGTACCAGGAACACAAATTTGTTCAACATAACAAATATTAGAACACAATGAACCATATAAATTCACCAAAAAACCCCAAATTTACAAGAAAGAAAAAGAAAGATAAATTACTTTACAGCACTAGAAAAAGTAATGAACTTCATCTGCAGCAACCAATCGTCAAGAATATCAATGGAATCAATGAAAAAAAGTGGTGAGCAGAGCCAGATCTCAAACTCTGCAAAAACAACTATAATCATTAAAAATTATTTGGCAGTAGTCAAAAAAGAGATCAGTGAAACAAATTAGGCACACAACATAAAAAGGAAAAAAAACCACAAAAACTACTGGAAAATGGGAAATAAAATCAAACAAAAAGGTAGTTTAGACCAAAAAAACTTGGTTACAAATAATAGTAAGTTCCAAATAAGAAGTTCTAAATGAATGCATAAACACGTAATGAAAAATTATCTCAGAAGTCAAATTAGAAGAAAAAGGAAGAAGTTACCTTTTGGCTCTAGGGATGGGGTTAGAGTTTATGAGTAAGGAATAAAAGATAAAATAGCTCATTTTAAAATGAAAAGGTTGTGCACAAATAAAACCAATAAAGTTAAAATTAGAAAGGCAACAGGGGAGGATCTTTGAAGCAAGTTTCTCTGAAAAAGTGCCTAACAAAGAAATATAAAGAAAAATTCAAATTTACAAGAACAAGAGAAGAGAATCCCAGTAGATCGTAAGTAGACGTAAAGGATACAAACACGCACATTGGCAAGAAATCCAAACTTTCAAAAATCATGTGAAAAACATGCTCCAAAATCACTAATAACTGAGAAATGCAAATTAAAGTAAGTGCCATGTCAGCTCTCGCCTATTAGAATGCCATAGATGTACAAAAAGGAAAATGACCAGCAGAGGAAAGGGCTATGAGAAAACCAGGGTAGTGGGGCGCAGTGTTGGAGGAACTGTAAAATTGGTCCATTCATTCTGGAAAGTAATTTGGAACCGAGCCTGAAAATGTTATGAAACTGTTCATTCTCCTTGAAAATGCAATACGTCAGAGGTTGATACCCTCAGAAGGTAGAGAAAAGGCACTATTGAAGAAGGGAAAATCACCATGCCAGGAGATTTTTTTTTAAATCATCAGAAAAGTAATTTTCAAATAAAATACAAAATAGCTAACATTAATATAGCACTAAGTACGCAACAGACACTGTGCTAAGCATTTTATGACTTATCTCACATCCTCACAACAATCCTGGAAGGTAGTTGCAACTATTATCCCCTTTTTATAAATGTGGAAACTGAGGCAAATAGAGGGTTTTTTTTCAAGTCACTTGTCCATGGTCATGCTACTTATAAATATCTGAAGATGGATTTAAACTCGAATCTTCTTGATTCCTGCTTTCCACCCACACCTTAAATGAAGGCCAAAGCAACAACTGCAAAACATCCAATCATAGAAATGCAAATAGAAGGAGTTATCAAGGAACTATCAAAGGAAAAAGTCCTGGTCCTACTGGCCCCACAGGACAATTGGAGAAAACTTTTAAAGCAAAAATACAACTAATACTACATACCCGATTCTCTTTTTTTTTTCCTTTTTTTTAAATTTAATAGCCTTTTATTTACAAGTTATATGTATGGGTAACTTTACAGCATTGACAACTGCCAAACCTCTTGTTCCAATTTTTCTTCTCTTACCCCCCACCCCCCTCCCCGAGATGGCAGGATGACCAGTAGATGTTAAATATATCAAAATATAAATTAGATACACAATAAGTTTACATGACCAAACCGTTATTTTGCTGCACAAATAGAATCAGACTCTGAAATAGTGTACAATTAGCTTGTGAAAGAAATCAAAAATGCAGGTGGGCAAAAATATAGGAATTGGGAATTCAATGTAATGGCTTTTAGTCATCTCCCAGAGTTCTTTCTCTGGGCGTAGCTGGTTCAGTTCATTACTGCTCTACTGGAACTGATTTGGTTCATCTCATTGTTGAAGAGGGCCACGTCCATCAGAATTGATCATCATATAATATTGCTGTTGAAATAAATGATGATCTCTTGGCCCTGCTCGTTTCACTCAGCATCAGTTCGTGTAAGTCTCTCCAGGCCTTTCTGAAATCCTCCTGCTGGTCATTTCTAACAGAACAATAATATTCCATAATATTCATATACCACAATTTATTAAGCCATTCTCCAACTAATGGGCATCCACTCAGTTTCCAGTTTCTGGCCACTACAAAGAGGGCGGCCACAAACATTCGTGCACATACAGGTCCCTTTCCCTTCTTTATGATCTCTTTGGGATATAAGCCCAGAAGTAACACTGCTGGATCAAAGGGTATGCACAGTTTGATAACTTTTTGAGCATAGTTCCAAACTACTCTCCAGAATGGTTGGATGTATTCACAGTTCCACCAACAATGTATTAGTGTCCCTGTTTTCCCACATCCCCCCTCAACATTCCGCATTATCTTTCCCTGTCATTCTAACCAATCTGACAGGTACACACCCGATTCTCAAAAACAGAAAGCACTCTCCCAGGCTCTTTTAACTACACAATTATAATTCTAATAACTAAAGCAGTGTAGATCCGGCGTGACTTCATTTTAAGAATCACTCTTTTCTTCACACAGATTTTATACTCTCCTGTTAGTACTTGCAATCCAAGTAATGGAAAATAGGATTACCAAAGTATAATTGCTGTCCAACTTGTTCAGAGAAACAGCCTATCCCTCCCTGCTCCATAATGTTATACAGAAACCCCTAATCCTGAAGCTGGCAATGCCCCAGATCAGCCTCAAGGCCCCAAGTAAACAGAGACTTTGACAAATCAGTCCTTTCTAGCCCCATAAAAGCAGTATTCCATCCCTGGACTTTGTGATTCTACTCAAGCAGGAAAGCCACCCTCACTAAAGAACTCAATTAACCTTGTTTTGATTGACACGATTCTGGTCCAATTGTCTGGTTATTCTCATTGCCCCCCTCATACCAGAGAAGAAGAAGATGATCAAACGCCTTCCTGCAACTCAATATCCTTCCTAAATATTGATTCAGAAATTTAAATAAAATCCTGTCCACCAGAATACAGCAATTCATTCAAAAAATCATTCCTGATGAACAAGTTATATGAAGGATGTAAGGGTAGTTCAGCATCAGGAAAAACAAGCAACATAATGAAACAAAAAGATCCTAAAACCACGCAACTATCTCAGTAGATGCAGGAAAAGCCTTTGACAAAGTACAGAAGGCATTTTATGCTTTAAAAAAACAAAGTAGGGGCACAGAGAGAGCTTTTTCATTACCAAGTATCTACCTAAAACCAAAAGGAAAAATCACATGTAATGGGGACACACTAGACTATTTCTCAGCAAATCCAGGAGTAAAGTAAGGATGCCTACTCTCCCCACCACTATTTGATGGTGTTCTGGAAATGCTAACAGCAGCAATGCCAAGAGGAAGAAAGTCAAGGCATGATGATAGGCAAAGCGGAGATAACTCCGATTTCCTAATGATGACGTGACAGTTTACTTAGAAAATTCTAGGGAATCGGGATTCTCTAACACTAAGATTATTTGCTTCCACAAATATTCAAGCTATAAAATAAGCCCCAAAATCAACAGCATCTGTATATAACAATTTTTAAAAATCCAAGAGGCAATATCAAAAACGTAATTGCCATTCTAAATAATATGAAATGCAGAAAATATCAAGGAAAAGGGCCCATAAGTACCAAAATATTTATAGTGACGGCTTTTGTGGCAGCAAAGAATTCGAAATGGAAGGTGATCCCATAGATTGGAGACAGCAGATCAGATTGTGGTATATGAAGGTGATGGAATACTACTGTTCTATTGGAAATGACAAAAGGTGATAGAGAAACATTGCAATTAATGCAATGAGGTGAAGAGAACCACAAGAATTTCTACAACACTGTAAAGGCAAACAACAAATTTTGATCAAAACAAGGGAACCAACTTTGGTCCCAGAGGGCTCCTGACTCAAGGACTAGCCACCTCTAGATGGAGAACTGATGGAGTCAAAGTGCAGATCGAAGCATGTTTTCTTTGGATATGGCCAATGTGAGAGTTTGTCGTACTTGATTGTTATTAACAAGGTTTCTTTTTCTTGCTTTCTCAATGAGGATAGGGAGAAGGGGAGGTAACGGAAGAGGGAAACTCATGGCTAAAAATAAGATAAATTGAATTTATAAAAAAAAAGAACAAAATGATCATCAGTTATATAGCATATTTAGTTTAATTTTCCATGACATTTAGGGAATTAAATATAAGTATAAAACACTCTTTCCAGAAATATAGCAAGACCTAGACAAGGAGACTGTAATTCCTTATTATGCAAGGGACTATGCTATCTATAATTATTTTTCCCTTTCAGTGCCACGGCACATGTAAGTGTCATACATCTTGTCATAATATACTACCTATTTTTTAAATGGGGAACAATGGGAAAGATGAATTATGTCATCTATAGGAGCAGCTTAATTCTAAGCTTCATTTAGAGTGTAATTCCTCATTCACCAAAAAACTACAGTGTGATATAATAAATCAAGTGACAATCTTGCAGTTACATCTGGGATGTACAAGGCTACAACTTTCAGACAGAGTTCTGGGAGGAATGTGGGAAAGAGTCTTCTCACACAAAGTTTAACAACTGATTACAGGAAAAGAATAGATTTTTATTGAAGTGAATCCATAGCAAGTTTAAGTACCTAAAAACACATAGAAGAGAATCATTTGTGGGATAGAAAGTGGCTTCTGCATCAGATACATGGTCTTAGTCAGATATTCAAGACACATCTGTATAAAAGACTAAAAGATCTTCCTCTACAAGTAAATGGTCCAAAGCTCCCCAAATTCAGATTTCACGAGAAACAACTGCAATTTATTGGCAACAATATGAAAAGAATACTCTCCATTATTATCTGAGCAAGCCAACTTAAACCAAGTTTCACCACTTACTACAATTATTGATAAGAAAGAAAGCTGACAGGAACAACTGTGGAAAAGAGGGATGAAACTGTTACTGGACCAAACTATGAATCGGTTTTGTTGTTTTGCAAATAAAACTTTAGTTTCAGATGTGAACATCTACCAAACTTTTCCTACCTGTCTACCAGCCAGCAATGGGACTTCTAGATGAATATCCCGAGAAGGTTGGTCATGGGCAGAACGGTCACGCTTTTGACTAATCATTTAGAGGAACACCGAGTGGGAACCAGAGTGGGAACAAGGAAAAGCCTATATATTTGAGAAGACTAAAAAACCCATATAGTATGTAGAATCTGTTACAAATATAACATGATAAATTAGAAATTAAGAGAAGCACCACCACGTTATAAAGCAGAACCACAGTATAAAAATGAGCATGTGTGTGCGCACACACACCACACTACACCAATATTAATGAAAACAAAACTAAAAGGTAATTGACCACCAATTAACTACAAGTAACCATATTTCTAGAGAAGAGAGAGCATTTTTCTATCTTCTGCCAAATGGACTAACCAAATGGATACTCTTGCACTCAACTTCCATTAGATCTATTACATGGGGGGATTTGAACATACCCTGTAGTGTAAATTGTACATGGTAATGATTAAACTTTAGATATTTCATAAAAAATGTGGAAAACAGCTAGAAGCAGGCAAAACTGCCAGTGAGGAGGCTTAATATCTAATACTACGAGAAGGAGAAAGATGATTAACCAGAGCACACTCAACAACTTGAAGGATATTGGTCCCATCCTACCACATAGGCATATGCTTTACAAGAAGTCCTAGAGCCACCCTTCCCTTGCTGTCTGCTATAATAACTAGGCTAGAGTAAGGAGAGCAGTGAGACTAAGTGGTCCAATGACTTATTGTGAAAATCACTCAACAAACTTCAACTGTACTGTGTACTTTCTTGTGGGATACTAAATGCCGACTATCCCTCTGTGGGACGCGTCATCTGTATCGTTGCTCATTACGCTGATATGGGGTCAGTCCCAGCTTTGACATAGCTCTGGGTCTACTTGATCAGTATGCCATTATAACATCATTTCACCAGAAATGGCATCAGACAGAACTGTGGCTACCCTTGCTATAGCCTCAACTTCTCGGCAAGCACATAAAATAAAGACCTGCATTGAGCAAATATCAAAACATCAGCTTATGTAGAGTCCATAGTGTTGATTACCAACTATTCTAGAAACTTTCAATTACGAAAAATTGGAGTGAGACAATCAAGCGCAGCAGGAGCATCTAACCTCCGCCACCTTTCAATTATGAAAAATTGGAGTGAGACAATCAAGCGCATCAGGAGCATCTAACCTCTGCCACTTCAGTTAAGCAAAAACCAACAGAAAAACTGAGGATTAGAAAAGAAAAAAATGATAACAAAATAATGATAGCAAAATTTCTTAGAAGCAGCTAACAAAGTCAGCGGCAACAAAACAAATATACGTAAACAGAATATAAAAGGAGAGAATTCATAACCTAAATATGCATTTTTTAAAATTAGGAAATCAACAAATAAGTTAACCTAAAATAAGAACAAAAAGAGAAGATAATAAAGATTACAGGAAAAAATATGAATTTGAAACAAAAAGTGTAGAAATGATCAAACTAGAAAGTAATTCTCTGAAAAGGTTAACAAAATTGATAAGCCCATTGTTAAGTCTGATTAAGGAGGGTTCAACATAAGGAAAATGATCAACATAATTAAATATATTAAAAACCAAAATATCCAAAACCACAGGATCATCTCAATAGATGAATTAAAAGCCTTTGATAAAACATAACACATTTATTCTAAAAATTCTACACTAGCAGGACAGCAATGGCTGTGCTGAGTCTGCTCTCCGAGACTCTGAGAGCCTGCTGAGACACTTGGGGTGGCTGTGGCCAGGTCCCGAGAGACCCTAGCTTTTCAGAGTTATAGTCTTTACCCCCCGTGTTTACAACTTCTCTGTGAATCTACTACTTGCTGCCAGGGCAAAGTAGCCAACACTGTGGCAAAGTTCTCCCCTCAGAAACGGCTGAGATCACACCCCAACCCCCTCAGGTCAGCTCAGTGTGAGCTGCCTTGCGTACTCTCACTGTCTGCTGTGCTGCCACTGCCTGCCTTCAGTCTGCCCCCAGGATCTAACCGTCCCCACCCACAAGCAAAAACAGACCTTTTCTGGTGAATTTTGAGGATATCTTCTGTTGGTAATTATTTGTGGGGTTTTATTCCAGTCAAGCACTAATTCTGAGGCCTTGTCATGAAATAAAGTATTCTGAGAGCAAAGACAGAGTTTAAATAGATGTGTGTGTCCTCTCCGCCATCTTGGCCGGAAGTCCTTGATATGTCTTAATACTATTGTTCATTATGTATGCCTCTGTTGCTGTCTGAATGATACTATATTTAAATATATTATAGATTCTAGTATTCTGTGACTTACCACCAAAGAAGTGCTTCAAATATTGGTGTTAACAAAGTACAAGTATTCACAGGATGAGGGAGGAAATTGGAGGTGTTATTAAATGAGCTCTATTGCTTCTCTAGGCTATCCAGCCTACTCCCTCCTCTAGGTTAATTTTGGATCAAACCCATTATCCTTCTGCAAGTCATTAAAAAAAGTCAACAACAAAGAGGAGCCATGGGATCCTGTAATCCATAGCTTTTTGGGTCAACTACACAATAGTAAAGATATAGTCTGCTATTAAATAGAAAGCAGGGAAGCCTCTCTTTAACCTACATAGGCCCCTCAATTGGCACAGTCTTGATGTATGTGTAATTACTGATTGAAAACATTTTGTAGAGGGAGAAATTAGATTTATTGGTTGCTTCCTCCATATTTTTAGTACAAGGATCGCCAAGCTAGTGTACATATACCTTTGGGGAATAAGAAATTGACAAGGAACTAAGGGGAATATTTGACTCTGTTTTGAAATGTTTAACAACAGTATGACACAAAAGTATTTTATGTAACGTATATAGAGATTTCCACTGTGCCACTGAGCCACTGCTTTTAAATATTTCCAAATTCCTTTTTTTGTCTTACTGTTCTCGATAGCATTTCCAAAGCTATATCAAATAGTGTAAAGAGTGGGCGCCCTTGTCTTACTCCCATCTTTATTAGAAAATATTCTAGGGCATCCCTACCGCTTATGATGCTTGCTTTTGCTTTTAGATAGATGCTTTATATCATATTACAGAAGGTCCATCTAATTTTGACTCGAGGAGAAATCAAGAATCAGTCAAGCAAAACCAAAAAAAATGAAACTGGAAAAAAATGTCGAATACTTTCTTGGGAAAACAACACACCTGGAAAATAGATCTAGGAGAGATAAATCTGAGAATTATTGGACTTCCTGAAAAATATGATGAAAAAAAGAGCCTGGACACTATTTTCCAGGAAAGTATCAAAGAGAACTGCCCAGATATTATAGAAACAAAGGGTAAAATAGACATTGAAAGAACCTACTGAAAAGGACCCTGAAATCAAAACTCCAAGAAATATAGTGGCTAAATTCCAGAACTATCAGACCAAGGATAAAAATATTACAAGCTACTAGAAAAAATCACTTCAAATATAGAGGAGCCACAATAAGGATTACCCAGGATCTAACAGTGTCCACATTAAAGGATCAAAGGCCCTGGAATCTGATATTCTGAAAGGCTAAGGAACTTGATATGCAGCCAAAAATAATTTACCCAGCCAAAATGAGCATCTTTTTTCAGGGAAGAAGATGGAAATTCAATGAAATAAATGAATTTCATCTATTTCTGATGAAAAAAACCAGAACTAAACAAAAAGTTTGATCTCCAAATATAGAACTCAAGAGAAACCTAAAAAGGTAAAAAGAAATCTTGGGAACTATATTTCTGCTATAAAGATATATAAAGGACACATGTATAATTTGTTCTAGAAACTAGAGGCGGAAAGGAAATTGTACCAGAAAAAGGGTAAAGTGGGGGTACTACATCTCACCAAGAGTCAAAGGAAACCTATTATATCTGAGAGAAAGAATGGAGGAGGATGAACATAGTATATATCTTACTCTCCTCAGAATTGGCTTGAAGAGAAAAATATTAGACATATTCGATTTGTGGTAAAACTTCTCCCACCTCATTGAAAAGTAGGAGGGGAAAAGTGAAAAAGGAAGGAGTAAGTTAAGCAGAAGGGAATACAAAAATTGTGAGGAAAGAGGGTAAGAAATGGGGGGAGGAAGTGTAAGGTGGGGGGAGGGATACTGAAAAGGGAAGGCTGTGAGAAGCAAGTGATGCTCACAAGTTCAATACTGGGGAGGGGGTAAGGAGGAAGGAAAGGAGAAAAGCATAAACAAGGGTTAACAAGATGGCAAGTAATACAGAATTGGTAATTTTAACCATAAATGTGAATGGGGTAAACTCCCCCATAAAGAGGAAGCGGAAGCAGACCGAATTGAAAGCCAGAATCCTACAATATGTTGTTTACAGGAAACACACTTGAAGCAGGGAGATACATGCAGAGTAAAGGTAAAAGGTTGGAGCAGAATATACTATGCTTCAGGTGAAGTAAAAAAAGCAGGAGTAGCCATCTTGTTCTCAGATCAAATAAAAGCAAAAATTGACCTAATTAAAAGAGATAAGGAAGGTCACTACATCTTGCTAAAGGGTAGCATAGATAATGAAGCAATATCAATATTAAATATATGTGCACCAAGGGCTGTAACAACTAAATTCTTAAAAGAGAAATTAAGAGAGCTGCAAGAAGAAACAGACAGCAAAATTATAATAGTGGGCGATCTCAACCTTGCACTCTCAGAACTAGATAAATCAAACCACAAAATAAATAAGAAGTCAAAGAGGTAACTAGAATACTAGAAAAGTTAGATATGATAGATCTTTGGAGAAAACTAAATGGAGACAGGAAGGAGTACACTTTCTTCTTAGCAGTTCATGGAAGCTATACAAAAATTGACCACATATTAGGACATAAAAATCTCAAATTCAAATGCAGAAAGGCAGAAATAGTAAATGCATCCTTTTCAGACCACGGTGCAATGAAAATTACATTCATTAAAAAGTCAGGGGAAAATAGACCAAAAATAATTGGAAACTAAATAATCTCATACAAAAGAATGATTGGGTGAAACATCAAATCATAGACATAATTAATAACTTCACCCAAGAAAACGACGACAATGAGACCTCATACCAAAATGTGTGGGATGTAGCCAAAGCGGTAATAAGGGGAAATTTCATATCTCTAAAGGCCTACTCGCATAAAATAAAGAAAGAGAAGGTCAATGAATTGGGCTTGCAACTAAAAATGCTAAAAAATAAACAAATTTAAAAACCCCAAACACTAAACTTGAAATTCTAAAAATAAAAGGAGAGATTAATTAAATTGAAAGTAAAAAAACTATTGAATTAATAAAACTAAGAGTTGGTTCTATGAAAAAACCAACAAAATAAACTCTTGATAAATTTGATAAGAAAAAGGAAAGAGGAAAATCAAATTGTTAGTCTTAAAAATGAAAAGGGAGAACTTTCCACTAATGAAGAAAAAATTAGAGCAATAACTAGGAGTTACTTTGTCCAACTTTATGCCAATAAATTCCATGACTTAAATGAAATGGATGAATGCCTTCAAAAATATAGCTTGCCCAGATTAACAGAGGAAGAAGTAAATTGGTTAAACAGTCCCATCTTAGAAAAAGAAATAGAACAAGGTATTAATCAGTTCCCTAAGAAAAACTCCCCAGGACCAGATGGATTTACATGTGAATTCTACCAAACATTTAAAGAACAATTAACTCCAATGCTACATAAACTATCTGAAAAAATAGGGATTGAAGGAGTCCTACCAAATTCCTTTTGTGACACAGACATGGTACTGATACCTAACCCAGTTGGGTTGAAAACAGAGAAAGAAAACTATAGACCAATCTCCCTAATGAATATTGATGCTAAAATCTTAAATAAAATATTAGCAAAAAGATTACAGAAAATCATCCCCAGGATAATACACTATGACCAAGTAGGATTTATACCAGGAATGCAGGGTTGGTTCAATATTAAGAAAACTATTAGCATAATTGACTATATCAATTAGCAAATTAACAAAAACCATATGATCATCTCAATAGATGCAGAAAAAGCATTTCATAAAATTCAACATCCTTTCCTAATAAAAACACTTGAGAGAATAGGAATAAATGGACTTTTCCTTAAAATAGTCAGGAGCATATAATTAAAACTGTCAGTAAGCATCATATGTAATGGTGATAAACTGGAACCTTTGCCAGTAAGATCAGGAATGAAACAAGGTTGCCCACTATCACCATTATTATTCAATATTGTATTAGAAACGCTAGCTTCAGCAATAAGAGTGGAGGAGGAGATTAAAGGAATTAGAGTAGGTAATGAGGAAACCAAATTATCATTCTTTGCAGGTAATATGATGGTATACTTAGAGAACCCCAGAGATTCTACTAAAAAGCTATTGGAAATAATTCATAACTTTAGCAAAGTTGCAGGATACAAAATAAATCCACATAAATCCTCAGCATTTTTATACATCACCAACAAAATCCAACAGCAAGAGATATAAAGAGAAATTCCATTCAAAATAACTGTCCACAGCATAAAATATTTGGGAATCTATCTACCAAAGGAAAGTCAGGAATTATATGAGCAAAATTACAAAACACTTTCCACACAAAGTCAGATTTAAATAACTGGAAAAATATTAAGTGCTCTTGGATAGGCTGAAGGAATATAATAAAGATGACAATATTACTTAAACTAATCTATTTACTTAGCACTATACCAATCAGACTCCCAAGAAACTATTTTAATATCCTAGAAAAATAACAACAAAATTCATATGGAAGAACAAAAGGTCAAGAATTTCAAGGGAACTAATGGGAATAAAAATCAAATGAAGGTGGCCTAGCTGTACCTGATCTAAAACTATGTTATAAAGCAGTGGTCACCAAAACCATTTGGTACTGGCTAAGAAATAGATTAGTTGATCAGTGGAATAGGTTAGGTTCACAGCACAAAATAGCCAATAACTATATCAATATAGTGTTTGAAAAACCCAAAGATCCCAACTTTTGGGATAAGAATTCATTATTTGACAAAAACTGCTGGGAAAACTGAAAACTAATATGGCAGAAATTAGACATGGACCCACACTTAACACCGTACACCAAGATAAGATCAAAATGGGTCCATGATTCAGCCATAAAGGACAAGATTATAAATAAATTGGAGGAACATAAGATAGTTTACCTTTCAGACTTGTGGAGGAGGAAGGATTTTGGGACCAAAGAAGAACTAGAGACCATTATTGATCACAAAATAGAAAATTTTGATTATATCAAATTAAAAAGACTTTGCACAAAAAAACTAATACAAATAAGATTAGAAGGGAAGCAACAAACTGGGAAAACATTTTTTACAGTTAAAGGTTCTGATAAAGGCCTCATTTCCAAAATATATAGAGAATTGGCTCTAATTTATAAAAAATCAAGCCATTCTCCAATTGATAAATGGTCAAAGAATATGAACAGACAATTTTCAGATGATGAAATTGAAACTATTTCCACTCATATGAAAGAGTGTTCCAAATCACTATTAATCAGAGAAATGCAAATTAAGACAACTCTGAGATACCATTACACACCTGTCAGATTGCCTAAGATGATAGGAAAAAATAATGATGAATGTTGAAGGGGATGCGGGAAACCTGGGACACTAATGCATTGTTGGTGGAGCTGTGAATGAATCCAACCATTCTCGAGAACAATCTGGAATTATCCCCAAAAAATTATCAAACTGTGCATACCCTTTGATCCAGCATTGTTACTACTGGCTTATACCCCAAAGAGATACTAAAGAAGAGAAAGGGACCTGTATGTGCCAAAATGTTTGTGGAAGCCCTCTTTGTAGTGGCTAGAAACTAGAAATTGAATGAATGCCCATCAATTGGAGAATGGTTGGGTAAATTGTGGTATATGAATGTTATGGAGTATTATTGTTCTGTAAGAAATGACCAGCAGGATGAATACAGAGAGGCTTGGAGAGACTTACATGAATTGAAGCTGAGTGAAATGAGCAGAACCAGGAGATCATTATATACTTCAACAGCAATACTGTATAAGGATGCATTCTGATGGAAGTGGATTTCTTTGACAAAGAGATCTAATACAGTTCCAACTGATCAATGATGGACAGAATCAGCTACGCCCAGAGAAGGAACACTGGGAAATGAGTGTAAACTGTTTACATTTTTTTCTTCCCAGGTTATTTTTACCTTCTGAATCCAATTCTTCCTGTGCAACAAGAGAACTGTTGGGTTCTGCACACATATATTGTATCTAGGATACACTGTGACATATTTAACATGTATAGGACTGCCTGCCATCTAGGGGAGGGGATGAAGGGAGGGAAAGGAAGTCAGAACAGAAGTGAGTACAAGGGATAATGCTGTAAAAAAAATTTACCCAGGCATACATACTGTCAATAAAAAGTTATAATAAAAAACTTTTTTTAAAGAATTTATAATGGCACAGGACCAGGACCAGGAGATCATTATATACTTCAAAAACAATACTATAGGATGATCATTTCTGATGGACGTTGGCTCTCTTCAACAATGAATTGAACAAAATCAGTTCCAAAAGAGCAGTAATGAACTGAACCAGATACACCCAGGAAAAGAACCCCAGGAGATGACTATGAACCACTTCATAGAATTCCCACTCCCTCTATTTTTGTCCACCTGCATTTTTTATTTCCTTCACAGGTTAATTGTACATGATTTCAAAGTCCATTTCTTCTTGTACAGCAAAATAACTGTAGGGACATGTATACATATGTTGTATTTAACATAAACTTTAACATATTTAACATGGATTGGTCCACCTGCCATCTGGGGGGGAGGAGGGAAGGAGGGGAAAAGTTAGACGGGAAGGTTTTGGAAGAGTCAATGCTGAAAAATTACCCATGCATATATCTTGTAAATAAAAAAGTTATAATAAAAAAAGAAGAATTTTTTTAAATTAAAAAAATAAAATTTATATTGAGAAAGTAAAAAAAAAGACATCAAATATGAAGAATCTGAAACTCTTAATCAAAACAATTGGATTTACCAGTTACAGTGGGGACTTCAGGGAGAACATGGAGGAGCATTCCATGAAATGGGAAATTAGTCATAGTCGTCATGGGCTAGAACATCCACACGCTGGGACCATAGCTCTAGATCATAAGGGACTCGGAGGCTGCCCAAATCCAATTTCTTCATTTTACAAATAAGGAAAACAAAGCACAGGAAGGATATATGAGTTGTCTAAAACACACAAGGTAGTGGTAGAGGGGCCGACTACCTTTCAAATCACTTCCTAAGTGCTCATGAGTACTATAAGGGATATCACTGCCACCCTCAAAGGAAAAAAAAAATAGGATTTCTTCTATTTTGGCCAGCTTGGAAGGTTTGCTGTGAGGCCATCTGGACAAGGTGGTTTTCTGGCAACCTAATGCTTTCGTTACATCTCTTATTTCTCCTTTGAGATAGGCCTAAGAAGTATGACTTTCCAGTTATATCTGTTCAAGTAATTCATACTTTAGAAATGTATATGATTTGTAAACAATTCTAAGACAGAAGAGACAATAGTTCAGTAGGCTTCCCTATTAATTATTTTTTATTTTCTTTGCATTTATTGCAACTTCTCATTTTCCATTATTACATTTGCCAATTTGCATCATCTCCCCCTCCCCATCCCCTACCCTCTCCTCTCATCAATGATTTCTCTGTTTGATTGGTCTTCTAAAAATGACTCCTGGTTTTTAAATCAAATTATTGTTTCAACATCTGCTATGTTTGGGGTTTTCACCCCCTTTGTGTTTTCCCTTGGTCTGTTGTTTTGTTCCTTTTCTAATGGTTTTACATCCCAGCTGACATTTTTTTATTTCCTCTCCTTCATTTAAACTGACTCATCAATCACTCAACTCTGGATCACTATATTGACTTTCTATAACGAGCTTGGCTGCACCCCATACCTTTCGATGTGTGTTATTGTCATTTTCTTACCTACTTTTTATATTTGCTCATTTCATGGTTGAGTAGACTGCTTCATTTCTGTGTCTTTTCATAACTTCTGCTATAATGTTTTCTTCTTTTCTTCTATTGTGTTCTGAAAATGCAATATAGATTCCTTTGTGCTAACCCAGGTTTTATTTTAGAGCTTTTCTCTGACAGGGTATATGAACAATTGTTATCAGGCCTTCAAGTGTACATTCTACACATCTGCAATTGTGTTCTCTTCATGTACTTACTTATTCCAGTTTAATAGCCAATTTTCACCTGTGCCTCATCTGCACAGTAACTCAGATTTGCTTTCTCACCTTCAGATAAGAATGTTGTTCACTTACTATTAGGGTTTTTTTTCTTCTTGGACCATAGATAATATATGATTTTAACCAGCAAGTGTTTCTGTGCCTAAAAAAATAGGAACCATTTCCCTGTTCAGAACTTATTTTTCCTTTTGCCACTGTAGAATGCTATCTTTGGTCCTTTTCAATTTTTGTTCCTGCTAGATCCTACTTGCAGTTACAATTACTACTGCTTTTTGGTGAATTCACAATCATGGGATCACAGAACTATTATTTCCACATATGTATGAACATAGGCTCCTACACCTAGGGTCACATCTGGTCCAATCTCTGATGAGGAAAAGGAAGGTCAAAGTCCAACAAGATACAAGCTGTCATGTGATTTGAACTCATTTCCTCCGATTCTACTCTATCATGTCAATATCACAGCCTACATGTCTATTCTTAATCTAATCAAACATTGAAGCTCATTGTAAACACTGTTATTAATCTACAAAATTAGCACTAAGAAACATTGACAAAATAAAAATAAAAAAGAAATGTTGACATCCAATATTGAAAAATAACCCATGCACATAGTTTTTTCAATAAAAAGCTATAATAATAATAATAAATAAAAAAGAAATGCTGACATCATCACCATCAAAATACTAGGATTCATTTGCTCTCATCAGATTTGGCTAAAGAGAAAATATTAGACATATTTGCTTTACAGAGAAACTTCTCCCATCTCATTGAAAAGGGGAACGGAGAAGTGAAAAGGGAAGAGGTAGGATAAATAGGAATACAGAAATTGAAAGGGAAAGGTTTAAGAAAAGGGGAGGGACTCTAAGGTGGGGGGAGGGATTCTAAAGAGGGAGGGCTGCGTGAGACAAGTGGTGCTCATAAGTTTAATACTGGGAAGGGGGGTTAAGGGGAAAAGAAAAGAGAAAAGCATAATCTGGGGTTAACAAGATGGCAGGAAATACAGATATAGTAATGTTAACCATAAATGTGAATGGAGTAAACTCCCCCATAAAGCAGAGGCAGAAGCAGACTGGATTAAAAGTCAGAATCCTACAATATGTTGTTTACAGGAAACACACTGGAAGCAGGGAGATACATGCAGAATAAAAGTAAAAAGTTGGAGCAGAATCTACTATGCTTCAAGTGAAGTCAGAAAAGCAGGGGTAACCATCCTGATCTTAGATCAAGCAAAAGCAAAAATTGATCTAATTAAAAGAGATAAGGAAGGAAACTATATCTTGCTAAAGGGTAGCATAATGAAGCAATATCAATATTAAACATATATGCACCAAGTGCTGCAGCAACTAAATTCTTAAAGGAGAAGTTAAGAAAGCTGCAAGAAGAAATAGATAGCAAAACTATAATAGTGGGAAATCTCAACCTTGCACTCTCAGAACTAGATAAATCAAACCACAAAATAAATAAGAAAGGAGATAAATAGAACACTAGAAAAGTTAGGTGTGATAGATCATTGGGGAAAACTAAATGGAGACAGAAAGGAGTACACTTTCTCCTCAGCAGTTCATGGAACCTATACAAAAACTGACCATATATTAGGACATAAAAATCTCAAATTCAAATGCAGAAAGGCAAAAATTGTAAATGCATCCTTTTCAGATTACAATGAAATAAAAATTACATTCAATAAAAAGTCACGGGAAAATAGACCAAAAAGTAATTGGAAACTAAATAATCTCATCCAAAAGAATGAATGGGTAAAACAGCAAATCATAGGCACAATTAATAATTTCACCCAAGAGAATGACAATAATGAGACAACATACCAAAATGTGTGGGATGCAGCCAAAGCAGTAATAAGGGGAAATTTTATATATTAAAGGGCTACTTGCATAAAACAGAGAAAGAGAAAATGAATTAGGCTTGCAAGTGAAAAAGCTAAAAAAAGAACAAATTAAAAACCTCCAGTCAAATACTAAACTTGAAATTCTAAAAATAAAAGAAGAGATCAAATTGAAAGTAAAAAAAAAAAAAAACTATTGATTAATAAATAAAACTAAGAGTTGGTTCTATGAAAAAAACAACAAAATAGATAAACCTTTGATAAATTTGATTAGAAAAAGGAAGGAGGAAAATCAAATTGTTAGTCTTAAAAATGAAAAGGGAGAACTTTCCACTAATGAAGAGGAAATTAGAGCAATAACTAGGAGTTACTTTGTCCAACTTTATGCCAATAAATTTGATAACTTAAATGAAATGGATGAATACCTTCAAAAATATAGCTTGCCCAGATTAATAAAGGAAGAAGTAAATTGGTTAAACAGTCCCATCTTAGAAAAAGAAATAGAACAAGGTATATTAATCAGTTCCCTAAGAAAAAATCCCCAGGACCAGATGGATTTACATGTGAATTCTACCAAACATTTAAAGAACAATTAACTCCAATGCTATATAAACTATTTCAAAAAATAGGGACTAAAGGAGTCCTACCAAATTCCTTTTATGACACAGACATGGTACTGATACCTAATCCAGTTGGGCTGAAAACAGAGAAAGAAAATTATAGATCAATCTCCCTAATGAACAGTGATGCAAAATCTTAAATAAAATGCTAGCAAAAAGATTACAGAAAATCATCCCCAGGATAATGCACTATGACCAAGTAGCACTTATACCAGGAATGCAGGGCTGGTTCAATATTAGGAAAACTATTAGCATAATTGACTATATCAATTACCAAATTAACAAAAACCATATGATCATCTCAATAGATGCAGAAAAAGCATTTCATAAAATCCAACATCCAATCCTAATAAAAACACTTGAGAGTATAGGAATAAATGGACTTGTCCTTAAAATAGTCAGGAGCATATAATTAAAACTGTCAGTAAGCATCATATGTAATGGTCATAAACTGGAACCTTTGCCAGTAAGATCAGGAATGAAACAAGGTTGCCCACTATCACCATTATTATTCAATATTGTATTAGAAACGCTAGCTTTGGCAATAAGAGTGGAGAAGGAGATTAAAGGAATTAGAGTAGATAATGAGGAAACCAAATTATCACTCTTTGCAGATGATATGATGATATACTTAGAGAAACCCAGAGATTCTACTAAAAAGCTATTAGAAATGATCCACACCTTTAGCAAAGTTGCAGGATACAAAATAAATCCACATAAATCAAAATGGGTCCATAATGTAGGCATAAAGAACGAGATTATAAAGAAATTAGAGGGACATAGGATAGTTTACCTCTCAGACTTGTGAAAGAAAAAGGAATTTGGGACCAAAGAAGAACTAGAGATCATTACTGATCACAAAATAGAAAATTTTGATTATATCAAGTTAAAAAGCTTTTGTACAAACAAAACTAATGCAAACCAGATTAGAAGGGAAGCAACAAACTGGGAAAACATTTTTTACAGTTAAAGGTTCTGATAAAGGCCTCATTTCCAAAATATATAGAGAACTGACTCTAATTTATAAGAAATCAAACCATTCTTTAATTGATAAATGGTCAAAGGATATGAACAGACAATTTTCAGATGAAGAAGTTGAAACTATTTCTATTTATATGAAAAGGTGTTCCAAATTACTAATGATCAGAGAATTGGCTAAGATGACAGGAAAAAATAATGACAAATGTTGGAGGGGATGCAGGAAAACTGGCACACTGATGCATTATTGGTGGAGTTATGAACAGATCCAACCATTCTGGAGAACAATTGAAACTAAGCTCAAAAAAAAAAAAAAAACTCTATCAAACTGTAATCCAGCAGTGTTACTACTGGCTTATATCCCAAAGAGATACTAAAGAAGGGAAAGGGACCTGTATGTGCCAAAATGTTTGTGGCAGCCCTGTTTGTAGTGGCCAGAAACTGGAAACTGAGTGGATGCCCATCAGTTGGAGAATGACTGAGTAAATTGTGGTATAGGAATATTATGGAATATTATAATTCTGTAAAAAATGACCAGCACAGTGAATACAGAGAGGCCTGGAGAGACTTACATGAACTGATGGTAGGTGAAATGAGCAGGACCAGGAGATCATTATATACACTTCAACAACAATACTATATGAGGATCAAGTCTGATGGAAGTAGCTATCTTCAGCAATGAGAAGATCCAATTCAGTTCCAATTGATCAGTGATGAACAGAACCAGCTACACCCAGCAAAAAGAACACTGGAAAATGAGTGTGGACTGCTTGCATTTTTGTTTTTCTTCCCAGGTTATTTTTACCTTCTTTCTAAATCTGATTTTTCTTGTGCAACAAGAGAACTGTACAAATATGTACACATTTATTATATTTAAGATATACTTTAACATGTATGAGACTGTGTGCCATCTAGGGGAGGGAGTAGAGGGAAGGAAGGGAAAAGTTGGAACAGAAGTGATTGCAAGGGCCATTGTTGACAAATTACCCATGCATGTGTTCTGTCAATAAAAAGCTATAATAATAATAAAAAAAAAATACTAGGATTCATGTAGCACTTTAAAGTACATCAAGAGCGCATGCAATGACCTTGTCAAGCTAGGTGTTATTATCACCATTTAACACGTGGGGAAAGCTACTTTAATCTGACACAGAGTTTAAGTGAGTTGCTCGGCTTCATACAACTTGCAAAAATATGAGGCAGGATTAGAATTCAGATCTCCCTGAGAAAGTATAATTTTCTTTTAAAATCCTTGAGTAGTAATTGTCAGGATGGTGATAGAGTAAATACCTTGTTTTTTGCCTTGGCTGGGTCTCCTCCCACCTCCTCTTTGTAGGACTCTGATGGCTCTGGAGAACCTTGGATTCCCACCTTCATCATTCTCCTGAGAGGACAGAAGCTAGCAGCTGTGTCTGTGTCAGGACCCAAAACAGATTAGACTCACAACTCCACAAGGATCCCCCACAAAGAAACCATACAAATACTAATGGGGAAACACTTTGAATACCATCACAAATGGGAGAAAAGAACTTCTAGGATTTTGTGTCAAAGCTGCTCCCTAAACTTGAGCTAACTTTCTCCGAGACACTATATGGAGGAGACTATGTTACCGATAGTTGGGGGGAATGTTTATCCCACCGATTTTTAATCTACCCCATAAGCAAATACCCCTGTTGAAAATCTACTTAAGGATGACTGACGACAACAATTCTCAGCCAATAATCTTGGTGTAAAATCTATCTCTGGAGGTTCAAGCAGAGGACATTATGAAATTACACTGGCCTCCTCACAAGTACTGCTAGAATCCTGAGGCAAAAGCAAAGCCTTGCTCAGAGTTCCAAGATTCATTCGAGTCGACATACACAAGGTGGTAGAGAAATGCACTCAATGCAATAGAGAACTAGGAGATGAGGAGAAGGTGATTTAAGAGGCAGGACAGGATAGATGAGGCTATAATCATCAGCAAAACGAACTCCAGGATCAGAGGGGGCAGCATGATAGAGAAATTAAATAGAAATAAATGAAGATGAAAAGCTTGTGTACATATACCTTTGGGGAATAAGAAATTGACAAGGAACTAAGGGGAATATTTGACTCTGTTTTGAAATGTTTAACAACAGTATGACACAAAAGTATTTTATGTAACGTATATAGAGATTTCCACTGTGCCACTGAGCCACTGCTTTTAAATATTTCCAAATTCCTTTTTTTGTCTTACTGTTCTCGATAGCATTTCCAAAGCTATATCAAATAGTGTAAAGAGTGGGCGCCCTTGTCTTACTCCCATCTTTATTAGAAAATATTCTAGGGCATCCCTACCGCTTATGATGCTTGCTTTTGCTTTTAGATAGATGCTTAGTTCTTTCCCTACAATAATGAACTTGGAATTAGCAGAGGCTACTTGTTTGTTCTTCCCATATTACCACATAAAGAAGTCATTTTAATGCAATCCTTCCCAGTTCATTAAATGTATGTACCTTTCTAGGTTTCTCTTCTGTCATGTTTCTCCTTGAAAATGTCTACTCATTTTTGGTCTTTTCTTCAGGAATAGTTGGAAATCCTCTATTTCATTAAAGGTCGATTTTCTTCTTTTTGGATTATACTCAGTTTTGCTGGGTATGTTATTCCTAATTAGAAATCTCTGTCTTTTGACTGTTATATTGTATTTCATTATCCTTACCTCGACTAAAACTAAGGACCTAGGAAGAGGTTTCATTCTGTTTTAAAGATCTATATGGAAAGATAAAGGATTAGAGTGAGAAGGAAAAGAGAAGGAACTCGCCACCTCCCTTAGTAGTGGGTCATGAGATCAAGAGCATACAAACAGAAGAAAGGGTGGGAACAATAGGCATCCCAGGAATCTCAATTTCATCAGTACTAGCCAAAGATAGGATGAAAACATACACAAGGTGGTAGAGAAATGCACTCAATGCAATAGAGAACTAGGAGATGAGGAGAAGGTGATTTAAGAGGCAGGACAGGATAGATGAGGCTATAGTCATCAGCAAAACGAACTCCAGGATCAGAGGGGGCAGCATGATAGAGAAATTAAATAGAAATAAATGAAGATGAAAAGCTTGTGATCAAGGATGAACCAAGGAAGAGAAAAGAGGAGGAACAAAAACTGAATCATTCACGCATCCTAAGTGTTAGGCAAATTTTTCTTTTACCACTTTCTTCTTTGGAAAGAGAACAGAGGGGAAAGAGAACAAAATGAAGGGAAACACAAAATTAACCATCGCACCCATTAACAACCATGAATAAGAATGGATGAACTGACCCACACAACTGTAGAGGACAACAGGCAGCATGGATCAGGAAGCAAAATCCAACAATGTCATTTACAACAAACGCACTTGAAGCAGAGCATTAAAATGAGGCACTACTAATGCTTCAGGATGGTATAAAAAAATAAGGGGTTGTAACCATAATTTCTGACAAAAATCATAGTAAAAATATGATGAAAAATAGGGAAACTACACTAAAAGTACCCTTTACTTTAAAAATATCCTCACAAACTAATATCAATATTTAATAGACATGTGCCAAAAAGCATAGTATTTAAATACTTGAAGGAAATTAGTGAAATAACAATAAAACTATAATATTGGAGGACCTAAACATAACTCTTTCAAATCAAGACAAATCTAATAAGAAGAGAAAGAATTTAAGGATCTGAAAATAACTTTAAAAAATTAGAGAAGATGAATCTCTGGTGATTACAGAATGGGAGCAGAAAGGAATTTAGGCATTTCTAAATGGGTATCACACTTTCAGAAGAATTGAGCATATGTAGGAGGTGCATAAAAACCTTACCTGAAGTATAAACCCCCCCACTAAATAGCACATCTTTTGGGGAACAAAATTTAAAAAGAATTATAGTAAAGGGTCTTTTTTCCACAATTATAAGATAGTTTTCACCATTCATTTATGTGAGATTTTGAGTTCCAATTTTTTCCCCTTTCTCCCCAAAACAGCAAGTAATCCAATACAGTTTATACAAGTACAATTATGTTACATATTTCCACACTAGTCATGTTATAAAAGCAGAGTCAAATCAAAAGGGAAAAACCATGAGAAAGAAAAAAAAAACAAAAGTGAAAATAGTATACATTGATCTACATTCAGATTCCATAATTTCTTCTCTAGATGGGGATAGCATTTTCCAACATGAATCATTTGGAATTACCTTAAGATCACTACACTGCTGAGAATAGCTCAGTATATCATAGTTGATCGTCACACAATGTTGCAGTTACCATGTACGATGCTTTCTTCTTCTGCTTACTTCACTCAGTATCAGTTCATTTAAGTCTTTCTAGGTTTTTCTGAAATCCATTTATTTATAATTTCTCATAAGATAATAATCTTCCATCATATTCTTAAACTACAACTTGTTCAGCCATTCTCCAACTGATGGTCATCCCCTCAATTTCCAATTCCCTGCCACCACAAAAAGAGCTGCTGTAAATATTTTTATACACATGGGTCCTTTTCAAGGATGATTTCTTTGGGATACAGCAGTAACAATATTACTGAATATAAGGGTATGTACAGTTTTATAACCCTTTTGGCATAGTTCCAAATTGCTCTCCAGAATGATTGGATCAATTCACAATTCCAACAATGAATTAATGTCCCAGTTTTCCTATATCTTCTCCATAATTTATCATTTTCCTTTTCTGTCATATTGGCTAATTTGATAAATGTGAGATGGTCCCTGAGAGTTGTTTAAATTTGCATTTCTCTAATCAACAGCGATTTAGACCATTTTTTTCATATGACTAGAGATAGTTCTAATTTTCTCATCTAAAAACCTTCTGTTCATATCCTTTGACCATTTCTCAACTGAGAAAAAGGGTCTTTTTATAAAATAAAAAATAAAAATCTAAATAGCTCTCCTGAGAACTAATGGTCCAAAGAACAAATGTTAAAACTTCAACTTGGAAAAAATACACTAATGAGATAATAAAGCAAAAAAATGGGATGCAACTATAGTATTCTGTATATGAAAATATATATGTCCAAATGCTGACATTACCAAAAGAAAAAATAAGTAAATGAATTGGATATACAATTTTAAAAATTAGAAAAGCAACAAATCATGCTGCTCCAAAATAAACACCAAAGTAGACATTTTGAGACTCAAAGGAATGAAAGGAAAAAAAATCCCACTGAAATAAGTAAAATAAAAGCTGACCGTTGGAAGAAAAAAAATCTTAACAAAATTGATAAATAGCTTTCTAGCCTGATTTTTTAAAATATGAGAATAAAAAAATCTCATATCAAAAACAAGAAAGGAAAAAAAACACAAGAAATTGATGAAAAAAGGAAGCTATCAAAAAGCATTTTGCCCATTTATATGCCAACAAAAGCATATGAATGAATGGATGAATACTTAGGAAAAATATAAAATATCAGAATAAATGAAGATATTTCTTAAATAAGTCAGTATAAGAAAAAAACTTAGCATGCTATCAGTCAACTCCCAAACGGGAAAAACACTAGGACTAGATATATTTGCAGGTGAATCCTATCAAATATTCAAACAATATTATTACACAGCTTGTTTTCGAAAATAAGAAAACTTTTTTCCTATGATATAAAAGTTTAATCTTAATACTTGAACCAAGAAGAAAAAAAATTCAGCAGAAATATACATGTATACATGACACATTTTTAAGTTTAATGTTTATTATTAACATTTTCTCCATTACTTAATAAGTCTAGATAACCAACAAAACAATAAATCAAGCCCTAATTTCTAGCATTTACTGATTTCCTGGATGGAAAATTTATGGTGAAAATTTAACAACTGACTCCCAAAAGTCCACACAAGCTGCTTGCATTTTGTGCCCCCCAAGAACCTTCATGAATACCAACGTAAAAATAGGCTATAAAACATTACCAAAGAGGATCTAAAAATATTTTTTAAAAGTTCAAAAAGACTCGGTTGAATTTAAACAAAAATTCAGAGTTTAACACACTAACAATCTACTAACCCTTTTTAATGTCTTCTATAAAGAAAGTTTCATAATATACAATATTTTATAGCTTTTTTATTTTTCCAAATACATAGATAGTATTCAACATTCACCTTTGCAATATTTTGTGTTCCAACCTTTTCTCCCTCCCTTCTCCTCTGTCCCATAGATAGCAAGCAATCCAATATAGGTTAAACATGTGCATTCCTACTAAACATATTTCCATATTCATTATCCTGCACAAGAAGAATCAGATCAAAAGGTGAAAAAACACAAGAAAAAACCAAGCAAAGAAATAACAAAAGTGAAAAATACTATCACTTGATTCACATTCAGCCCACATGGTTCTCTCTCTTTGGATGTGGATGGCTCTTTCTAACACAAGTCTATTGAAATTGTCTTGAATCACCTCATTGAAGAGAGCCACAACCATCACAGTTGATCATCACACAATCTTGTTGTTATTGTGAACAATGTTTTCTTGGTTCTACTCACTTCACTTAGTTTCAATTGAAGAATGCCCTATATTCTTATAAATTTGAGTCAATTCTTTATATATTTTAGAAATGAGTCCTTTATCAGAAACACAGGATGTAAAAAAACTTTCCCCAGATTTCTACTTCCCTTCTAATTTTGGCTGCATTGGTTTTATTTGTACAAAACCTTTTTAATTTAATGTAATCAAAATTATCCATTTTGGATGTCATAAAATTATCTATGTTCTTTGGCTATAAATTCCTTCTCCACTGATCTGAGAGATACACTATCCCTTTTTCCTCCCAATTTACTTATCATCCTTTATATGTCTACATCATGAATTCATTTCGACTTTATCTTGTCACACAGTGTTAGATACTGGGCAATGCCTAGTTCGTGCAATACAATTCTCCAGGGTTTATCAAACCCCATCCCTGCAAGATGAGGTTTCAAAGCCTCACTTTCAAGCCTTCACTATGAATATTTCCATCCATTTTTGGCATAAATTCATTCTGATCTTTTACTGCCCTTTTGCCTCAACTCCCTTCCACTACTTAACAGAGAAAGCCTTTATCTTCATCAGCCCTGCCAACACCTCCTGTAGTATAAACATAAGCCCAACTTCAGTCATTCTTCCATATCCATTTGGCAGTGACCCATACCGTATAACACAAGATGGCTTCTGGAACCATGAAGTCTTCAAAATCTGCATGGGAGAAGACTACTACAGTGAGGGCCAAGAGAAAGGTTAAAAGCCATGCTATATGAACAGAAGCCAAAGGGCAAAGGACAAACAACTGGATAAACAATTGGGAATAATTCCACACCTCAAACAGAAAAAGCAGCGGGGAGAATCAGTGAGAGATGCAAACAAATTGAGTTGGAAAATTAAAAAGTTATGACACAATAAACAAAGTAATGTCCTGATATGGAAAGTGACACCAAAACAACCAATAACATTAGTCTCACTAAAAACAAAATAAAGTACAACAAATGCCAACTGCAGGAACTACAAGATTCAGAAATAAATTTAGACAAGAAAAATTAAAAAAAAATACACAAACAAAAAAGGACAGAAAATGAAAGGATAGCTTGACAGGTTTATATTCAAAAGAGCAGGAGGCATCCCCTCAATTTCCATTTTCTTTCCCATAAAGAGATTTTAAATAAAAAAATTAAAAGTAAATTAATAATTTAATCCTAAGGAATTAATGATCAAAGACCACATTCAAGAAGGAAAAGGAAATTTCCTCAAGGAAAATAACAATGAAGCAACATTGCAAAATACAAGCTAAAGCAAACATTTTTCATTAATAAAAACATGAATGAATTAGATTGTAATAGAAGAAAAAACTGGAAAGGCAATTAATTTGAAATGCAATCAAAACCCCAAAGTAGATACTCTAAAAAAGTAAAGAAAAGAGATATAAAATTAAAAGCAATTACTTTTAAGTTAAAAATTAGTTGAACTAAAAACTAGGAGCTAGTTTTTTGGAGGAAGAGGGGGAACAACTAAAATAGAATACAGCCTAGAGGTGGTCTTTTTTTTTTTAAAGAGGAAAATCAAATTGTTCATATCAAAACTTTAAAAAGGAAAAATTCACAAATTAAAAGGAAATAAAGGAAACCATAAGAATTTTTTCCCAATTACATGTCAACAAAACCAGTAACTTGGATAAAAAGGATGCATATTTGCAAAAATGCAAAATACCTACGTTAACAGAAAAAGCAAGAGACAGCTTCTTCACTCAAGGAGCTCTTTAAATTCCTTACATTTTTGGTTATTCTTCAAATAACCCAGATCAGGAAAAAAAATTAAAAGTCACGATTCCAAAAAGACCAAATAAGTTTACAAGTCTATTCATCATTCAAAAAAAAACCTGTTAATTCCAATATTATATTAACTGTCTGCAAAAACAGAAAAAGGAAGGGACCTCTTCCCTATTCTTTCTTTGACTCAAATATGGTCTTGATAATTAAACCAGAAAGAGACAAAACAGAAGAAAAAATACCCCTAGTAAGCACTGAATAAAAAAAAATTAAATATATTAGTAAATAGGCTACAATGGTATTTTTAAGTTAGCCAAATGAACAGTTTGCCTTTATACAAGAAATGCAGGGTATGTTCAATGTAAACAAAACTATAAACATCATAGATAATATGAATAACTGAAATGATAAAGCAACTATATCAATAGATGTTGAAGACTTTTTTTTTTTTTACAAAAATCCAAGTCATTTTTCTTTTAAAAAATACTACAAAGCTTAGGAATAAATATAACATTGATCCCTAATATCTATCTCTGTATGTATCTAAAACCAAGAGCAAACATTATATGTAATTAAAAAATGTTGAAGGCCTTTCCAGTGAGATCTGAGGTAAATCAAGTATGTCCATCATCATCACTAGTATTTAATATAAGATTTAAAATGTTAGCTATAGCAGTAAGATGAGAAAAATAAACTGAGGGAATAATCAGAGGCAAAGGAGGAAAAAAGACTACTGCTTTTTGCAGATGATACCATGCTCTATCTAAAAAATCCTAAAAGAGGCAAGCAAAAAAAAAATGAATTTAACAAAGTTAGAGGATGCAAAATAAATCTGTGTAAATCATTACCATTTCTATTCATTACCAACAAAACTCAGAAAAAAAGAGTTAGAAATGGCATTCAAAATGACTACACAATATATAAAATGCCTTGGAAATCTATCTACTAAGAACACCCAGGAATTATATTTATACAACTACAAAAAAGTCTTTGCAGAAATAAAGGTAGAAACAAATAGGTAGAGAAATATTAATTGCTTATGTGTAGGCTCAGATAATATAATTAAAATTATAATACTACTTTATTTACTTCTTCATTGACATTTCAACTCAATTCCAAAAAATACTTTATAGAACTAAAAATAGATAACAATTCACATGGATCAATAAAAGGTCAACAATTTCAAGGGAAATAATTTTTTTTCAAGTGAGAGGAAAGGAGACCGGGAAATACTAGATTTTAAACTGTACTACAAAGCAGTAATCATCAAAATAATTTAGTACTAGTCTTAAAAAATTAGATACAGGACAATTTGATAAACACCAAAACCCCAGCCACTAGGGTAAGGAATCACTATTTATCAAAAAGTACTGGAAAAATTAGAAAGCAACTTGACAAAAATTGAATACAGACCAACATCTAACCAACACCAAAAATAAGATCCAAATAGGTACATGATTCACACATAAAAGGGGAAGTCATGAATTAGTGGAGCAAACAAGAAATTACTTTTCATATCTATGGGTAGGGGATGAGTTCATAACCAAACAAGGGACAGAGAGGATCAAAGAAGTTGAAATGGAAAAATTAATGATTATATAAAAGTTATGTTTTTACATCTAAAAGCATGCGTTTAAAATTAGAATAGAAAAGGTAACTGGAAGCTCTTAGAAGAAAATTTCTCTGAAAAAGGTTTCCTTTCTTTCTTTTTTTTTTTTTTTTTTTTTTTACTTTTAACTTAAATATAAAATGAAAAAAAAAAAAAAAAGAAAAAAATCACCATGTATACAGGAGACCATAAGGGAGGATTCAATATAAAACAATAAATTTACATTTCAAGAAAACCTACAGAATATTACATATTATTTTCAAAGCTGCTCAGCTTTTTTTGTTTCCCTGTTGGTTTTTCCTTGTTCATTTTATTATTTTTTTGCCCTCCTTCCCCCTACCTCAAAGAAGGCTCCAATTAAGTGTGTATATATGTCTATGTGTGTGTGTGTGTGTGTGTGTGTGTATACACATAAATTAATACATATATAATGAGTGTGCATGAGCATGTATGTTTGCATTTATAGATATCTGTGTGTATATTTACATGTGTGCATATATATGGGTATATATACATGTGTGTGTGACTGTACATGTTATACACATGGATATCTATAAATGTAAACATATATGCACATAGACACTCATACAAATAAATGTAAGACTGCACTATGCTTATTTCCACCTGACATTTGTTTCTCTGAAGGTAAATAGCATCTTCTTTCATAAGTCCAAGTTTTTCTATGTTTTTCTAAATCAATCAGCTTATCATACCACAGAGTATTTCAAAAAGGTCTCCTTTAAGATGTTATTGATTCAAATTTTAAGAATGAAATCCATTCCCCAAACAATAAATAGTGAAAGATATGAAAAAAAAAACAGTTTTCAAAAAAAGAAATCTAAGCTATCCAAAAATAAAATTATGTAAATCACTAATTACCATAGCAGTTTAAATTAAAGTAATTCTCATGCTCTTTCCACAGCCAACAAATCAGCAAAGACTACAAAAAAAGAAAATGACAAATACTGGAAGGAATAGGGGACATGAGCACATTAATACACTGTTGGTGGATCTATGAATAGGTGTAGTCATTCTGCAAAGTGATTTGGAGCTAAGGCCCAAAAGTCACTGAACCGTACATAGCCTTTGACTGGACAATACCATATTTAATTCATATATAAAGGAGATTAAAGATAACAGAAAAAGATCTCTGTATATAAAATCATTCAAAGTAGTTCCTTTTGTAGTAGGAAAAAAATTAAAACAATAGGAGGATCACAGAAACAACCTTTTTGAAAAGTGCAGAGAACAGAAGGAGGAGGTCCAGGACAGGAACATCTTTGGGGGGGAGGGCGAGAGAGAGAGAGAGAGAGAGAGAGAGAGAGAGAGAGAGAGAGAGAGAGAGAGAGAGACACAGACAGTGGACAGACAGACACTGACTTGCAATTTCAGACACATTCTTCTTTTCTCCTCTCTCATATACATGGAAATGCCCATTATCTGGTATTTGTAAAGTTCAGATTAAAAATATCTTTAAATAACTGCAAAAAAAGAAGATGGAGAACTATCCTGTTCATTGATGTAAAAAAAAAATCAAAATTGAAAAGAAGTGTTTAAATGCTCACAAGAATATAAAATTCCCTGATTACTGAGAAATGGAGAATTTCAACAACCTCACCTCAAATTTAAAAAAAAATTTCTGATTTTTCCCCTTTTGATCTGATTTTTCTTGCACAACATGATGAATATGGAAATATGTTTAGAAGAACTGCACATGTTCAACCTATATTGGACTGCTTGCCATCTTAAATGAAAGAGAAGAAATGGGGGGAGAGAGGGAGAAAAATTTGGAGCACAAAGTTTGGCAAAGGTGAATGTTGAGAACTATCTTTGCAAATATTTGGAGAAAAATATTTAAAAATAAGGAACACTAATCAGCTAAAAAAAACTGAAACAAGCTATAATTATACTCCCAAAGGAAAATAATTCAAGTACAAATTGGATTTGCAAGGTAATTGTTAACCATTCTGAAAATAATTAACTATAAAAATAAATAGTTCACAAAAATGTAAAAAATACATCCTACCAAATTCTTTTTATGAAACTTACATGGTCCTAGATAACTAAACCATGAAAAGGTAAAGCAAAAAGAAAGCTATAGACCAATATTTCCAGTGAATATTACTGCCAATATTTTGAATAAAATATTAGCAGAGAATAAATCAAACTATATGAAGGATTTTTGATGTTACCAAGTTAGTTTTATACCAGAAATGTAGAATTCCTTCAAAATTAATAGAATTATAGATATTAATAACACAAACAATAAATAGTTCCTATGTAAACCATTATGAAATCCTTCATCAATAATGGCACTCTTGGGAAATGTTTTCACAGCTAGAAGGAAAGACTGAAAGATTATGGAAGTTGGAAGCCTGGAGAGATGAGAGCAATCTAGACATTCTGGCTCTTGTTTGAGAAGCATATATTTGGAGTGGATTCCAACCAGCAGAGGCAAAGAAGGGTACCTCTATCCTAAGAGAATCGTGAGCAGCTAAAACCTAATCTGGCTCACTGATTCAATTAATCAACAATATGCCAGAACTGAGTGAGAAAATGTCATTAAGGAATAGAACCACAAGGCGGGCAAGGATAAAAGGGAAACTGAGAACAACTGCCTTAGACTTACCCATGAACGTGGTATAAAGCTCCCCTGGCTCATGACACCAAAAAGGGGTTCAAATACATGCATCCAAATGGTGAAAACAAAGCGCCCATTTAAGTTAAATGCTAGAAAACAGAAAGAAATGAAGCATTCCTTAATGTGGTAAACACTAATTATGGAAATTCAAGAACTAGCATTGTGTGTGGAAAAGAAATAGTAGGTTTTGCAATAACATTAGAGGTAAATGAATGATGTCCATTATCACCATTATATTTTAAGAGTGTTCTAAAAATAGTAACTTGAGCGATAAGATGGGGGTAGAAATTGAGAAAATAAGTTTAGACAAAGAAAAAATGAAATTATAACTATTTGCAAATGACACAGTTGTTTCCTTACGGGACTCTAGAGATTCAGCTAAAAAAAATAACCAATAAACTACTAGAATATTTAATTACCTTCAGGCCAAGTTGGGCAAATTTCCTGTATATTTAAAATAGAACACAACAAGAAAGCCCCAAAGAAGAAATTCCACCAAAAACACCTAAAACCGTATAAAGTATCCATGAGTCTCTCTACCAGCACACATTTAGATCTTATTTGCTTCTAACCACAAAATACTTTGTGCAGAAATGAAGAAGTAAAGAATATATTACCATGTTTTAAAGCACTGTAGTAAGCTCTGGGTACATAAACAGGAAAAAAAAACCCTTTCAAGGAACTTCCATTCTAATTGGGGGAGTTTCAGATGGAAAGGTCACAGGGTCCTTAGAGTGCAGCAACAAAGTTGGTGCTAATGGCTCTTCTTAAAAGTCATTTGATCAAATGATTCATCTAATGAAGCAAGAATCTCAAGGAGAAAGGGCAGTTATGTGGCACAGTGGATACAGCACTGGCCCTTGAATCAGGAAGACCAAAGTTCAAATCCGACATCAGACACTTGATACCTGCTAACTATGTGACTCTGGTCAAGTCATTTAACCCTGTCTGTCTCACCCCCAAAAAAAAATCACCTCAAGGGAAAAGATAGGAAAAAACTAGAAATGAAAGGAGTCATAAACACCCAATATTAAAATGTATCATTGAAAAGCCAACATCCAACTCTCTTCATATCTGGGGAAAAAAGAGTAGAACTAGCAAGTACACATTCTCTACTGGGACACATTCTCAGAAGGAGGGAATTGCTAGCTTCTTGCTCTAGATGCAGATGGTGTTTTCCATCCTAAATCTACTGGATTTGTCTTGGACCATCGTATTGCTGAGAAGAATTAAGTCTGTCATAGTTGATCATCACACAATTTAGTTGTTGCTGTGTACAATGATCTCCTGGTTCTCACTTCACTCAGCATCAGTTCACATAATTCTTTCCATGTTTTTCTGAAATCTGACTACTAATCATTTCTTATAGAACAATATTCCATTACATTCATATATCATCACTTATTCAGCCACTCTCCACTCAGTTTCCTGTTTTCTCGCCACTACAAAAAGGGCTGCCACAAACATTGTTGCACACGTGGGTCCCTTTCCCTCCTCTAAGATCACTTTGGGATATAAGCCCAATAGAAACACTGCTGGGTCAAAGGGGATGCACAGTTTGAGATCCCTTTGGACATAGTTCCAAATTGGAAGTTACTATTTCTTATAGTCCTAGTTTTCAGTAACAGAAACTCAAATGAAATCTGGTAAAGTTTTTGGGGTCATATACAGTACAATCAGAAAATCATTAAACCCTTAGAACTAAAAGGGACCTTTATTTCACAGATAAGGTAGCTGAGATCATAGGGAAGTATTTTTGCTTTTGGTTTTGCACATGGGATAATTAAATAAGAATGTCATGGAATGAAATGTTAATGTATTTCACTTTTTATATTAATTTTTTTTATTCAGCCAAAAAAAAATTAGGACTGGGCAAAATATTTGCATCAAAAGATACTGAGTGATGTTTTGCCATATTCATGTAGTCATAACCTAAGGTTTGTATTCATGAATTTTATTGCGTAATAGTCTAACAAATGGAACTTTTCTTCTTACTGGGCTCCTTTATGATATAATATGGGATGAATCTGATAGTGTTCTTTATATGTTATCCCAGATTCTGCCCTTAACTCTTTCCCATATATATCTAATTAACAATTAGCTACGAAGTTCATGTCTGATTACCAGATTTTATCTGATTACCACATGACATGAAAGGCTTAGGTCTCCAATTATGGTTTTGTACATTTCTTATGGTATCATTAAGTGGTCAAATGTTAGAATTCCCGACTTTCAGGTAGTTTGGCATCTATGTATGGATTGAGATTTTCTATTTGTTTTCAGAGTCTGATTCTTTTTGTACAGCAAAATAACGGTTTGGTCATGTATACTTATTGTGTATCTAATTTATATTTTAATGTATTCGGCATCTGCTGGTCATCCTGCCATCTGGGGGAGGGGGTGAGGGGTAAGAGGTGAAGAATTGGAACAAAAGGTTTGGCAGTTGTTAATGCTGTAAGGTTACCCCTACATATAACCTATAAATAAAAGGCTATTAAATAAAAAAAAGAAAGAAAAAAAAAAGAGATTTTCTATTTGTTCCTTTTCTTTTCACCATTACCTGCTAGCCACATTTTTCACTCATTTTTTTCCCTTCTCTGAATTTTTTCCAGCTACTGTAACTACTACTGAAGTCTCTTTTTTTTTTTTTTGATGTTGCAATAATAAAATGTTTTAGCCTCACATATTTAGCACACAGTGCTGGGCATATAGTAAGTGCTTAATAAATGCTTCTTTTTTATATCAGATGAATTACCCACATGCAACATAGCCGGGGGTTGCATTACTCGGCAAGTTCAATAGAAGCATATAAACCCTTCAGATTGGTCCCAAGTAACAATTTTGATTCGTATGTTTATATTTTCCTTGGAATTGTCCATCTTGGTTTTCTTTAACTCTTAAGCTAAAAAGCTAAATGTTATTCTTCTGTTGTTTGGACGATCAAACTCCTGTGCTTCTTTCATATTTAACCCTATTTAACACAGAAGATTTTGGTATTTGAGCTTCTCAGCTTCTATTGGTTCTTTGGGGTTTGGGTTCATGGTCTGTTATAAAGCTATTGGAAAGTATGGCCTGGTTGAGGGTTTTTTGGAGGATGAAGTGTCCTTATGTTAAGTTTTCATCCTTGACAAAAAGAATATAGACAGAGATGTTTCCCTAAAAATTAGCAACAGAGCATTTATCTCAAACCGAGCCAAGGTAGTATAGCCTAGAAAACGATGGAAAACCCTTAAATATACTTCTGCTAAACAGATAAGTTTGCTTTTTAAAATCAGGATTCCTATTCAGAGTATTAGAAACTCTGGGCATTTCAATAAGATACTAGAAGAATTTACATGAATTGAATCAAAGCAGATGATATTAATTCATCTTGAAAAATCAAGTATGTCTTTCAAAATGAGTCAGGAAAGCCTTGAGTCCAGCAAAACCATAGAAGGTTTACTCAGATTTTCACATGTGAATTAGTGATAGATATGGAGACGATATAAAAAAGGAAACCTGACTTATAACAAAAAAAAATCCTCTCAGCTACCTATTTTAACACTTAAGAATCCACGGAAACTATGGGAGAGCTATTAATAATAAAAGCATAGGAGCAGCTCGGTGACTCAATGGGTAGAATGCTGAGCCTGGAATCTGAAGGACCCAAGTTCACATTCACACTCAGACACTTGACACTTAGCTGTTTGATCCTGAGGAAGTCACATAATCCTGATTGCTTCGTGCAAATTCTAATAACTAGAATGAAAAAGAAAGCAATTCAAAGTCTATGGTATCTCACATCCAAGACTGAATGAATCAATGTCCAGAATTCTGGAGAAAATAAGTAGAATGTTTTAGTAACTTAAATGTGACTGGATGCAACTCCAAGAAGATGAAAGAACAGAAGAAGGGAAACCACCACAAGCCAATATACAAGAAAAGATATTTTAAAATTAAGAGATACATAGAATGAGAGTTCAGTGCTACAGTATTTCTATGTGTAAAGAGATTTCAACGATAACAGGAAATGAAATTATTACTTGGCAAGTGAATATTTGGAGTGTCAACAGGCATAAACAAGAATAAATTGTGCTTAAGGTAGCATAAACAATATTAAATATACATGTCACACATGGTGTAGCAGCTAAATTCATGAAAGGAAAGCTAGCCAAATTGTGGCAAAACAGATAGCAACAAAACAACTGTATGAAATCCTAACTAGATACAGCTAAAAAATAAATACCAGAAGCAAACTATTCAAAAAACGAATTTGAAAAAATGATGGCACCTTCTCTATCCAAGTGTTATAGAATATATAAATATATATTTTACAGAATGCTAAAGTACGGTCATAAAAATTCATGATGCACTCAGATACAAAGCAATTATGAATGACGGCCAAACATGCAAATTTCCAGGATACCCTTCGAGACCACAACAAAACTAGTAATGACTAGAAAAGACAAACAACAAATACAAACATAAATGGAGACTAGATGACATCCTGAACAATGAGTTGTTCAAAACACACATAGTGGAAATAATGAGGAGACATAGCACAGATTTGGGGGGTGTGGTCAGAACAGTCTAGGGAAGGGGCAAGGCAGGAAGGAGAACTTCTGAGAAGAATATTAACTAGATAAAATTAATGACATGAGCAACATAATTTAGCTAGCACAAGGAGGGGAGGGGGCAGAAATCCATAAACAGAAAGAGTAAATATATATACATATACCCAATAGGGCTTTTTTTAAGTGAAAAGAGAATATAAAACCTAACCATTTGCTTTCCACTAGAAATATTTAATTGATAACTCAGTGAAAACAAGATTCTAGAATAAGATAGAAAAACTTTTAGCAATTCCAACAAAGGGGTTGCAATCACACTTTCAGAGCAAGTATTAATAAAAACTGGCGTTCAAGACAGTAGGAATGATAGCTTAAGTTCAAATGGAACACAGACAAATCACCCAAAGAGTTCAGTAGGAACTATCACGAACTAAATGAATAGTGATCAATATCTTAAAGGAAAAGTTTGTTAAGTGTCAATACACTGCTCATAACCCAACTCTAGGTGACTAATCTTTAGAATTGGATAAGATCTCATAGAAGGGCAATGGACATTACTAAGTTTGGGGAAAACCCTATTTTTACAGACCAAAAGCAACACCGAAAGGAACTTGAAACACATATATCAGACATAGGAATAGCTTCCTACCATAGCTTTATAGAAACTGATAATAGGTTATGATATAGAGACCCAAAATAGATGTAAGGAGCCAGGAATAAACACTTCCAGGGCATACTAACCCATAGTAAAAAGTTGTCACCAAAGAACCAAGTAATTTTATAGATAAACTTGATCCTAGGGAACAGATTATGAGACATATTTTCTTTTTTTTAATTTTATTATAGCTTTTTATTGACAAAACATATGCATGGGTGATTTTCCAACAATGACCCCTGCAAAAACTTTTGTTCCAACTTTTCCCCTCCTTCCCTCCACCCTCTCCCCTAGATGGCAGATAGTCCAATTATCTTGCTGCACAAGAAAAAAATTGGATTTAGAAAGAAGGTAAAAATAACCTGAGAAGAAAAACAAAAATGCAAGCAAATAACAACAGAAAGAGTGGAAATGCTATGTTCTGATCCACACTCGTTTTCCAGTGTTCTTTTGCTGGGTGTAGCTGGTTCTGTTCCTCACTGATCAATTGGAACTGATTTGGATCCTCTCATTGTTGAAGAGAGCAACATCCATCGGAATTGAGCCAATGAGACATATTTTCAAAGAACTAACCCAGCGCATTGCAATTTCCAGGTTGGCCAAAAAATGAATACTTAAAACCACAATGGAGAGAGTTTTTCAACAAAAAAAGGAGAGAAGACTGTTTAAAAAAATCTTTTTAGAGAAAATAAAACAAGCAAGCAAAGGACTTAAGACCAATTACTGAAGGTAAACATAGAAGTATGAAGAGTGGAATCCCTGAGGCACAATAGCTATGAAAGGAAATATTTCATTGGGAACTTTCTGAGAATAAGTGAAATAAGCAACTCTTCTGAAAAGAGTATGGCTACCTATGAGGATGAAAATGTCTTCTAGTATTCTCCTCAGTAGCAATCTGTAATCTGTCCCAAAAAGCCTATATTAAATGCTACCGCAGACTTCAGCAGATCATGGACAATGATGACATGACGGCCTATGTTTTTCTCCCGTGATGCTTTCTCTTAGTTAGAATGTAGGGCCTAAATCTGTGTGGGAGGCAGACTCTGTGCAGATATGACTGATGTAAGTACAAACACCATCAATAGACCTTATTTTTATAAAAATCTTCACAGCATTTTAAGGGGAAATGAACAGCTGAATGTGGACTCAAATGTAGATTACCTGAAGACATACTAAACAGAGTCAAATGACCTGCTCTATTACATCAACTATTCTCAAAAATATCATGGACCAAATTCAGAGCTTCTAAGACAAAGAATTAATGGTTGCTATAACTTCAAAGGAAAGCTTAAAATATGATATTCCAAAAGAGATAATGGTTTATAATTAAGAATCATTTACCCCACAAATCTGAGCATAATTGTAAAGAAGGAAAATGGATTTTTGATGAAATAGAGGGGTTATAACTATTCCTGAGTTTTTAAAAAAGAAATGAGTAGAAACTTTGAAATGAAAAAGTAAATGTATTTGGTCAAGGACAAAACATTTACATTATAATCAAAGAGAAAATAAATGAATGAACCTTCAAAACTCTCCACATTCCATTGGCAAAGTGACTTGGTTTGGAATCCATGGAATATGGTGCCTCCAAGTATCCCCCCCTCCAATTCTGTTGCATGTGGTCTTCTGCCATTAGATGTTAAACTTCTTAAAGGAAGGGATTGTTTTGGGTAACCCCATTTGAATTCCCAGCCTTAGCACAATGCCTGGCATATAGTAAGTACTTGATAAATTGTTTATCAAATTGAAATGAACTTTAATGTTTTCAAGTGCAATAGAGAGAATTGAATAGGATAAAGAGCCTGGGAGTGGTTGGGGTTTTAATATCAAAAGAAAAAGGAGAGAAAAAGAAATAAACTCAAGAAGAAAGGGGAAGGAATTTTATTATTTCACAAAATCTGGATACACAAATAAAAGACTATGCAAACAAAGAGAAAAGTATCGCTTAACTCTCACTTTTATCTCAACTCATCAATAGGTTATAGCACAGGTACACAGAAACATATATTCAACTCAAAGGAACTGGAGGAAACTGGGAGACAGGGAAATAAAGAGGAGAGTAGGTTTAGGAAGGCACAAAAAAAAATTCTGCCCTCATGGTGGATTATGAGGGAAGATTCTAAAAAAAAGGGGGGTGAGGAAAATAAAAGTAAGAACTTATGATTGAAGTCTTGGCAAAGGGAAGAGCAGAAACAGATTGAATTGTCAAGCATAGATTATATGTACTCTATATGCTCTTCACCTCCCCATTCTTTGTAAAGAAGGGATCAGGGGCCAAAGTATAATAGCACAGGGCAGAGGAAAATACTGGAGTAACAACGATTACTATGAATGTGAATGGGGTGAACTTGTTTGTTCAATAATACCAAATGATAGAAAGCAGAATCCAATGAAACATTATTTGTAAAATACATACTTGAAAAATAATATTTCACACAGAGTTAAAATGATAGGCTGAAGCAAAATCTTATCCTTCAGCAATAGGTTAAAAGCAGTGATAGATATTATTACCTTAGATAAAGCCAAAGCAAAAAAAATTAGTTAAAAGAGAGGAAGAGGAAAATGACATTATACTTATTAAGGCACTATAGATAGTGAATTAATTCTTAACACAAATGCATCAAATTGCATAGATCCAAATACTTAGAGTACTACTAATAATATGAGTTGTAAGAAGAAATATATAGTAAAGCTACAATAGTGGAGTACCTTTCTTTTAATGTACTCCCTTTCAGAACTAGACAAAACCAGTAAAAAAAAGTTTGACACATAATTCTAAGCTGTGTGTGGCACCTTCACAAAAACTGACTAAAGTATGGGATTATTTTTGCTTCTATGTTGGCAAAAATGGATCTGTAGTTTTGAATTTTATGATCTCAATTAAGACAGAGCACACAATATTTACATGAAAGCTCCTGGGTACCATTCTATTTACAAATGCCATAATAAGAAGATTACTTGGTAAATTTGGGGGGAAATCTGCTGCAAGCAAATTGGGATTTGTTTTTTGAAGGGAGGAAAGAAGGGACAAAAATAATTCTTAGACAACTTCATTGTTTTTTACAAATGATATTTCTTACTTTTTTTGTAATGATAGCATTAAAAAGATCCAGGCATAAATAAGTCACAATAACCTCCCATTTTATTCTAGACAAGAGCATCAGGTACAGCAGGTAGATAACTGCATATGCTTTCTAATCATCCATGTTCCTCAGGGTCCTGTCCTGAGCCCTTTTGTCTTAATCTCATCAGTTTCCATGGATTTAATTATCATCTCTATGCTAATGAGTCTCAAATCTACTTATGTCGCCCCAAACTTTCTGTTGACCTCCACTCTCACATCTCCAGCTGCCTTTCAGATATCTTGAATTGTACTTCCAATAGAGGGCAACATTTTCCCACAGCCTCGGGCTCACGACCTAGGAGTCATCCTGGACTTCTTACTATCTCTTCCATAATCAGTCAGCTGCCAAGGACTGTGGACTCTTTACCATCTCTCAACCCTAAGTCCAATTTGTTGCCAAGACCTTTGGATTTCACCTCTGCTACATCTCCTCGATATAACCCTTTCTGTCCTCTCTCTAACACTACCACTCTCTAGGGCAGACTATCATTACTTTATATGTGAACAATTGCAATAATATACTAGAGGATCTGCCTGCCTGCAGTCTCTCCCCATCTGAATCCATCTTCCATTCATCCACTAAAGTGATTTTCCTGAAGTCCAAGTCTGACCCCGTTGCCTCTCCTACTCTATTAACTCCAGTAGATCCCCATTTGTTTCCAAGATGAGATGCAAAATCCTCTATTTGCCACAGTCAAAGCCCTTCATAACCTATCCCCCCTTTCCAACCTTATTTTTTTTAATTTTTTTTTAATTTAATAGCCTTTTATTTACAGGATATATGCATGGGTAACTTTACATCATTAACAATTGCCAAACCTCTTGTTCCAATTTTTCACCTCTTACCCCCACCCCCTCCCCCAGATGGCAGGATGACCAGTAGATGTTAAGTACATTAAAATATAAATTAGATACACAATAAGTATACATGACCAAAACGTTATTTTGCTGTACAAAAAGAATCAGACTCTGAAATATTGTACAATTAGCTTGTGAAGGAAATCAAAAATGCAGGTGGGCATAAATAGAGGGATTGGGAATTCAATGTAATGGCTTTTAGTCATCTCCCAGAGTTCTTTCTCTGGGCATAGCTGGTTCAGTTCATTACTGCTCCACTGGAAATGATTTGGTTGATCTCGTTGCTGAGGACCTTTCCAACCTTATTACTCGTTACTCCCCTACATGTACTCTTCTATCCAGTAACACTGGCCTCCAGGCAGTTCCATGAACAAGAAACTCCATCTCTTAAATCCAGGTATTTCCTCAGGCTTCCCTCGAGGGCTCTCCCTACCCCCTTAACTTTGTCAACTCTCTTCCCTAGCTTCCTTTAAGTCCCAACTAAAATCCCATCTTCTTCAGGAACGCTTCTCCTTGTAGTCTCTTCTGTTAACTTTTTCCCATTTATCCTATATATAATTTGGGTTGTATATATCTATTTGCATACTGTCTTTTTCATTGGGTTATAAGCTCCTTGAGAACAGGAACTGTCTTTTGCCTCTTTTTGTAACCTTAGTAAGTGTTTAATAAATGTTTATCAATTATATTTCCTATTTCTTTCCCCCTTTTCAAAAAATAAGGGAGGAAAGGGAAAGAAGAAATAGTATAATAGGATCATGGAATGTAGGGTTAGGAAGGGAAGTCAGAGGTCATCCATTTTACAGATAACCCTGAGGGCCAGGAAGATTAAAAGGCTTGTCCAAGTGTCAGACCTGCCCTCTTATCATTTCGGGGCCTCCTAATCCAAACCAAGAAATGAACTAAATGGGATGATTTGAGTTTTATGATTATGTGTAGAAACAACATGAGATGGAAAACCTCCCATATCTGTCAGGCCCCCTTTTCCATTTTTACGGTTGCCATTTCGAATTCTCTTTGGACAAATTTACTGTTTGTTAAAAATCCTGCTTTTCTCATTTTTCCCCATAACTTTTTAAAAAATCTTCCTTTCGTTTATTGCTTTGTTCTTTGGAGCAACAATTTTCATTTCTTCTCTCCCTTTCTTTTTCTTAGATAGGAGAGCATGAAAGGGTTAACTGTTTCTAAAAATCCTCTTCATCTATGTCCCATGGATTTTCCAAAATGGTATTTCAGTGTCCATGCAGTCAGCATGTGCTGGGGCTATTTTATTAATTCTAATTTTCTTCAATTATACATGTACCAATGATCAGTTCTACTTTCTGTGTTTTTAAATTTTTCTATAGGGACTCTGTATGACAATGGATGGGATCAATTTGTGAATGTTCCAAAAACATTTTCCCTGCATCACATATTTACTTCTTCCCATAAATTAAAATTTTATTACCTAAACAGTTCAAATTCAATTATTAAATCTTTTTACCTTTATCATGTGCTATTAAATTATGGTTGAAGTACCTATTACATTTTTATACATTTCTTACTGTATTATTAAATGGTCAAATTATCTGAAACATAGGCATCAAGGACTTATGGTTGGTAGGTTTTTAATGACTTTGGCTTTCGGGTAATTTGGCACATAAAAATTAAAATTTTATATTTGCTTTTTTTTTTTTCTTTTTACCAACTACCTAGTGCCTACTTTCATCACTGATGATTTTTTCTTCTCTGAATTCTTTCAGATACCATTAGCACCATTCTTATATTTTTGACCTTGCATTTATAGCATATTTTAGCCTGACCTTATTTTTAATATGAGTGTACTCTTTTATATCAGATGAGCATTCTATTAGCAATATACTCAAAAATTATGTTTTTGATCCATTCTAAAAGTTCAACAAATTCATTTCAATCATTCTGATTTGTCCTAAATAATAACTTTGGTTTGTATGCTGACATTTCCCTTGAGGATATCTTCCCAGATCCTTGCCATTGCTTTTTAAAAATCTGTTAGATACATTATTGGTAATATATATATATATATATATATATATATATATATATATATATATATGTCATATATAACATATATATTTAGTGAGGAGGCGTTGTCCTAAAATAAGAGGGAAAAGAATTTCCCAAGAAATCAGCATAAAAGCATTTACTTGCTACCAAGAGCCAACAAAGTACATGACAGAAAACCTGCATTTCAAATAAAAAAATACATTTAACATATATCTCTCAATCTATCTATTTACAATCTATCTCTCAAGGATTCCTATTATCACCCTATTTGTTATATTGAAAATTCTGGTCACTGAAATAAGACCTACAAGATACTAGAGGAATTCACACAAATGCTTTCAAAACAGATGGAAGAATTTTCTCTTTAAAAGCCAACTAAGTTTACCAAAAAAATTCAGGCCAGCAATGAACCTCTACTTACAACAACAACAACAAAAAAAAATCCACAGCTAACTCTGTTGAAGCTTAAAAACAATATACTGGGAATCTAAATATACTGAAGTCTGGAAGAAGAGAAGCAAAAACACGATCTCTAGACAAGGAAAAAACATCTACCTAGAAGATAGGATTCAGAGAGATAGCTTAAAGATCATAAGCCTCCAAGAGTATAACAAGAGAAAAACCCTCAATTACATATTACAAAAAATAATACAAAAAAAATCCCAGACTTTTGGGAATGCAGGAAACACCACACACAAAAATCTATAAATCATCTCCAAAAAAACACCATGCTTCAAATTTCAATGACCAATTTAACTTAATGATAAACAAGTACTACAATTTTTCAAAAAAGATAGACTTTCTCACAAAATTAACATGAAATTTAAGTAGCACAATATTATTTAGCACCTACCCCAAATTCCAGAAAGGAATGGAATAATATATTCTGAAAGGGCAAAGGAGCTCTAGATTCAACCCAAAATGGCATGCCCTACAATCCTGAGCCTAATCATCACTGGGAAAAAAAAATCTGCACATTTACTAAGAGGCATTTCAGACAGTCCTGAAAAAAAGGGGAGCTGTAAACAGTTTGTTTGACTTGCAAGCACCCACTCCTCCAAACAACAGAAATACAAGAAAGAAATACGACGACCAAGGTACAAGAAATGAATAAATTACTGCACCTTTAAAGCCTATAGAAAAGACAAAAACTTAGGAAGACTAAGTCAACTATTGGGTTAAAATGAAAAGAAACAGCAAAAGGACAAGTAAAAGACTGCTTTCTAAAAGTACCTAAGAGGAAGAAAATGAAAGGGGAATTTAAAGAAGTAAAAGAGAAAGTAGAGAAGCATATCTAAATTAACACTGACTTAAACCTGTAACATATCCATCACAGATGAATCCATGTAATTCATGAAAATAAATCAGAAAAGAAGGATGCATAAAAGGAAAGAGAGGGATGGGAGGATAAAAGGGAGTGTGTCACGTACCCTAATTAAATCAATGGTAACCAACAAGGCAAGATAACTCTTGTAGTCAATCAGCAAGAAGAAGGGCTATAGAAGGATAGGTAAGGTGGCATCATGAGAAATAGGAAAGAGGGAAATATTGATGTAAGGGGGAAGAGAGAGTCCCACTAAATAACACTCTCACAAGCAGAGATGGGAAACTTCCAATAAGTCTCATCTTCAGGAAGTTGATGTACAAGAAGATAACTGTTTCTGAGAGTTATGCCATTGACAATATCCTGAAGCAGGAGAACTGAATTCCTACTCTGGAGCAAATGACACCTAGAAAGATGGGAGATCATGGAGCCAGGAAAGAGATTGCATTTTTAAAATGAAAGAAAATGATCATGGTGTGAGAAAGGGGTAGAAATATACTCTTTGATTTGCGAATCACAGTGCTTCTTCTGTCCTGTCTTCCTAAGAGACTGATAGCTTTAAGAAGCAGAACAGAAAAAAAATCTACAACAGCAATAACATAGAAATTGGTTAGAAGCAGCAACTCAATTTTGTAAGTGACACAAAGAAAGTAAAGATGAAATGAATAAATAAACAGATTATGAATCAAAAACTCAGATCTTAAAACAGACAAGGGAAAAAAATCAATGAAGACAATAAGTTAAAATCATCTTTAAATAAGGGCATAGAAAAGGAAAAGTACTAAAAATAAAAACTATACAAATAAAAGAATTTGAAGGGGAGAAAAATATGGAGATTTTGCACTAAATGCTTAACTGACAGGGGAAACTAAGAAGAAAGGGAAGAAAAATTACATTACTAAACAAAAGGAAAAAAGAAAAAGAAATAATTAAGTAAAATTTCAACAAAACAGAAAAGGGTTGACAAACAAGAGGGTAAAGGGGAGTTTAAAGGAACAGGGTAGCCTTAAAATAGATTAAGCAAAAATAATCATTGGGACAAAGTACTCTCTTTTAAAAGGTGTGGGGGGGGGAGGACAAAAAAATTCTTGAGGCAAAAATGAAAGAAACAAGCCCAACTTTTATAAGTGAGAATACATTTTAAAATCCAGTGAAGAATGATAGCTTGGTTTAGAAAAGAAAACAACACAATCTGTGGCTTATAAGAAATACATCTAAAAAGTAAAGATATACACAGAATAAAAGTGAGAAGCTGTTATTAAATTCACTGTGCATCAGATGAATCTCAAAAAATAATATTTGCAATCATATTACTAAACAAATCAAAAACAATAATCCACAATACAAATATTACAAAAAGAAACTACAGTATGCTGAAAAGAACCAAAGATAATAGAAAAATGTTATCAAAATGTGGCAAATGTTATAGCATGCAAATAAAAGAAAATTAACTAAAATCAAGGAAGACATAGACAGTAATCAAATAATGGGAAATTATAATGCTCCTCTTTCAGACATGGACAAATCAAATAAAAAGATAAACCAAAGGGAAAATGCCAAATTGAACAGTGAGAAAGAAATTTCAAGTAAGATATATTACATCCTCTAAATAGTAACACTAAATATGTGTGTGTGTGTACGTGTGTGTGTGCGTACACACATACATTTCTCAGCACTGTTTTTTATAAAACGACCACATATTAGGACACAGGCAAGTGTTAAAAAGCAGAAATATAAAATATATTCTTTATAGATTATAAAAGAACAAAAAAATGCTATCAGTTCAGAGACTATCAACAAAAATCTAAATAATGAAACCCTAAATAACAAGTCACAGCACAAATCATAAAAACAAAGCTTATGTGAGCAACAAAATCAATGATAAAACATACCAAAATTTCAGGGATGCAGATAAAGCAAGCTGGGAGACAAAAATTATATATACACACACACACAATATATGCACATATATATTATATAAATATAATCAAAAGCTCAAAGCAAGCACAAAAGAAGAAATCTTGAAAATTAGAGGAGAAACAGAAAAAAATTGTGAACCCAAAAAACTAGAGAAATGATTAACACTGCTAAAATCTGGTTCTTTGAAAAGAAAAAAAAAAAGCTTTCAATCAACTTGATTTTTAAAACAAATTAGATAATCAACAAATTAACAGTGTAAAATCACAACAAAACAAGAAGACAAAGAAATTATCCACAACTGCTATACAGATCAAATGTCAACAAAACTGAGAACAAAAAAAAACTATCAAAAATATACAACACTCAAACAAAACACTAAAAAGATCAAATAATTTCATTTCAGGAACAGAAATGAAACTGTCTATAAAGGAACTAAGTAAAGGGGGGATGCTAATAGACATGGTTTTACAGGAAAATTGTACCTGATATTTAAATAACTGGCAATAATACTATAAAAATGATGCCCCAAAACTGAGGGAACAAACACTCTACCAAGATCTTTGTGGGAAGGGAATGATCATTTATTAAGTGTCTATGATGTGCTAGGAGCTACACTAAGCAGTTTACAAAGTGCTTTCCTTTTACATTCTATTTTCACAACAAGCCTGGAAAGTAAAAGGAAAGTAAATAACATTATCCCCATTTTTCAGTTGAGGAAACCAAGGCAGAAACAACAGGCTAGGTGATTTGCTCAAGGTCACACAGATATTGTATGTGTGAAGTAGAATTTGAACACAGGTGTCCTTGACTCCAGGTCCAGCACTCTATCATGGTGACCAGCTGTCTCAAGACACAAAATAGGCCTAATACCAGAACCAGAGAAGAAAAAACAAAGAACTACAGACCAGTATAATTCATGAATATCCATTCAAAAGTTGTGAATAAAAATCTGTCATAGCAATTCATCTTAAAAATGATTCACTATGATCACATTGGATTTATACCAGTGATGCAGATGATTTTACATTATGAAACCAACATAATTGTGTTTAAAAACAAAATATTGAAAATCATCAACAAGGCAGAAAATGTTTTTGACAAAAATAAAAATCTTTCATGCCAAAACCCCCCACAGAGTATCAATATACTGGAGTGTTTTAATAACATAAAAAGCATCTATCTAAAACAAAAAGCAAGCATTATATTCATTGGGGATATCCTATAAGCTTACCCAGGAAATACAGGAGTAAATCAAGGATGCCTTTTCTTTCTCCATTATTATTTGATTTAGTTCTAGAAATGTTAGCAATAAGCAATAAGATAAAGAAATTAAAGGCATAAAGATTGGCAAAAAAAGAGACAAAACCATACTTCTTTTGGTGACTTAATGATTTACTTAGGAAATCCTAGGGAATTGGCAAAGAATCTAATCGAAACAATAACTTCAGCCAAGTTGCAGATTAAAAAATAGACCCCCCCCCAAAATCAACAGCCTTTCTGTATAATAACAAGAAACTAAGAGACAGTAATAGGAAAATCTCATTCCAAATAACAAAACACACAAAATATTTGAGGGTCAATTTATTCAATTACAAGTTGTTTCAGGGTTTTACCAAACTACCAACAGGAGACTTTCTAAAACTAAATAAAATAACAAAATAATGGGGGGGGGGGAGCAGGAATGAAAACAAAGTACTATTTCCAGATCTCATACTATATTATGAAGCAGAAAATTTCAAAACCACTTGATCTTGGTTTAAAAACACAGATCAATGTAACAAAGGAGATTATTAACAAGTGTTCATTAAGCATCTATGTGCCAAATAGAAAGAAAAAAATGATCCCTACTCAAATGAGTTTACAGTCTAATGGGAAGATGAGAGGAAAAATCAAGAAGAATGCAACTTAATAACCCACTGTTTGACAAAACCGAAAATATAAAATAATTAGAAAAGAACTCCCTATTTAAGAGGAACTACTATTTGGCAGAAACTAGGCTTAGATCATATTCCACGGTTAATTCGCCCTTCACCCTCACCAGGTGCCAAAAATGTCAATTCTACTTTGGAGCCATCAAGAAAAGGCAGTCAACTTTGTCTTGTAGCACTGGTAGAACTGTGAATTACTTCAACCATTCTAGAAGGCAATTTGAAATTATACAAAAAAGTAATTAAAAAATCCTATGCCTGCTGACCAAGAGATTGTACTGCTAGGCTTATATCCTAAGATGGTCACTGACAAAAAGAAAAGTTATACCAAAATAGTTGCAGAGATTTTGTGGGAGCAAAGAATCAGAAACAAAAGAGATGTACAACAATTGGGGAAAAGCTAAACAAATCATGGTACATGAAGGTAATAAAACATGACTCTGCTATGTGAAAAAATGAATCTAATGAATACAGAGAATACAGATATGAAATGACCTATATGAAATTGGGCAAAGTGAAGCAAGGAGAGCCATTTGCAACAATGCAGATGAAAGAAACAACAAAAAACAACTGAAAATGAATACTGCAAAATTACAAATAATCTTGACCCCCAAAAAATATATAGGAGAAGGCGCCTTCACCTACTTCTGTGCAGAGGAGTAGAATGTATGGGTACTGCTCATTTTTGCTAATTTTTTCCTCTTCACCTTTTTTTTCTCTAATTTGTTTTTTTCCAAAGGATAGCTCTGTGGGAGGAGAGGAGAAAGATACAGAGGGAAATCTAGACAATGTAAAAACCAAAGATATCCATAAAAAAATTTATTTTAAATTAAGAAGAGTATATATATTTCCTAGCATCTTTCTAAAAATTCACCGTGAATTAGTACCTAAAAATTTCACCACATGATGCAGTGCAATTAAAAAAATCAGTGAACCACCAATGAAGGAATGATTAAAAATTAACTAGAAACCAACTTAATATTTAAAAAAATGGTAGGTCAAAGAATAAATTTCTAAAAATAGATCATTTCCTTGAAATTACCACAATATGGCAACATGATAAAATTTATAGGAAGCAGCCAAAGCAATCTTTGGAGGAAATTTGTATCTTTACCTCTTTAATGTACAAAAAGGAAAAAGAACAGAAATGGCCATAAAAAATTAAACACAAATAAAAAATTGTGAAAAGTAAAGGAGAAATTAATTAAATTGAAAACAAATATTGAATGAATAAAAATAGAAAATTAAAAACTTGAAATTGTGGAGGTGAAAATAAAATATTCACTTATTCGATTTTTTAAGAGAAGGAAATGAAGACTATCAAAATTAAATAGCCACAACAACAAAAAAGAAATCATCTGAAACTATTTTCTCTCATGAGATGCCTGTTACACAAAAACTTTAATGAAATTAATAAAAATTCCCCAAAATATAAAATGCCCAGATTACCACAAGAAATAGAGAATTTAAATACCCCAACTCAGCAAAATGAACTAAACTAAATAGATCATACAGGAATTCAACAACAATAAAACCCTGAGACCAGATAGATTAACAGGCAAAGGCAATCAAACATTTCAAGAACAATTAATTCTGATATTTCCTAACCTGTTTGAAAAATAGGAAATAAAAGTATCTTCCCAAATTCCTGCTATTATGTAGCTATAATTTTAATACTTGAACCAGGGAGAGTCAGAATGAAGAAAGAAAATGACTGAAATCAATGTCCATAATGGAAATTAATCCAAAAATGTTGTCTTTAAAAGATTCACAGCCAAATGAGTGATAAGAAAAAGTACCTAAAGATAAAGTGCACAATTGTAGTAATATAAAATTCAAAAGGTTTTATTCAAACTAAACCAATATAATTAAAATTAGGAAAGAAACAGTTAACAGAGGGGGGAAAAAAACCTTTGCAGCAAGGTTCTCTGATAAAGGTCTCATAAAAAAAGTAAATAACAAATAAAAAATAAAACTATTTCTCAACAGTACACAGCACCTTTAGATAAACTGTATCCAAGAGGCTACAGCAATTTATTAAAAACATCATACTCTATGACCAGGTGAAACCAGGAATGCAGAGTTGTTTTAATGTTAAGACAACGATACACATAATCGACCACATTAATAACAATAACAAAAATCACACGATTATAACAATAGACACAGAAAAAGGGTTTGGCAAAATATTACACTCATTTCTGCTAAAACAAACACTGGGAAGCTCAGGAAACAATGAACTGCCATATTTTGATACGTGCTAGGTATAATAGCTATATCAATAAGAAGAGAAAAAATGGGGCAATATGCATAGGCTAAAAGGAAACAAAAGTGTTGCTTTTTGCAGATGATATGATGGTTTACCCAGAGCACCCTAGAGAGTCAACTGAAAATTAATTGAAACAATGAATAACTTCCGTCAAGTTGCAAGATATAAAAAATACATTCACATAAGTTATTGGAATTCCTGTACATTGCCAAGAAAATCCAGGAGGGAAGGAGAGAAAGGGAAATTTCATTTAAAATAAATACATATGGTACAAAATATTTGTGAGATTAGCTACAAATTTACACACAGGGAACTATATGAACCCAAATATAAATATTCTTTACATAAATACAGATCTAAATCAATGGAGAAGTATTAACCCCTCATGTGGGGGTCAAGCCAATATAACAAAAAAAAAAAAAAAAAAAAAAGACAAACCTTCTTAATTTACTTACTCACTGATGTACTGACCAAACTATCAAAGGGCTCCAATAGAGTTTTAAAAGAATCTCAAAGGAAATAATGAAAAAAGTAATCAGCAGCACCAGATTTCACACTGTACTACTAAGCAGTAATCATCAAAATGACTTGGTACTAGTTTTAAAAGAAAGCACACTTAGGTGTTCAACATAAAGCAAAATTAAAAAAAAAAACACAATCTACTAACCTAGAATTTGAGAAACCCAAACTACTACTGGGGTAAAAGCTCATTATTTGCCAAAAATACTTGGGACAACTAGAAAGCCATCTGGCAGAAATTAGGTAGACACCAACATATCACTCTGTCCACCAAGATACAAGATTTAGATATGAAAATTTATACCAACAGATTAAATGAGCAGGAAAGCAATTACTTTTCAAATCTGTGGATACAGTAAAAATTCATAACCAAATAATGAATAGAGAAGATCCCTGAAAATGAAATACCCAATTGTGATCATATAAAATTTAAGTTTTTACCCAAACGAGCACAATTAAAATTTGAAGAGAAATAATTAACTGCACACAAAAAAATCTTTGCATCAAGTGTCCCTTCTTCAACCATTCCTCTGGCTCCCTTCACACATTGGTGGAGTTGCCCCCACAATTTCCATTTTGAAGAAGATCCAGATCAGTCCTGGACACCACTCTCTGGACATCACCAACATGTCCCTATATAGTAACATCACTTTTCCTTCTACCCTGTTTTCCAACTCTCTTTTTATGGACTGAGAGCAGGTTCAATGTCTTTTTTGTTTGTTTAGATTGGAATTTTTAACACACATTATTGACTTCATGAAGTTTTACCTGATCTACAGCTACGAAAAAATACTTCTTTCCCTACTTTTCTAATTTATATGATCTGTTATATTTAACTGAAGCATTTTGAGAAGAAAGTTGCTCCTTACCCCCCCCCCCCCATTCTAACACTAGCACACATCAATCTTCTATGATTGCATTTCAAAAGTCAGGCCCTTGTTTTCTTTCCCCTGGTCTATTTTAATAACCTTCTGATTGGTCTCCCAGCTTCCAGTCTCTTCCCACTCCAATCTTGTCCTCCAGATAGCTGCCCGTCTAAAATGTAAATCTGACCAGATCCATTGACCACCCCTACTGAAGAAGTTCCAGTAACTCCCTATTATCTCCATAATCAAAAAGAAAATACTTTATTTGGCATTTAAGTCCTTTCACACAAATGGGTCCCTTCCAACTTTTCTAGTTTTAGACTAACTTCTTTCTATGCATTGCATGACTCAGTGATACCAAACCATATGCTGCTTCATGCACCTGTGCCTTCACACTGTTGCATACCTTCAGTACTCTTTCCTCTTATCTGTGTCTCCGACTGCCTCAGTTTCCTCAAGATTCAGTTCAAATGCTACCATCTACACAATTGTTAGTACAGTCCCCGCCCCAGACTGCTTTTCAACCTACTCTGAAAGTACATTTTACATGTTCTCTCTCCCATTAGATTGTGAGCTCCTTGAGAACAGGGATTTTTGCCTTTCTTTGTATCTCCAGTACTTAATAAAGTGCCTGGCACACAGTGGGCACCTAATAAATGCCTGGTCTCTGATTTATTACTCAATTTCACCAGTTATCTGTAACTGTTACTCCCTTTGGAATATCATATACCCAGCTTCCCTTCTCCTTTTGAGTGATGACCGTTGCGCATGATGTCAACTTAACTTTGGCTCCTTAGTACTCTGAACTCTCTTTCTGGCTACTGGAAGGATTCTTCTTTGAAAGGTTGTCAGATGATCCTATGATGAACTCTCTTTGACCTGTTTTCCAAGTTGAGATACTTTTGAAATGAAATACCTTATGTTTTCTGATTTTTTTTCACTCTTTCAACTTTGTCCTTGTATTTCTTGCCAGCTCAGAAGTAATGGCCTCTGTCTAGTCTGATGTAATTTTCTTTTATATATTTATACATATATTATTAAAGTTTTTTATTTTCAAAACATATGCATAGATAATTTTCAACATTCATCCCTGCAAAACTTTGCGTTCCAATTTTTGCCTCCCTACCCCTTCTCCCCTTAATGGCAGGTAAACCAATACATGTTAAACATGTGCAATTCTTCTATACATATCTCCACATCTATGTTGCTGCACAAGAAAAATCAGATCAAAAAGAAAAAAAAAGAGAAAATAAAACCAAACAGCAACAAAGGTGAAAATGCTATGTTCTATACTCGGTTCCCACAGTCCTCTCTGAGCGCAGATGACTCTTCATCACAAGATTATCAGAACTGGCCTAAATCATCTCATTGTTGAAGAGAGCCCCGTCCATCAGAACTGATCGTGACAATCTTGTCATTGCCATGTATAACGATCATTTTTGCTCATTTCACTCAGCATCAGTTCATGTAAGTCTCTCTGGGCCTCTCTGAAATCATCCTGCTGGTCATTTTTTACAGAACAATAATATTCTATAATATTCATACACCATAACTTATTCAACCATTTACCAACTTAGGCGCAGCCATTCACTTTCCAGCCACCACAAAAAGGGCTGCCACAAACATTTTTGCACACGTGGGTCCCTTGCCCTCCCTCTTTCAAGATCTCTTTGGGGTACAGGTCCAGTAGAAACATCTCTGGATCAAAGTTTGATAGCCCTCTGGGCAGAGTTCCAGAATGGCTAGATCGGTTCATAACTCCACCAGCAATGTATCAGTGTCCCAGTTTCCCCCACATCCCCTCCAACATTCGTCATTACCTTTTCCTGTCATCTTAGCCAATCTGACAGGTGTTTAGTGGTACCTCAGAGTTGTCTTAATTTGCAGTTCTCTAATCAAGAGTCCAATCTAATTTTCAAGGAGTCTGTTTAAACTTCTGGACTACACAGTTCCAATTCTTTCCTCTAAGGGATCTCATTTCAATTCTTTGGGAAATGGACAAGTGTTACCAAGTGGAGATTGCCTTTGAGGCTTTGCCTGGAGATGCTATGGAGACATTCTCTTCCTTTTAATGACAATGCTGAGTGTCCCTGGTGCCCCAAATAGATTTTGTCAATGTTTCCTCCTTTTTTCCAGTTTTACATTCCCAAATAGGACTGAAGTTCAGGACTAGGCTGCTCCTTCTCTCACAATACTGGATGAGATAGTCTAGATCTGTCCCTAATTTCCTGGCTGCCTACTTGGCGCTCCTGTGCTCAGGACACTGGCAGACTTCAGGCCCAGTTGGAGCTCTGTAGTTGGCTATTCCTGGCTGGCCGGGCTTCCAGTTTTCCTCCCTCCTCAACGTAGCACTGTCCTTCCCTTGATCCAAGATCTGGGTGGCCTTCTGTCCTCCCCTCCCTACTCCTCCCAATTTCCTCTGATCTGGACTCTGAGTGGTCTTCTGTGCCATCACTCTCCCTCCCCTTTCTTGTTCTAGGTAACGGGTAGCCTCTTCACTCCCTAGAGTTAGGGGGAGACAAGAGTATTCTGCTCTATTTACCCTCCTCAGGCTGACTTCTCTCCTAGGATAATCTTTTCAGTGTCCAGAGTTTCTTTCGGTGTTTTTATGCAGTTCTGGGCTGGGGGAAGGGACTTGCTAAAGTTATTTTTTGATGATTAAGACACCCTGTGTGACCTACTAAACAGCGATCCTAATGAGAACTAGTCACATTTATTCATATAAAAGGAACTCTGCCAAGCCAGTCTTGTGGGTCAACAGGGAACATGTGGCATATACTAAGCAGACAGTGGCTCTCCTGTATGTAAACAATGTGGGTTTAGACAAGTCACTTCACCCTCCTGGGCCTCAGTTTCCCCTGGTGTAAAATGAGCAGATTCCAGCTTGGATCTGAAAAAGTGAACGTGATGAGAGGCCTGCTCTAAGTTGGGCATCTGTCAGCAACCCACATCCTTTTGTTGTTGGGGAGAGGGGTTTCTCCATTAAAAATCAAACAGGCAAAAAATGGTATTAACAACTGAATAAGTTAATCATGCACCACTCGCTGTAGAGAAGTAAATTAAATCTGCTTTCTTGAACTTTTCTGTGTGTTTAGCTGTAATTAGGTCACAGCTAAGTGAAATTACTGTTTGATTAAAAATGTAAGCTAATTATTCAATGCATTTTACTGAACCACTCAGTGGGTATTTACTTCAACTACAATATTGGGTTTTGAAGGGGACCAATTATCTACCCCTAATTAGAAGGTGCTTCATTTGTTTGGGCAAAATATTTCATATTTTAATGGCTCTCCCCTGGAGCAGAGATGCTCTTTGGATGTTAATCAGAGTGGACATCACTGTTGGAGAGCCCCGCTGCTTCCTGCTGGATTGTGATGAGAGCCGTCAATTATAAAACACCATCTTCTCCACCCAATTCTAGTTTTGGTTTGTCATAACATGGGGAGTTAAGGCACAGTTCTACAATCAGTACTTGGTACTCGTCTGCTCAAGAAGTTTCAATGACTCCCTCTGGTCTTGATGATAAAATACAAATACCTCTATGTAGTATGGAGAATCCAATCCATCTTTGCAACCTGAACTCAGACTAGAGACAACTGGGTACCATGGCAAAATACTTGGAGTCAGGGACAGGAGTTTAAATACTGTCTCCAGCACTGGCCGCCTCAGTTTCCTCCATTAAAAAATGAGAGGGTTTGATGTGATGTCCTCAAAGGTCCCTTCCAGTGTGCATTTATGACCCGATGATCTTTTATTCTTCTCCTGCCCATCTGGACTAAGTGTTGTTTCCTATACAGAACATCGCATCTTCTGCTCTTACACAGGTTGGCCCCTTCCCTGGCATGTACTTCCCCCCTCCCCTGAAGCTCAAGCTTCACCTCCAGCAGTACCTCCCACACAGTGGCCGATTCCGGTTCCCCTTTCACTTCAATTACTGATGTCCTGTCTCTCAAGATGCCTTTTTGTGTTAATATTTCTTTTTCTGTGTACATGTTGCCACCCCACACACACACTTAATTGGGAGCGAAATACTGTCTTCCTCTGCTAAGTTCAGCACTAGGCACATTGTCTGCCCTGTGGAAGCTGAAGAATAAGTCAAAGAATAATTGAAAATGTTGTTTGGATTACTTTGGCTCCCCCTTCAGTGTCAGTGGCTATCTATGTGATGGGAGAGAGAGCCCCCCCCCAAAAAAAACAGCCAGATACCCAACTTGGTATATTCTTCTCAGAATACCCCAAATCTTGGCTCTCGATCAAATGCTTGTCACAATGCAAATCCTTTGAAGGCAGAGACTGTTTTTGTCACGGACACCGTATACCCAGTGCCTGGAACATCCTAAGTAGGTACCTGATCAATGCTTGCCCCATTGAACACCTTGAAAAAGGGAGTCAGTGAGTCCATTGACAGAGAAGGAGGAATAACGGACCCTTCCAGTGCTGTACTCCTATCCAGGGAAGGAAGAAAGAATTAGAAGCAAGCCCCACAGAGAGGCAATGAGTCCCCACATCTACAAGGTCAACATTCTACTAATCCATTCCAGGTCCATAAGGAAAAGCAGGGAGACTAGATGATTCTGAAGTCTCTTCAGATTCACAAATTGAGCCACTTACCACTTGATGTGAGTGGCTGTCCACTCAGCAGAAGTAACTTCTTGCCATTCAGAAAAGACTGATTTTACACACCCGTCAGATTGGCTATACTGACAGGGCAAGATAATGCAGAATGGTGGAGGGGATGTGGGAAAACTGGGACACTGATACATTGTTGGTGGAGTTGTGAACTGATCCAACCATTCTGGAGAGCAATTTGGAATTATGCCCAAAAAGTTATCAAACTGCCCTTTGATCCAGCAGTGTTACTACCGGGCTTATACCCCAAAGAGATCTTAAAGGAGGGAAAGGAACCCACATGTGCAAAAATGTTTGTAGCAGCCCAATTCATAGTGGCCAGAAACTGGAAACTGAGTGGATGCCCATCAATTGGAGAATGGCTGAATAAACTGGTATATGAATATTATGGAATATTATTGTTCGGTAAGAAATGACCAGCAGGATGATTTCAGAGAGGCCTGGAGAGACTGGCATGGACTGATACTGAATAAAGTGAGCAGGACCAGGAGATCATTATACGCTTCAACAACAATACTATATGATGATCAATTCTGATGGACATGGCCCTCTTTGACAATGAGATGAACCAAATCGGTTCCAATAGAGCAGTAATGAAATGAACCAGCTACATACACCCAGGGAAAGAACTCTGGGTAATGAGAGTGAACCACTACATAGAATTCCCAATCCCTCTATTTTTGTCCACCTGCATTTTTGATTTCCTTCACAGGCTAATTGTACACACTTTCAAAGTCTGACTCTTTTTATACAGCAAAATAACTGTTTGGACATGTATACTTATATGTGCCATATACTTTAACATATTCAAAATGTATTGGTCTACCTGACATCTGGGGAAGGGGGTGGGGAGAAAGAGGGGAAAAATTGGAACAAAAGGTTTTGCAAAAATTACCCATGAATATACCTTGTAAATAAAAAGCTATAAATAAATAAATAAACAGAAAAGACTGATTTGCCCATTTACTTTCAGCCCAGTAGATCAAGGTATTGTAATACCTTTACATTTTTCTGCAAGGCAATAGGGCCTGAGAGCTGGCCCGACAGCCTAGCTTTGACACAAACCAGCTGCTTGATTCTGAATTACCCCCTGAGATCAGCCTCCTGGCCTCCAGGACATTGGATCACCTGCAGAGGTTTGGTTAATCCAGGGAACTTTCTGACCAGTAGTATTCAAAGTCCCAATACTGGACTGAAACAAGAAGCTTGGGAGAACACATCATACCCGCAAGATCAGCAATGACAACAGCAAAGAAAATGATGACTGTTGGAGGGGAAACAGACACATCCCCACACCATTCATTGAGGGAGCTATGAACTGGCTCCTCTGTTCTGGAAAGCAATTTACAACTGCCTAAAATGTCTCGAAAAATCAGCAGATTCTTTAACCCAAATATGTCACTTCTGCTGTAAACATCCAAAGCAATCAAGAAAAAGGAAAAGGAGCCATTTATAAAAAGCAGTATTTCTACCAGCTTCCTCTCATGACAAAAATGAGAAACTATGGGGCTAATGGGGGATGGCTAAACAAACCAGGTGATATAAAGTGACATGGATGGTTTCAGAGACTCAGAAAAAGGTGGATGAATTAACACAGAATGAAGTGAGCAAAACCAAGCCAATCTGAACAATCCCATTACAAAGAAAATGAATTATGAAAGACTTGCAAACTCAGATTGATGCAGTGACCAACTATGAGCCCACAACTGATGATCAATTGGGGAACCCACCTCTGGACAGTAAAGCGATGGCCATAAGGTAAAAAAAGTCTTCAGATTCAGTCAATGTAGAAATCCATCTGCTTCGGTGTACATTTGTCACATGATGTCGTTCAGTTGTGGCCAACAATTTATGACCCCTTTTGGGGTTTTCTTGGCAAAGATACTGGAGTGGCTTGTCACTTCCTTTCTTGGATCATTTTACAAATGAGGAAACCGAGGCAAACAAGGTGACTTATCCAGAGTCACACAGCTAGGAAGTATCTGAGGCCAGATTTGAACTCGGGAAAAGGATGAGTCTTCCTAACTTCAAGCCCAGCACCATATTCACTGCAGTATCACCTAACTTCAACTGAAGGAAACCAGGGGAGAGAGAGCTTTCCAGGCTGGGAGATGGTGGGTGAAAATGCTCAGTGAGAAGACAGAGGGTCTTGTTGGAAGCAAAGTGAGAAGGACAGTGGCACTAAACCAAAGGGTATTTAGAGGCAACTAATGCAGGAAGACTGGGAATATAGGCAGGGATCGTGTTACAAAGCACTTCACAAGTCAGCCGGATTTTCTTTCTGTTCTTGGAGATGAAAGAGAGCCACTGGAGTTTCTCCAATGGGGAGGTTATATAATTACATGATGCTGTAAATAGAGCCCTAAGTTAAGAAGGCTGGAGTTCAAATTCAGCTTCAGGCGCTATCACAACTTCTGTTTCCTCAGTTTCTTCATCTGTAAAATGGGAATTATTATTTCTACCTCCCAGGGTTGTTCTGAGAATTAAATGAGGAAATAATCGTAACGCACTTAAGCCCAGAATCTGGCACACACTAAGTGCTATATAAATATTAGCTATTATTGTCATTAAATTTGTGCTTTAGGAAGATCAATTTGACAAAAAAAAAAACAAGTGGAGGATGAATTGGAGCTGGAAAAGACTGGAGTCAGGAAGAACAAGCAGCAAGCCCAACAGGAAACACCAGCATTTCTAGCAACACTTTAGGTATGAGAGGAGGAGGCTCACACCGGAGTGGGACGAGCAGAGGAAGAGATGGAGCTTCTAATGAAGAGATGTGAAAAAGATAAGAAATAGTAGGCCTTGGCAATCTAGGAGCTCTAGGAGTTGGGAGGGAAGGCTCAGGTCAGACAGAGAGGTTTCAAGCCCTGGGGCACTGGCAGGATGGATGTGCCTTCAACAATAACAGGGAAGTCAGGAAAGAAGTGGGATTTGAGGTAAAAAGATAATGAATGAATTAGTGAGACAGGGTGGACACAAAACATGCTTAGAACACGGTAGAAGGCTGCAGGCAAGGTGGACCTTAGGGAGCTGGCCAGAGAGCGTGCCTGCCTGCAGCAGGAAGGTGTCGGTAGCTCAATTCCCACAGTCCTAAAGGAATGAGCCAGGTTCTGAACGAACAGAGTCCTGGCTTCAACCCTTCAGGCTCTTCCACTGCATCCTGAACTCAGGTGTCTGACTGACGAGTATCTACTCTTTTTGGCACATTGAAGCTTGCATTCCTACCAACAGAGCAAGCCCACGTTCTACAGGAGTGACTGGACACTTCTGGCCTCTGCTCAGACTGCAGATGTGATGGAGATGCGCCCCCCCCCCCCCCAGTGAAGCTGGATTCAGTGTGAATATTTCAAAGAAAAAGGGAAAAAATTCACTTAATCTCTGGAATAAAAAAAAAGTATAAAGGCAGAGAAAACAGAAGGAAAGCTACAAAGCAGCACAGACAAGCAGGATAACTTTGAAAGCTACAGGTGACCTACAAGCTATCCACAGTAGGAATCTTCAGCATCACACAGAAGTCTAATTCTTTTATTATGCAAAATGCCCCTTCTATCTAAGTTCAGAATAAAACATTGCTAAATAAAATTTAAAATGCATAGTTTGAGATCTTGTTCCTACCTTCTCCGTGCTTTCCTTCTGTCATTATTTCCCTTGGTAGTCTAGATCTCTTGTTCTTCCAAATGACTTTTGGTTGGCTATTATCTTATTGATCTCTAAAAAAGAAGATATTTCTTAGTTTGGTGTAGCAATAAATCTGTTAATGAACTTTGGTAATAGCAAAAAATGGTAATATTTGATAGTGCTTTGACTGTGTAAAGTGAGCTCTAACGCCCTGCAAAAAAAAACTCTGGGAGATAACTAAGAACCGTTACATTGAATTCCCAATCCCTATATTTTTGCCCACCTGCATTTTTGATTTCCTTCACAGGCTAATTGTACAATATTTCAGAGTCCGATCCTTTTTGTACAGCAAAATAACAGTTTGATCATGTAGACTTATTGTGTATCTAATTTATATTTTAATATATTTAACATCTACTGGTCATCCTGCCATCTGGGGGAGGGGGTGGGGAGAAGGAGGGAAAAATTGGAACAAGAGGTTTGGCAATTGTCAATGCTGTAAAGTTACCCATACATATAACCTGTAAATAAAAGGCTATTAAAATTAAATAAATAAATGAATAAATAAATAAAAAACAAAAAAAGTAAAGTGAGCTCTATTACACACACACCCACCCACACACACACAACTTCACACGATTCCCATGACAATCCTATGCGCTAAGTGCTATTATTTTCATCTTTCAGATGAGGAAACTGAGGCAGAGAGTGAAAAGTCCAAGTTCCCATAGCTACTACATAGCCTTTCTAACTCCATGTCCCAACCTCTCCATCCAGTGAGCTACCTAGCTGCTTATTATTATTATTATTATATTGGCCCAGCCTGGCCACAAGTACTGAATTAGGGTTAGAAAAATATTCCGCCCATATAGACTTGGCTTTAGCCTTGCCTGATCCTAGTACTGGGATTAGATTGAAGTTCTTCATTTCTTGAAGGGTCATTTCCCATTTGCAGTTCAACAAATAGGCTTTAGAAAGCTGCCTCTCCGATACTGTGTGTTTTTAGCAGTTGTCTGAATGTGATTGCCCTTTATGTTATTGCCTCTTGGATTTCGAGGCTATGCCGTTTAGAGCACAGAAGCTTAATTTTCATACTGGTTTGTTGCCTAGGGTTCCTTTCAGCATAATGGCATGTCCTTGTTTATCTCCGTTGATTTTATAAATTGGTTTTTGCTTCAAGCATAACCGCAGCTCCCGATTTTTTCTGATTCGTCTGCTGCATAGTAAATTTCATTCTAGCCTTTCATTTTTACTCTAAGTCTTTTCCTTTTAGACACGCTTTCCCATAAAGCACACATTGTACTGAGGACTTTCTTTTCTTATGACAACCACTTACAATGAGGGTGGAGAATAAAAAATCCTAAGCTTGCACCAGTATAAAGGCCTTGAAGAACTTTCTGCTAAAAGTAGGGAACATTTTTCAACAACATCTCTGGAATTAAAACAATTTATGCTTTTCTTTCATTTCATTGTATTAATTTATTAGCATTTAAAGCTGACATGTAAGTATTTGGTCCTCTATTTGTGACCCCACTGTAAATCCATTCTGACTTAGCATTTATTTTGTTCCCTTGCCTCTTTTGGTCCCTGTGATTAGTTTTGTTTCATTTACTGTAAGGCCATCCAGGGGTCAATCTCCACAGGGAATCCTAGAGGGAAGGTTAACACTAAAGGATCCTCTCGGTCAGACACTGATAACTGCCAGATAAGAAAAACTGGCTTCTTTGTATGAAGTTCGCATATACCACGGCAAGGAATCAGCCACTGTCAATCACAACAAAATTCTAAATGTGTTATATCCAACGCTCTCGAGGGATTTGATCAACTCCATTATAGTATCAGTTGGTCAATGATTCTTTTCTAACATCGGTCCTGTAGAACTGACTGTACTCTGTCCACTGCTCCCCCATCCCTACCCATTTAGGCCACGTGATCTGATAGCATGTGTCTGTGGAACCTTTGGGCCTAGTATTCCATAACAAGGAATATTGTGTGAAATGTGCCCTTTTTTCAATTGTGGGAGAACAGCAACCTATTGACACTGTAGGAAGGAGAGCTGCCCTGGTCAGAGGCAAGGAGCTACCATTTGTGCTGCTCTGTTATCTTAAGTCATCATTCTTTACCATCAGTATCCCCTTAGACAAAAGCCTAGTTACCCTGCCCCACATATAGCTCTGCCGTCATCAACTTGAAATTGTTAGAAATGAGAAATACCCTTGTTCTTTTACTTGCTATATGGGCCTGGAACACACACACACATACATATATATACATACACATACACACACACACACATATCTATGTATATAGATGTATGCCTAAAATCCTACATTCTGGCCCGCCAATTATCATATCCCTAAGAGGAGTGCACCCTGAAAAAGGGAGGGAGGAGAAGAGAAGGGTTAGAGCTTTTCAATTAGGCCTCTTGAGACCACTTTTCCTTTACAAACCATCCTGGTTGTTTGTTTTCTTCAGTATTAAGTTAGATATTCTTTGCTTTGTTCCCAGGATAGTCTGAGCCTCTTCAATAATCAGTGGAATAGGTTAGGTTCAAAGGACAAAACAGCCAATAACTTTAATAATCTAGTGTTTGACAAACCCAAAGACCCCAGTTTTTGGGATAAGAATTCATTATTTGACAAAAACTGCTGGGAAAACTGGAAATTAGTATGGCAGAAACTAGGCATGGACCCACATTTAACATCGTACCCCAAGATAAGGTCAAAATGGGTTCACGACCTAGACATAAAGAATGAGATTATAAATAAATTAGAAGAACATAGTAGGATAGTTTACCTCTCAGGTCTGTGAAGGAGGAAGGAATTTAGACCAGCAAAGAACTAAGGAATCATTATTGATCACAAAATAGAAAATTTTGATTATATCAAATTGAAAAGCTTTTGTACAAACAAAATTAATGCAGACAAGATTAGAAGGGAAACAATAAACTAGGAAAACATCTTTACAGTCAAAGGTTCTGACAAAGGCCTCATTTCCAAAATATATAGAGAACTGACCCTAATTTATAAGAAATCAAGCCATTCTCTAGTTAATAAACGGTCAAAGGATGTGAACAGACAATTTTCAGATGAAGAAATTGAAACTATTTCTAGTCATATGAAAAGGTGCTCTAAATCACTATTGATCAGAGAAATGCAAATTAAGACAACTCTGAGATACCACTACACACACCTGTTAGATTAGCTAAGATGACAGGAAAAAATAATGGTGAATGTTGGAGGGGAAGTGGGAAAACTGGGACACTGATGCATTGTTGGTGGAGTGGTGAACGAATCCAACCATTCTGGAGAGCAATCTGGAATTATGCCCCAAAAGTTATGAAACTGTGCATACTCTTTGATCCAGCAGTGCTACTACTGAGTCTGTATCCCAAAGAGATCTTAAAGTAGGGAAAGGGACCTGTATGTGCAAGAATGTTTGTGGCAGCCCTCTTTGTAGTGGCTGGAAACTGAATGGCTGCCCATCAATTGGAGAATGGCTGAATAAATTGTGCTATATGAATGTTATGGAATATTCTTGTTGTATAAGAAACGATTGGCAGGATGATTTCTGAGAGGCCTGGAGAGACTTACATGAACTGATGCTGAGTGAAATGAGCAGAATCAGGAGATCATTGTACATGGCAGCAACAAGATTGGACAACGATCAGTTCTGATGGATGTGACTCTCTTCAACAACGAGATGATTCCGAGCAGTTCCAATGATCTTGTGATGAGGAGGGCCATCTACACCCAGAGAGAGGACCATGGGAACCCTGTGTGGATCACAACATATCATTTTCACTCTTTTTGTCATTTGCTTACATTTTGTTTTTTTTTTCTCATTGTTTTCTTTTTTGATCTGATTTTTCTTGTGCAGCAATATAACTGTATAAATATTCATGCACATGTTGGATTTAACATATATTTCTACCATGTTTAACATATATTGGACTATTTGCTATCTAGGGGAAGGGGGTGAGAGCCCATTACAAGGGCTAATGTTGCAGAATTATCCATGCATATGTTTTGAAAAATAAAAAGCTTTAATTTAAAAACAAACAATTCCAAGGCACTACTATTACAGAGGCTAAGAGAACAAAAAAAGGAAAAGGACAAATGTTAGAAGAGACTTGGGGAAAATGGAAACACAAATGATCTGTTAGTGGAGTCGTGAACTGATCCAAGCATGATGTAGAGCAATTAGGACTCTGCCCAAAGGGCTCTAAAACAATGCACACCCTTTGACCTAGCAAAAAGAGATTTCTAAAAAGGAAAAGGACTTACATATACAAAAATATTTAGAGCAGCTTTTTTGTGATGGCAAAGAATTGGAAATTGAGGGGATGCCCATCAAGGGGGGAATAGCTGAATAAATTGTTCTGTGATAATGATGGAATACTATTGTGCTATAAGAAACGACGAGCGGTTTGTCTCTCAGAGAAACCTAGAAAGACTTTCGTGACCTGATATAAAGTGACATGTACTGCATATAAAGTAACAGTGGCATTGTACGACAACCAACTGTGAATGACTTCGCTATATTCTCAGCAATACAATGACCCAAGACCACTCTGAAAGACTTGGGACGAAAAATGCTATCCAGCCCCAGAGAAAGAACTGAACATAGATCGAAGCATGCTTTCTCCAAATTTTCTTTGTCTGGGAGATGTTCTTTTTTCAACAGGTAGGTGACTGAGATGGAAATATGTTCTGAGTTACTACACATGTGTAACCTGTATCAAACTGCTCGCCTATTCAATGGAAGGAGAAAATTTGGGACTCAACTTTCAAAAGGAATGTTGAAAATTATATTTGTGCATAAATGGGGAAAAATAAAATACCAAATAAATTTTTAAAGAGTTACCTAACATGGCTCTCTTCAACATCAAGGTGATTCAGGCCAGTTCCAATGATCTTGTGATGGAGAGAGCCATCTGCACCCAGAGAGGCCTGTGGGAACCGAATGTGGACCACGACATAGCTTTCTCATTCTTTTTGTTGCTGTTTGCTTGCATTTTCTTTTCCTTCCCATTTCCTTCCTTTTTGATCTGATTTTTCTTGTGCAGCATAAGTATGGAGATATGTATAGTAGAATTGCACATGTTTAACATATACGGGATTATTTGTGGTCTAGGGAGGAAGTAGGGGTAAGGGAGGGAAAAGATTTGGAACACAAGGTTTTGCAAGGGTGAATGTTAAAAATCTGTCCATGTTTTGAAAATAAAAAGCTTTAATAAAAACTCAAAAAACAATTACCTGAGTAAATAAGGAAGATTAAAAGAACAAAAAGAAATTAGGAAATTTTTCACTAGGAAAATTAAAAATAATAATGAACTAGCTGACAGTATTTGTAGACTCCCTGTGGGGCCTGTCCTGCCTACTACTACTCCCATCAGAGAGAGATGCTCAAAATGACTCCTTTATCTCAGTGGAGCAAAATTTAACCCAGCAGTCACTGGGGCTTGTGTACTGAAAATAAGTTTTATTACCTTAATAAGATAGAAGAATAAATTTGTCATCTTAGCACAGCTAACTCCATTTTGAGTTTCCACTCTGTGAACGCGTTGTTTTAAGCAAATTGGTTTTCAGTAATAAGATAGGCACTAGAGTAGTCAATGCTGTGTGTTCTTAAACAACTGGCGAGCATCTATGGACCCTCTGGTAAGTCAAGCCACCAAAAGGAAAATAGGACCTGCGATCTGATCAGTCTACCATACTGTTCTCCTGAAAGGGAGGGAGAGATTGTCCAACCCCTTGATTTTACAGAGGAAGAAACTGAGGTACAATAAGGTTATGTGACTTGCCCGGGGTCATTCAGCAAATAGTGTCTGAGGCAGGATTCCAACAGAGGTTTTCCCGTGACCTAGCCACTACACAACACTGCCTGGTGTGGCCACGAAAGGTTGAGATATCTAACCTTACTTCCCGTGTTATTTTTCCAAGTCCATTCCCCTCTTTGGACGTCAACTACAACTGGAGATGATCAGACTGGTCGGCCAAAGAACCGAGATTCCCAAGGTCAGGGCTATAAAGGAAGTCTTGTCTACCTGCGACTTTATCTGGATTATGGCGCAGCCCTGATGGCTCCTTTACATGATTATTGTGTCCGACATTTCTAGGTAGAAGATGGGCCCCAACCACAGATGTCAGGACAAATGCAAAGCAACTGACCACACTGTGGATGGCAGCCCCATCCTCAATGCTTTGCTGCCACCTGGTGGCCGAATGCTTTATAGCAGAACCACATCATGGGTTTTCATTGTCAATAAGAGGGAGCCAAGGGGCTGGGGAGACTTCAGGGAGTTTGTGTAGATTTGGAGGCGCAGGGCCTCAGATACCCAATCCCCCTTTTGTAGACTTATTTGGGGACATCTAGGCAGGGCAGTGGAGGGGGCACAGACACTACAATCGGAAAGAGCCCACTTGAAATCTGGCCTCAGACATTTGCTAGTTGTGTGACCCTAGACAACCTGGATTGGCTTAAAAAAAAAAAAATCAATTTATTTTTATTCTGAAATTAATACGAAACTAAATGGGTACTTTCCATAAATTTAGAACAAAAAAATTTATACAGAAAATCGCATCTTATGTAGAGGGTTTTTTTAAGCCTATTAAAAAAAGCAACCAGTAGCTTTTAAAGTTGTTTTCCTCATTTACCTACATTTAAAAAAAAAACAAAAAACCCCCGATGACCTTTTCTCTCCTTCCTAGTCTTTTTCGTCCCTTTAGGACCCCGTCCATTCTTCCATCTTCTCATCAGGAAAAAAAAAAAGAAGGTACCAGATCCCTTGTACCAAATAATCAGGAGTCCGGTAAAGCAAATGCACTCATCAAAGTGAGCCTTATTTGGCTTATTGCACCCCTCACCTTTATCAGGAGGCCAGGCCAAGACCTAGAGGCCAGAAGGGATTAGCAAAAGGTCTCAGAAGTCATCGGGAGGCAGGACCAGGCCTGAAACGGGTCTTTGAACTCCAAATCCAGCCCTCATTCTCTTCTCCATTGGCTTCAAGGAGTGTGTGTCTGGGTGTCTCTGTGTGCTCCCAAGCAACTAAATGAATAATTATTCTGCCTTATTACCCCTGTGCAGCCCTTGAAGACAGATTTCCAAAGCTAATTGTCAGACTCTGTTTGGAGAGGCAGCCGGGGCGCCTGGGAAAGCCCACCAAGATGTTGGGCCTCAAACCCTGGCTTCCCCACTTAATAGCAGAGTGCTGGACACTATGCTGCATACGACCTCAATTGTCTCAGCAACTTCAGGACAGAAAAAATGAGATTTCAACTACCACCTTACAAATTAGAAAGAAAGGCAGATCACCAGTCAATCAACAGGGGAAACGTGACACCCCGGAAGCTCCTTGAGGGCAGTGGTTTAACCATCCATCCACAGTGGTTACTAGCCCATAGCTGCTCTCCTCCCCTTGGGGCTACAGTCCTTGAGAAAGCCACCTATAATGGGGCCTCCCTCTCCAGTTTCATTTGAGACCTCACCATCCAAGTGAGATTTGCCCAATATAAAAGCCTTCTCCGGATCCCAGCCCTTCTTGTCCTTTAAGCCGCTCTCCCAGTCTCCCTCCTCCCACCTGTCCCAGAACTTGGTCTCCCCTTTGCCATCATGAGTGCTCCAAGGAAGGACAGGTCCTTTCCCTTTCTTTGTATTCCTGGCACTGGGGGAGCCTTGTAGCAGGGGCTAAATCAATGTTTATCGACTAAACAGCTTTAGAGAAGCAGGGCCTAGTACAGAGGCTGCCACCTGGCAGATCAGCTCCTTGAGGCACATAAATATGAAACCAGCTCTGAGCTCTACCTAGCAGGATATGCCGTACAGAGGAAGCCCACGTAAGGCAAAAAGAATCCCTAAAGCTGCAGAGCGCCACATGGACTTAGAAAATCACAGATTAGCATTATCTCCGTTCTACTGTATTATTTGTTGTGGTCAACATTGCCCAACTAGGGAGTTCTGAGGGCATCCAAGGAGTCCAAGTTCTCCAAGTTAAAGGACCACTGAAGGTCCAAGTACCTTGAAGCTTTTCAGCCCAGTGAAGGAACCCAAAGAATCAGCAGTGCCAGGGACCCAGGCAGCACTTAACACGTCTGCGGATGAACCAAAGGTAGAAGGACTGGGCAAGTTCATTGTCCCAAAGCCCAAGGAGGCAGCCAGTTCCAGCACAGAAGGTCCCATAACCAGAGCAAGGCTACAAAGGCTTTGCGACCTGGAAAGTAACCCTGGCTGACAAGACACAAGGCCACGTGGAAAAGGCAAAGCTTTATCACAAACTGTGAAGGGGGGTACAGGCGGTGGGGGGGGGAAGAAGTTCCCTTTGTAAAGATGTGACGGCCATAACCCACAGGGTCTGGATGCCAAAATGCAAAGACGGAGGAGCTTTCCAGCAGACGAAGGGCAAAGGGAATGACCAGACGGGGAGACAGAGACCCAACCTGGCTCCCTCCAGGGGTGCAGGGCAGCAGCTTCAAGCCAGACGGCCGCCCAAACGTGAGGGAGGGGGAGGGAAGAGAGTGCCACGGAAACGGGCTCGTGGCCAAGGCCACGGCGCCCTCCATTTGGCTTCCCTGGCTTAGTGGGAAGGGAGTGTCCCTTTCCCAGGAATGGAGGTTGCTCTCCGAGCAAGATCCGCACCACAGATACAAGGCGTCCAAAAACACCTTCAACCAAGATTAAGCGTCTGGGCAAATGGCGGCCAGACTCCTTTCCAGCTCCTACACGCAGGGTTTCCGAAGCCTTGCCAGCCACACCCTGGCAGAGTACCTCACTGGCCCCAAAGGGAGATCTCCTCTCCCCAGAGGCACCCCACCCCACCCCACCCTTACTCCCCGAGAGCTGGGCTCCAAAGCCCATTTTAAGCAGCTGCCTCCAATCCCAGCTTGTGATCATTCTCCCACCTGAGTGACACGGCTTCCAGCGAGGGGGAAAAGGGCCCGCTCCGCGTCCAGGGCCAGCCCCCATCGGGGCCTAAAAGTACTTGTTCCTGTTGAGGTGGCGAATTCTGAGGCCCAGCCTCTTGTTGCCCGGCCACCGTCCAATCTCAATCACCCTATTCCCAGCCTGGCAGCACGCGTGGCCGAGGGAGGGAAGGAAAAACCTTTGAATCCCCAGGCCTCCTCCCTCCATCTCACTGCACTTCCTCCCGCCCCCATTGCCCCAGGATCCCGCCTTGGGCCAGGGCTCAATCCTCATTGAAGTACTTATAAGGTGAGCGAGTCCTGCGAGTGCCCCCCCCATCCCCGCCCTTTTTTCACCTCTCACACAAGTGCTCCCTAAATGCTGGTGGAAAGAGAAATGGAAAGAATGCAAATGCACCCTGGGAAAGTAGGGTCAGCTCGTTTGGCCCCAGGGGAAAGAGGAGAAATCTTTGCAGGGATGAGGGGCTATTGATGGCCAACACTGAGACACTGACAGACTTGGGAACTGGATTGACGGATGTTCCCCTCCCCCCCAAAATGGTTTTTTTGGGGGGCAGACAGAGGGGGAGGCAGAGAAGAATGGACGGGGACAGAGGAATGGACGGGGACAAGGACAGAGGGACGGACGGGCGGAGAGACAGAGGCACGAGGAGGAGGGACTCTGGGCCCTTCCAACCAGGGCAGGCGAGAGAAAGATGGTAGAAAGTTTGGCAACGAAGACGTTGGGAGTAGAAAAAAACAGTAAAGCTGAGAGCTGCCGGAAGGGGGGCGTCGGGGCCGTGGGCGTGCCCTCGGCAGGACCCGCGGGGCTGCCAGGCTGGGGGAGGGGGGGACGAGCCGGGAATTGCGCCCCGAGCCCCGAGAGCTGGAGCCGCGTCCAATTTACCACGTTCAAAAGGCGCGGGGCTGAGGTCGCCACGGAGGGAGGAGAGGCGGGGGAGGGGCTCCCTCAGGGCGGTCCCCAAACCCACCGCGCCCGCCCCCAAGGGATCCCCATCCTGCAGCGGCCCGTGAGGCTGACTGGGGCCCAGGGCTAATGGGGGAGCCGCAGGCAGGGCGGGGGACCGCGGGAGATAACGGGCGCCGGAGCCGAGGCAAGTTCCCGGAGTGGGGGCGGGGAGGACAGCCTCGAGGCCGGAGAAGTCCCAGGGAAGAAGAATAGCGCAGAAAGCGGCCGGCACCGGGGTCGGGAGCAGGGCAGACCGGGCGGGGGGCACTTGGCGTCCTGGGGGCACGGCTGGCCCCCGCACCTCAGCAGCCCCTCCCCTCCCCCCACCGCGCCTCTCCGAACGTGGCCGCCCACTCACGTGGCCCTCGCGCTAAGAGCTGCACCTGCGGCAGGCCCGGGAGCCTGCCTCTCCCCTCCCCCCGCTGACTGGGGCGGGAAAGAAGCACGTGCTACGCACCTACTGCCGGTCTGATCTCGTTTGAGGTTCCCAACAACCCCGAGAGGGAAGTGATGGTGCTGCCCTGATACCTTATGTTTTAGAGAGAAATAAAAACATACATCTATATGTCTCTGTGTATAACACACACACACACACACATATATATATATATATATATATATATATATATATATATATATATATACTATATATGTAGTGGGGCGAGTCCCCGGCAGCCGCTGGCACCAAGCTGCTCTCAGGGACCCCTTTATTTCAATGGTAACCTCTGGTATAACCGGGACTTTCTGGAGCCAGGAGACCCACCCACAGCCCCCCTCCCACCGAGGCGGCCGTAGCCAACGAATGGAAGCCAGTTCTGTGGGTCTATGGGGAAAAGCAGGGCCTCCACCTACCGCCGGGGAGTGCACAGGGCCCTGGGCTTTGGGTCCCCACTACTGCAGCTTTGGACGCTTTATAGGAGGCTCTGGCCAAGGCACTTACCTGCTGGGCTCCGGCTTCCCTCCTCTTTGTCCCTCTTGCTCCCTGGCCGGATCATCCCCTGGGCCTTACACTTGTACTCCCATGTGCTCTCCAGCCGCCGGGGACGGCAGCGGCCTTTCTAGGCCCAAACCTCCAGGTCTCCACATTCAGTCCCAGCCTCCCTCTGGGTCCAGTTGCACACGGGCCAATCACCTTTCAAAGGGCTCCACCTGGACATTAAGACGGCCCCAGCCTTAGCAGGGCTTGCTTCTTTCTGTCCCTGGTACAGAACTTTGGAAGCTCCGTCTATCTGGAGCCTTCTAGGTCTGGTCTCTCTCCCTACCTCTTCAGAGGTGAAAAATCAAATGGATGCACCTGAACACATCTCCTCCCTTCCACCACAATGCAACTGTGACCCTTGAAATGCAGCCCGTGGTAGGCCTGACCCTGACTCGGAGTTTCTCAGCTTTCTCCGAGATTTGATTCAAAAGGAACGACACTTTTAAAAAAATGTCAATCCCAAAGTACAAAATAATTTTTCTTCAAAGGGTGTGTGTGTGTTTGTGAAAGAGAGACAGAGACAGAAAGAGACAGAGAGGGGGAGGGAGGAGGAAGAGAGAGAGAGAAAGAGATTTTTTCCAGAGATATTCCAGTCGGTTTTGACTTTAACTTTTAAATAAACTTTACCTTTTAAATAAAAAGTTATGCTTTAACTCTGGAACAGCCAACATTAATGTTTTTTAATGACAAAACTTTTGATGTTCAAATTTCATCAGACATCCAATTCATGGGGATTTTAATCTTGATGAAATGTAATGATGTGTTCTGGCCTGTAATGATGTTTTAAGTTGAGACTTGTGTTAATTTTCTTTTCTTAATCATTTTCATCTCAAGCCATTGAGGGAAGTGTAGAAATAAATCTAAAAAGACTGAAGATAAAATGAGATTCGCCTTAATACGTCTATTTTCAGCTTGATTAAAGTAGATGCTAAGATTTGATTCTCTTAGATTGCTGTCACTCATAAAAAAGTATTTGGGTATGTTTAACATTCATATCTGATTTCTGTTAAGATCCTTTGTTTTACAAACAACTCCTTCACAAACCATAGAGGGAATCTCAAGGTTTGACAAGGAGGGAGGAAAAATATGAAATCCCTTTGTCAAGAAAAGCCTGACGGAAATGTGTGATGTTGCCTTTATTTTTCAAATGCTTGCAAAATTGATAGGAAATTATCGGCAAAGCTTTAACTTAGCCTAAATAATGGGTTTTATTTTGCCGCTGAGAAGGGTTTAAATTTCTTACTAAATGTGCCATTTAGTAACAGCAAAATGAGTAGTTTATTCATATACATTTAAGGAATTGGAAGTGAACTTTGCATTTGGAAGGAAGTTCTATTCCATCAATGTGCATTCTGAGGACTGGTTTAGCAAAAAAAAATATTCAAGATCTAATATTGTTAGTAATATATCATTCTTAGAGATGTGCAGTTTTCTAAGGTCACTTTTCATGTCTTCTTGTGGAAGGGAAGAGAATGTTCATCCTTTGGTTGTGGAAAAGAACCCAGATTTACAAATTTACAAATCCTGTTACCCACACAGGAAATGTATACAAATTAATCGACATTGGTGATTATTAGTACAAAAAACCCCCCCAATTTTTTCTGGTTTCTTTCTTTGCTACTTTTTTCTTTTCGGTGAAAACAGTAACAACATACAAAGATCACCAAGAAACTTTTTCAAGCACTTATGGGATTCTTGTTTTGAAGAGAAAGATACAATATTAACTACTCCCGTTATGTTTTGTAACATTTATGTACACTCCTGGACAGTTGGAGTTCTCTAAGTCCACTTTGAAGTTTGAGGAGTACTTTATGTTAACTGGATTTGCTATTTTTGTTAATTGTGCAATGGTACAGTAACTCACAACCTTAGTTTAATGAGCCAGATGTGTATGTGAATGTGTTATTATAGCTTTTTATTTACAAGATATATGCATGGGTAATTTTTCAGCATTGACAATTGCCAAACCTTCTGTTCCAACTTTTCCCCTCCTTCCCCTCCCCTCCCCCAGATGGCAGGTAGACCAATATATGTTAAATATGTTAAAGTATATGTTAAAGACAATATATGTATATATGTCCAAACAGTTGTTTTGCTGCACAAAAAGAATCAGACTTTGAAATAGTGTACAATTAGCCCGTGAAGGCGATCAAAAATGCAGGCGGACAAAAATACAGGAATTGGGAATTCTATGTAGTGGTGCATAGTCATCTCCCATAGTTCTTTCCCTGGGTGTAGCTGGTTCAGTTCATTGCTGCTCTATTGAAACTGATTTGGTTCATCTCATTGTTGAAGAGGGCCCCGTCCATCAGAATTGATCATCATATAATATTGGTGTTGAAATAAATGATGATCTCTTGGCCCTGCTCGTTTCACTCAGCATCAGTTCGTGTAAGTCTCTCCAGGCCTCTCTGGAATCCTCCTGCTGGTCATTTCTTACAGAACAGTAATATTCCATAATATTCATATGCCACAATTTATTCAGCCGTTCTCCAACTGATGGGCAGCCACTCAGTTGCCAGTTTCTAACCACTATAAATAGGGCTGCCACAGACATTCGTGCACATATAGGCCCCTTTCCCTCCTTTAAGATCTCTTTGGGATATAAGCCCAATAGTAACAATGCTGGGTCAAAGGGTATGCACAGTTTAATAACTTTTTCAGCATAGTTCCAAATTGCTCTCCAGAATCTCCAGATTCGTTCACAACTCTACCAACAGTGTATCAGTGTCCCTGTTTTCCCAGATCCCCTCCAACATACCGCATTATCTTTTCCTGTCATTCTAGCCAATCTGACAGGTGTGTAGTGGGTATCTCAGAGTTGTCTTAATTTGCATTTCTCTGATCAATAATGACTTGGAGCATCTTTTCATGTGGCTAGAAATAGTTTCAATTTCTTCATCTGAGAATTGTGTGTTCATATCCTTTGACCATTTATCAATTGGCAAATGGCTTGATTTCTTATAAATTAGAGTCAATTCTCTCTATATTTTGGAAATGAGGCCTTTAGCAGAACCTTTGTCCATCTTGTATTTTTAACACTGGTGTTTTGTGTTATTCAGTAACTTCATGTCATGGTCTGGTTCCAAATATGAACTCTACTCCTTTGTTTCCACAATGGCTTAAAATAAACATTTCCAAAAAAAAAAAAGAAGAAAAACAACTAAAAACATTTTTAAAGTAGTTTCAATGATGCCATCCAGGAAAATATAATTGTAAACAGAGAGGGCCCAGTTAGGTGACTACAGTGAGAAGATTTAGGCAGCAATCCTTTAAGGTATTATTATTAATCCCATTTTACAGTTGAGGAAACTGGGGCAGAGCTTAGGAGACACTTGCCCAGTGTACACAGCTAGGAAGTATCTGAGGTCACATTTGAACTCATCTTTCTGAACCCAGACCTGGCACTCTAACCACTGAAGCACCAGCCAATACTGACATAGCGCTTTAAGATTTGCTAGTCTCATTATACAAGTTATCTTGTCAAGAAATGGGTTCTCTGCTTCTCCCCACTGTATAAAGATAGGAAAAATGAACCTCAGAGAAATGATTTGCCCAGGATCCCACACGGAGTATAGATGTATAATAATATCAAGCCCAGGCCTTCCTGACACCAAATCTAACACGGTAGACACCAGGCCATGTTGCTGACCTCCAAGATCAGTGCTGGCACCAGTTCTCTGAGCTTTCCCCTCACCTCTAATTTGGAGTACACCATCAGACCCCCACAAGGTTTCCTGGGAAAATTCTGAGACAACATGAGAAAACCACTCAAGCTCCCCTTGAACAAAGAAGAGCCCTGCCTTTTCACGGGTCTGCTGGTTTCCGATATAACACGATAATAGAGGAGCTACATTAGAACAAGCATTTATTAAGCACTTACTATGAGCAAAACACTAGGCTGGGTAGGCCAGGAGAAAAACATCTGGTCCCTGCCTTGCTGGAACTTCCAATCTAGTAATAATAGTTACTGTTTATGAGTACAAAAAGCTTCAAACTGGCCCCTTAAGGCAGGAAGCATTAGTGTTGCCATTGAATGACAGGGAAACTGAGGCTCAGAGATTAAGTGCCTTGTCAGGGTCAGGCCAAGCTAATAAGCTGCACAGCACTTATGGTAGCCTGATGTTTTTCGAATTCAAAGGGATTCTTATTCTTGGGGTGGGGATCAGTGTTTACCGCCCCCCCAAAGAATGACTTTCTAAAGAGAGCTACATATGAAAGAACCAGTCATCTAGGGACATAAGCACCTGCCTTGGAAGGGTCCTCAGGAGTCCAGTCCATAACAGGCTTTTCCAATCTCCCTCTCTGATAGAGCTGGGGAGAAAAAGGAGACGCGGGACTGAGTGAGTATTCGAGGGCCAGTGGCAGACTCTCAAATCTCCAAACCTCTATAAAGCTCTAAAAATAAGGAGGCTCTCGAAACGTCCAACTGGCCGGCAGCAACATTCAAAATAGAGCTGAGAGAAACCGCAATTCCTTGTAGGTTTTTTTTTTTTAAGTTTTGGCTTTGCTAATGTAGGGGACGTGCATCTTCCCATCTCCAAGAGGCACGGTGGGGCTCAGGGGAAAGAAACTTAGGAAAACTCATTCATTTGGAGCCTGGGCTCTAAAGGAAAAGAATTACAGATGAGCTTTGGAAGACTGCCCAAGTAGAAGTGTGAGAAGAACTTCTTTTGGGCCCCAGACCACAGACTGAGTGGATTCCTAGGCCCAGGCCCCAAGACACACACTTCAAGGTCAGACAGCAGCTAGCTCAGACCACACATTGGTTATGTGAATTCCCCTGAACCAGCTCGGCTCTTCCCGTCTTTCACAGCATTGTGAAGGCTGCAGATCCTTCTCCAGTAACCGAAGCGCCCAAGCTGGGCTTGCCAGCGGAGACCCCACCGGACAACCACAAGCGTCTGACTGCATTTAACTGGGCCCGATGGTTTCCTTGGCTCACACTGGTTATGATAATAATCATTGATATTGATACGATGCTTATGGGTTTCCAAAATACTTGCGTGCTGTAACTCATTCCAAACTCATGGTTACCAGATGAGGTAGGTACCCAAGTCTTTGTGCCTCTTCCCATTATCCCACATGCCTCGAGGGTGAACAATCTGAGTCTTTGTGAGAGAATAAACCCAGAAATGTAAATGAGGGGGTCTTGCCTTGAGATCAATGCCATACATACCCCCCTTAAGGCACACGTGTAGTTTGAGAGGGTGAGACCTTCAGGTTACTCAAACAACTAATTTTACTGACTTCTTCCTCCTGCTTAATTGACCATTTTGATGACCAGAATTAACCAAATGTCTTGGGGCCAATTCAAAAATAATCACTAGCATTCATAGAAAGCATGAAGGTTTTCAAAGTGCACGCTCATTCTCTCAGATAACTATATATATATATATATATATATATATATATATATATACACACACAAAGAGAGAGAGAGAGAGATATTACACACACACATATATATACAATCTATATCTATATACATATATATATATATATATAGCTATAGTTATAGGTATCATTTGATCTTAACAACCACCCTATGAGATAGGTGATATTATTATTCACATTTCTGATAAGGAAACTGAGGCAAACAAAACAGGGTAAAGTGACTTGCCCAGAGTCTCACAGCTAACGAGTATCTGAGACTGAATTTGAACTCAGGCCTTCCTGACTCCAGAGCCCCCCCTTTCTCTACTGTGCCACTTGCAGAAGCCCACTGCCCATCATTTTGTCCCCCTCTCTCTTGCTCCAAATACTAAACAGCTCTTTTAAGACAAAGTAAGTTTTTTTTTTTGAAGTTGTGCTCAGGAGCTGGTCATGGACTGATATCAATGGCAAATGAGGAGCAACCCTAGTGCCCACTCGCAGATACCCTTGTGGTGTCAAGAGACCCCAGGGCAGATGGACAGGTGCCAGACAAGGGTTCCACAGGAAGGTCGGGCATGCAGACAAGCCACTGGAATTTTGGAGGATGCTCATGCTAATCTCCTTACCTGAAAATTCTCCCACTTCTTTCCCATGTCTGTGTTCAGAGAGAGAGCATCTAGCCCAACCTCTCCCTTTACAGATGACATAAGTGAGCCCCGAGAGGCAGAGGGACTTGGCCAATGTCCCGTAAGAGTCTCACAAAACACCCAGCAAATGGTCAGCCGACCTTGGCTTCAAACCCACTGAGAGGAGATATCCTGGATCACCCACTTTAAGTTTTTCCTAAGAGTAAATCTAGATCCGGTTCTCTACTACTTCAATCCCTCCTTCATAATCCACTCCTGTGGCCCAGCAGACTGAGCGGAGTAATATCTTTTGCACAGTTCCTCTTGGTCTTGTGCTTCTGAGGCCTGCGGTGAGAGCCTAGAGAAGGTGGGCCCAACACTCAGAGCTTCCTGCTTCTCACCCCACCTCCCTCTAGGCCTCAGCTAGGATCCCAGTGTTCTGCCAGAAGCTTACCCTGAACCCCCCTTTATGTTGCTGCCCCCCTCCACATTTTGTTAGGGCCATGGTGTTTGCATGTTGTCTCCCCATCGGGCAGTGAGCTCTTTGACAGTGGGGACTGCTTCTTTGGCCTTTCTTTGGGTGCCCTTCACTTGGCACAAAATTGTTAAGTGATTGCCCGCCTCTCAGACCCACCTGCAGATGAGCTGCTGACCTGAAAGGGATGGAATCACAGATCTGGACCAAACCAGAGCAAGCTTATACGACACCCCTCACAGAGCTATTGGGAAGATCAAATGAGATCACATGTGTAGTGCTTCGCAAAGGGCCATTCTCATTATTCTCTCTTGAGTTTTGTTGGACATCCACATGGTCTCGGCAGCTAGACCGACAGGGACCGTAGCTTCTTTGGCATAACCACTGGCTACCGAGAACAGATGGCCAAGTAGCCGAGGATCACACGTCACCCTGCTGGACAGGGTCTCCCTTGGAAGAAGGCACGGTATCGTTGGGTAGGATTTTCTGTACATCTCCACCCATCAATCCTTTTGGCCCAAACCCTACCCCAGCCATAAGGATTTGACAAAGTACCTCCCACCCCCAACTCCATCTATAATTCGTGAAATTTGCAAGGAAATGGCCACATGTGAATGACTGGATTGCTCTCTCGGTAGGATGTGCTTTTTTAATATCTCCTCACAATTTCACGCCTCTTTTTTGACCCCGGGTCTCTTTATCGCTCAACCTGAACATGCAAAGAGCTACCAGGAAGCACAGGAAACTCCTTGGCTTTCTCTGGAGGATAGGTGGATTTTTCTAAGTTCTCCAAGTTGCCGTCTGTGTCATCTCACCTCTTCTATTTCCTCCGTGTACCCACTCATAGTCACACACCCCAACCCTTTTTCTTATCCTGAGGCCCGAGGCATCAGGATCTGAAGAACAGTATGTGCATCTTCAATTATTTCCTTGGCACTGCATTGCGCCTGCAGCGACATTTTTAGCCAAATAATGTGATTCACAGTCCAGGAACTTACCTAAAGGGCAAGTTTTAACAAACTTGAAACTCATCAGGATTTGGCAAAGTCTGTGTGGCTCAGCTTTGTACAAGTTATGAAATCTCATGTTTTTGAGAATAGATCATTTTTAAAAAACAGACTTATCCCTGGCTTTTCCATTGTGCAACATTAAAAATTCACAAGAAGCGGACCTATTATTGGGAACTAGAAAGCTTACAACACAAAGTGATTTTTTTTCTTCTATAAACAACCCCCTCCAAAAAAATTATTTCTATAAATACATACATATACATATAGAGAGTATGTATGTGTACACACATGCTCAATATCATATATATGTATATTTACATATGTGTTCATGTTGTAAAGTCATTTGAAATATGTCATTGCTGCTCTCAGAGATGATCCTAAGAGAAATCGGATGCCAGAAGATTCCTCCGGGTGTTCAACAAATAAGGTTGAATCTGTCTTCCTGCTGGGAAAGGAACAGCCAGCTGGATGTGGGACTGGGAAGTGGGCTATCAATACATTGCCTCGTGGTAGAAATGGACTTCCTTTTTGCCAAGAACCTGAAATTGCAAAGTGCTTCTATTATCCATGGACGTACGGAAAAATAATAACATGATTTTGCACATGACCAATGATGACGGGCACAAAAAGGGAAGTAAGGGGTATATATGTGTTTATATACTCTACAAATGTGTGTGTTTGTGCATTTCATGAAGAGGGCTGGTGGAAGGAGGAAATCTACAATCACAAAAGGCGATAGGATAGTCATGGAATAAGAGCAACAAGCCGACAGACAAACAACCCAAGTATTTCGCTGGGATCCAAGGAAGGTAAAAAAGACCTAGAGGAGGGTCTCCATCACATTGCTTAGATCCTTGATAGGGGGTTAGGGAAAGACGGGAACAAGAATGGCACAGGAAGAGGGATTGTGGATGGGTTTATGACCTTTCCCAATGAAAGAAATGCTTCCCCAAAAAAAGAAGACGGGAAGAAAACAAGCATTGTTTTGAATTGAATTGAATAAGCATCTACTATGTGTCAGGCTCATGAGGGACAGTGAGGTGGCTCTTCGGTGCATAGAGCACTAACCCTAGAGATAGGAGAATCTGAGTTCAAATGCAGCCTCAGACACTGACTAACTGGGTGACCCTGGGCAAGTCACTTATCCCTGTTTGCCTCCGTTTCCTCATCTGTAGGAAATGGCAAAGACTCCGGTATCTCTGCCAAGAAAACCCCAAATGGGGTCTCAACTAAACCAGTGAACAGCAACAAATGTGCCTGGCACTATGCTAAACACTTTACAATTATTCTCATTTGATCTTTACAACCATCTTGGGAAGTAGATACTATTATTATTCCAATTTTACAGTGAGGAAACCAAGGCAGACAGAAGTGAAGTGACTTACTCAGTCACCCAGCTCGGAAGTGAGCCAAGTCAAATTTGAATTCGAGTCCTTCTGACTACAGGCCCTGTGATCTGCCCACTGTACCACCCAGGTGAAAAGGGCCTGGATCCCGGAGAGTGCTGAAGTTCATGCTTCTCCGAAGACTGCTACTGTCTGTCGTGGGCTGAGGATTCAACCTCACAGAATGTGGCAGCAAATCAAAGCTCTCCCTGTGTTCTCTCTCACCTCAGTAATGGCCTGGGCCTTTATTGTTTATGTCCGGTTCTCCTGGTTAAGCCAACTGTGATCTTTCCTCCCTCTGAGCTTTTTTAACATTCACGCTTACACTGCTCTTATCAGTCAGTGGTCGGTCACATGTAAGCCACACATTCAGCTCTAGTCAATTTGAGAGACTTCTTACTAAGCATCGACTATGTATAAGACTCTGTGCTAAATGCTGGGGGTGTAGGGGAGGTGAAAACAAAATAGTCTCTGCCCTCCAAGAGCTCACATGAGGGGAAAAGGCACCGATGCTGGGAGGGGGGAGGCAAAGGCAGAAAGCAAGAGGTGACACCTGAGCTGTGCTCTTAAGGAGGCTAAGGGCCCTCTGAGGAAATGGTCCTTACTGCTTTAAGATGGAATTTGATAGCATGTCCAGGGGAAGGCCACTAGCATCCGTTGAAGGCTCAGGGACCATTTAGCCAACAGAAGAAAAGACTGATGGGGTAGGCAGGGGAGGACATGTGTGCAAGATAGTCATCCTCAAGTATCTGAAGGACAATCATCTAAAAGGGAGATTGTTCTGCTCGACCCCACACAGCAGAACTAGGAATGATGGGAAAAATGGAAGAAGCAGCTTTCAGCTCAACGCAAAGACAAACTTGGGAAGCGTAATGGCCTGCCCCATGAGGACAAAGTATCTCCTCCCTGGAGGTCTTCAAACAAATGTGGGAGTCCATTCTTGTTGAAGAAGGGTTTTTTTTTTTTTTTGGTACAGGTTGGACTAGGGTCCTAGAAAGTCCTTTCCAATCTATCCTTTGAACTCTTTAATCCATCTAAGCCTTGCTTTACCAAGAGACCGAGTTTCCTGAGGGGAGAGCACGCCTTTTTGTCTTCCACTTCTCAGAAGATTCAGCATACAGTAGGCGCTGATTCGTTCATTTGTCACATCCTCACGGTGTTCTAGGGAAAGTCAAACTTTTCTTGTGTCACCCTCCTGTTACCTTCCTATTACCTTGAACCTCAAACTCTTCCTGGAAGCTAAGAATGAATAGTTTCTCATAAGTCACATGCAGAATGATGAGATCACTTTGATAAACATGACCCAGGAGACTATTTATTCTTGTTTTGGGAGGGAGCTTCAAAAATGACACCATTCTAAGTGGCGGCCCACTTGACCTCTCCCTCTTGCATGCAGATAAGAATGTTCCTCCTGTCAGGGGTTGTATCTGTTCTGACTCCCAGAACTTACCTGCTTCAAACAGGTTCTTTGTTTCTGCACCAACAATGAAGCTACCACAATGGCATTGAGCATGATTAAAGTGACGGGGATGATGATAAAGAGAAGCCAGCTATCATCGTCTCGTTGCTCTAGAAACAAAAACAACAAATGAAGATTAGATGTTGGGCTTTGTTTTAAGAAATTCTGAAAGGTGGGGCAGAGCTAAGATGGGAGGGTGGCTCCACCTGCCCATCATCTGACATATTTTCAAGGATAGAGCTGAAATCATCAGAGCAAAAAATTGAGAGCAGGCTACATGTGGCCAGCCACCTACATGGGGTTCCACTGTTCCTTTAGGCCAGGGCCTTGCTACATGGACCATGCAGTTTGCTGAACTGAAACAGCATCAGCTGTTTAGTTCATTTGGGAAAAAATATCACCCCAAATACAGTTCTCCCAAAAGCCTTTGCTTCATCTGCCTATTAATTCTCTGGCTTGGTGTCAATTTTTATAAATTGACCTTGTGACTTTATGTAATCATCTCAAAGTAATGAAATGCAAGGCCCACTGGCACTGGATAAATAGGTTCAGTGTTTCTCTTAAAGTCCATTAAAAAAAAAGAGAAAACAAGTCAGATGCTTGAATTAGCTCCAAATTATTTTGTGAACTGTCCAAGGAAACAGCATGACAAGGTTGCCATGGTTTAGTGATTCCAGAGAAATCGGAGTTTTGAATGGCATAGATGGTAATAAGAATGGGCTAGACCAAACAGGCCAAGTTCAGCATAATCACTCCCCATTCCCAAATCTACACCCACCTCTTGACAGAACACCTCCAAATCCAATGAGATTGAGCAGCACTCTCCTTATTCCAACTTGCCTCACACCAAAAACAAACTAACCTGTCTAAAGTCTGCTACAATCCACCCTCTGCTAGGGAATCAAAAAAAAAAAATCATGAGCATCTTGAGAAGTAGGATTATACAGCAGCTATAACGTTAGCATCCCATCCCTGCCACGGTCTAGCCGTGTGACCCTGGGTAAGTGAAGCCACCTCTTCCTGCTTCAGTTTGCTCATGTCTAAAATGGGAACAATACTACCTATAGTATCTCAGTCCCAGAGTAGCTGAGAGGTTCAAAGAAGATCACAAATACACTGCTTTAAACACCTTAATGTGCTAAGCACCAACTACTACTGCTGCAACTGTTGCTGCTACTGCTACTACTAGTAACAGTTAGTCATAATGATTGGAGGCCCTTCACCCCAACAAGGATACACATTTGAAGAACTGCCCTAAAAGGCAAAGGAGTGGCAATCGTAGACTCTTTGGGGAGTAGGTCTCTCTAGCCTAAGTTCCCTGGTTAAGGCCAACTTTAATTTTTAAAAGAAAAAAAAATCTCTCTCTTCGCCTAAATCCAATGGACGTTTCCACAAGAATTATGATGAAGAAAAACAAGCAAAGTAGATGTCCATTGATTGGAGAACGGCTAAATAAGTTGTGTATATGCATAGGATGGAAGATGGCTACCCTATTAATAAAGGAGGAACATTATGAATAGAAATGCCTAGGAAGACTGACATGAACTAATGCAGAATGAGGTAAGTAGAAGCAGGAAAACAAAATACACAATGATTACAACTGTATAAATGAAGATAAAATAACCCCAAACTCAGCATTATATCATTAAAAAGACTAAGCTGGTCTTCAAAGAAGAAAAGAAAAACAAATGCACTTCCACTCTTCTTGGGAGAGGTGGGGAACTCTGGATGTGAAACACTGCATGCACTGTCAGACTAGGTTGATGTGTCGGTTAGTTTTGATGATCTGCACTCTGGTTTTGCTGTTCTTTGTTGTAAGGAAAGACTTACAGTGTAGAGGAAGAATGTATGCAAAAATAAAAACGATGTACAAATACCGGAGATCAAATAAAGTTGTCTATAGAATCATTTATAAAGAAGCACTAAGGACTAAGAGGCAGAAGCTCAGCAGAGAAATCATTCCTTTTGTCAATAATCCCAAACTCTCTAAAGTTATTACAAGAGTGTCAGTCCAGCCCCCTTTGGCTACTGATGAACCAATAATAACGGTAATGGGATGAACTCATTATCTACCCATAAACCCTCTGGCCAAAGTCAAGAATTTCTAGTCCCAGGCCAGGGAAGCCCAAGGGATTTCTCTCAAAGCACCAGTTCCTTGTTTCATCAATGGATGAATTTGCTGCCTTGGTTTAGAACAATTAGCCAACTTGAGCAATTCAAACATTTGACTTGCTTTTTTTCAGAGATCACCAATTTTGGCAAAGTAAATCCTACAGGCCTAACCACAGCTGCTCTAGGATTTAGCAGATGATCTTTAAGATTTACTAGGGCCATAACAAATCATCACTGCATCCAATCGGTTTCTCTAAACTCAACATGGCTGGCCCAGCCTGGGGCTGTACTCCAAATATTTAAGGTTTGGGGCTGAGCTACCAAAACTCATGCTCTGGTACAACAGTTTTCTTTATTTTTTTTGCTGAAGCACTTGGGTTTAAATGACTTGTCCAGGTAGGAAGTATTAAGTGTCTGAGTTTGGATTTGAACTCAGGTCCTTCTGACTTCAGGGCCAATGTTCTATCCATTGCGCCACCTAGCTGCCCCTACGACAGCTTTCAATACTACGGTCAGTTCCAGTCTACTCCAAAGAAAATACCCAATAGGATACATGTGAAAATAATAAGGAAATATCAAAACATATATAATCAACACATAAAATTCATACACATTATCTCAATCTGAAAATAGGACTGGAATGAACTAAGAAGACTGGATTCAAATAAAGGTGCTAGTTGCCAATACTAGTATGACCAGGGTCTAGACACGGTGCTGTGCACATGATAGATCCCCAATAAAAACTTGCTTGGTTGATGGATGAATTTGCTTCCTTGATTTAGGACAATTAACCAAGAATCCTCTTAATTCTATGATATAGCAAAAAAAAATGGATTGATGTGTCTTCCCAGAGTTTTAGGGTTTTCTCCCCATTATTCTCCCTGATATCCTACCTTCTAAGCACTGCTGGGAGCTCCATTCACTCCAAAACCCTTCATTGGCACAGTAAATATTCACTTTGTCTCTGACCCAGATGCAGAATCTTCTACTTCCATTTGATTTTTGCAGGGTGATCATTTCTTTTTCTGTCGATCTGGACTGAAATGCAAGAAAACAAGCCGGGGTGCTTTGATCCCATAGCCCAAAACACTTGGCCTGATATGGAGACTTGGCTCTGATAAGCTCACTGAAGGAATCTTCCACACATATGTCATTGGCTAGCTCTGGCAACCTAACTGGGAACCACAAAATAAATATTTTTAATATATTTATAAATTATGATCACAGCTGCCCCAGGATGAGTATTGATGTGTAATCATTTAAAAATGTTTACTGAGGGGGAAAAAAGAAGACAAGCGTCTCAGATGGAAACTGGAGTTAGGAAATGGGGGAAAATTTCATGGAAATGAGTAAATCTCAAAGATCCTGATGGTGGCTCAAAGGGTCACATATCTGGAATCCCTTAGGGTTGACAATTTGAATTAATGGGCACGGAAGGGATTTATTTGCCTTTTGGCATATTCATGGTGTTCAGGAATCATCCCAGGTGAGGGATGAACGCCTTTTTTTCCTTCTGTGTCCGGAGTGCTACCACAGGCCAGAGATTCTGCTTGTGAGACTGTGGCCTTCATTTGCATTTCTAAGAGCCAGAAATCAGCCTCACCCAAATAACACATTTTTCTAATTTAATATGGCTGCTCCCATGAGGCAGGGACAGGAGTGGGAAGGGAATCAGAAGAAAGACATAGCTCTGACATTAATTCATGATAGGACCTTAAGATGAGCACCTTCCCTTCTCTGTCTCAGTTTCTCCATCTGCACAATGATGGGCTTAGATCAGAGCAATAGCTCCTACGTATTCATTGTTCTGACCATAAATTGGATGTCAGGGTGGCTTAAGATAGGAATTCAAACTGGTAGTAGATACTTCCTAAATGTCAGGTCCTGGGCAAGTCCCTTTACCCTGCTTGCCTCAGTTTTCTTATCTGTAAAGTGAGCTGGAGAAACACATGGCAAACCACTCCAGAATCTCTGCTAAGAAAACCCCAAATTGGGCCACAGAGAGTCAGACATGGCTGAAATAACTCCACATCAACACTGGTACCAGTTTAGGGAGAAGAAAGAAATTTATGTCAAACTTTTATTTATACATATATGCACAGAATCATAGGTCTAGAGCTTAAAGTACATCAGAGTCCATGTTGGTCAACCCCTTCATTTTACAGATGAGGAAACTGAGGCACAGAGTGGTAACGTGACTTGTCCAAGATCACATAGAGAGTAAATGTCTAAGTAGGAGTTGAGCCCCAGTCCTCAGACTCCAGAGATAATACTTCTTCCATTGTACCAACAAAAACTGATAAGCCAGTGCAGCTTCAGTGTGTTAGTACTGGGAACAAAAACTTTATATCCCTATAGCTGGGATCCTCAGTCCTGGGAAGGGTTCCTGTCTGGCCAGTATGTTAGAGAACATTCATTAGGTACCTACTATGTGCTAGTCGCTGAGATACAAAAAAAGGTAAAAGATGGTTCCTGTTCTTAAAAAGTTCACAGCACACATATAACTCTATACAAACAAGCTAGAGAGATAATTACTGGAAGGAAACAGCAGGCTCTTATTTCTCCTACCTAATAACAGTTTATATTAAATATAGATTATGACAAGCGGCAAGGCAGTAATGGATACAGATCCCACCTCAGAGCCAAACCCGAATTTGTAGACTTTAAAACCTTTTCCTCGGGCTGGCACCCCAACTGATGCCCCTGGGATCTAGCAACTGTCCCTGCCTACAAAGTCGTCTTCTAACAGCATTAGTGGGGGGCAGTGTCTTCAGTGACACTCCTTCATACCAATGAAAGCACAGATCTGGGTCAGACAAAAACAGACTCATTTATTACCACCCAGGAAGCATCATCTTCTTGGAACTGAACTTCATATGTCAGGCAATGAGAGGGGACGGGTCCCTCGGGTGGCTTCCACTCCAGGTGAAGCTCTTCAGGGTTCCTCTGAGTCAGATTTAGCTGTTCAGGGGGAGAAGGTTTCACTGAAAAGCAAAAGAGAAGCCATGAGCCCCCAGATCACTTCCAGTTCAGAGTAGCCATGTTGCCATTGGAAAGGGGGCACGGTGTCCAGTGGCCCACCGTGCCAAACCTGCTGCTTCTGAATGAGTAGCAAGGCAGTACCTACCCTTGCCTCTACCCAGATTGCCTTGCTGGAAGGCTAAATGCTAAGAGGGCCTGATGCTGGGACACTGGACACTGGGAGCTTCCTTTTCAATAACCAGGGCCATGTAAACAGGCTGGCCATATTCCAATTCAGGCCCTTAGGTCATCATAGAAAGGCCAAAGTTTGACTATCTGCTTCTGGAGTTTGGGATTCCAGGATTCCCCAACTGTTGCATTGCTGACCACGCTGCGATTCGGCATATCTGGGCACGTGGGTTAAAGCATAGTAGGATAATTCACTTCTTTGCAACCAGGAAAACTGTAGGCTTCCTGCTTTGTTCCCACATGGGAAAATTCAGAAAGGGCTTTTCCAAAAACACAGATTGATTATGGTTATTTGGCAGAAGAGAAGGAGATCAGATAAGGACTGCTGCCCTGATAAGCACAGCCTTTGAGTGGAAAGCACTACGGTGGGGGGAGGGGGGGGAGATGCTGAAAATGGAGGGATGATTCTCTTCCTCCTATGCCAGACTTCAAAAACGGGACACGACTGTCATTTGGGTGTATACTCAGAGAAGAAGCAAAGGATGTACTGACTGGAAAGTGGGTGCTGACTATTTCACCATGGGTGGTTCCTCATGGGAAAGTTGTGTGAAGACTGGCCATACAGGACCATGCTGGTCGGCCTCTAATTAGTTCTTAGACAAGACTGAAATTTGGGGTGGGGGGAGGCTCCCTGCCAATTGAGTCTTTTCAGGCTGGAGATCTTTAGCAAATGTGAAGGCCAACATCTCCAGAGGACTCATGACGAAACAGAGAGAAGTGACAGCCACAGGATCAGAAAGACACACGGTTTGGAAATGGCCATTGAAGGAATCTCTTTTGCTTGACCATAAATATGTTAGAAGGGCTCAGTTTTTTGCAATTGGAGGGGTAAATGAGAGGGAGAAAAAAAGATTTTTGTCAAATGAAAAAATATTAGCTTAAATTTTGAAAAACGTAAAAAGAAAAACTTGAGCAGAGTCTTAAATATGACTATGAAATCCCAGAGCAGATTGTTCCCCTGAATTCATCTAAGTTGGGTTTTATTTGTTGAAATGATGCCTTCTGTTTGGTGACCAAATCTGGGGGAGAGGAGCTGGGATGGAGGGGAGATTAAATAACGAGATAAAAGGCCAATGGAGGCAAAGGGAATCCCAGTGCTAAACTTAAGTGTATCTCCTTTCACAAAATCACACCCAAAGGTCACAGGTTCATAGATTACTGGATAGAAACTTGGAAGGCATCTAATACAATACTCTCATTCATTTTACAAAGGAAGAAAATGAAGCTGCGGCAGGAGGGGGGGAGGATGGGGAGGGTGAGAAGGGGAAAGGAAGTGACTTGCCCAAGACCTCTGTTCCTTCAGGTTGTCACATATGGATTTGTGGCTGCTCAGTCATATCTGACTCTTTATGACCCCATATGAGGTTTTCTTGGCAGAGATATTGGAGTGGTTTGCCATTTACTTCTCGAGCTCATTTTGCAGATGAGGAAACTGAGGCAGATAGGGTGAAGTGAGTTGGCCAGGATCACATAGCTGGGAAGTGACTGAGGCTGGATTTGAACTCAAGAAGATGAAATGTCCTGACTCCAAGCCCTGCACCCTGTGTACTCTGGTGCTCCCTAGCTGCCCAACAACAACAAAATGGATAACCAACTTGTAATAAGTCCCATCTAAAATGGAGTTTCATGTCTCTAGTGCATACACTATTAACTACTATCCCATCCCATATTAATAATACCTAATGGAACATCATTCGTCTAGAGAATAACAAAAGAAATAATTTCACCCCTCGCGTGGAAAACAAAGCAAGGCTGAGTCACAGATGAACACCAGCTACTATAATGCCAGGATCCCTAGAGGCAGGTAAGGGGAAGAGAGCTGGCAAATGTGTTCTAGCCGATTTTCCTCAAGGTTCTTCTTTGGATGACTGGCAGGGCTGAGGCTGTGATGAGGAAGAGTTAGAAAGGATGTGGGACCTTCCCCCTGGGAGAGAAGAAGTAAGCAATGGCTGCAACTGTAGCGCTGCCTGGGAGATGAGATTGCTAGATTTGCTTAACCATTTGTCTCTGTTTCAAAGCAGGATTTAACAGGTAGGTAGGAAATGGAAAGCAACAATGGTGTAAAAAATCAATAAAGCCTTTTAAATGGAATCGAGAAGCTCTCCCTAGGGCCACAGGGTCCAACCTATAATCTGGGGGTTCCGATTAATCACTAAGAATCAAGTGACAAACCATGAGATCAAAATGGATGAAAAATTGCTTTGCTTGCCAGTGGAACCCACCCAGCTCCAAGCAGCTCGACACCTCTGGTCCTGGTGCGTGGGCTATTTCTGTTATTCCTCATTTTAGAACCCTTCTCTACAATAGCATGAAAGCTTCATGAGGCCATAAGGAACAAGTGAGAAGAGAAATGCCCAAATCAAACAGGTGGAAGATTTAATCATTTCTTTGCCTTTACCTATATTTTGAAGTTGAAAAGAAAAGTAGCTGGCCCTCAGAGGAAGGGCTAACGAAGAGCCATTAACACAGATGTTGAAATCTTGATACTCTGCAAGCTCCATGCTTGGAAACTGGCATCCAACATGTCTTCCATTAGATTCTATATAGTCAGCACACTGGACAGCATGATCTAGGCCCTTATACCTAGAAGGGTAAACATGAAGGAAAGCAGGCTGAGACATTATCAAGAAAAAGAACTCTGAAAGGCAATCAAGCTCCGAAGAGAGGACCATTGATGAAACAGAGGGATAAGAGGATCAAGATGACATTAGCATCTTGGGTATGAGCCATGTGTAATTTATTTGTTTGACTTAATTAGGCATACTTGCTACAAAGGAAACTTTGTTTTTCCTTTTGTCCCTCGGTTTTTGTGAAGTAGGGGGGACTTAAATGGTGGGAGGTGGTAAGCAGTAGGGTTGTCAGAAAAGAAGAAGAAAAGCAACAAAAGATGGACATGGGAGAAATCTTTTAATTCACAGAAGTACACAGAAATATAGTCCAAAGACAATGCACAAGCCCCATGGGTTGGCAAATGATATTGAATGTATTCTATAGTTGAAAAATACATCAATGATTGTGGGGACTCAGTGAGGCTGGCACCTGGGCAAGAACTCTGAGTTATCCAGACTAAAAATCAGCCGGGGCTATTGCAATCTCTAGGGAAAATGCAATCAGGAGGAGCAGAGACGCACATGTCCAGCATGTCACCTGGGTAAGGCAGTGCCCACAACAAATATCAATGCAATCACCATTTTAGAGGGATGTAAGGAAGGTTATCTCTTTTTTATTCTATTTTTTTCTTCTGAATTTAAGAAGTAAAACAAGCATTACCATGACAAAGTAGAATAGAAAAAAAAAAGAGAATTATACCTGGTACTGCAGATCTATTACATATGATTTGCTATTCCTTTTAAAAATACAACAAAGTTATGGAGCTTTTACCCCCTCCCTCCCCCTAGAGATGGCTATCATATGTGTGTATGTATGTATAGAGGAGAAGAGAGAAGAGAGGAAAGAGAGAGGGGGGAAGAGAAGGAGAAAGGGAGAGAGGGAGAAAGGGAGAGAGGGATATCAGTTGTTTCTCTGGACACAGCATCTTCCTTCTTAGGACCTTTGTAGTTAATCTAATTACTTATAATAGGCAGAATGACTTGGTTACTCAAACTTTTTCTTTCTTTCTTTCTTTTTTTTTTTTTTTTACAAATTTAATTTTCATTCCACATGAGTCTTTCAAATACTTGAAATCAGCTATCATGTACCCCTTAGTCTTCTATACTTCAAGTTAAATACCCTTAGATTCTTGAACCAATACTCATAAGGTAGCTATATACAAATTACAAGGAGTGGCCTTATATGAGTAGCATGAAACCTTTTCTAAGATACTTGTGATCACAGTCAAAATTATTTGACATCATAAAAGTACATCTCCTGCATAAATGTCCCCACTTTTCCCCCTCTATAAAAACAAGGATTAATTAGTCAATATTGAATCTCAAACTTTTTCTTAAAACTGTTTTGCTTTTACCATTTACAACATTCTCTTGGTTCTGTTCATTTTACGCTTGGTTATTTTGTGCAAGTCTTTCCATGTTTTCCTAAGATCACTGAGCTCATCATTTCTTATAGCATAGTAGTACTGGAACATGACCATATACCACAACTTGTTTAGCCATTCCCCAATTGGCAAGCATCCCCTCAATCTCGGTTTTTTAACTAAGAAACTTTTATATGGTCAGTAAAAATGTGAGTTTTTTGATTTTTATAAGACACTTTCAAAGGATGTCAGCTCTACGTAATATACAGAGCCCAAGTTCCTGTACAACCTTCAACATCCATTCAAGTTTGTATATGGAAATGCTTGTTTAATTTGCTGATTGTTAGATTGGACTTGTTTTTTAAAAGTTTTTTTTTATTAAAAGCTTTTTTTTTATTTTCAAAACATATGCATGGATAATTTTTCAACATTGACCCTTGCAAAACCTTCTGTTCCAAATTTTCCCCTCCTTCTTCCTCATCTCCTGCCCTAGACAGCAAGTAATCTCATATATGTTAAACATGTTAAAATATATGTTAAATAGAATATATATACAAATACATATTCATAAAATTACCTTGCTTCACAAGAAAAAACAGATCAAAAAGGAAAAAATTCGAGCAAACAACAACAAAAAAGAATGAAAAAAAAAACCATGTTGTGGTCCACACTCAGTCCCCACAGTCCTCTCTGGGTTCAGATGGCTCTCTCCATCACTAGACCATTGGAACTGGCCTGAATCATCTCATTGTTGAAGAGAGCCACGTCCATCAGAACTGATTGTATAATCTTGCTGTTGCCGTGAATGATGATCTCCTGGTTCTGCTTATTTCACCGAGCATCAGTTCATTGGATTGCTTTTTTAAAAAAAAATTGGCTTCCCTTACATTTGCATTTAGTTGCCAGACCTCTTAAATGACAGCTTCTCACAGAACCTCTTGCTAATGCCAGATTTTCCCTTCCACTCTATGTTCTGCTTATGACCACACACACACACACAAACCTGCCTGGGAAGCACCGTTTAACCCGGGGCCAAAACCTGCATCATCTTCTCTTGTGCTAAGCATGGCACCAAAGCATTTGTCCAAATCACTGCCAAACACATTCCATAGCATAGAGCCAAGAGCTAAATGCTCTTTAGTGCTGTACTCCAAGCTTTGAGTCTACTCATTTGGCCAGTTCTACATCTCCCCAAGTAGTACACTACTGTCTGCCCCACATCCTGCCATCTTTTCCAGAAAGATCTCTTGAGAAATTCTACAACCTATGTATGCTATCTACAGAATTCTCATCTCCCAGTCTAATCTCCCTGCTATAAAAGGAAATAAGGTTGGTCTAGTGCTATCTGTTATTAGTGAAGCCATGGCAGCTTTCCCTGATCACTGGAGGCTTGTCTATAAATTCAATAACTATCCCTTTATTAATACATTCTGCAACTTTTCCAGCAATAGAAGTCAATTTAAGTTTAATCAGTTTAAGTCAGCCTGAATTCTATCGTTTGTAGAATCTATTCTCTTCCCTTTCCCACAAACCAGAAAATTTGCCCTTCTCCTGACTTTTGCTATTTTCTCCCATTAGTTATGGGGTCAGGAAGAAGCACTAGACCAGTGTTTGGACCTTCTCTACAACTTACAGTCTTAGAAAGATGTCTGGGACATAGAAGTCATTGACTGGGGCCCAGAAATCATATCTGCCAATGAATTATAGTACTTGAAGGTGTAGTTCACAGGGGCCCGCTAACTGGAACTTATCCAGAAGGCCAGCTTCTACTTTTTTACTGCCTTCCTACTCGGCCATCAAATCCTCATTAGCTGGGTGCTGTCCCTGATGTCCCAAAGACCACTCTCCTTTTGAAAGAAAATGAAAGTAAAACAAGGAGTTCAGTATAAATTGAAAATCAGAAATTAAAAATAAACCGACTTCAGCTGGGCCTTGGGGTCTATCCGTCACTGGGTTCCCATATCTTCCTTAATATTGCTCAAACAAACAAACACAAAGGTAAATCCCCAATGCTTTTGGTGATTCTCCACCTCCCCCAGTGTCCAGCTGATTCTGAGCCCTAGCACACCCGACACTATTCATCCGCAGTGATGTCAGACACTGTATTCATCCTCTGTTACACATGCCCTGTGTCCATCTTTTAGCTATTAAAAACTGAAGTCAGTTGAGGAATTCCTTCCATATCTACATCCTTCTCCTTATCTCAACCACTTCTTTTCATCTCATTAAATCTCAAATTAAAAAGCTGCTAACAAATATAAATGCTTTACTCAGACAGTTGAAAAATTCAATGTGATTGTCAATTCATCTGGGACCCTCTAAGTTTGGGGACTGGAAGGGATCACAGCTCATTTACCTCATTCCCCTCGTCTCCCACAGCAAGGTAAACTTAAAGCACCTTCTTGCCATGCATGTCAACCGCAAGCTGAAAGATGATCTTCCCAGGCTGCCCTTGTGACATGGAGGCGTTCAGAAGCTCTTCCTTAACTTGATCCTAAATCTATTGGATGACTCTTTGTTCTGTTCCCCCCACTACCACCTCCCAACAAAGAGTAAGAACAGCTCCTACTCACACCATTTCACAAAGGCACTTTCCTCAGACTAGCCCTGGAGCTGCAGGCATCTCATGACTATTCTGAAGGGTCAAAGAGACCCCAAAACAGCACCAAACCTTGCACAGCTGGTAAGTGATGGCCTACAAAGGTGAACCCAGACCCCATGACTTCAAATCCAGTATTCTTTCCATTGCTTTGGAATTATCTTTTTACTAACAACCCATGATGTACTCTGAGACAGCCAGGCTGCCCCTCAGCCTTCTCTTTCCTAAGTCACATTACCCAGGCTTCCTTTGTCAACAATGGCCAGACTAAGTATCATTGAAAGAAAGGAAAATGGTCCACTACGTGAAAACTTCCTGATTCTTTGATCAGTTCGGGCCGATGACACGTCAGAAGGTGTTCCCAGAAGCTTTTGCTTTTAATGTAATCATACACCACAGGTCACCGTAACATTTGGCATTTTTAAAACCCAGAAATGTAGTGAATCAAAGGACGTTATGTAAATAATAAACATATATTACATAATGGATTATATATAGGCCTTTGAAAGTTGACAGAATTTCCAACAGTAATACCCAGCTACCTCTTGAAATAAAGGGAAATTTTGTGGCCATAGATGATTTCCAGCCTAGAGAGAAAACCTGACTAACTGCTATTGAGTATCCTCTAAAATGTCCAGACTTAGTGATCTACTGCAACCTAGTTAAAGTCCAGACTTCTTACCCTGGCAGTTGACAAAGTGTCCCCCCAATTCTGATTCCAACCTTTTCTTCTAGCCAGCTCTTCCCTTGCTCCCCTTCATTCAAACTCGACTACTTGTCTTTCCCACTCAACATTTCCTCCTTTCCCATTTGTGTGCCACTGTTCTTTCTGTTCCATATAACAATAATCCCCTCACCATCATTTTAAAATCTAGAGAGCCTTTAGCGCCAACCTAAAAAGCTACCTCCTCCCTGAAGGTTCCCTGATTCTTTTCCTTTCCTCAGCTCCACCAATCTAAAAGTCAAAAAGGCATAGAGTTCACTCTGTAAGTATTTGGCCTATGAATGAGCCCATCCTTAACCAGGTAGTCTAGCATTAAGAAGCTGCATCCAGAAGTCAGGAAGCCAGATTCTAAGCTGCCTTTAAATGAACTAGATAATATCAAGTGGGTCTCTTAACTTTTCTAGATGTCACCATTCTTAGTTCCAAATGAAGATGACCATCTGACTCACACCTATCTCACAGATTATTTTGAGAAGATTCTTAAGATAATGGATGCTTACATTAGCATGACATGGTCCCAGCCAGTTTATCTGTACTTGGAGTCATTGAAGACTCCTGTGTTTCGGCAAATTCTGAGTTGGAACAATGGAAAGAGTGCCAGACCTGGACTGGTAGGCCCCACGCCCAACTTATGTGATATGGGGCAAGTCCTTTAACCTTTCTAGGATCATTTACCCGCTTTGTGAAAAGATGACCTTTGAACTCCTTTCCAGCTCTACATCTAGGTTCCTCTGATCTCACTTGTAGCCAGAGGCCTAAAAGAAATATTGAGCTTTATGCCTGGACATGCCTCATGGAGGGGACCTGGGCTACTTGAAAGCTCTGCCAGTGAAGGACAAGTTCTGAAAAGTAATGCACCAACTGGAAAGGCTTGGAATATGGGTCTGGGAAGAATATATCACACTGGGACATATACAGTCTGTCATGTAAATGCCAACTGAGCTAAGTACGGAGCAGCTCGTGACAAGGTTGACCACAGGGAGATACGACTTTCTGAAAGCCATTTGTGAAATGTTCAAGAGACTGAGAGTTGAGTGAGTAGAGAAGGGATCCACACTGATAGCTGCACACCATTAGGGGATGTTTTGCTGAGAAAAGATAAGTCAATATAAGACCTACGTTAAAGTTTCTAAAGGATCTTGTGAGAAAGAGGAGTTAGAGTCATCCTGCTTGGCCCCACAAGGCCAAGATTTAGGAAAAACTTCTTAATGATGAGAATCATCCCAAAGCCAAATGGCTGCCCTTAGAGGTAGAGGGGGAACCTGCAAACAGAAGCTATTAGCCCACAGGACAGGATGGAGTAGGAGGTAATTTTGTTCAGGTATAGGTTGGAGCTCTGGGATTCTATGACCTCCTGGGAGCTCCTAATGCTTTATATGCAAGTTCTCATTAGGACTTCAGGACTCCCATCAGCAGTCCCAAGAATGAATAATGTGACTTGACATGAAAAAGCAGCCTAGATCTTATTACAGAAGCACTGGAGATTCAAATCACCAATCACGATGACTAAAGTAGTGAGGTTTCTATGACCAAAGTGATGTTTTAGTCAAATTCCCATAGCATCTGGCTAATAAGATCTTTTCCCATGGCCACAGAGCAATTATTTTCTAAAGTATGAAACCACTTGAACAAAAGACTGCTTTGTGAAGAGGCTTTGCTGGAACAAAACATGAGAGGTTGCAACATCCATGAAGAGACCTGGCTGGAGGGAGCTGTTAAAGGCCACGGACAAAGAAAGATCCACTGATTAAGTGTGAGGGGCTCATGTAAGACTTCCCGCTACTCCCAGTCCTAGAAAAGAAAGTACCCCAGATCCCCAGGAAAAAAAAAAAAACTCCTTTATGATAATTAAACAAGGGTGAAAGACTTGGTGGGGGGCAGTCTTCCAGCACTCAAGCTTTCAGAAAACAAAAACCTGAATCTTGGAGGGTTTTCCTCTACCACTCCCCAATCCCCTCATGGAGCAGCTCACAATATGAAATTGGATCTTTACTGAAAAAAAGAGTAGAAAATCCCTTTGAAACTGGGCTAAAGGGGCAGCTAGGTGGCGCACTGGATAGAGCACCAGCCCTGAAGTCAGGAGGACCCGAGTTCAAATGTGATCTTAGACAGTTAACACTTCCTGGTGGTGTGACTCTGGGCAAGTCACTTAACCCCAATTGCCTCAGGGGAAAAAGAGAAAAGAAAAGAAACTGGGCCAAGTCACCAGCTAACAAGAAGTGACTGAAGCAGACATTGAGACTGTTAGATTCCTTTAATGCATAATTATTAAAATGGCAGCCCAACAGGCACATGCTTGGACAGGGACAAGGGAGACTTGGGGGACCTGAGTTCAGACCCGCTGGGTGATGCTGAGTGATCTCCTCATAGCCCAGTTTCTCATTTGAATGATGAAAGATAAGGATAATGGTACTTATTGAAATCCTACCCTTCCTTTAAAGCCCAATTCAACTGCCCCTTGTTTAAGGAAGCCTTCCCTCTCCCCTCATTAAGTAAAGCTCTAGATCTCCTGGATCAACTGAGACCATTTTTGTTGAGTGCTTAGCACAGTGCCTGGCACATAATAGGCTCTTGTTCCCTTTCCCCTTTCCCCTTCCTTTGTCCCTCCTCAGACCATCTTTTTTCACTTTTATAACAATTATTGTAAACTATGGTCATCTATGTTCCCAACTAAAATCATTCTCTAATATCTCACCTCCCCTAAAGTCTCACTTCTAACACCTAACTAACCCCTTCTGATATCTCACCTCCCCTAAAGTCTCACAAATGAAGTAAAAGAGAAGCTCTGGTAGGGCCTGTCAAGCTGTAGTCTTGGCTTGGTGATGATGGTATGGTACAATGAATTTGGAGTTGAGACCCTCGGTTCAAATCCTGCCTTTGTCACTTAGCAGGTGTGGCCCAAACTAAATCTCAACCTGCCTGGGCTCCACTTTTCTGATTTACAACATAAGGAGGCTGCACTCAAGCTCTTCCAATTCAGATATTCTAGAGATCTAGGGTTACGTGCTTGTCTAAAGACTAATTGGAATGAGGCTCCTTGTTGTGGGGACAGGCCCTTTGGTGATGAATGTCTTTGGCCCAGTGACCAAGAAAAACCATTGACTAAAGCAAGAGGAGCCCTATTGATCTATGGAAGGAAGGAAGGAAAGTAGGAAGGTGGCTCTCCTCTAATAACCTCAGACTATAGGGAATCACTTGTGGAGAGCTTGGCTATACCAGGGAGCAAAAATTAGGTCTCAGCTAAACTTTGTGTCTAACTCTAGGCCCAACACAGTATGTTGCCTAACACAGGTGCCTAAGGGTTTACTTCATTATTCCCAATCCCACTGGGACATGAAGAAAATCCAAGGATATTAGAAGCAAAAGGGATCTAGTTCAGCGTCTCCTTGTACAGATAAGGTAGCAAGCTCAGAGAGGGGGAGTAACCAAGCAACATTTTAGTTCTTTCTGGTTTACAAAGTGCTTTAGGATTGTCACGATGACCCCAAGTAGCAGGCGTTATGATCACATTTATTTTACAGATGCAGAAACTCATACCCACAAGGCATTAGATGACTTGTTCAAGATCGTACAACTAGTAATTGTCTGAGTCAGGATTCAGAGTCCGAAGAAAGGAAGTCATGTATAACTGAACCCATGGGGGTTGATGAGGTCATCAAGTGAGAATGTGTAGAGAGAAGACATTCCCAGCACAGAGCCTCGGAGAACACTCACAGTTACTTAGCCTGGAATGGATGATGAGCCAGCAAAGGCCACTGAGGAGTGGTCAGGGAGCTAGGAAGAGAGCCAGGAGAAAGCAATGTCTGGAAAATCCCAAGCATAGAAATTACTCAGCAGGAAAAAGTGGTGAGCAGTGTCAAGTGCTATGGAGATGACACCGAGGAGAAGTGATGTGAAAAAAAACATTAGACTAGGCAAAAAAAAGTCACCAAACTTTGGAGAAACCAGTCTCAATAAAGTGAGGTGGTCAGAAGTCATCTTTCAAGGGGTGAAAAGTGAGGGAAGAGGAAGAAATGGAGCAAGAGTCTAGTTTGGTTGTGGAAGGAATGAAAGGTTGGACCATGATAGGAGCAAAGAATAGGGTCAAGGAAGAGTTTAGATTGTTTTAGAAGAGTAAAAGCCTGGATTTGTTTGTAGGCATCAAGGCATGAGCCAATGAATAGGAATCATTGAAGATAAGGGAGGGGGGATTCTTAGGGGGCCAATCTATGAAAGGAGCCAAGAGGGGATAGGATCAATGGGATACATGCAGGCCATGACCTTGAGAAGGGCAACTTCTGCAAATGCCGGAGTAAAGGAGAGAAATGGGGATGATGTCAAGGGACTCCGAGAAGCAGAAGAAAGGCAAAGACAGACTCTATTTTCTTAGCCAAGTATGAGGTGAGATCCTCTGCTGAAAGGGTCTAGAAGGTTCAGAAGTGACTCCCTCTTGCCTCTGGGATAAACTATAAACTCCCATTTGTGGTCTTTAAAACTTTTGACAACCCACCCCAAGTCTACTTTTGCAGACTCATTGCACGTTACTCCCCTTTGCACATAGTAAAGTCCAGCCACACCAGTCTTCTTGTTACTGCCAGCCATGACATTTCATGTGCTGTCTCCCTGTCTCTGCACCGACTGTGCCTCCTTGCTAGAAGGCTCTCTCTTCTCCCCTTTGTCTCTCAGAATCTCAAACTACTCTCAAGGCTCAGGTCAAGTGCTACTTATCACACCGGCCTTTCATGATTCTCCCTAACTGCTTTTTATTTCTGTTGTATATAGCTGCTGTGTACTTGTGTGTGTCCACACTGCTCCTCTCTTCCTCCTCCATACTCCTTCCCTCTAGTAGAATGGAAGCTCTCTGAGGGCAGGGACAACATCACGATCCCTAGCATACATTAGGAACTTACTGAATGTCCATTGAATGAATGGATGGATTTAAAGCCAGAATCCTCATAACGCAAAAACCTTTCAGATTATAAATCCATCTATGTAGAAGATACATAAGAAGCTATATCCTTCAGATCATTTAATCCAAAGTTCTTTCTAGAGATGAGAGTTATGGGTCAAGGTTGGGCTCCGACTCCTTCATACAGATCTATTTACAATGATTATTCTAAACACAAAAAAGCACTAACTTTGGATGTAATGTCCGGGCTAGCTGTCTGGAGGTCCTCCAGAAGGGCCTTGGTCTCAGCAGGATTGACACCACGAGAATGGTCAAGAATAGAGTCTAGAGTCTTTATTCTGGCCCAGTCTTGATCTTAGTGCAGGAGGCATGAGAGGCACGACAAAGCTGGTCAAAGATAGAAGGTCTCTCTTGCAGTCCTTCTTAGCCCTTATATACCTCATTGTAATTACATCACTACAGTATACTAAGCATGTGTGAACTACAGAACCATTCCATCACCATGCTAAGTACTAAGTATATATGTGAATTAGAGAACCATTGTCTCATCAATTCCACTGAGTTAAGTACTGAAGTGCTTCTCCAGAGTTCTGGCCCTCTACATTTGGAACTGGGCTCAAATCCCAGCCCCATCACTTCTTACCTGTGTGATTCTAGGCCAGTTACTTCTCTGCTCCAGACCTCAAATACCTCAGCTGTAAAATGAGGGGGTTGAACCATCTGGTTCCTGAGACCCCTTCCAACTGTAGATCTAAGGCCCTATGGCCTATAAATAATTCCAGGCCATTGTGAACCAATGACCCAACAAATAACAAAAGATGACCTCAACTGAATGTCTATTCATAATGTAGAAATCATTTTTGTCCTTTTTTTTCTCTTAAAGAAATCTCAATTAACCAACACTCACCAATAATACAAGTTGTAATTCGCCCCTCTGGGAATTTTTTCTCCTGGTTTCCAAGTGCAGTGTAGAGATTTCCAGTTATAATTGATACACTGCATTTCCTGGATTTTGGTCTCTGGCTCTCCTGCGAAAGGGAAAAATGAGGACCTCTTAGAAGGTTGGAAAGACATTGATGAGTAACTTCAGTAACTCTCTTTAGTCATCCTTCCACCTCACATAACAAGCAACATCATCCAGTAATTTTCCAAATTGTTCCTTGAAGCACCTTCATTTTAATTCAGGCCCATTACATCCAAAACTTCTGGGGATATATATATATATATATATATATATATATATATATATATATATATATATATTAGCTCTAATCTGTGCCCACACAAAGGCTACTAAGTGCATATCGTGCATATCGGACTTTAAAATGTGACATAGCTTAATTTCACCAAAGTACAGGCTCTGGGGGAACATGATTGGTAGGTCTAGGTTTCCAGAAGAATTGAGTGCTGATTTTCCTTCCAGTAAAGTTCAGTGCCCTTCAGCAAGTGTCCCCTATATCACACGAGTCAGTTTAATTAGAGAGGCAACGTGCTAGATGTCAATTCTGCCTCCAGCTCTGTGACTAGCTCTGTGACTCCAGGCAAATCACTTAACCTCTCTTGGAACCTCAGTTTTCTTCCCTATAAAATGCTTACCTCAAGAGGTAGCAAGAGTGGCAGCAGGAAGATCTGGGTTCAAATTCTACCTCTGGGACATACTAACTTCGTAATCCTGGAAAAGTCACCTAAACTCTCCCTTAAGTGCCCCAGGCAACTTTCTAAGACTAAACATTTTCAGAGTTGCCTGTCTCAGTGGAAGAATTTACCAAACCAAGAGTTCCTTAAGCCAATAAAATCTTTATTTCTTATCTCCCTAAGCCATCCCCTACAGAACTGACCTCACTGTTGAGTGTCATAAGAAATGCAGAATGTGAGATTCAGAAATAAATGTATCTGAAGGACAATGTCAGTGTCCAGCATTATCATTCCTTGTACTTCCCAGAAACCATCAGGGTTGGAATAACAAAATGTCGGATGTTCTGCTACCATCCCCTCCTTTTTGGGCCATGTTGCTTCAGAATGACCTGTCTAAGCTGGAAATGCTGTTCAGGCCTCTGGATTTATCAGCTCTTTAGAAGCTACTTAAAGTCTTTATAGGGTACATTCAAGATTACTGGAAGTCTAGGGGGAAAAGCATCCAGGGAATACACCGGGAATGAATGTTTGGTAACTAATAATCAATTTCCATTAGAGCAGGGGTGGGGAGCCTTTTATATGTCAAGGGCCATTTGGAGATTTGTAACATCATTCACAGGCAATACAAAATTATCAACTTATAGAACTCAAGCAACGGGAGGCTGTTGTACCTAGCTTTCAGTTGCTGTTACTTTAGCACGTGATTTCATGGCTTTCTAAGGTCCACAAGCTAGATGTTCCTCACCCCTGTAAAAGAGTAACTGAAGAGCTTCCTGGAGGTAAAGGGCTAAAATCTAACTCTTGTTACAATGACCATTTCATCTGGTTGATGTGGTATATTCTGGTTGATTCAAACTTTTAGATAACTGAGAAAAAAATTAGATGAATTTATTTCCTTGCAACATTTTCTTGCCTGTGACTTCATCATTCTTTGTGCAGGGTGGCTTTATACAAGGCCTAAGAGTCCTAATTCTGAAATAGAGCCGTGACTGCACTGGAGAATATTAGGGCCCTGCACCATTTTGAAAGCACTGGGCCCAGCTGGAAGTCTGTCAACTTTTGATTTTTGTGTATCCCATTTAAATCCCTGGGATAACCCAAAAGACACCTGTTCATGTCTCTGATATGAACAATAATGACAACTGTCTGAGTTGGGATATGGAGATAGGAAACCCATAGGAGAGAGGACTCAGAATGGATGAACTCCCAAGACACTCCCTGGGACTTTAGTTTGTTGGGGTTTTTTTTTAATTACTAGGAACTTGCTTTGTTGTCATTTCCCTCCTTCCCCTAAAAGTCAAAAACTAGAATAAATCCCAGCTAATAGAGGGCCCCTCTATTAAATTCTATTTAATTGAGGCTTTACTCTATATTAAACCTAATTTTAAAATATAGATTATATGTATTATAATAAAATCAAGAAAGATGAGCGTATGGTATGGAAAGAACATTGGCCTGGGAGTTAAGAGTCGTAGTATGAATTATGCCACTGCTTTTTATTGTAATTTTGGACGAGTCAATCACCTTCTCTGGAAAAGGAGAAGGCTGGACTGGATTGGAATCTAAACCATCAAAGAGTCCCCCTTTCTATGATCCTATGACATCTCTAGATCAATAGTGTCAAATGTGTGCAGCCCAAATGAGTTTAAAATTTAATTGGAATATTTAACAAAATAAATAAAACACAGATAATGTTAATATGTCATTTTCCAAGCCACTTTGAGGCCTACCAGGATCCTAATAATGATTCCACGGCCCCAGTCTCCAGGTGGATCTGACCCCACTGAAACACAAGATAACAGCAAAAAGTTCTGAAAGCTTAATCAGAAAAGTCAAGAATATTGCTTCTCTAAGAAAGATGACTTTAGGGAGCAAGGATGATCATTCTTCCAAAGATAGGGTAACGGAGAGGGTATCAAGATCTCCAGGATAATCTCATAAATCCAAGGGAAATCCTTTCCTATCCACCTTGATCCAGCAAGATTTGAATTGAAAGAAAGCTATCTCCTAACCTTGCAAGGGAATCCAGAAAGAAGTCTGTATCCATTTGCTGTGAACATCTGATCCATTTGTACAATGGCCCGTCAGGAGCGTTTGGATTTTTGCTTCAACTCCCTGGTTGAGGTCAAAGCCATCTTCATAATTTAGCTTCTTAGTAATGATGGTCTAATTTGATTTTTTAAAAAATGACACAGTCAAGCTCTGAAGCATCCTTGGAATAAAGAATCATATTAATAAGGCCCTAGAAACCATTCATATCCTGGACAGCTCCCAATTTCTAAGACACCCTATAGCTGTAGCTAGATGATAGCTATCAAAAAAAGATGTCCCAGACACGTTTCTGGCATAGTCCATCCACTATACAGCATGCCAGTCATTGAGAACACATTCAAAAGGCTACAAACCTTTTTATCAGGGGGGAAAATAAGCTTCACAATGCGCCAGATCTTATAACCCTAATTCCACAGAGGGTATCACCACTTAACAAAGTGTATTCTCTCTAGTCACTATCTACTCAATGTACATAAGCAGCTATACATATATATATATATATATATATATATATATATATATATATGACAAGAGACAAATTATATAGGTCATAAAAGGCATAAAGATGTATATAGAGAGATAGATGATAAAGAGATATAAAAACAACAATAAATATATAGATAACAGAACATACACCTGATAGAGATAGCTATGTAAAAATATAGATGATATAGATAATAATAGAATAAATATACAAAAAACATAGCTACAGATACAGACACATAAAAGATGTGTATGGATATGTTCGTGGAGAGATGACAACTTCAGGCATCACATAAAGAGAAGCCAAACAGTAACTGGATAAGAAGAGATAGATCTAAGCAGAGCGGCCCACCCTCCTGGGACGGTAGTCCTTAGCCTGGAATGACTGAACTACCAGGAGGGTAAAGATCGAGAGTGTAACATGCCCCTTTCTCCTCTCCTGCATCCTACATCTCCCACCTCCCTCCAAAGCCCCCATTTTCATTTCTCTGGCAGGTACGACTAAGTTGCAGATTCTATTTTCTTATTCTGAAGTTCCAACCAAGCTCAAAGAAAGCTTTACCATCCATGACTCCCTAAGCAATGTCCAGGTCCAGGTCCCTGTAAAGCAGGACAAACTGGATCTGAAATTGGTTCTCAAGAGAACCCTGACACCCAGAGATCCAGCACCTAAGGGAGCTGGGGAAAACTGCCTGCTGCTGATGGATCACAGACACTTTTAGCAGGACTCCAACTTGGGCCTGGGTTTTGTCACTGCGTGCAGTATTTAATAACCAGTAATGGGGTAGTGGAGAAAAGGCTGACTCAGAGGCAGATAGCCTCCACACAAAGGCCATATCTGCAAACTACTAAAACCACGACTATGGGGCAGTTATTACGTAGTGAATATTCCCAACATCACAAGAAAGCGGACAGGAGGACTATTTCCCATCATGGTAAAAACTAGAACCCACAAGCAGAGACATGATTTTCTTACCTCCCAGTCTTCACTATCAACGTTCCGATATCTTAATTCGTATTGTACTGTACAGTGCTTTAACGTGCCCAACGTTAGAGGGGGTTGCCATTGCAAATTCAGGTGACCTAAAAAGCCAGGATCCACAATCTTCAGATTATGAGGAGGATCCACTGAAAGACAAAGAGAGTCAATGTCGACAGCTCCTGCTACCTTTGGGGAAGCCCCCTGAACTTCGGGGTACCTACTAGGTATGAATGCAGATGTTTCTTTTGGACAACCCACAAAAAGGGCTAAGTTTCTTCCCTAAAAAGGAATAACTTATTGATGACAGGACTCTTACATTGATAAAAAAAAAAATACCAGGGGGGCTTTTCAGGAGGGTTCAAATTTTACTCTAGATCGGATTTGGATTCAACTATTCAGGAGAATAACTATTGTACTGAGATAGCTTCCAAGGGACAACTTCGCCCTGGCAAGTACCCATCATTCAGTGTATCAGCATATGGCATCTTCAGGTGCTCTTAGTCATGAACTCCACTGTAACCCTCTTCTTGAATGCTGCAGGACACAAATGCTTAGAAAAGTATCAACATTTCACAAGGAAGAAAAGCACATGAAAAATATAAGAGCTACCATATTGAGTGTTGGCCACCTAACCCATCCAAAACCAGGAGTGTGGCTCTGACAATAGCCCGTCAGCCAATAAGGAGTTCGCCTGCATTGACTGTGGGCATACACTGTGTCCACTAGAGTGGTTGTGTTGGGGAAGTGGGAAGGAGGGATACGGGCATCGAAGTATAAGTTGGCAATTCCCATCCAGCTAGAAAAGCCTCATTAAGCTACAGGCAACAATCATTCTCAGATATGTTCTAGATCATATGTTAATCGGTCCGCAGCTTCTACATGCTGGGCTCTGGGATCCCTCCATCCTCTGGGGGAAAACCCTTGTGTAAAATATCATAATCAATCAAAATCAATGAGAGGAACCCAGTTTTCCTGTTCACCTGCATCGAGCAGCATGGCTCATTTGGGAGGCCTTTCCAAGGTAGCCTGGGCATTCACTGAACATTCAGGAAAACTGAGTTCCTCTCATTGATTTTGATTGATTATCATATTTTGCACAAGGGTTTTCCCCCAGAGGATGGAGGGATCCCAGAGCCTATCAGCCCATGTGCTGGGATTCAGAAAAAAATAACTTTGATATCCAAGTTATAACCGGATGGAGATGATTCCAATCTCAGCAACTCTCTCCTTCCATTTAATTGATGAGTAATTGAGCACAGTAGAGTACACGGGAAGTCAGGTGACCTAGGGGCTCTGCTCAGCTCGGCCATGTTTTTAGCTTTGGCAAGCCATTTCTGCTCTCTGGATATCAGTTTCCTGACGAGTCATAGGAGGAAATTGGATTAGATTAGATGGTGTCTGAGGTTCTTTCCAGCCCCGTGACTGAGTCCAACTGGAGAGTGTTTTTATTGCAGAATATCAGGGTGATATTCAAGCCTGTTATCATTTGAAGGTACAAGAGGGGAATTTTGAGTGAGGAAATCGAGTTTTCCCCTTCACAAAATGAATGCAAATGACTTGTTTCTCTTCCAGCAAAAGCCACAAAATAACTTTCTTTCAAAATTGCCTCATAAAACTAATTCTCTTCATTCCCAGGGGCCTCCTTAAAGTTCTTCTCACCATATTTTGTTTGGGTTTTTGGTTTTTACAGAAAAACTTGACTCTCCTTCAGAACCCTCTTCCTGTCCATTCCAGTTGCTGCCAGGTTTTTCATGAAGGAGTTCAGCTGGGTTTGCTTGTTTGTTTATTTTTGCTGAGAGAGCTGTGCCCTGGCTCAGTGCCAGGTATGATCTGAAGCCTTTAAGGCAAAGAGGGAGCAGATGCCATGCTCTCCTGAAACGTACTGTTAGCATTAACCAGCAGATGGCACTTGGGCCATTCCACCCCGAATGACAGAAGCAGGGGGAATGGCTCTGAGGGTCAATTGGTCCTAAGCAGAATTCTGAGAAAGTGAGACATTATGGTCAATTTGTGTTTCTGACTACATGAGGCTCCAAACAACGTGTAAATATAGCTCCCATTACTGGAAAGCTAGAGGAAGTCTAGCTCCCATAGCTCAGGGAGGAGAAGGCAGTGGTCCTAACAGCTGGCAAGTCCAGAGAATCCCAGAATCTCTCAGAGTGAAGGGATCAGTTCAACCCCTACTTGACCAGGGAGACCGGGTGGTGCCGTGTGGAGCGTGCTGCCGAGCAGCAATCAAGGATTATAAGATTTAGAGATGGAAGAGAACTTGGAAGCCAGTTCATCAATTCCCCCATTTTACATTTGAGGAAACAGATCGGGAGGCTGTTTCCAAGCTCACACTGGTAATGACAGAGGCCACATTTGAACCCAAGTCCCCTGACTCCAAAGCCAGCACTCTTTCTGCTGCACCAAACTCAGAGCTTGGTCATACACTTTTCCTGTTGATCCAATTTTCTCCTCCTTGAAATGAGAAAGGTAGAAGAGATGGCACCTAAGGGTCCTTCAGTTCTCAGGCTCGTGCTCCTTTGGAATTTGCTTTATGATACCAATGACAAGTGGGCATTCAGCCTACAGACCCATTTTAACCCCACCCCATCCCCATCATCAAAAAGACAAAGAAGGCAGCACCGTGCTATTCTCCTGCATCCAGCAGCATGATCCATTTGGGAGGCCTCTTTCCCTTTCCAAGCTAGCCTGGACATTCACTGAACATTCAAGAAAACTGAGTTCCTCTCATTTATTTTGACTGATTGTGATATTTTGCACAACGGTTTCCCCCCAGAGCATGGAGAGAAAATAAAGGCCTGTTAATTGGAAAAATTAAATCAAATTAGGTTTAAAAATAAAGCTCTGCTGAGTTTCCCTTATAAAGACCAGGACAAACTAAGTCGGTGTAATAAAATGGGATCTCGGTCATTCCCTCAGATGCTCAATCAATTAAGTGCTTCCTCTAAGAACATTGGGTACTCCTTGGGCAGGGACTATGTTCTGTCTTTGTTTTCCAAGTGCTTGGTCTGGACAGTTGGTTAATGAATAACTATTTGGTGAGCTCCTGCTACATTGCAGGCACTGAGGTAGGTGCTGCAGAGGCAAAGGAAGGCAAGAGCCCATGGGGAAGACAATATCTAAATAACTATAGACATACAATACTAAGAACAGCTAACATTTATACGATACCTACTATGTGCCAGGCAGCGCGCTAAGTGCTTTATAAATATCATCTCATTTCATCCTTACAACAGCCCTACGAGAGAGGGGCTATTATTCACCCTCATTTTCCTGATGAGGAAACAGAGGCAGACAGAAGGCAAGTCACATAGCTAGTAAGTGTCTGAGGCCAGGTTGGAACTCAGGTTTTCCTGATTCCAGAGCCAGGGCTCTCTCCAGTGTGCCAACTGGAAGACATTCAGAGAGAAAAGGCATCAGCAGCTAGAGAGATGGAGGTGGGTGGTATCCTTGTCTCCTGTGGCCACAGTAGGAAATCAATAAATGTTTGCTGTAAAGGTGGCCTGGCCTTCCCTCACCCCACACTTCCATAACATGGGCCCTACTGAGGACCCAGTTTTAAAAGCCCACGGAAACCCTTGCTCTCTGCCTCTGCCTGCCTTGTCTCGCTTTCCTTCCGGAGTTCGGCCCACTATACTTCCCTGCACCTGTCTTACCTAGTTGTGGATGCCCATCAGCCATCACTGTAATTTACCAAATTCTACCCCAACCCACTGGGTTTTGGCTGGGGAAAGCAGAGGTCCTCCTCTGTCAGTTGCTGCCCAGCAAAACTAGAAGGTCATCGGGCTTTGTTCTTGGGGGGGAGGTCTGTAATCCAAAATGGAGAACAAATGGTCAAGAACAAGACTTTCAGCAGGAACGTGCCTTCGGACAATGGTCTCCAGGCCCATTTGAAAGAAGCCTCCTTCAGAAATTCAGCTGGGGCATGTAGCACACTAGAAACATCTAGTCACTCCCCTCCAAATGAAGCTGAGACTGAAAGGTGAACTTGCTACAGCGGCCGACTTACCTGTTATATGCCTGGAGGAGGAATAGCTGTGTCCCAGCATCACCAAAAGGAAAGAAGGATAGACCCATTTGGGATATCTCAGCTTCTGGTGCATTTCTCCAGGGTCTAATAGCAGGCAACTGGCAGTCTGGGGGGGGGGGGGGAAACACCGTTTTAGAGGCCAGGAGATATATATTTGTTATGGTCTCATTGAACACAACCTGTTGGGTTAAAAATAATTGGTTCTTCACAACCTCTTTTGGTGATCATCGATAATAAGAGAGAGTCTGAATATAAAGAAAAGAACAAGGGGGAATCCTACAATAAGACAAAGGTGGAGGGGGCCAGACCTATGATCTCCTTGCGCAGAGCTCTCCTTGACAGCAAACTCCTTCCACTTCCCTGTGTCAGAGCTCCAAAGTTGACCTGGGTCACCCACCCTGCCTCCTAAGGCACATTTCTAAACAGCCATTCTTCTGTATCTTAAAGTTCTCGACACCTCAGATCTCTCATCTGAGCCTTCCAATAGTCTTTTGGGGGCAGGATACAGGTTATCAGTCCCATTTTATAAACTGAAATCTTAATTGGAAATAGATATAATAAATCACCAATTAACTAACACAAAGTTGACAAACTAAAAAGTGCTAACTGTGGTCATTCCTCGTTGCATATTCCCTAAGCAGGAAACCCTCCTAGAACATCTTTGGGGCAGGGGCAGCTCTTCGGATCAGACGACCAGAGATAGTCGATAACATTTAAAACATGTTTCAAAATAAGGTCTAGCTTGGGAGTGCTAACCCCCCTACCCCGGCCACGTCACCTACCTAAGGAAATGCCAATTTGGCTTGCCCAAACTCCCGAGGTGGCTTCCCCTCCAGACTCACCCAGGGAGCACTTTCCACTCAGCTGTCCCCAAATCTCCTCCTATGTGGACGAATCTTCTTATGGCCCCACTCTTCCTTCTTGTCCTCCTCCTTGGCCTCAGCACATTTCCAAGTGCTCAGTTGTCTGACTTGGCTAGCTTTTGTGGGGACATGGATTTTTCCTGGGTATTATAACCTCTTTCCTGTTCCCTTTATTATGTTACAGTATGAGTCACAGCAAAACTGGTACTGGGGAAACCACCTATGATTCACTAAGTGGGTCTCTATTTGTCATCTAAGAAAAAGATAATACTAGACTTATTCTGCAACAGAGATGGTCCCTCCCTCAGCCCCCCCTTTACACCCTAACCCTGATATACACATCCACATAAACAACATCTGACTTTGATTTATGATGTGCTTTCAAAAGAACTTGTCCTCTGCCTCCTCCCTCTATCTACGTAACCCTTCCTGAGCCTCTAGTCCGGTCCACTCATTGTGTTAAATGCCAGACCACAAGAGCTGGTCTATTCCATTTCAGCAGAGTCATTTAAACTACTTCAGCAACTGCATTGAAATCTTGCTGGATGGGGAGAGGGATTATGGGAAGGGAGCCTGCCAAATAGTATATTCGTGACAATAAGTAACCCAGTGAAACCTGCCAATATGGGGACCGTGACCTGATCGAATGAGATCATGTTTGTAAAGTGCTCAGCACAGAACCTGGCACATAATAGGTGCTTAATAAAGGTTTGTTCCCCTCCCCTTCCTCCTTCCCCCTGACCAGTTCTGTTTAAATAAATGTGACTTTTGCCCTAGCCTCACTTCAGATTTTAGGGTACAGACACTAGGCGTCCCCCCGAGACTGGATTCTGTTTAACTCCTCCCTGCTGTGTTTGAATCTTTTCCATTTAGTCTCCTGATCTCTAGGCCAGTAGAAATTATGTTCCTCATTTATTTCATGATTCAGTCGATAACTTAGCCTTTTATTCATCAAGACAAGCACAAGCCTGTATTTTATGAGTGAACAAAGGAGATAGTCTTGGGCCGACTCAGATTGAAAGTTGAAGGATGGAAGGATGTCAGGAAAGAGAAACTGACTAAGAATGTCTCTTAAGCAAGCCAGCCTCCTGCAGCAGCATCTGAATCGACTACAGGTATTGTGCTGTTGTCTTTTTCAAAGCCGCAAATAAATCTTCATGAAAAAAACGATTACTTCCAAGAACGTGACGGATGGGTTTTTCATAATATCACTGAAGCGACTTTTGAAAATTACATACAAGTGTGATGGAAATGTCATAATTGGCATCTTTTGATGGAAATATTTTCATTACTGTGAAACTTTCATTTTTCGTTGCCATCATTTGAGACATCGAAACCCAACAGCCAGAGTGTAACAGACTGTCAATGAGAGAAAAGGGGGGATCAGGGAGGAGAGATTCAAAAGGCACAAATGTGATCTACAGCCACTGAGATAAGTTATTAAGCGTTTCATCGGAAACAGTGATGGTCAAAGAAGCCTGAGTTCTAGGCCTGGCTTTCTTGGGCAAATCACATCACTTTTTAGGAGCCTCCACCTGAAAATGAAGGACTTTAGAAGATAGGTACTGGTCCTTTCCTATCCGAGGCCTACAGTACCACTGCAATATAAATTCTAAATGAAGTTTAGTTTAATGCAACATTAGTTAAACGAAACACTCTAAAAATGGAATGGTCAATCTGAGCCGGCCCAAGAGAAGAAACATGGAAATTCCTTGGAGCACTATGGGACTGTGGAGAAGAGTACAGACTGACATGACAGATGTGGTTGCTGTGTTCTCTGGAGTTACTTCATTTTATTATGAGGGAAGGCTCACAGATTGACAGAGGGGAGGGGAGAGGGGCACAGGAATGTGGAAATGATTAAGATGGAAAAACAAAAGGCTTCAAAAAAACTCAAATTAAAAAAAAAACAATGTGAGCTTTGATTCCTGGAACAAAAAGTGCTAAAATTTCTAAAGGTTCTTCATAAGCAATTTGGACTGGAATTAACAAGAACTTTGGTTTTGGGGGGGGGGGGTTTGGCTTTTTTTTTTTTTTTTTTGGTTTGGACCAAGGCTTTCTTTGGCACAGGAAATTCCACTATAGAAACACCCTGCACCAATGTCGATCAGCAAGTTGTCAGCAGCGCAAAGTCCTAAAGAGTTGTGCAGCAAATGACCATGTGGAGACTCAATTCCTTAAGCCAGAGGCGAGGAGTGAGGAGAGGGGATCCTCTATCTGACACTGTTACCTCAAACTCAAAGCCTCAGTTTCCTCATATATAAAAAATGGGGTCATGAAAGCAGTATTATCTATATTTCAAGGTAACAGAAAAGTCAAATGACATAATGTTTATGTAAGCCTGTGTCAGGACCAAACCAAACACTGAGAAAAAACATAGTCATAGAGATACTTTCCCAGGAGTCCTTGGTCATTGAGATCATGAACTAAGAATTTAGGAGGCTATTTACTCTTCATTAAGAATTTGGAATAGAAGAAGGAAGCCATGACAAAGAGGATGGCAGCTGTGGTCCCCTCCATTTTGATGGACTTTAGCAGAAACATGCATTTAGCAGCAGATTAGATCCTTTCTACTCTCCCCTCAAAAGATTCTGAAAGAAGAGGCTGTTGCATCTGTGACCCTGATCAGCAACGAGGGCGAGATGGGAGAAAATTAGAACACTGAACATTGCAGACTACACTGGGGTGACATGACCCCTGCTGTCCCCCAAGAGAAATTCCTCTTCTTGTGACTCTGAGATCTCATTGCCCCATTCGTACAGAGTTTTGGCTTTACCCATTTTAGTGAGTGGAACGAGTTAACAAAGAAAAGCAAGGGGTGTTTAAGAGAGAAGGTCAAGTTGGAATCCCAGCAGGGAAACATCTAGCTCTTGGATTTCCCAGGAGGAAGAGTAAAGAGAAAGAAAAGGCAAGAGAGTTATCAACTGAAGTCATCAAAGTCCCAGACTAGTGTCAGTGAGCTCTTTGAGAGAGACAGGAGTGCCTTTTGGGAAGCCATAAGCAGTATACCTCTAGGTTCCTGGGCATATAATTCCCCTGGACTATTGTTAGCAAGCCAGAAGTCCAAGATAAAGCTTTATACATTTTAAAGGTCCACATAAATGTAATCTACTACTATTAATTTGACCTTACGACAGCGGCACATTTTAGTAGAGGAAGTTTGGTGGAGGATGATTTTCCAAAGTAATGTCCTCGGGCCCCCAGGTCATACTACCATTCCAACTAGCCCCGAGTCTTTTGGGGAACATATTTTTCCTCTTCACTTTTCTTCTCTTTTTTCTTTTTTTTCCTCTGGGAGGTCATCTTCATGTCCTTCCACATCTTATTTCAAGATGTCACTCCAGAGGATAACACCTCGTACTTGACTTCCAGAATCTAAAATTTGGCTTCCATACCACCCAACTAAACAATTGAACTTCTGTGAGCTGTTTCCACTCAATCCAACAAACGTTTGCCAAATGCAATGCTGATGCCAGCTGCTGGGGGACCTACCCAGATGAAAAGTGGCCCAGTCCCTTCTCTCATTGACTTTGCAGTCTCCTTGTGCCTACCTATGCATCAGGAGGTATCTCTTTATCTACTTAGTATCCCTTTTATCTACTGACTCCCCACCTCCTTCTCACCCTCTCCCTCCCTTACAGTGACACTACAATGATGTCTACCACATCCTTCAAAAACCCTTTCCTCGATCCTGCCATTCCTGTAAGCTCTTCTCCTCTCTCTTTCTTCCCATTCCCTACGGAATTCCTACAGTCACTGTCTCTACTTCCCTCCCGACAAACTTCTCACCCCCTTGAAATCTGGCTTCTGATGCCGCCACCACCCTTGTGAAGCTGTTTTCCTGGATCCCAAAGATTTCAATCTCTAAATCCTCAATAACCATCTTTCTAGATCTTCCTGCAACTGAACACTATCAAGCACCAGCCTCCCACCAACAGAAATGTTTCTCAGTCTCTTCCTTTTTATACCCTCTCTCCTCGTGATTATATCTGTTCCCTTGGCTTCAACTATCAACTCTCCCCAGTTGATCTCCAAATCTAGGCACTGAAGCCTATTTTCTCTCTTGAGCTCCAAATCCACATCTCCGTTTGTCTGTTAAGACACAGGCTTACATAAATATTATGTCACTTGTCCACTTGTATACCCCATCGCCATTTCAAAATCAACCCTTCTAAACCTGTCCCTCCTACATTCTTCCTGTTGCTCCTGATAGCACCATTCTGCTTCCAGTCACCCAGGTTTAACTTCACATTGGACTCATTCCGGCCTCTTCCCTGCCCATCATAAATCTCTGCTATGCTATCATCACCACAGTTCAGCCCTTCATCAACTTTCATGTGGAATATTCTCCACATCACTGCAAATTAATATTTCCAAGGCACAGGTCTGGCCCTGTCACTTCCTGTCACTAACTTGCTTACACTTACTTCGTAAAAGTAGAGCGGCACCCGAGGGAGAAATAAGAATCAGTTTGTGCTAGGCAAGCCACCACTTAAATTACCATCTACCCTCAAATCTTAATGGAGACAACCTAGGACCATAAAACTCAAGAGCCTTGGGAATATCAGTGCCCCACCAACTTCTAGACCTGCTTTCACCTCAGTACCTGAATCCATCACCTAGGGAAACAGGTCTTGAAGATAAGGAGCTTCCATTTCCACCAACTGCCAACTACCTATCACCGATAGGGCAGGTAAAGCTAGCCTGACTCAACCAGCAAGGCATCTTGGGGGGAGGCAGGTAGAAAGAAGAGGCTTATGTGCTCAGACAAGCCAAACCACCACCACCACTTTGGCCACTGTCTCCTCTCAGACTTCAATGGAGACGGTCTGGGATCCTGAGCCTAAAAACCTCAGGAAGAGCCAGGCCTCCAGCCCAGTGACCTCAGCCATCCTCCTGGTAAGCAAACCCCATGGAGATGCAGACTGGCCATTGCTCTGGTGGGTGGCCACAACTTCTAAAAACTCAGAAAGAAACTAATGTCATTACATCAGTGGAAGTAACATTAAAGAACAGGCCTGACCATCTGCTTTGTTGCTGTAATAACCTAAGGACCATGGAATGTTTCCAATTGACTTGTTAACTGAAACATTCAATCTTTACTATGTCCCCCATAAGAATCTGAGCTTCACAAGCAAGAACTGCCTAACTTTTCTATTTGCAGTATTTGTATTTAAGTTGACTAGAGCTTCCCACATTGTAGGTTCTTAATACTTTTTGATTAATTCAAAAGCCTTGCTTTGTACTCTCATGGCAATTAATTATATCAGTTAAATTTCTGTGTGAAATTATCATAGTCTGTGTCTATGTCCTTTCTTCCATCTACATCCCATTTTTCATCATCAATAACTTCTCTGAACAGGTCAGAATGGACTTTCTATATAACTGCATGCTATATATTTTCTCATACTTGTTTTAGATTGAGTATTGATTTTTATGTTTGCTCTGACAAGTTGGCAGTCATACTGTGATATGGGACAGTCTCACATCACTAGTGAGTTCTTTCTCACCTGCATCCCTAAAATGTAACCAATTTCTTTTTGTGCTATTATCAATTACTCACCATATCCAAAACCTACTCATGTTTTTCTCAAACACAATTTTCCCATATAGGCACAAGCTTCTGGGTAATCGACAAGTCTTTGACCTTTCTTCTTGCTTCTTCTTGATGCAGATTTTCCAATGTATTTCTAACCATCCTCGTCGTCCTCATCTTTTCATTCAAGTCTCCAAGTATCAAGGGATATGATTTCATTTGATGGGCCTTGTCAAATTCTTCATGAATTTTTCTACCTTGAAGTTCTTCCTCTGCAGTAGATTTTGGAGCACAAGCTACCTCCTTGGCATGGAAATTTCATTTGGCTAAATGTTCCAGGAAATTTTGCTCATTTTCCCCCTTAAATAACAAAACAAGAGCAGCAGTACTTTATGTTATCACATTTACCTTTTGGGAGGTAGGTGTTCTTAGTATCTTCATTTTACAGATGAGGAAACTGAGACTGAAAGAGGTAAAGTACCTTGCCTAGGAAGGATCTGAGCAGGATTTGATTTGAGCTCTAATTATTGCATCAATAAAATGAGGAAGCTGCTTTGAGGAGAGACCTGACCATGTGTGATCGGAAATCCTTGAAGAGCCTTTGAAGTGTTTCCAGACATTCCATAATTGGTTCCAGTCTCCTAATGACATGATAAAAGATGGCCTCTCTAATTGGCAATAGTTGTGGACTCAGAAATGGAGGCATATTCCAAAGGCTTTTCTGACTCTCAGCCTTTCTAAATGGATTAGAACTCTTCTCCTGGTCTGACTCCTTCATTGATGACATTCCCTGAGAGATAATGCTATTAAGAGGAAAGGGCTCAGAGCCTGTCTCTATCCAAGACAGGTGGCCCTGAGGAAATGGCCTTTGTCCTCTACTTCAATGTCTATTCTTGTGTTGTAGGTGAAGGAGATTAATACAGAGGCTACAACTTTGACTTTTTAAAGGTCAGTTAAGTCCAAATTTTGCAACCAGCTCAGCATCAACCCACTGTCTTACTGTTCTGAACCAATAAGACAAGGATGCATCTGGTAGAGATGTTGCCAGTGATGGTGGAACCAATGCTACTTAGAAACTGTATTGAAGTGTTTCTACTGGGCTTATATCCCAAAGAGATACTAAAGAAAGGAAAGGGACCTGTATGTGCCAAAATCTTTGTGGCAACCCTGTTTGTAGTGGCCAGAAACTAGAAACTGAGGGGATGCCCATCAGTTGGAGAATGGCTGAATAAATTGTGGTATATGAATGTTATGGGATATTATTGTTCCGTAAGAAATGACCAGCCAGAAGATTTCAGAGAGGCCTGGAAAGACTGACATGAACTGATGCTGAGTGAAGTGAACAGAATCAGATCATTGTACACGGCAACAACAAGACTATGTGACGATCAATTCTGATGGACGTGGCTCTCTTAAACAATGAGATGATTCAAACCAGTTCCATTGATCGTGTAATGAAGACAGCCATCTACATCCAGAGAGAGGAGTGAGGGAACAGAGTATGGAACACAACATAGCATTTTCACTCTTTTTGTTGTTTGCTGGCATTTTGTTTTCTTTCTCATTTTTTTTCCTTTTTGATCTGATTTTTCTTGTGCAGCAAGGGAATTGTATAAAAATGTATGCACATATCGGATTTAACATATATTTTTACCATGTTTAACATATATTAGATTACTTGCCATCAAGGGGAGGGGGTGGGGAAAAGGGAGGGGAAAAATTGGAACACAAGGTTTTACAAGGGGTTAATGTGGAAAAGGGGGGTTATCCCAAGGGGTTATCCATGCATATGTTTTGAAAATAAAAAAGCTTTAATTTTTTGAAAAGCAAAGAAACTGGGCTGGGTCTGAGCCCATTATCCCTAGAGACCAAAGTGGTATAGGAGAGACAGGAACAGTAAGGTATCGGAAAGAACTATTTTTGCCATGTCTTAGAATAGCCACTTATAAAAACTAATTGATGTTAAGTGGTTTAGTCAGTGGTAGCTAAGGGAGAAGTGGGGAGGTGTGAACTAATGATAATCAAGAAGAGATACCTCAATCCATCCTGGGGATCCTAGAACCCTGAAAAGGAAATGTAGCAGCCTGAGTCTAGGATATCAAACCCAGAGCATTCTCTGCCATCCAACAGTATCAGAACTGATGCAACTGAGTTTCTCTTGGAGTCACTGGATGGCAAGAATCTCACATTCATAGAGTACCTACATCTCAGTTTCTATATTATCTCAAAATTCCTCATTCCTTCTGCCTCCCCTTTCTACCAGTCTACCAGTCACATTAGAGAAGGGGGCTACCCAGGACCGGGGGCCATATTGGATTCTTATTTCATGGCTTTCCATGACCAAAGAATTCCTCCACAAGCAGCCAATATATTGATGATGAGTCTTTCTGGACCTCGCTGGCGTGGTCCTCAGAAAGCAGAATGTGACTTGCTGTAACTTGTCAGAGCTGACATTTCCATAGCATCCTCACAATAACTGTCAGAAAGATGCTACCTGGCTACCTCGTTTTTACTACTGAGAGTTAATGACACTAAGAAGAGATTAAGTGACTTGTCCAGGGCACAGTTTCAATCCATGTTTTTCTCAGCTGCCAGCGTGGATTTCTAGCCACTACCCATGGTCCTTCACTTTATATTGGAGGAAACTGAGAACTGGAAAAGTCAAGTATCTTGGCCCCCATCACCCAGCTAAGTAAGGGGGTGGAAGCAAAGGGGGGCCTCACACTCAGGTCTTCTCCCTCCCAATTCCAGAGTGTTTATACAGGCTTGTTTGCCCTCCTAAAGAGCAAGAGTTACTATGACAGAACCACCCACCCAAAGGCTGAGGGCTTCCATTCCGTACCACTTTGCTGCAGCATCTCAGCTCATTTCCCAGGTGCTATTTCTCCACAGTGGCTTAGAGCACTCATGGCTCAGCGCACTCATGGCTCAGCACCTTATCACATCCTCCAAGACTCTGCTACCTTACTACCCCCATCCTCAATCCAATTAGCAACAGCCCTCTGGACAAAACAAGTCTCTGAAAGGATATGTCCAAGTACCCAAGCAGTACCAAGCCATCACTTTAAAAATAGGTCAAACAATATTTGCGAGCGTGCCCCCAGAATGCCAACAAGATAGTCATTCATCCATATCTCACACTAGGAAAACACTGTCTTGTCAAAGCTGCTCTGGTCCTTTAGGGCTGGGTTTATTAAAACATACACAAAACATTTCCTTTATGCAAATATTTGATTTAATGCAGTGTGTTCCTCATAACCGTATGAGGAAGAAAGAGTTTTCTTGTGGGAACAGACTTGACTACAACTTAGACGTTTTCCTAGCCCTTCCACCTTATGCTACCGGCTTCTATTTGACTTGAAGAGTGGAGTTTGTGAGATAAGCTTAGATATCTAAAAGAAAAAAAACTACAAGATCAATGGCCAACTTTCTTATTTGCGGTACAAGGGAGATGCACACAGAGAGAGATAGCTCTGTATACTGTCAGCATGATTTTCTTATAGGAAAAGCAAAAAATCAAAGGAGACCCTTACTCCACTAACCTACTTACACTTACTTGGGGAAACCTGGCTACATTATTAACAAGATACAGGAAAGCCTAAGAGTACAGAAAACAAACTTTCTGTTAAAAACCTCCAAAGTATAGCAGAAAAAAAGAGCCAGAGAGTGTTGTAGATGTGGTGTTAGACTTGCAGTCGGGGAGACCTGAGTTCAAATTTGACCTCAATTGGAGAAGGGTTAAAAAAAAAAAAAGTTCAATGCTATTTTTAATACTCATACCATGAGCAAGTCCAGCCTTATTTTTTCTTCTCAATAGTAAACTGAGGTAGACAGCATCCCTCTCACAGCGATCCTCTCGTCAGGGCTGCCGTGGTGATTAAGTAAGGTGACATTCATAAAGAACTTCGCAAACCACCAAATATTATAAACTGGCACGTTCTTGTTTTCATTCTTAACAGTCTTGAGTAGCTATATGGCTATGAGCAGTTAAAGCAGGATATGGATGATACATAGTACGGGCAATTAACTATTGGTGAGAAAATCTATTCAAATAGAATACAGGCTAGGGGAAGTTTTTCCACAGAAAAGCACTGGTCTAGTTTTTTGGTCTAGTTTTTTCTTTCCTAGTAAACTAGTCTCAGGATTGGTTAAAATGAAGATAGAGTTATTTAGGTTTGAAATTAGTTTAAGCTTCATTTCAATGCTTTGAATGCATCCATATTGTGAGAAAGAGACAGAGACACAGAGAGACAATGATGTTTGTTTTGTGGTTGTTGTCTGTCCATTTTTGAAGAGGCCCATGGCATCAGGGACAGATGCCATGACAGGAAAGTGACTTGGATTTCAGTGAGGGAGGGCTGCCCAAGATCTTCTGCCTCACTTTCCCCTCCAGAGCTATCTGGGTCCACTGACCACATATAGATTGGGATGACTAGAGAAGTCTGTTTTGGAAGCAGAGTCACTGGGGATGGGTAGAAGTGAGTAGCCTTGAAGTTCCTGTCAGAGTTCTTCCCTCCCCACCTGAGTTCAAGTACAGACAGGGAAGCCCAGCTGGTTCTGGATTTGCTGACTGTTAATTCTGAGCTGTCACAATGCCAGTCTTAGGTAGTGGAATCAGGACTCCAGCTGAATGGCACCTTACCAAGATCCTTCTGGGTAAAGAACCCTATGGAGGAGGCGAGCACAGGAAGAAAGGGAGGTGAGCTTCCCCCAGAGCTGGTCTTGCCCAAAGGCTAAGTAGGGTGCTGGAGACAAATTCCTGGCTATTGTTTGGGGTGGTGTCAAGGAGCTAGCCTTGACAGGTTACAGATGATAGGAGCTCTCTGACTCCAAACATGCTCCTTCCACCCCTTCTGCCTCTCTCCTGCTTTGCCCACTGGCTTTTATGTATAATAGATTATGAAAATCAGTTAGTTATCATGTTATTTGTACTACTTATAAAACAGGGTTGCATGTTCATTCCCCTGAATTAGGTTTTCATTGATTCTGCAGTCACTTTTATCATTTTGGTTGTGGCTTAGTTCAGGATCAAAACATCGCTGCCTCGCCCCCCCCCCCCCAAAAAAAAGGCTTACTTGGGTTAAGTGGAAAATCAAAAATCAGGATAAAATAATAGCAGCCATTTATTTAGCACCTTAAAGGCTACAAAACACCTTTTCTACCTCACCGAAGACTCCCCATAAGGCTGAGAGATGAGTGCTATTATTCCCCATTTTGGATGAGAACACTGAGGCAGATAGTGATAGTGTGACCAGCCCAAAGTTACACAACTAGTGGGTGTGTAAGACAGAATTTGAACCCAGATTGTCCTGCCTCCAAGTCCAGCAATGCTTTAATCACTAGGCCATCAAGTTGTCTCTCAAAAAGCTGGCTGGTGAGTGATGGGAAAGTGACCATTTTCCCATGAGGAGCCAGCCTTTGATTCCCCACGATCAAGACTTTGGAGCCAGTGGGCTAAACTTGATCCAGGTGCCTTTATTAATATGGAGTTTTCTTGGCCTTCCTAACTGTGAAATAAAGTCCCCATGCAATATGGGAAATAATGCCCTTTACCTCTAGATATGTCTCTGTCTCTCTCTGTCTGCCTCTTTGTCTGTCTCTGTGGGTGTCTGTCTCTCTCTCAGTCTCTCTCTGACTCTATCACATTCTTTGTCTATCTGTCTTTTTCTGTCTCTGTATGTCTGTGTCTGTCTCTATCTCTCACACTCACTCTCTGTCTCTGTGTGTGTATCCCTCTCTCCTTTTCTCTTTCATCCTGAAATTTCAGAACTTCCAGGCAGAAAATCTGTCCTCCTTTTTATTATGGGGGAAAGCAAAGGAGGAAACCAACTTTTGACCAAAATATCAGCTCTAGTGTTACTGCTCACCACCTATATTAGTTAGGCCTCTAATCTCTGTACTTATATTGACACATCCCCAGTAATAAAGACTTTCAAGTTATTATAACAATTATATAAGCTCATGAAAGCTCAGCCCTCCTCTTTCAAGCGTCGCCCTTTGGGATTACTGGGATGTGTGGAATCCTCCTGGCAAGATCTACCTTTCAGGATGGCAAAGTTGGGTCCCTCTTCCCCTGGCTGCCCCCTCCACACATGCACACCTTCAGCTCAAAAACAGAAAGACAATAGCACCTAAGGTCTTCCAAATCACTTACAGTTGCAGCCCAAGCTCTCCCATTATGGGCTCCTTCCATTCAGTCTGTTGGGAGGTTTCTTCTGTCACAAGCCACTCCCAGGTGCTCATCCACTGCTAGAGTGAGCTAATCCCAGTGTGCTGGAATCACTCTTGGCTGCTGGGGCTACGCCTCCCAGGTCCGGGCCTTCTCCACGCCTTCCTGAGGGGTGTGCCCCTGACTACCCAAGGCATCACCCAAAAGAAACAGACACATACATATATTTCATGACCAATTCAGAGATGGATTGGCTCTTTGAGCAAAAAGTGAGGCTGGGCCAGGTCATAGCATTCCCCTTTGCCCAAGTGTTCCCCCTGAACACACTCTGTATACACACAGCCTGAGTTCAAAGGCTTGCTGGGAGCAGGACTTTGGCATCTCTTTCAAGAACAATGTCACCTAGGCAGCGGTGTAGGAAATTCACATCTTCAGAAGAAGCCAGTGTGTGGACTTAGTTGGAATGATTCTGCTTATTTATAACAAGAGGGCTTTTGATTTTTTAGGGGGTAGGGAGAGTTTGGCCCAAGTGGTAATAGTAATGACTTTAAAAACGAATAACAAAAGGAAAAAAACATAAATCATTTTTAAAAACCAACAGAAAAGAGCAAGAGTTCAGAAAAGGACAGATAAGCAGAGCAGTTGGGACCACTATGTTCAATTTGGAAACTTATTCCCTCTGCCCAAAAAAGGAACAACAAGCTGTGTACAGCAGATAAGAGCTTGCAGTGAAGGCCTCTTCTCTGGTATTTTGTGTAGGAAAGTATTTGTGTTCTTTGAGTTCATAATGTAATCGAAAACAATGCAAAGCCTTATTTTTGAAAAGTTATATTTTTAAGAACTTTTTTCATTTGCCAGGGGATGGGAGAAGAGAAATTCCCCCCTTACTATCTCTCTACAGAACTAAGATCAGCTCAACTTGATCCGGCCCAAGCACTCTTCTGCTCCCTTCTCAGAACAAGGTGGACCAGTCTTCCCCACAAGGAGTGGGGCCTGCTCTTCCCCAGCCACACTTCACCTCACAACTCCATTCTCTCCTTTTCACCTGCCACCCTGAAAATTCATTCTTCTTCCCCCACCCAATTTCCAGTTTTCTTTAAGATGTTTCTGCCTCACTAGAACATAAGCTTCTTGACTGCAGAGACTATCTGTAACCCCAGCACTTTGCACAGAATTAGACACATGAGAAGCATGTGATTTATCTGTCTACCCTCATGCACGTGAAACACTAGGGCACATTCTTCAAAGAGCATCTATTAAGTGCCTGTTGCATGTTTGTGATACAAAGACAAAATAGAAACAATCATTCCCTCAAGAAATCTGTTTGCCTAGGGATGCCCAATGGAGAAGAGCTCCCTTCATCGAGTCTAGAGTAGAAAGAACTGGAGCTAACCAACAGTCTCCTCTCTTCCCCTCTTCTCTCTCCTTTCTCCTCCTTCTTGCTCTCTCACTCTCTCTCTTACTAAGTTTACATGGCTTAAATTGGTTCAATTATCATCTCTATGCTATTGTTGCCCAGTGGGGTCTATATAGCCTACCTCAGTTTCTCCTCTGAGCTCCAAAAGTATATCACCAGTTTCAAACTAGATGGCCTGTACACACACATCTCAAACTCAATGTTATCTTTCCTCTTAAACTCACCCTATTTCTTTTTCAAAGACACCACCATTATTCCAGTTTCTCAGGTCTAAAACGTTGTGGTCTTCTTCAACTTATTCTCCTTCACCCCCAGATTCAAGCAGTTGCCAAAAATCTTGTCATTTCTATCTCCAGGAGTTTCATGTGCAACCTCATCTTTCCACCCAACCAGCCACCATTTCTCTTCAGGCCTCCAAGTGTCTCTCACCTGGACTGAAAGACTTTCCTTTTTTATTTTATTTATTTATTTTTAGAGAGGCAATTGAGGTTAAGTGATTTGCTTTGAGTAACACGGGTAGTAACTGTTAAACGTCTGAGGTCAGATATGAATTCAGGTTCTCCGGACTCCAGGGCCGGTGCTCTATTCACTGTACCATCTTGCTATCCCTTACCTGGACTGAACTCGAGGAGATTAGAGGCTATAACCTTGTGACTTTCAAAAAGTCAGGAGATCAAAGGCAATCCCAATAGACTTTTGCTAGAAATTGCCATTTGCATCCAGAAAAAAAACTATGGAGATTGAATGTAAATCAACACATACTATGTTCACTTCTTTTTTCTGGTTTTTTTTTTTTTTCCCTTTCTCTCTCATGGTTTTTCCCTTTTGTTCTGATTTTTCTCTCTCAACATGATTAATGAAGCAATGTGTATTAAAAATAAATAATTTTATAAAAAAGGTCAGATGAGGGGGTCCTGCCAGGGTTTCTAGCCAGACAATCTAGCACTAAAGCCCTGTGCAGCACAGAGACTTAGGGCCCTAACTTCGCGGTAGCTGAGATAAGGATCCATCCAACAAAAATCCTGAATTTGGATGTGAATGTGGTGGGATCAAACCGATGTAGAAACTGGATCAAGTGTGAGCCCACTTTCCCCAAAGACTGAGAAGAGATATCAGAGAAAAATGCGCCCTCTGAGGTGTTGAAGGGGAAAATGTTTGTGTTTCTCTCACCATGTTTTCAAAGTAAATATCCTTTGGTTAAATCTAACTGATAGTAATTAGTTAAATGGAATCGAGGCACTAGTCACTGGTGGTTAGTATGGAAGAAACACATTAAAATGGGCCCTTGAGCCAATAGCATTAGAGAAAGCTAGCCCCGATCCCTCAGAGGCATTGAGACCCATTTGTAGGGAAAAGTAGCTAGCCTTGTGATGAGAGTGAGGTCAGAGTATTTACTACACATACAACATTTCACCGATTTTATGACACTCTCTCCTTACCTCTCGAAATCCCCAATTTTCTTCATGAAACAGTACAGGTAACATCTTCCTCAAGAAGGTCTTTTCGGCTCCTCCCAGCACCTCAGGCTCCCTATCACAAAATTATCAGATATTAATTTCATGTATGTTTACGTACACATCATTTCCTATGACAGGACGTAAGTTCTTTGTGGACATGGGCTGGTTTCTGCTTTGTATTTGCTTAGCCTGGCACACTGTAGGCACTTTGACGACAGCTTTTTCCTTTACTTTGTTAAATAACTAGCCCAAGGCCACACAATTTATGGATATGATGTGCAGGAGTAGAACCCAAGGCTACTGACCCCCAATTCCAAGATCTTCTGCACTTTGATTTGTGCTTGCTAAGTTCTGGAGTGCCCTAGGTCTCCCTAGATATCCCTAAGCCACACAATCACATGTAGATTCCCTCCCTCTCTAGCTCCCCTTTACATGTTGTCTTCCCCAATTAGACATACAAAAACCTTAAAGACAAAGACTATCTAGAATGGTTTTATTGATAACCTCAGGGTGGAGGCACAGTGCCTAGAACACAGTGAATACTTAAAAATGCTCCAGGGATAATTCTTGAGAAAAATTATGAGCAAGCTGCAATGCAGGATTTAGAATCAACTATGGCTCAAGCTCTTGCCCAGCACCAGAACCCTCCATCTCCCAGAAGGTACTCATCTAAATCTCCAGGGACAGGGATAAAGAGAGCTGGACTCCCTCACCCCGAAACCAATTTGGCCTCCCTGGAACTTCCACCCTTTAGACCCTGGAAGAAAGCTAAGTCTTCCCCAGCACCAGCATCCTTCAGACAGCTAAACCAGGCCCTTTTCCAGGTTAACCAGCCCCAACTCCTTCGATTGCTTGTGCTTGCCCAGAGCCCTCAGCAGCCTGCCAGTCTGCAGCTCAACAATATTCTCCCTCAAGTCTGGTGCCCAAGACTACCCAGTCTTCCAGCTGTCTCCTACCAAGGCAGAAGATGGTGGGAAGAGGGCAGATTCTAGCCTTCCTTGCTTTGGACATTGTCCTCCCCACAGTAGACTTCCAGGTTGCCCTGTATCACAGTGGAGGTACAAAGTCCCTGAATATCCTCAGGAGCCCATTCCTCTACTTTGTGCAGTTGACTTTCCTCAGAGGTCATGGTGCTCACAACAATCTTATGCAAATACTACCCTGAAGCACATACAGGGAAATCGATTTGCTCTGAAGCACACAGCAAGTTCATGGTCAAGCGCCTGCTCAGAACCAGATCTTCTCTCAGCCTGGTGCTGTCCCTTAGGCCAGAAGAATGGAACTCTCTAAAGGAAAGGCTTTTGTCATTTAGGAAAGCAGTGAAATCAAAAGCAGTTGCTAACAGTTGTGGGCACATGTGTCCATATATGAGCATGGATATGAGTGAATATATGTATATGTGACAGGGTATGTGTATAAGTCTGGGGTGTAGGGTAAGTATAAGTGTGTACAAGTGAACGTGTGCATGTGTATGGTGTGTGAGCACACGAGTGTGTGTAGTAAGAACGTGAATGAATAGGTGCACATGTGTCTGGAGAGTGTGTGTGTATATAGGTTCCCATTGCCACAGTGACAGAAGGAGGCTGGCCTGGAAGAAGTCACACTTGGTACCCGCATGTACATGAGAACCAAGCTTAACTCTGCTGGGAATCATGCACTGCACAAGTTCTGCTCAAACCAAAGAGTTCACAGTGCGCAGTTTCAGATCAGACACAGACCACATAAGACAAAGCTTCAGAGGACCACGGTTACCAGAAAAAATTAGGACCCAAACAGGGATTCAAAAGAATTAGCCACTATGTGTACATATCTACATGGATGGATGTGCTCAAACTTTAAGAATCTGCTGTTCCATCCATGTGGGAACTGCCCGACAAGTCCCACTCATTACTCTGGCTGATAAATGAATAGTTCTCTGAATTGCCAACAAGTATATTGTCCTATCCAGGGTGACACAACTAGGACTGGAGTGTGATTTGAAGCTCGATCTTGTTGACTGCAAGACCAGCACTCTAGGCCCTGGCACACTGCTTCCCATGTGCATAACAAACCGAATCCCCCATATTTTACAAAGTAATTTCACTGCTATATAAAGGAGAGGCCATGGACCTGAAACCCAGTCAAGAAAACTCAGGTTCCCAAGAGATCGCTGTACACAGCAACTAGAAGATCATACAATGATCAATTCTAACGGATGTGGCTGATGTCAACAATGAGGTAATTCAGGCAAGTTCCAATGGTCTTGTGATGGAGAGAGCTATCTTTACTCAGAGAGAGGACCGTGGGAACTGAGTATGGATCACAACATGGCATTCTCACTTTTTATTGTTGTTCGCTTGCATTTTATTTTCTTTCTCATTTTTTTTTCCTTTTTGATTTGATTTTTCTTGTACAGCAAGATAACTATAAATATGTATACATATATTGCATTTAACATATATTGTAACATATTTAACATGTATTGGGTTACTTGCCCTCTGGGGGGGGGGGTGCAGATTTGGAACAGAAAGTTTTGCAAGGGTCAATGCTGAAAAATTATCCACGCATATGTTTTCAAAATAAAAAAAGCTTTAATTAAAAAAAAAGAAAGAAAGAAAAAAGAAGCCAGGACACAGTGATGAGGAAGAACAATGAGTGAACATACAGAGTTAAGAGATGTTCTGTCATGTGCATTGAACAGTAAAGAATCCAGCATCCCAGGATTATAGGGATTGTGAAAGGAATAAAGTGTAAGAAGACTGGAAAGGGAGAAAGGAACCACTTTATGGACTTCATTTTCATTAAGTTTTATGGGTTGCAAGGAGGTAAGCCAATCAAGAAACAGGAGAAAGGAACCGACAGCCCATGGGCTACTCTGACAGCCACTGAATGTTCAAGTCCTAAAAAATGGCCTCCAATATACCATATACGCTCTGTTATTGTAGATTTCAGAGATGACTTGACAACAATTTGCATAGAATAAGAAGGAAGATAGAGAGCTCGAAAGATGCAATGTTGGAGGAACACTCATAAGAGCTTAGTCTTAGATCCCTGAAGCATTCCAACTCTAAAAGTCCAGGAGCTAAGAAATTAAGTAAAGAATAAGCGAGGGACAGCATTGAGAAGCTCTCACCCAGTGTGCTACCACCCTGCCAAAGTTGGTAGAATCTTGGTCCATCTCCTGGGTCAGAAGAATTTTCAGGGACCATATTAATCCATGCTGATGTGGAAATTCTTCTGGTGCCATAGTGGAAAGACTTCAGGGATTTTGATCAAAATTGGGAATAAGAAAGATGTAGGAGAGAATTGGGGATGGCATGTGTGTGTAGGGGGGGGGAGTGAAATACAGATAATCAGACCTACTAAGCTCCTTCAGCTCTCAGTGGCCTCCAACAAGCCAGCCTCCTGTGGGTTCCAAGTATAAAGTCAGAACAATACTAAATCGTGGAACGTCAAAGTAAGGGATGAGGGTAGGAGAGGCCACTTCTCTCACCACTGCTCATTTTAGCTCATATTTCATTCTTTCCTCTTCTTGACTAATGTTTTCATGAATACCTAAACTGGAGGTGGAGAAGCAGCAAAGGCTTTAGGTTAGTTTTTGTTGAGGAGTTTTTTGGCTTCTCTTTCTCAGATCTCATTTGGCTTGGCTTGCTTACAATCATATTTCTCAGAAATCATTTATCATGTCTGTGTGGGGAATTTAGAAAATCAGACATTTGCTGACATGGCCAAAAGTAAGAAACAAGAGACAGGGTTCAGAAACACATTTCCTTTCCCACACAGGCTATTCTAACCAACTTACTTCTCTTCTCCTGTATCAAAATCTCCAGCTGCTTTTCTCGAAATATCTTCTTTCCCCAAATTCTGCTGACCTTCGCCAAGTTTATCTAATCACAGCTCCTCTGAGATTTTTAGATATGTCTAGGAATAGCCATTAACTAACAGGCAGATTCTTCATTGTTTTTCATGATGGATACCCAACTCTGCTGCACACATGCTAGAGCTGATGACCCTGCCCTCATCTCCAACTTGAAGCCAATAGATCGTTCCATTGGGTTCACTAATTGACGATTTGTGATTCTAAGGGGACTCTCAACTACTAGCCGTGAAGTCCATCTATGTACGCTGGGACTGGCCAATGTCCTTCTGTATAATATGCAGCATAATATGTGTCCCTCCCTCCTGATATTCTGTGGAGTGCTTCATTTGCCACACATTCCCAAAGAAAGAACTTGGGGCGTTAGCCCTTCTCATGCATACTCAGTGAGCGGAGTTCTCCCTCTTTTTGTTTTGCTATGGGCCAGTCTTCTGAAGCATTGAGCCTTGTGGGTAGCACAGGACAGAGAAGCATTGTTGCCCCGAGCTTCACTGACATCTCCCCATTGCATAGACTAAGCTGAAATTAAACTTGCTTAGTTGGTGCATTTCTTCCTCCACTTCACTCCAATGCTAGAATCCCAGCAGTGCTACTAATGGGTATATGGGTACTGTACTGTCTTCTTGATCTCCATGCCAACTACATACCCTGGACCTTGCAGACAGGGCTAATTATGTGTCCAGTGTTCTTCATTAGATTCACCTCTTAGCCCATCACTAAGCCTGCAGCTGCTTGGGCTTCTCTTGAGCTTGTGAACTGTCCCTTATGAACAAGACAGAGCAGAGAACAGGCTCTGACAAATTTAGAAAAAAAGAATCCTTTTGTAACAGAAATAAAAAATAATGGTTTCTGTTTCCACACCTAAGAAGACTTCATACACTTTTAGGACAATCTCAAATTTGTTTTTCCAACAAGTATTTCATGGGGTGAAAATCAGGTCAAGCCTTATGGGTTTGAACCTATTAATAGAGCTACAAGAAGAACATCAAATCAGGAACCCATAATTCACCTGCAATTTCAGAGAATTTCAGTGTTTACGCACTCCTTGCTATTTCTTTCTTTACATGACCTCCGTACCCGATATGGACAATGCTGGCCGGTGGTGGTGCTGATGATTGTTGTTCTTCATGTTTGAAGAGGACCAGAATGCCATCACTATGTTGGGGGTCAAGGTACAGTATGTCCAACTGTAGCTGATCAGATCGATGTGAACTCAGAAGATTCTACCACAGCTCAGACCCAAAAAAAGCCATCTTAAACACGTGGAATGGAGATGTCTCTATTTGCAAATCTCATATTTATTTTGATCTTCTAAGAATACAGTACCTTCTTCTTTAAAGTGGGGACACTATGCTGGGCACTTCTGTGCCAGTGTCTTCCCTATCTCACAACTGATTCCAAAGTTCTGCAGAGAGACCTTGAGAGCGTCCTTGTATCACTTCTTCTGATTTCCACGTGAGCACGTGGCTTGCGTGAATTCTCTGTAAAATTGTCTTTTTGGCAAATGCACCTTGGGGGCATTCAAACATGGCCAGCCTGTTAGAGTTGAGCTTTCTGCAGGAGAGATTAAATGCTTGGCAGTTCAGCTTGAGAAAGAACCTCTATGTCCTGTACCTGCACAGGTTTTTTTCAAAATCTTCCTGAGACGATTCAGAAGGAAGTGATTCTGTTCCCTGGCATGGCGCTGGCAAGCTGTCCAGGTTTCAGGCAAATAACAATGAGTTCACCACAGTGGCTCTGTAGACCCTCAGTTTAATAGTCAGTCTAATGCTTCTTTTCTCCCCCACTTTCCTTCTGAGCCTCCCAAGCACAGAGCTCATTTTGGCAATGTGTGCATCAACCTCATCATCTCTGTGGACATTCTTGGAAAGTATACTGCCAATGTAGTAGCATAGTAGTAGATGAAGCACTTAGCTTGAAATCGGGAAGGCTCATCTTCACGAGTTCAAATCTGGCCTCAGACCCTTACTAGCTAGGTGATTCTGGGCAAACCATTTAACCTCAAAGTACCTCAATTCATCTGTAAAATGAGTTGGAGAAGGAAATGGCAAACCATTCCAGAATTTTTGCCAAGAGGATCCCAAATGGGATCCCAAAGAGTCAGATGCAACTGAACAACAACTAAATCATTTCCATTCACACATCTCATATTTCTTTTGAATCACTGAAAATACAGCACCTTCTTTGATGTGGGACAATGCTACAAACAGTCTAAAAGAAGAATCTTTAAAAAAAAATTTCATAAAGATTTGACTTGGAAAAAGAGCCCTCCTGTCTCTTAAAACAGATACTTCAAAACAGGAAAATGATTTCATTTGCTTTATAATTATCAATGCAATTTTATATGTAAAAATCAGTAATCCAATTTTGAAAATTTAATATAGTCAAAGCTCAAATTTCTCATTACAAACATTTAGAAGGCAATCATATATTTTAATTCTTAGAGAAATTGTCTAATCCTGTTGCTTTTTCAAAATATACTATTCTATTTAATTAGAAAGCTCTTATCTTACATCTTTATTACTTTGTCTAATTCTCCTTTTTAGGAGGATATCATCCCTATATTATAATTTGACCACAAATACAGTCCAGTAGTAATCTATTAATTAACATATTTAGTATATACTTACAATATATTTAGTATAGTACTTCTACAATTCACAGCTGTTTATGGAAATTTGCTACAAAAGAAAAAAAAAGGAAGGACAACATGATTAAAACATTGTCAAGACTGTTCCCTGTTATATACCATAAGAGGAGAAAAGCTCCCTTAACTACGTTTGATTCCAGGCACAAGTGACAAAGCTCCATATTTTTGACAGGGTCCCATAGCCAAGCCCAAAATTAACCAAGTAGGAAAATTTCCTGTTCAGAAGGAAATAGCATTATGGAGAAACTGAGTCAAGAGGCTTCTAAGCTTAGTTCATCCAATTTTTCTCAGGGACAGACTGTAGTAGTTCCCAAATTGCAGCACATGCCATTTTCTCTTTAAATGTTAAACTACTGGTTTCATGACAATTCAGACAACCAACTCTGTAACCCAAACTCAAAAACAATATTAAATTACAGTTCCCAGAGTTTTTACCTCAAATAGAAAATTTTCAGGACTCACAGCTTAGGGCTTGAATGTTATTAGTTTTCCCACATTTCCCTAACAATTACATTTCATTAATCCCTCACTTATAAATGAACATAACCATATTCTGAAGTCCTTCAAATTACACAAAGAGTAAATACATGATAGTTGACTCAAAATCCACTTAGCAACAAAAGACCTAAAGTTCAAAGACCCTATCTTAAAATCCTTGAATCCAAAGTCCACTGTTATCAAGTCGGCTCAAAAAGATAACTCCATTATAGACTCTTCCGATACAACTTCATAATTCTACATAAATGATTGTTAAATAATTTCAGATAATAATAATTTCAATATTTAATGTAAAACAAAGATGTTTTTTCTGAGCATTTTACAAAGAAAAAACACAGACCAAAAGATAAGATAAACACATACTTGCTAGCTTCCTTATTTCTTGTTGAAAGTCTAATCCTCAAAGCCTCTTATTTGCTCTAATTAAAAGATCCTTCTTCAGGCCAAATGTGGATTCATTTGGATTTGTATATATTTTAAACCAATCTGAATTCCTTACTCTTTATTATAGTAAACTTGTAAATTCTCCCTTTTGACAAAGGTTGGGAGAGGGGATCCAATTTTCTCAGTTATGGGTTCTCAAACTTCTGTACTTTAGAATTTTACTTCATGCAGTTATCACTAGAGAGCTGATCAGATTTTATGACCCAGCTTGAATACAAAGATCAAAGGATCTCACAGATAAGGATAGTAAAAGATCTATGCAACTTCCCCTCCTCAACACCCCACGCCCGCTTCAGTAAATTATTGTTATTTATTTTAAAAACAAAATATAACCTGTTAAATCTTTTCAAAAATCTATTTTATCACATCCTTTAACTGCTCAATTCCTAATCTAACAGGATCTAGATGAAAAGAAAAATAACTTGTCTAACAGCATTTCTGACAATCACATTGTACACTATAAGAAAAAAGTTTAGAAACACCATCATTATGCATTTAAAACATGAAACAAAACTTATTATCAACGGATGTCAATTCAACCAAATGGCTTCCCAAATTATATTACATAAAAAATCATTTTATCACCTTTGGCATTTTATACTAATCCCATTTAAAACCCGGTATAGAGTTATCCAATAAGGAGCAATTACACTCAACTAAAGAAATAATAACAATAGTTAACATTTATATAGTGCTTATCACATGCCAGGCCCTATGTTAAGCACTTCACAATCATATCATTTGATCCAACAATCCTGGTCAGTTAATCCTATCCCCTTTACAAATTAGGAAAGAGGTAAAGATAAAGTTACTTGCATAAGGTCACACAGCTAATAAGTTTCTTAATTCCATGTAGCAAGTGCAGTTTATATTAAGTTCTATTTACCATAATTATCCTATTTAGTTGCAGAACAAAATTTCAGGCAGATCAAATCTAGATTTTTAATCTTTAATGGTAACATTTAAAATTTCAGAAATTTTTTTCCCCTTAAGGGCCATTAATGGACAGCACCACATAATTTTAGAGTCCATCGTCATCGATTAGCTCATTTTCAAAGATCCAAAGTAGCACACTCCCAGTCCCCAATAATTTTTTCTTGATTTCTTTTTAAATTACCTAATAAACCAAATCAATTCCTTTCTTGTTCATAATCCAGCCCCATCCCTCGCCTTTCCCTGAAGCTTTTCAGTTTTAACCCTTGGCAAAAGATAGGGAGATATTTCAAATAGAGGCTTCTAATTCCCATTTCATGCTTCTCCCACTTTGGAAACCTCAAAGTTTCAAAGATTAGGCTTTCAGGGGCAGATTTCCTAATCATTTTGCAGACTATCTAAAGAATTAATTATCACTCTATTAAATTTCTCCTTTGTACAAAATTTAGCCCCCAAATTTTACACAATCCCCATTAATAGCAACATTTTATGTGCATCTGCTGTTGTTCACTCATTTTCAGTTATGCTCAACTTCCATTTAGGGTTTTCTAAGTTGACATACTAGAGTGGTTTGCCATTTCTTTCCCAGCTGATTGTATAGATGAAGAAACTGAGGCAAGTTTCTAAGAACTGACAAATACATGTTTTCTAATATTCTTTGGTGACCTTGCTTCTAATTTACCTAAACAATTAATTCTGTTATATAAGTCTTGGAAAATTATACTTAAATAACAGTTTGGTCACGTATACTTATTGTGTATCTAATTTATATTTAAATATATTTAACATCTACTGGTCATCCTGCCATCTGGGGGAGGGGGTGGGGGGGTAAGAGGTGAAAAATTGGAACAAGAGGTTTGGCAATTGTTAATGCTGTAAAGTTAGCCATGCATATAACCTGTAAATAAAAAGCTATTAAATAAAAAAAAAGAGAAAAAAAAAGGAAAATTATACTTAAAGTTTCCCAAAAGGCATCCCTAGTTCTAGTCATCTCTCCACCCCATCATTTTGAATATCTATTCCCAATATCTAGACTAAGATCCAGGCAACAGTGGGGTAGTGTGAGGAGTTCCACGTGGCTGGAGTGAGATTGGGCAGTCATTATACATCTCCCTTTCCTCACCTATTAAAATTTCACTTATTTTTAAGTTGCTCCTGAACTTAAACAAGCTTTTCTTTTTCAATGGTCAAAAAATGGTGAACAAGAGGCCAGATTGTTCAGTCCTTTATCACTGTTCATTGAGATTTACCTTTTTGTTTCTTTTCACTCCTGTTGGAGCTTTAGTGTTTCTCTGAAGTTCTGGTCTTTTCATCAGAAATGCTTGGAAGTCACTCCTCTATTTCATTAAAGATCAATTTTCCCCTTTGTAGCATTATGTTCTTACCTAATAACCTAATAAAAATTAGGTAAGTTATTCTTGGTTGTAAAGTCCTTCCTTTGCCTTCTGGAATATGATATTCCATGTTTTCTGTTCCTTGATGATGGTAGCTGCTATACCATGTGTGATTCCGACTATGGCTCCTTGGTACTTTTAATTCTTTCTTTCTAGCAGCTGCCAGTATTTTTAATTTGACCTGGAGGCTCTAAATTTTGGCTATGATATTCTTGAGAGTTCATTTTGAGGTCTCTTTCAGGAAATGATGACTGGTATATTCTTCCTATTTCTACTTTGCCTTCTGGTTCCAAGAGATTTGGATAGTTTTCTTTTAGACACAGGATGTCTGGGGTCTCTTTTTTGGTAATAATGTTCAAATGATTCACTGATTCTTAAATTGTTTTTCTTTGATCTATGTTCCAAGCCAGTTATTTTTGTTACAAGATACCTTATATTTTCTTCTATTTTTTTAGTCTTTTGACTTTGTTTTAATGTTTTACACTGTCTCAGAGTCATTGACTTTTATTGGATTCATTCTAATTTTCAGTTTGTTGCTTAGGGAAGGTTTTGTACCTCTTTGTTAAACTCTTAATTACCTTTCCAATTCTTTCTTCCATAACTCTCATTTCTTTCCCAGTTTTTCCTTATGAGCTATCATTCCATTTATAAAAACATTTATAAATCTTTAAAAAATTCCAGAAATTCTAGTTTGAGTTTGCGACCAAGCTTTGCTTTTCTCTGAGGTAGTGATTATAGAAATTAAGTCATTCTGAGTTCTGAGCATCCCTACCACTATAGTCTCATGTGCACTTTTTTTTTCCCCATTTGCCCATTATTTCATTATACTTCTTGACTCTGGACTTTGATACAAGGACTAGATTCTGTGGTATTTCTGAAGGGAATGACTGGGCTGGTTGTGTTGCTGCCTTCTTGGGATACTGAGCATTGCATTATTCTAGGATCTCAGAGTTGATTGAGTTATTTTCAGTGGGGTCCTGCAAGTTTTCAGTGTTGTGAAAGTGCTTTGATCCAGGATAAATTCTGCTTGCTGTTCCCTGGTCAGAGCTCTGAAAATTCTTGTTCTGGATTTGGGTGTAAGCAAAAGTAAATTCTTGCTGAAGTCCACTTCCGTCGGGTTCTGGAAAGCTCTGTTGACATAGAGAAGCAAAACTGTAGGCTCTCCTTTTGGTCACATCATAATAATTCCTCTGAAGTCTGGGCTAGATGTTGGGAAATGCGACCCAGCTTTGCTTCCTCCTCAGTGTTATTCAAGCTGTCACTCTATCATCTAAAACCTCAGGGAGGGACTCCAACCCCTCCAGTCTTAATTGTTTTAATATTCAAATGACTAAGAAAGTATGTCCAAAGCTGAGTTTTAGTTCCCTGAGTCAATCCATTTCAAGGACAGTTTCAGTACATTTTAAGGGAAAAGTAGTCTAACTTACATGGTTGAGGGAAGGTCAATTCGTATAGGCTATTGCTGTCCTATACCATCAATATCTCCTTCTGCCTTATTCCTCTTAAACACATTTTTCATTAACATTAAGATCTCCACTCCCTCTATCTTTCCCTGTTCAAACAGTTCATTAAACCTGATCTGGTTTTCTTTCTCATCTTCTGATTGATCAGTTCGATCATACCATCAGTTACCCTTAAGTCCCTTGTCCTCTCCCTTGTAATATCAACACATCACACCTTGCCAAGCCCAAACCCTAGATTACTCAAGCTGACTGATAGACATTTCCTCCTGATGTCCTCAATCAACTCGATATGTCCAAAATCAACATTATATTTTCCCCCAATCCACATCACTTTCAAAGTCTTCCTGCTATTCTTACCAATCACTAGGTTCAAAACATTGATGTTAACCTTGACTCGTTTACTTCCTATATCTAATGAGTTGCCAAATCCCACCAATTCTATCTCCTATTTTTCTCCTTTTACACAGACACTATGCAAATTCAGACCTTCATTATCTTTCACCTGGACTCTTTTAAAACAGCTTTCCAATCACTTTCTCTGCATTGAGTCACTCTCCTTCAAATTTGCCCTCCCAATTCAGCTACTAAACTGATATTACTAAAAGAGATCTGATTGTGACACTCCCTATTCAAAATTCTTAAATAGCACCCTACTGTCTTTAGGATAAAAAATACATCATAGTTAGCCTCCCATTTAAATCCCTTCACAATTTGGTTCCCAAGTACCTCTGACAAAGTGAATTCTCAGTTTCCCTTCACACATACACACACTTTACTTTTCAAATTAGTTTGCTTGCTAATAATATTCTATCTCCCACCTTAATTCTCCCCGCCCCCCATCTGAAATGAACTACTTCCTTACACCTACTTTGTAGAATTCCCAGCTTCCTTCAAAACATAGGTTAGATGTTACCTCCTACATGAAACCTTTTCGTGATTTCCTCACTTAGCAGCAATCTCTCCCCATTGAAGTTACTTTGTATTATTTTGATATACTTTCTAAGAGAAGAAAGAAAGGAAGTGGGGCAGTCCATACACTGAGGGTGCCCTCCCTCACTTGTTCTAGGTTGTCCTACAGCCTATCATTTCAGACTCACCACCATCAGGCTTCTTTATTGCTCACACAGATTGGATGATATGGGAGTCAAAAACTTCATTTTTTGGTTATTTGCCCTACCTCCCCCTCCTGAACTCCCAACAGTCATTTGTAATCTAAGGACCTGTATGTCTTGCTACTACTACCATACCTTAACATCTTTTGGACCTTTTCATTTGCCCCATGGCAGAACTTGATCTTATATGTTGTCTCCCGCAAATAAAATATGAGCTCCTTGATTCCAGGACTATCTCACCTTTTCTATTTGTAGTGAAAGCACTTAGCATAGTGCTTGGCACATTAATAAATACTGTCTTTTTTTTCATTCATTCATTCATTCACTGGGGGCAATCTGTGCAAAGGTAAGAAATGGAAGGTCAGAGAATAGCAGGTAGCCCGGGGTGGTGGCAACAAATTGCTCATTAAAGAGAAGAATGTAAAATGTCTGTAAAGTTGGGTTGGAGCAAGATTGTGATGGGCCAACAGACTAGTTTGTATTTTACCTTAAAGGCCACAGGAACTTCTTGAACAAAGGCTCATAGATCTATGCTTTAGGAATATAACTTTGAAAGCTGTTTGGAGAATGGCTTACAAAGAGAGAGAAACTAGATATAAGGGAACCAGTTAGGAAGTTGTACAATAATCTAGGTCAGAGGTGATAAGGGACTAAATCAAAGTGGCAGCTATGAGAGTAGAAAGGAGATTGATTCATAAGATGTTGTCCAGGTAGAAACAATGAGACCTGACAACTGATTGGATATCTGATATAAGGGAGAGGGAAAAGTCTAGGAACTTTGTGAACCTTGGTACTTAGATGATGGTATACTCGACAGAAACCGGAATATGATGAGGGATGGATTTAAGGGAAGAATAATAATTTCAGTTTTATACTTGTTGAGTTTAAGATATTTAGGTTGATATGTAGCACACAGAGACGAGGGTCTATTGCTCAGAAGAAGACTAGCTGTATAAATTTGAAAGTTATTTACATATAGATAATAATTCAACTCATGGGAGTTGATGAGATGAGAGTGTGCAGAGCAGGGTCTACAATGTTGTTCTGAGGGATATCCACCTATAAAGAGCAGGTCATGGGTGATGATTAGCAAAAGAGAATGAGGAGTTAGTGATCAAAAAGGCAGGAGAACTAGGAGTGAGAGCCAGAAAATATTGAAAGTGAGTATCCAGGAAGGGAGGTAGAGGGAGAAGTGGTCAACAAGGTCAGAAGATACAGATAAAGAATGAGATAAATAGAGACACTGACTCATTTGAGTTCCTGAATGTTTAGCAATAAGGAGGAAGAGATGAGATAATAGATGAATGGGGTAAAAGGGCCAGAGGAATGCTTTTCTGGTTTGTCTGTTTCTGAACTGGGGAAACTTGATTATATTTACATTCAAATTAGGGAGAACCAGTGGAAAGAAATTGAAGATGTATGAGAAGAGATAATTACTCAAGCAATGTCCTGTAAGAAATGAGTAATGAGTTAGGGAGGCAACAGATAAGGTTGGAGAGAGAACAGGAGGGTCCAGAACTAATTTCAGGGGTAAAATCAGGTCAGTTTTAGCACTTTCTCTAGTAACACAAGGCAGGAATGGAAAAATTAATGGTAGGAGTTACATTTCCAAGTGATAAGAATCATCAAGTCACAACTGCCAAGAGGTCAAAGAGGTAAAGGATTCTTGGAGAAGGGAATAAGAAATTAAACATTCAAGTGATAGAACCTAGATTGAAGGTTAAAATATGGAAGAAAATAAAGTCAGAGTGATAATCATAGACTGATTCCAGTTTAGGTCAAATAGAACCCATCTAGGAAAGGGTACTCAAATGGTGAGATGCTTCAAGATTATACTGTATCAAGATCAGCTTGAAGGAAATGATGATGTTTAATCTAAAAGAGACTTAGGAGAGACACACTAGTTATCTTCAAGTATTTCTAAGGCTATCACATGAAAGCAGTATTGGACTTGTTGACTTGTTCTATTTGGCCCCAGGTGGCAGAACTATGAGTAAGCAACAAGTATGTGGAGGCTGAAGCACATTTTGGCTTCATGTACAGGAAAATTCCATTTCTTTTGCATTACTCATTTAAGAAAATCTTCCCAATTCTTCTTTCTTTTTTTGGAATTCTGTATTTAGTTGGGTATATCTTTCCCTTTCTCCTTTTCCTTTTGCCCTGCTTCTGTCCTCAGCTATTTATAAAGCCTTATCAGACATCCATTTTTGCTTTCTTGCTCTGGAAGGTTTCTTGTTGCTGCCTCCTGTACGAAATTGAGAACCTCTGTCCGTAGTTCTTCAGGCAAGAAAATTAGAAATATCAGGGGAATATTTCATGAAAAAAATGGGCATAATAAAAGACAAAAGTGGTAGGAAGTTTACAGAGGCAGTAGAAATAAAGAAGGGGGAGGAATATGCAAACTATACAAGAAAGATGTTAACATTATCAATAACCATGGTGATGTGGTTATTGATCTAGAGCCAGACATCCTGGAGAATGAAGTCAAATGGGCCTTAGGAAGCATGATAACAATTATAAGGCTAATGGAAGTGATGGCTGTCCGATGAGGCTTTACAAATAGCTGAGGAAAGGGAAAGATATACCCAAGTGAATGCCAGAGAATAGCAGCGAGAGATAATATTTTCTTAAATAAGCAATGCAAGGAAATAGAAGAAAACAACACAATGGGAAAGACAAGAGATCTCTTCAAGAAAATTAGAGATATCAAGGGAACATTTCATGTAAAAATGGGCATAATAAAAAACCAAAAATAGTAAGCATGTAACAGAAATATAAAAGATTAAGAAGAGTAGGCAAGAATACGCCAAAGATCTATACAAGAAAGATGTTAACATCACTGAGAAGCACCACAATGGCCGTATATTGTCACCTTATTTAACTTAAATGCAAAGTATATCACACAAAATTCCTGGCTGCATGAATCAAAATCCAGAATTAAGTTTGCTGGGGGAAATCCCAATCGTCTCAGAGATGTAGACAAACTCACTCTGATGGCAGAAAGTGAAAAAGAAGCCTCTTGATGAGGAGAGTGAAAAGGCTAGTTTGAAGGTATGATCTTGACATCTGGTCCCATCACTTCCTAGCAAATAGAAGAAGAAGAGATGGGAGCAATGTCACAGTTTATATTCCTGGGCTCCAAGATCATTGCAGACGGTGACTGAAGCCATGAAAATGCTTGCTCTTTCAAAAGAAAGCTCTGGCAAATCTAGCCAGCATATTAAAAAGCAGAAACATCATGTTGTTGATAAAGGTCTGTATAGTCAAAGCTATGATTTTTCCAGTAATAATGTATGACTGAAAGTTGGGCTGCAAAGGAAAGCTGAGTACCATAGAATCAACACTTTTAAATTGTGGTGCTAGAAAAAAACTTTTGAGAATCTCTTGGATAACAAAGAGACCAAATAGTCAATGCTTAAAGAAATTAATTCAGACTATTCACTGGAAGGTCAAATACTGAAGATGAAGCTTAAATACTTGGGCTACATAATGAGAAGACAGGACTCATTGGTAAAGACCCTGAATTTGGGAAGAGTCCAAAGGCAAAAAAGGAAAAGGGATGACAGAGCAGGAGATGGATAGATGGTATCATGGAAATAACGAATATAAAATTGAACAGACTTCAAGAGAAAGTTAAAGGTAGAGGGGCCTGGTGTGCCCTGGAGTCCATGGGGTCACAAAGAATCAAACATGACTGAATGACTGAACGACAAAAACAACAAAGGGAAAAGTATCTTCCAATTAGAGTTGTCTAAAAGTGGAAGGAGTTGTAGTGTCTCCAGAGATAGTGAGTTTTCCCTAGAGATCTCCAAGTAGAGACTGGATGGCTACTTGTGAAGGAGCATGGGATCATATATTTAGAGCTGGAAAGCATCTTGGAAACAGGAAGTGACCTGTCTAAGGACACCCAGGTAGTTAAGTGGTAGAGGCAGGATTCAACTTTGGGTCTGCTGATCTTGGATCCAGTGTTCTTAATGTCCAAGGAAGGCTTCTTTATGTATAAAGCTTCTCGGATATCTTTCCAATTCCATTCAGTTTGCAAAACTCTTAATCCCATATTTATATTTCAGTTGAGAAAACTTATTAGGTTAAGTAAACCTTTCTGCTTGATCAGATATACTATTGCTTAGCTTTGCTTCCTGATACTTAATGAGAAACACCATCAAATTAAATACCATTTTAATTTACTAAGGATCCTAATCAATGGCTAATAGCCCCTTAGGTAGAAGAAACATCTAATTAGTTCTGGATTTGCTGATTATGGGTCTAGTAGAAAAAATGCTAGACTTGCAGTTCAAAGCATTTAGAACTGAAAGAAGCCATATACTATTTTACAGATGAAGAATTGGGCTCAGAGAAGTAAAGTAGTTAAGTCAAAGTCACACAGGTAGGAAGTAGCAAATCCAGAATTCAAACCCAAATCTTCTGATTGAAAATGCAATGGTTTCTCCACAACATCAAAAATCTTTGTTCAATGGGACATCTAGATAGTAGTAAGGAGGACCTGAGTTCAAATTTGACCTCAGGCACTTAACATTTACTAGATGTGTGATCCTGGTCAAGTCACTTAATCCTAATTGCTTAAGCAAAAAAATCCTGGTTCAAGTTCCAACTCTGCTCTTCCTGATCTCTTTAATAACTGGTGCCTTCCTCCTTTTAAAATCATTTTATATTTCTTTTATATGTATACGTTGTGTACTGTAGACAGACTATTTGTGTTTTGAGGACACAACTGCCTTGTGACTTGTCACCAGTAACTAGAAAGGTGCTTGTCACACAGGAAGAGCTTAATAATCCTAGCTGACTGATTAAATCCAAACCTGAGGTCTAATACCTCTCTATGGAAAAAAAGTGAGATGTGTTTCATCATTGGTCCTCTAGAAACAATAATAGCTAAAATTTATAAAGCACTTTAAGGTTTACAAAGCTTTACATACTTCATATATATTGCCTAAGCCCTTACAAGAATCCCCTGAGATACACATCACTCCAGATCTGATCTGAACATGGACTTCTATCTCCCTAATTCTGCATCTAGGGCTCTTATCACAAGAATAAAAGCTAACTAATATAATGCAATACCTCATTTCATTCAGGCAATAAATATTTGTATGAGTGTGTATTTACGTATATACATATATGTATACAATATACACATATACAATTTCTAAATCTGCTTTAAAATTTACAATCACTTTGTGGACATTATCTCATTTGGTCCTTCTAACAACCTTGTGAGGTACTTTGGTTATTTCCATTTTACAAGATGAGGAAAATAAAAGTGAGAGAGGTTAAGTAACTTACTCAGAGTCATCAGCTAATAAATCTCTGTGAGAGGAGAAAAAAAGGATTCCCTGACAGAAGTTCATTAGGCATTATTGTCCCCAATTTACAAACCAGTTGAGTGATTAACCCATAAATACATGGATTAAATGGAAAAGGTCAGATTTGAACTGAGTCCAAAATTTAATTATACAAAACTATTAGCCTACACTAAATATTATTAGTGTGCTTATATGAAGATCCATCCCAATATGAGAGAAATAAGGTTAATAATATTACTGAGACAAAAGGCATAAATCCTTTTTATAATTAATAGCTATTTTCCATAATGGTTGGATAAACACACAGCTTTACCAGCAACATAGTGGTGTCCCAAACCCTTCCAATACTGATTATTTCTATATTTTAGAATTTTCACAGTAGGCTTGGAATTTGCATTTGTCATATTTATAAAACATATTTTCATTGTCTTTAAAAAAAAAACTACTACTACTTCCACTGCTATAATAGGATGAGGTACATGTCATGCATGTTGTCCTGTTAGCTACTGAAATTTTTGCTAAGGATGCTTTTAATGAACTTACAGTGGATGAGCTTATATTCCTATAATATTTTACTCAAATATAAAAAGCAGTTATTTTATCACATTTCTTCTCATGAAAATTATTTGTTCACTTACCTACTGACAAATTTAGTCTCATAGATATTTGGAAAATGACAACATTTTAACAAACAGGAAAGGATTGTAAAAATGTTGTTATCGTTTCCTAATCAGCTATTTGTAAATACTTAGACCATTAACTTTTTATAAAAAACTGATTATAAAAAAATCAAATGTAATAGCAAATAAGAGTAAATTTTAAAAATGATTTATAAGAAAAACAGCTCTAACTCAAACTATTTAAACAAATCCATTGACACTGAAAAATGATAAATGGATAAAAGAGCAGATATTGACAAACTATCACACTCAGTATTAATATCATACATCCTCAAAAATCCTCACCAGATGCATTTGGCACTATCATAGAGAATGGCTACTATTCAGTCCAAATGGAAGAGCTGCTCCCTTTTGATGTCAAGGTCACCCTGATCTCTTATCTATGTATGATATTGTAGTTATTATATCAGCCCAGAATAATTACAGAGCCTCATAAATAAGCAATAGACTCAGTCGAAAGAGTTTAGCTTGATTATTTACTATGCCTATTCCAAGAAAGGCTGCAAGGCATAGCACAAAGAATACTGATCTCTAAATTACAAAGACCTGGAATTCAAATATAGTCTGATACTTACTGGCCAGGTAATCATGGGCAAGTTCATAACCACTCTGGACTTAGGCAACTCTTTGGGTTTTGGGGGGATGTTTTATAATTCAATTTTATTTTATCTTCAGTTCTAAATGTTTTCCCTCCCCTACTCATTGAGAAGGCAAGGAAAATAAAACCCATTACAAATATGGATATGCAAAAGAAATTTCCATAAAGGTAAGACAATTTTCTAAATGCCTTTAGATATATGGGTTGCAATCTCTGTTGGTGGAAGGTGTTCTCTGTATCAGTGAAATCACAGATCCTTGTATATACTATTTTAAACCTCTCTAAGCTTCAATGTCCTCATTTATATCTGGGAAAGCAACCCTCCAATGGAATATAACATGATTCATTCATACTTATTTTGGGCAACTTATCAATTTCTTCCTATGTATATACTCTATAGCGAGTACAATGGGAGCCTTCCTTTATTTTTCCTTATGCATCTTCCTGTATTTGTAAGAAAAGTGCTTTGTAAATTTTAAAATTCTATTTAAGTGTAAGCTATTACACCACCAACCTGGTGGGACAGACAAGTCAGTTATCATCCCATTTTGTTTCATGAATCTTACGATCAGAGAGGCTGGGTGACTCACTCAAAATAACAATAGATCTCCATTCTACATGCTAATATTTCATTACTTATATCATCAGAAATCATTTCCTTATGTTTTCCCTGACTCCTTCCTCTTCTTTCTGAAAGAAAGCTATTTCATTATTACGAAATTCCTAGGCTTCTTACTAAGATTTGAAACTGGAAAAGAGCTTCAAGATCATCCAGTCCAACTTCATTCATGGTACAAATGAGGAAATGAAGGCCGATAGTGGAAAAGATCACATAGTTCTAAGTAGCAGAGCAAGGACTACTTACTACAAAACCAGTGCTCTCTTTTCTTATGTTACGATATAAAAATAGCAACCATTTCTCTAATACTTCAAGGCTTAGACCCTGACAATGACCCCAGGGTAGTTTCTATTATTATCCCAGTTTTGCACAAGAGGAAACTGAGGTTCAGAGTAGTTTAATGGTATGCCCAGAGTAATAAAACTAAAAAGTATTTGAGGTAAAATTTGAATCCAGGTTCTAATTCTAGCCCAGTCCTCTCACAATTCTTCTCAGTGCCAAATATGTATCAGAGGAGTTTTATTTCCATTGAGTTCCTTAGTATTTGGCATCATTTAAGATTCTGCGGTTTTTGGAGCAATAAAGTTTAGCCATCTTTTGACCATTACCGATAGGTGGCACAATATCCAGTTCCCTTTACCTTCCCTTAAAATTTATATTTTCTAACTATTTAGCTCTCTTTGTGACTTTTCATTGAAATTTCTTTACCTTTTTCTAGTCAACATGTACTATTTTGTCCAGTTCCCTCTTTCTAGCTAAGGAGCCCAGTACCAGCCACAGTAAGAGTGTACATGGAAAATGGGATAGTGACCACAGTTTTTTTTTTATCATGGATTCTGATTCAGCTTGTGTAAAAACTGAAATCTCAATGAAAATAAACTGTGGTAACCTTATTGGTTACTTCAGTAAAGACCGCTGACATTTATAGAATTTGGTTTTTGGCCAAAACTTGTTCTCTTGAAATAAAATTAAACAGTACTAAAATCATTTGGGATGAATGCCTCACCAGGATGCACAAAATAGAAGTATACAGCTTAAAGCCAAATCCTTGCTTCCAGAAATAAGGCCTCAGACTTGGACTATCTTGTGCAAGGCACAATCAGAAACTATTCCAATGGTATTTCTTAAGAATTAAATGTTTAGAGTGTGGGCAAGAACGCAGCCAGAATGGTGATGTGATTCTTGGCTGCCCCTTTCTTTTTATTTTTTGGCAGCACACAAAATGAGTGTCCTTACTTTGAGAATACTTCTTGCTTGGCCAGCAGAATTCAGTGGAGAAGTACACTACATTCCCGGGGATTCTGATCTATCAATATCTGGTGACATTATCTTCAATCAAAAAATGCCAGAATTGAGATTTTGCTTACTATTAGGCAATGACATGAGAACATGTTTTAAGGAGTTTACTTTTATTCTGAAGTTTTATACTGAGCCAAGTAAGGCACCAAATTCTGAATTTTATTCTAATTTAGCAAGCAAACATATTATTGGACTGCAGACCACTTATGTGATAGAGTTTCAGAAATGCTGATAAGTCATTGCATTAAGGTAATTCCACGGCATCAAGGTATAATCTCTAGAAATCCCCTGAAAAATGCCATTTTACTTGAGAAGGAAGGAACATAACCATTAAGGAGTACTAGCAGAGTAACTGGAGATAGGTCTCAAGATTGCAATATTCTGATAAGATTAAGGGAAGGGGTAAGAAAGGACTGGTGGTAAACGTTGCTACAAAGGTGGCCATATTTTAGGGCTCTCTTTGTCATTTTTGTAGGTTCGGGAAGGGTTAGGGATAACCTAGATGGAGCCCAGGAGCAACAACCTCAGAGCAGAGGTTGGCATGGCAATAAACCACTGGATACTAGGCTTTGAATTTTTCCAACTTTCCCCCTCAACCAGTGTGTTAGGGCAAGGGCTAAGAAAAATTAAACATAAGTGAGTGGGAGAGAGAATGATACTATGACTGAGAGATCAGGGAACTGGACAAAACAGACTAATAATATTAATTCTTAAGTGTCATATCAAATTCATTCACTTGCTCTCTCTGGGCACTCTGCCCTCACTATAGTACTCTATTAAGAGGATTGGATGAAATTACTTCTCAGGTGCTTTACCATCTCTGATGGTTGACTGATAATCCAATCAACCATATAGCCACACATCTTCCACAAAGTCACTATATATATTCTCTAAAAGAGAAGTGTCAAGTGTGGAGGAATCAGATTAAAATGTAACTAGGAAATGTTTATAAAAAGAAAATACGATATAATATTAATGTATTTTTTGAGTCAATATGAGGTGTGGAAGGATATATTTGAGTTTGATATCATTCCTCTAAAATGATATCATAGGGCTATAAAACTAGATATATCTTTTGATCCAGCAGCGCCACTACTGGGTCTGTATCCCAAAGAGATCATAAAAGAAAGAAATGGACCGACATATGCCAAAATGTGTGTAGCAGCTCTTTTTGTATCGTCAAGGAATTGGAAATTGAGTGGATGCCCATCAGTTGTGGAATGGCTGTTATGGTATGGAAAAATAATGGAATATTATTTTTCTCTGCAAAATGATGAGCAGGATGATTTCAGAAAAGCCTGGAAAGACCTGCATGAACTGATGCTAAGTGAAGTGAGCAGCAGAACCAAGAGAACATTGTGTAACAATAAGATTATGTGATAATCAACTGCAACCAACTCGGCTCTTCACAACAGTGTGGTGACTCAAGGTAATTCCAATAAACTTGGGATGGAAAATGCCAATCACATCCAAAGAGAGAACTATGCAGATTGAATGTGGATCAAAGAATAGTATTTTCATCTTTTTGTTTGTTTGTTTTTGTCTCTTGTGATTTTTTTCCCTTTTGATTTGATTTTTCTTGCACAGTACGACAAATATGGAAATATGTTTAAAAGGACTGCACATATTTAACCCGCATCAGATTGCTTGTTGTCTTGGGGAGGGATTAGATTAGGGTAGAGAGGTAGGGACAAAAAAAACTGGAACTCAAAATCTTACAAAACTGAATGTCAGAAATTATTTTTACATGAATTAAAAATAAAATACTATTAAGTGGGAAAAAATAAAGTAATATCAGAACTCAGCTCAGAAAAGTGATGATTGGCACATCTATTGACTAAAGGTAGAAAGAAGATAATATAAGATTTGGAAAAGAAAGGAAATTGGCAGGGGAGATAAAGCTAGATGAATAACAAAAGAGCAGCTTGCTCTAAAGTTGATTTGAAATTTGATCAATACAAAAATACTTACTTTACTCCCTCCTTGAGGTATACTACCTACTGGCCTGGAAATTATAAAATTTCCTTTATCTCTAGGTATACAGTAAGGGTCTCAGACCAAATTTCTTTATCATCCAGAGTCATCATATTTCTATCATATCCTTTTACTGATGGGAGTACATTCTCTACCGCTTTGTTCAAACAAGTAGACAAAACCAAGAAGAAAATTTTAGTCTAAAATCCAACATAATGCTACTATATAGTTAAGTCTTGAGATTAGGCAGAAGGAAAAGGAGTGTTCCAAAGCCCAAGAGAAAAAGGAGACAACTGGCTTCTCTTTAGTGATCCTCTCATCCTTACTGAGTTCTTTAAAAGAAATATAGAGAAAAATCTGGGAAGATTCATATGAATTGATACAAAGTGAAGGGAACAGAACTAGGAGAACACTGTATACAGTAATAGGAACATTGTAAAGCTAATCAACTGAAAGACTTAACTCTCATCAAGACAGTGACCAACAAGTCGAAAGGATTCATGATGAAACATGCTATCTACCTCACTCTCAGTGCAGAATGAAATGTATTTTCTTCTATTTCTTTTTCTTACTCGTTTCTCCCCTTGAAATATGGCTAACGTGGAAATTTATTTTGCATGTCTATATATATTTGCAATGGTTTTTATTTTTCTTGCCTTTTCAATGGGTGGAGAAAGTGGATATGAAGGAGAGAAGTGAAACTGAAAACAAAATAGAATAATTTTTCATTAAAATTTCTCATTTATTTAGGAATCTATCTGCCAAGAGAAAGTCAGGAACTATTTGAGGAAAACTACAAAACACTCTCCACACAAATAAGGTAAGATCTAAACAATTGGAAAAATATCAAATGCTCTTGGATAGGTTGAGCAAATATAATAAAGATGACAATACTCCCTAAACTAATCTATTTATTTAGTGCCATATCAATCAAACTCCCAAGAAACTATTTTACTGACCTAGAAAAAATAACAACAAAATCCATCTGGAAGAATAAAAGGTCAAGAATTTTAAGGGAACTAATGAAAAAAAATCAAATGAAGGTGGCTTAACTGTACCTTATCTAAAACTATATTATAAAGCAGCGGTTACCAAAACCATTTGGTATTGGCTAAGAAATAGACTAGTTGATCAGTGGAATAAGTTAGGTTCACAGAGAAAAAAATTGTCAATAACTATAGCAATCCAGTGTTTGACAAACCCAAAGACCCCAACTTTTGGGATAAGGATTCACTATTTGGTAATAACTGCTGGAAAAATTGGAAACTAGTATGGCAGAAAGTAGGCAATGACCCACACTTAACACCGTATACCAAGATAAGGTCAAAATGGGTTTGTGATCTAGGTATAAAGAATGAGATTATAAATAAATTAGAAAAACATAGTTTACCTCTCAGACCTGTGGAAGAGGAAGGAATTTGTGACCAAAGAAGAACTAGAGATCACTATTGATCACAAAATAGGTAATTTTGAGTTAATTAAGTTAAAAAGTTTTTGTACAAACAAAACTAATACAGACAAGAACAAAGGATGTGAACAGACAATTTTCAGATGAAGAACTGAAACTATTTCTAGTTATATGAAAATGTGCTCCAAATCACTGTTGATCAGAGAAATGCAAATTTAGACAACTCTGAGATACCATTATATACTTCTCAGATTGGCTAAGATGAGAGGAAAACATAACGACGAATGTTGGAGGGGATGTGAGAAAACTGGGACACTGAGACATCGTTGGTGGAATTGTGAATACATCCAGCCGTTTTGGAGAATGATTTGGAACAACGCTCAAAAAGTTATCAAACTGTGCATACTCTTTGATCCAGCAGTATTACTAGTGGGCTTATATCCCAAACAGATCCTAAAGGAGGGAAAGGGACCCACATGTGCAAAAATGTTTGTGGCAACCCAATTCATAGTGGCTAGAAACTGGAAACTGAAGTGGATGCCCACCTGTTGGGGAATAAGTTATGGTATATGAATGTTATGGAATATTATTGTTCAGTAATGAAGAGAGCCATCTATACCCAGGGAGAGGACTGTGGGAAGCGAGTGTGGACTACAACATAGCATTTTCACTTTTCTGATGTTGTTTGCTTCCATTTTTGTTTTCCTTCTCAGGTTTTTTTTTTTTTTTTTAGATTTTTCTTGTGCAGCAAGATAACTGTATGGATATGTATACATATATTGGATTTAACATACATTTTAACATGTATTGGAATACCTGCCATCTGGGGGGGGGGGGTAAGAAGGGGAAAAATTACCCATGTATATGTTCTGTAAATAAATATATATATATATATATACATATATATATATGTATATATGTATATAAAATTTCTCATTTACTGGTTTATATATACAACTAATGTAAACAATGTAGGTTCAAACTTCTTTTCTATGAAATTGTCAAGAAATTTGGTAAACAATATTTTTCCTAGGGAGGAGTTTAGGAAGATGGTAGAGTAGATTAGTAAAACCTCCTGTATTTCCTACACAAATAGAACAAATTTGTGCCTCACAGAGAACACAGACTGGTGAAAAATCAAGAAGATTTGGGGAAGAATAGGGGTCCTCCAGATACAAACAGAGAAGATCTGAAGAAAGAACCCTGGCTAGGATTAGCCTATCTGAAGTGCAAACACCTCCAGAGTAGCTCCTTAGATACATCAAGTGGTGACACCTCAGGCTAGCTGAGTGTAAATGGATTCTCAGCAGAAACCATAGACTTTCACCTCTGGACTCTTTGTCCAGGAAGACAGAATGAACCTCAGCTGACTGGGAATGATCCCTGAGCTGTGCTGCTGAGAAGCAGCCCTGGGAGAATAGGAACCAGAAGCCTGAGAGTACAGAGGCAGTGGGGCAGGGGCACTGCTGGCTGTGGGCACTTGCAGGAAGGTTTGGGGTTCCAGGTCATAGTGGAGAGCTTAAGGAAAACTTGAGGCACCATCTTCCCACCCCAAGAGTAGAAGTGCTTACACTAATAACTCTAATTCTAAAAAAAAATGAACCAGCAAAGAAAAAAGAATCCCACCATTGAAACATATTATGGGAACAGGAAAGACTGGGGTCATTTTCAGAGGAAGACACTTCAGTTAAAAAAAAAAAAAGCTCCTACCTCAAAGAGTAATGTAAAATGGCTCTCTGCCCAGAGAGAATTTATAAAAGAACTCAAAAAAGAATTCAAAAATCAAATGAGAGACAATGAGGAAAAACTAAAGAAAAAATTAAAACTATACAAGAAAAACAAGATTACAGGGGAAAAAGTTAGCCAGTTAGAAAAGGAGATATAGAGTCTCAAAGATGAAAATAACTCTTTGAAAATTAGAATTGGGCAAGGGGAAGCCAGTGAAACTACGAGAGATGAAGAAATAACAAAATAAACTATATAGAACAGAATGTGAAACATCTTATAAGAAAAATGACAGATCTGGAGAACAGATCAAGAAAAGAAAATGTAAGAATAATTGGACTGCCAGGAAGTTGTGACCAAAAAGTGATCCTTTAAAAAATGATGCAGGAAATAATCCTAGAAAATTTTCCTGAAGCAATAGAACATGAGGGGAAAGTAGAAATAGGAAAAATCCACCAATCACCACCTCAAAGAGATCCTTTGTGGAAAACACATAGGAATAATATTGTCAAATTTCAAAACCCCTACATCAAAGAGAAAATTTTGCAACAAGAAAAAAGCAATTCAAATACATTGGAGCTACAGTTAGAATTATATAAGATTTATCAGCAGCTACAGCAAAAGACTGCAGGTCTTGGAATCATATTTATAGACAAACAAAAGAACTAGCCCTGAGTCCAAAAATATCATATCCAGTAAAATTATGTATAATTTTGGATGAGAAAAAAAATGGACATTCAATGAACTTGCAGATTTTCAGGACTTTCTATCAATCAAACCTGAACTTAACAGAAAACTTAGCATATAAGAGCCAATATCAAAGATCAATTTTAAGGAACTCAACATGGACAAATTGTTTTTTTTTACATGGCAAAGATAAACTTTATGGTTAAGATTTACATCAACAACAGGGTAACTCAAAAAACAGATTGGCAGATTAAAGGTATGAATAATCATGTTATGCAAATGATGTGCAAAGGAAGAATAGACACACAGGCACTAGGAGGTGGGCTCGTAGTTCTGAAAAACTACTCATAGTGGGAGTGGGTTCAAAAGACAACAGTACATATATACTATGAAAGGTATAGCACCCTCCAAAATTTATAAAGAAATATGGAGGTAGGAATAGGTGGATGGGGAAGCAAAGGGTGAGGGAAGAAGACAAGGAGGGATGCCTGGGTAGCGGGAGGTTAAATAATAGTAAGCCAGGTTATGGAGCAGAATTTAATGAGAGTCAGCAGGGATAGGAAAGACATGTGTGTGTATCTGGGGTGGATATGCATGCAAGTGTGTATGTATATATATATCTACATATGTATATGGAAATATATCCTTTCTTAACTATAACCTGCTTGGAAGTGGTAGGGGGGATGAAAGGGGAAAAAAGAATAAAGTAAAAAAAGATGCGCAGCAGAGAATGAAAGAACAATTTACAAGGAAGTAAAGATGGAAAAAAAAAGTTTAAATTATGGATATATATGTGTATATATATACTTTCTTAAATTAATATTTGTTGTTATATATTTTGAATCCTCCCTGATGTTCCGCTCGCTGGGCACCTGACAATGATCTCTTTTGTTTTGTTTCTTATTGCTTTTATGTTTTTCTTTTTCTTATTCTATTTCTTCAAATAAAATAAATTTGGAAAAAAACGCGGTATTTTCCCATTTAAAAATATTTATCAAATGCTAATTTGTATACATTTGGTTGGATATCTAATGTATCTATTTTTTTCTATTGATTTTCCTCCATTTTTTTCCAGATTATTTTGATGAGGATTGCTTTATTAAAGATGCAAAATATGTCAGCTTTTCTTTTCATTTTGTCAGTATTTTTACCTAACTAGTTGTCCAAATAAATTTTATTAAAATGTTCCAAATTTTTAAAAAAATAAAAGTAGAATGAAGCAAGCTCTATAAGAATGAATTGAAGGGAAGGCGAACTGGTAATCACTTGACTAGCAAAGGAGTTTAGAAATTAGTTCTCCATTTCCAATTGCTTTTCTTTCTTTACAAAAGGCAAGGCTGTATCTGTTTTGACTTCATCATTCAGGTTTTCTCAATTATAAAATGAGGAAAGTAATTATAACTGTCTCATCATGCTCTTGTGAGAATCAAATGAGATAATGCAAATGCTATAAATATGTGAGCTATTAATATAATTGTTGTCCTAAGTAAATACACTGGCCCAAATAGCGTCTCCATTGAAAATTTTAACGTATGGTCAAAGGATTTGAACAGTTTTCACAGTAATCAAAGCTACTTATAGTCATTTGAAAAAAATGTTCTAAATCACTCTTGATTAGAAAAATGCAAATTAAAACATCTCTGTGCTATCATCCCGTGCTTATCAGATTGGCCATTATGACAGAAAAAAAAATATGACAAATGTTGAAGGGGAGTGGGAAAATTGAGACCCTAATGCACTGCTAGTAAAGCTATCTACTGATTCAAACATTCTGTGGAACTATTTGGAACTATGCCCGAAGAGCTATAAAACCATGCATACCTTTTGACCAACCAATATCACTAGTAGGTCTATAGACCAAAGAGATCAAACACAAACCCATATTTATAATTTAATACATAGAAACATTTATAGCAGCTTTTTATGTGGTAGCAAAGAACTAGAAATTGAGATGATGATCATTTGGGGAAAGGCTGAAAAAACTGTTGTAAGATTATGATAGAATATTTTTTGTCAGGCAAAACCATTTCATTTTCCTGAGCATGTGAAGATCACCAGTATTCCAAAAAGTAAAAATATTGATAGGTATCAGTTCTAATTATCAGGGAAATAGCTCACATTTTTATTTCCTTTAGTAAGCAATGTATCAGAGAGCTAAGAATCACATTATTATATAGGTCCAGAGATTTAAAGCAAGAAGAAAAATCATCCAGAACAACCCTCTTGTTTTAGACACGAGGAAACTGATTTACACAGAGGTTAAGTAACTTGTTAAGGATCACATAGATCATATTTGAGGCAGGATTCGAACACATCTTTCTAACTTCAAGTTCGGTATTCATCAATCAGCGTTCAATCAATCAGTAGGTATTTATTAAGTACTTCCTATGTGCTAGGTATTGGGGAATGAAACAATCCCTACTTTACTAAGCTTACGGTTTACTGGGGGAGGCAAGTACATTAAAATACATAAAGTATAAAGTTCATAATAAATATATACACATGCAAGGAATTAAATATAAACTAATCGCTCTGGAAAACAATTAAAAAGCTATTAAATGGTACATACTCACTGACCAAGAAATATTATGGGGAGAGAGGAGGGAGTATGGGAAGATTGAAGGATACATATGCACAAAAACATCTATAGCAGTTCTTTTTGTTGTAAACTGAGGAAAACCCATCATTTATGAAATGGCTGAATAAAATACAGTACATGAAGATGATAAAATACTGTTGTTCTGTAAGAAATGATGAAGGCGACGGTTTCAGAAAATCTGGGAAGACGTGTATGAACTGATGTAATGTGAAGTGAGAAGAACCAAAACAATTTATATAATCACAATAGTGTAACTCTGAAAGACTTGGGATTTCTGGTCAACACAAAGATCCACCACAATCCCAAAAGATTCACAATGAAGCTCCAGATAAAGAAATGATAGACTCAGCAAAATGAAGAATCTTTTCCTTTTTCCTTCCTTCTTTTTCTAAAATTACATGTAGTAATTTATTTCGATTATACATATTTGTAATGAGTTTTGACAGCTAAATGGCACCGTGGATAAAATTCTGGGCCCAGAGTCAGAAAAACCTGTTCAAATGCAGCTTCATATACTTGCTAGCTGTTATGACTGTGGCTAAGTCACTTAACCTTTGTTTACCTCAGTTTCCTCAACTGTAAAATGGGGGCAAAAATAAAGCCTACATTCCAGGGTTTTTCTGAGGATCAAGTGAGATCATATTTGTAAGGTGCTAAGCATAGTACCTGACACCTAATAGCCACTTAAGAAATGTTTGTTTCCTTCTTTTTTTCTTTCCCAATGGATATGGAGCAGGGGATTTTTTTTAAAAAAGAAATTAAATACAAGAATATTAAAGAGTTACTAGCAACAGGGAACAAATAAAGGTAATTGAGCTGCATGCATCTTAAAGGAAGAGACTCTATGAGGAAGAGGTAAGGAGGGGAAGGCATTCTAGGAGCGATGGCCAGGAGGAAATATTGTTGGAAGATAAAATGAATGTCGTTTGTGAGGAACAGAGAAAAGGCAGTTTGGCAGGACCACAGAGTGTGGAAGAGGGAATAATGTACAATGAAATAAGAAATTTGGAGTTAGGTTATATAGAAATTTAAAAGCTAAATAAAAGAGCTAATATCTTAACCAAAGAAGCTTTTATCTTAGGAGTCAGGAAATTTTTTTAAACTTAAAAACTCTATTTTAATTCTACTTTGCAATCATAAGTACTTTATTTTATGCATTTAAAAAAATTTTCTGAGAACAAGTCCAATTTGCCAATGGGTCCTAGGACTCGGTCCTATCACTGAGACTACAAGGTGGTAGGTAATATAGTGGATAGGACACTGAGCCTGGGGTTAAGATGTGAATTCAAATCCTGCCTCAAACATTTAGTAGCTTTGTGACTTTGGGGGCAAGTCATTTAAACTCTGTGTGCCTCAGTTTTCTACAAACTGATTTTTTTAACAGTTAAAACTGTTTTCTTAGAACTATTTCTCAGTAGTTAACACAGTATCTGGCACATAGTAGATGATATATGTTTGTTCCCTTCCTTTCTTCTTTTAAAGAAAATATGGCCCATCTTTATGAGCTGGCTATGAAATTTTGGGTTTAATGTAATGTTAAAAAAAAATGATGAGCGTATTCAGAGCCAGGGAAGTACACGTGTTATGAAAGATCTAACCTAACTGAGGAATTAAGACCAGCTTAAGGGGACAGAAGACATAGTCTCCACTTTCAAAGTGCTTGAAAGTCAGAACTAAGTGATCTCAGAGATCATTGGGTCTATCCACACACACAGCTGCACATTTTACAGAAAGGAAAAGAACCATGGGCCCAATAAAAAAATGACTTGCCAAAGATCAAGGCTAGGGATAAGGGCTGGATCACTGATTTTCTTGGTAAAAGAAACTCCCCTAACAATGTGAGTCAACACATTCTCTATAGATATGGTAACCGAAGCTCAAAGACGTAAATGTTTGTGGTAGTGTTCAAACTCCTGTCTTCCCAATCCCAAGTCCAGTGCTGTATCCACTACGCCATTTTGCTTTTCAAAATTAAGACAATCAAACAGAAATTCTAAGTTAAAACAACATCACTGAAATATATTCTTTAATAAATCAAATAAGATGTTTTCTTTTCATTTTAAACATAATGCTTATAGTAGGTTTTTTAGAGTTTATTGAATTTTTTATTACCCCAGATTTCAAACAGGATTGTAATTGCCCTTCTGTTTTCAAAATTGATAGTTTCCTTTTGTTTGGGGGAAATCTCATTTTGGTTTTTCCATATCACAAAGCTGGTACTACTATTTGTACTAATATAGTAAAAATCTTCATTATCTAGGATCTTAAATAAACAAATAAGAGTAGGGCTTTTAACTTGAGGGACAAGGCAAATAACAAGAAAGCTAACAATTCAATATTAAGTACCTTTTTTTGGAAAATAGTATGCTTTGATTTACATTCAGACTCCAAATCAGTTCTTTTTCTAGATGTAGATAGCATTGTTTTTCTTTTTTCTCAATAGTACTTTATTTTTCCAAATAGACATATAGTTTTCAAAATCCATTTTTGTAAGATTTTCTAATCCAAAGTTTTCCCTCCCCACCTACTTCCCTTTTCCCCAAGACAGCAAGCAATCTGATATTATATATCTTCTTTAAAAAAAATTAACAAAATCCATTTTACAAGATACTGGAGCACGTACAGATTCAGTCCAATATTCCATGTACAGTTTATTAGTATTTGTCTTCTGCAACTCTGAAGTTAAGTTGGCCATAAGAAATGAGTAATGTGGTAAAATATTATGACCTGAAGAACTATTGTGTAACATGCTAAGTTGGCTAAGCTTAAACTACTCTCCTGAACTCATTCATGAACTTACTTAATGAGTTCCAAATAAATGGAATTTGCCATGAATCACAATTTTTTTCAAGACTGCTTATCTACAACGTGACTCTTTTCAACACTTCCAAAGGTCTTGTAATGAAGAGAACCATCTGCACCCAGAGAAAGGGCTGTGGGGACTGAGTATGGATTAAAACATATTATTTTTACTCTTTTTGTTGTTGTTTGCTTGATTTTTGTTTTCTTTCCCATTTTTTCCCTTTTTGATCTGATTTTTCTTGTGCAACATGGCAACTTTGGAAATTTGTATATAAAAATTGCACATGTTTGACATATACTGACTGACATGTACTGACATATACGCCATCTGGGGAGGCGGGGAGGGGGAAAGAGGGAACAAATTTGGAACACAAGATTTTGCAAGGGTGAATATTGAAAATTACTTATGCATATATTTTGAAAATAAAAAGCTTTAATAAAAAAGACTGCTTACCTAAGCCATATATTTGAAAGTACATAGGTCTGGGCTTAACCATTTTTTTATAAAATAATTTTTGAATTACTAATATGTCCAAAAGCACTAACAACAGAGCAAGAGACTTGATGATGGGTAGTTTAAAAAGAATAGTCAATCAATACTTAAAATGGATCTGTGATCTCATTGACTCAGGGATATGACTGCAAACCATCCATGTCTGTTCATCTATAATGAATGAAATGAACATGTAAATGTTTACTGTGTGCTAAGCAGTGGAGATACAAACTGAAGAGCCAGGCAGTCACTGACCTCAAGAAATTCACATTGTAAAAGAGGGAGACAACATATACAGGTTTCATCCTTAAGAGTACAACAGCAAAGCATATGGTAATGACTTTTCTTTAGGGTCATTTCCATTAATAAAACCATATCCTTTTCTGTTATTGAGCCATGTGATAGTGGCAAGGACTTTGATGACAATTTTCTTTTCTGCATTGTCAGAAGCTGTGGCTGCTGAGGAAGCAGTTGCCAGGACATATATCTATGTGCTCTACTAAGGGCCTTTGGGCTTCCTTGCCCATCACTGGAAGTTGGTCAGCGATTGGTTTTGGCAGAGGAGAACAAATTCCTCCCCCTTGACGATGGCTCGTGGGACGCTTGTCCATATCCTTTTACATGTTCATCAGATAGGGTTCATCTGTTGGGGCCTTTCATCTCATTTTCCCAACATTGTAAAGTTACCAGCTGACCATTCTGGCTTATCAGCCATCCCTCAGTCTTGCCACGTGCTCAGTTCATCTTCTCTTTGTATCATTTAACTCCATGATGACATCTTTTACTTCTGTTCTTTGGAACTGGATATAATTATCCAGAAATGGGGAAAAGCATACCTTTAAAATACTTTGCAAAACCCTTGTGAATGGGCTGGCAATTGCTTCACTCACTCAACAAAACCTACTGAACAGCTACTATGTGCTTATCCTTGTGACTGACAATAAGGAAAATACAGAACTGATTGTGACTGTATCTCTCCCTCAGGGAGTTTCCAGTTAAGCTGGTAAATACATGAACAGAGCACAGTGTGTTTATATTGGCTAAATGCCAGTGAAATTCAGAGGAGATGAAGATCATTGTATACTGGAGTGGCTAGAAATAAATTTGCAGAAGAGGAGCGGCTTAGTGTGGATGAATGGAATCTGGATAGCCAGAGAAGGTGTTCACTCCCAATTTATATTGCCTTTGCCTAGTTTTAAAAGTTCCTCCATAATCTGGTCCAGCTTGATCTTCTTCCCCACTGATGGTCAACCATCTCTGTCTACTACAATTCCACAAACCTGCCTTGGTTATTCTTTGTTTATATAACTGTTCCCCTTTGGGGAGATCAAGTCAAAACCAAAGCACAAAGTACAATGGGAGAAGGGTATGGAACAAACATTTATCAAGTGTAGGCACTATGGAACACAGGATAGTTTACCTCTCAGACCTGTGGAAGGGGAAGGTCTTTATGACCAAAGAAGAACTAGAGATCATTACTGATCACAAAATAGAAAATTTCGATTATACCAAACTGAAAAGTTTTTTGCACAAACAAAACTAATGCAGACAAGATTAGAAGGGAAGCGATAAACTGGGAAAATATTTTTACAGTCAAAGGTTCTGATAAAGGCCTCATTTCCAAAATATATAGAGAATTAACTCTGATTTATAAAAAATCAAGCCATTCTCCAATTGAAAAATGGTCAAAGAATATGAACAGACAATTCTCAGATGAAGAAATTGAAACTATTTCTAGTCATATGAAAAGATGCTCCAAGTCATTATTAATGAGAGAAATGCAAATTAAGACAACTCTAAGATACCACTACCCCTGTCAGATTGGCTAAGATGACGCGAAAAAATAATGATGATTGTTGGAGGGGATGCGGGAAAACTGGGACATTGATGCATTGTTGGTGGAGTTGTGAACGAATCCAACCATTTTGGAGAGTAGTTTGGAACTATGCTCAAAAAGTTATCAAACTGTGCATACCCTTTGATCCAGCAGTGTTACTACTGGGATTATATCCCAAAGAGATTATAAAGAAGGGAAAGGGACCTGTATGTGCACGAATGTTTGTGGCAGCCCTTTTTGTAGTGGCTAAAAACTGGAAACTGAATGGATGTCCATCAGTTGGAGAATGGCTGAATAAATTGTGGTATATGAATATTATGGAATATTACTGTTCTGTAAGAAATGACCAACAGGATGATTTCAGAAAGGCCTGGAGAGACTTACACGAACTGATGCTGAGGGAAATGAGCAGGACCGGGAGGTCATTATATACTTCAACAACAATACTATATGATGACCAGTTCTGATGGACCAGGCCATCCTCAGCAATGAGATCAACCAAATCATTTCTAATGGAGCAGTAATGAACTGAACTAGCTATGCCCAGAAAAAGAACTCTGGGAGATGACTAAAAACCATTACATTGAATTCCCAATCCCTATATTTATGCACACCTGCATTTTTGATTTCCTTCACAAGCTAATTGTACAATATTTCAGAGTCTGATTCTTTTTGTACAGCAAAATAACGTTTTGGTCATGTATACTTATTGTGTATCTAATTTATATTTTAATATATTTAACATCTACTGGTCATCCTGCCATCTAGGGGAGGGGGTGGGGGGGGTAAGAGGTGAAAAATTGGAACAAGAGGTTTGGCAATTGTTAATGCTTTAAAGTTACCCATGCATATATCCTGTAAATAAAAGGCTATTAAATTTAAAAAAAATTGTAGGCACTATGCTAAGCACTTGACAAATAATCTAATTTTATCCTTGTATCAATCTGTGCTATTATCATCCCCATTTTACAGCTAAGGGTGCCTTGCCCAGGGTCACAAAACTGGTAACTAGCTGAAGCCAAATTTGAACTCAGATCTTTCTGATTTCAGGCCCAGTAGCCAAGTCACTGCACCACCTAGCTTCCCAAAACAACATATTCTAAAGGGTCCAGGAGGAAAATAGTAACCTTCTTGTACATGCTAGCCACAGGAAACCCAGAGCTCACAGCAAACGGTCCAGAAGAACACATATGCCCTCAATACAGTCGAAGAGGAGGAACAAGAGAAGAGGCAGAAGCCTAAAAAAGCTCTCAGAATCCAATCCAGACTCAAAGGCATGAACATTTGCATGAAGTCTGGAACAATTCAACAAAACATCCCGTGAAAAGTAATATCAGATGAAAATCTACGGGACACAAAGAATGTGTTGCTTACTTCTGGCATGAAAAGTTTTCTATGCATAATGAACTTCTAATTTATTATCTCATTTGGTTCTTAAAACTACATTTTTCTTCAGTTTAACTGGTTTTCCTCAAAACAATCTCAGAAGAAATACAAACCAAAGCAGATTGTTCCTCGTAGCATGGCACCAATGGACTTTTTTATTGGCAAGCCATATGTCAGACCCGGGGGGCCTTGCAAAAAGTTTCCATTAGGCCTGGAAACCTTTTTTGGCTTCTCCCACATATTTCAAAACCACCTGTGCCTCCTTTTATATCTCCCTAGAATGCTGAAATCGAAGCATCTGCCTTCTACAAACACATTAATCTCCTCCAAAGATGTTTGCTGGGAAGAAAAGCAAAAGGAATTAGAGAAAGGACAGCTATGGTAAATGTCTGATTAGGCGCAATGCCCACTTCTCCTCAGGCCAAAGCCAAGACTTATTTTCATGCCTGGATGACAGATGTGATACCATCATTTCTTGGAAAAGAGCCTAGGTCCCAGCTAGAAGCCATTTGTGAAGGCAATGAGACCTGCCATATTTTTATGTTCCCACATTTGTGCTAGGAGTAAACCATCCAGACTTGAATGGTTAACTTATCTGAGTAGGGCCACCATCACTCTCTCTCCCCTACTTCAATGAGACTACATTAACTCAGCTTATTAGAGGGTAGTGCACTATGGAGGGAAACTTCTAGACATACTAGAGAAAAGATCCTGATGTAAGAGTCAACCAACATGGAAGACATAGAATTAAGCAACAGAAGTTCATTCTTGTATCTCTACCTTTCCCTCTCAATTGCCTTTTGCTATCCCAGAACTTGACAGTTATTATCTTGGTCAAAAACACACTGAAAACTGATTTAAAAGGAAAAAAAGATGGTCAAGAGTTCACACTAAAAACTATCAAGGCTGCTCAGGATGAAAGATGTCACGACTCCCACAAGGAAAAGCAATACAGTATTTAGACGTGGTGGATCTTACACTAGTTCATTTGAAAAAACAAAAACCAAATCTGAACCTCTTCATCAGCTTTCTCCAGCAATCACCACTATCTTCTTATATATATTTTCAATATGTTCAATAGAAGTTTGTGGATTTTTAATCAAACTTTTATTCTCCAGTTCTAATAATATGAAAAATGGAAAATCGGGTCATTTTCAAAATGGATTACAAATCACAATTTGCAAGTAAATATGCTGATGAACCCTAAAAAAATAAAAATCCTATTCATTGGCACTAAAATGTATTTTCATTTGTAATCTGCTTTGGTTAAAGAATTGTTGGAAGGCACACACCATGATCATAATTTAAGAAAATTCTGAGGAACCCAAATTTTTCTTGGAAGTTGACTCTTAGCATACAGCCAGCTGTTCAGCCCCATTTTGTGGCTCATCTTCCCTTAGGGCTCATTTTAATTTTGCCTCTGGCACATAGAAGGTCTTATATAATGTCAACCACATGGAACTGGCCTCTAACCTGTGGGTGGTCAATGCTGAACAGAGCAGGCTAGAGACAGAAGAGTCAGTAATAAAACAAAAATCTAATTTCAAAGTGAGGGAAACAACTTGCAAGGACACATGTGTCAGGGAGCTGGGAGCACCGGAGGCAGTGGTGGAGATCTCATTATTTCTACCAATGGCTATACAGTGAACTGTAGCCCTGACAATGAAGGGTAACAGCAACAATGAGACAAGTCTGACTGATATTAGGCCTTCCTGACTGGAACTGGGGTACTTGTCCAGTCTCAGAGAATACCTGGTACTGGTCAACTACAAATAATTATATGATTTTGCCAGAGGGTAAGATTTTCCAGAGGGTGAATCAAACAATCGTTGTTACACCAAGCTCAAAGTACAACTTGCTAGTTGGGCCTTAGCTCTGGAAAACAAGTTATCTCCTAATATCTTGACATGAGATTACATTCAAATAAGACATTTCAGTAAAACTGTATATAACAAATAGCACATCTCTGACAGAAAACAGACATTCAAAAAAAAAAAAAAACATATGCCTCACAGATTCAGAACTGGAAGGTGGCCCTGAAGCCATCTACATCTAGTCCAATCATTATTTGAACAAAAATCACCTCAACTTGGAGCTGTGAATGGATCCAGGCATTCTGGAGAGCAATCTGGAATTATGTCCAAAAAGTTATCAAACTGTGCATACCCTTTGATCCAGCAGTGCTATTACTGGGCTTATATCCCAAAGAGATTTTAAAGAAGGGAAAGGGACCTGTATGTGCACAAATGTTTGTGGCAGCCCTGTTTGTAGTGGCAAGAAACTAAAATGAATGGATGCCCTTCAATTGGCGAATGGCTGGATAAATTGTGGCATATGAATGTTATGGAATATTATTGTTCTGTAAGAAATGACCAGCAGGATGATTTCAAAAAGGCCTGAAGAGACTTACATGAACTGATGCTGAGTGAAACGAGCAGAACCAGGAGATCATTATACACTTCAACAATAATACTATATGATGATCAATTCTGATGGACGTGGCTTTCTTCAATAATGAGATGAACCAAGTCTGTTCCATTTGTTCAAGAATGAATAGAACCAGCTACACTCAGGAGAAAGAACACTGGGAAATGAGTATGGATTATAATGTAACATTTCCACTCTTTCTGTTATTGTTTGCTTACATTTTTGTTTTTTCTTCTCAGGTTATTTTTATCTTCTTTCTAAATCTGATCTTTCTTGTGCAACAAGAGAACTATAAATATGTATATGTATGTATGTATATATATATATATATATATATATATATATATATATATATATAGTATTTAACATATACTTTAACATCTTCAACATGTATGGGACTACCTGCCATCTAGGGGAGGATGTGGAAGGGAGGGGAAAAGTTGAACCACAAGTTTTTTCAAGGGTCAATGTTGAAAAATTACCCATGTATATGTTTTGTATATAAAAAAATTAAGATACCTAAGTAACTATTTGCTTTCAAGGGTGGCTGTGAGAATCAAATATGATATTTATAAAAGGCACTTAGCAGAGGAGCTGGCATTATATGTTAAGGAGCATGCCAGGTGGCTCTTGTATAACAATTATATAAATACTTATTCCTTTCTCATCCATCTTCTGTTAGTCATGTCCTAAATCTGCTCCAATAATTGACTTTTCCTATGTCCACGTATATGTGCACGCGCACGTGTGTGTGTGTGTGTGTGTGTTTTACCAGTACAAAAATTCAAGTTGTTTAGTATCTTGGGCAATCAAGAAATTTGAATTATTTCAATTAGTGCCAACTTCTATATTCCTTGAAGTAATGTCAAAATATCTCCCTGAGACCAAGAAATTTCTACTCTTTCCCATCTACCTTTGTTCCTTTGGATTTATCAGTACCAAAGCTGACTACAAAAGCTAGAAAAATAAAAGAGGAAGCAAGAACTTAGAAGATCAGAGGAACTGATTGGAATCCTTCTGGTGTCTCTCTCTCTGTACATCAAGGTGTTAAATACCAAGCATCTTCAGCTTTTCATTATCTTTCTGTGAAACCAATGGATTGATGCCTTTAATTCTGAATTTAAATGAACAAATCTACTTATTTATTTTAATAAGTTTAATTTAATAAATGTTATTTTAATAACACACATTATTTAATAAATCTATTAAATCATTTTTCCTTTTTTCAATCAAACATTTTTTGGGGGAGGCTACGACCAACTTGGGGGGGTTGTCAATAAACAATATATGTCAAAAATAAGAATATGCCACATGGGATGGTACAGAGTAAAATGCAATTTTATCTTCTATGTTTGTGCATAGAAACTCACTTAGAAACTATTCTCCTTTTCAGAAAGGGAAAGGTCATCATCTGTAACCATGTGCACAGAGAAATGCTGGGATTCCTTCAAGAAAACGGAAAATCTCCCCCAGCCAATGTTCCTAACATGGACAAGATCTCAAAGCCTCATCGTTACCAACCTAGCTTTCTGATCATTGCTTCTCCATTTTTAAAATGAAGGAGGAGGCTAAAACAAAGAAAACATAATATAAATACCAATACTGTATAATATTTCAGGAACAGTGTTACATGTTATAATTCAGTGATAACTAGAGTATCTGGGGTCAGAGGAGGTTCAGTGTTTTGCACAGACTAGGCAGTTGATCAAATATACTGTATTTTAATTACGAAATTTCTTTGACTCTTATTTTTATGAACAGAAGTGATTATGGACACAACATAAGAATGCAGATTCAGGCTTGGACAACAAGCTGTCATTCAAACCAATGAAATTTCCATTACTTTGGCTAGATTACTGAGTGAGCAAGTTTCCCAAAATGTTCCAAATGGTTTGACAAGAAAACTTTTCTTCACCAGACAATAACAAATAGCTCATCTCATTTTATTCTATATACTTGAAGCAAAGAGAAAAAGGAGCTTTGATTTTAAATTCTAGTTTTAAACCATGTATTTCAAACTTAATGGCAAAAGGGAGCCCAACATGTATGGAATAATTCTTAGCAGCTTTTGGCTGACGAGTTCCCCCACTGACTTACAAGCCTAATTCTACTTCCCAGAGGTCCAGGAACATATCAAACTGTCATATCCTGACCAACTAATGACCAGGCAAATGCAATCACGGAGTAAAGTAACAGACTCAGATGATGTCACAGCTGGCGTCTTAGAGACCATTTGCAAAGCCCCTCCAAGTTTTACAGAGAAGGAAATGGAAGCCTGGAGAAATCTGCACTAAGGGCTTATTGTCAACAAATATCCCTGTACAAAGTATGGATTTCCTGCCTGAGATCCTGGGTCAGGAACATCAAAGTCTGAATCCATCCTGAGACATTTAATGAGCTCGACAATCACGGACAAATTTCTAATCTTTGCCTCAGTTTCCTCATCTGTAAAAGAGGAATAATAACAGCACCTACCTCACAGTGTTGTCGTGACAATAAATGAGTTAACACCTGTAAAGTTCTTTGCAAACTTTAAAATGCTATTTAAGCGCTAGCTATAATCATTATTAGGAATTATCCTATTCAAATCTAACAGCCATTTCATATATCTTTCGAATGTACCGATTTGCTAAGCAGTTTCTTGGTAATAACTTGCAGAAAAGAAAGCAGTACAATCTTTCTAAACGAACTTCACCACCTCCCTATCCCATTGTCCCCAGCAGCTCTTCCTAACTTCATCTCTCCTCAAACCTCCTTTGGCTCCCACTCTGTCCCAACTCCCTCTTCTGAGAACTGTGTCTCCTACTTTACTGAAAATACTGAGCTTTATTCGCCACAAACTCCTTCTCCTGCCCTCCCTTCCTCATCCCCTATCCCTCAGGTGCCATATGCCACTCTTCTTCTGCCACCCGTCTCAAATGATAAAGTGACTTTACTCCTGACCAAGGCCAAGTGCTCTACCTGCTCAAGAAATTCCATTCCAATCCATCTCCTCCAACACACTAGACTGCTCCCTCTGCCATCCCCACTCTTTTATTTATCTTTAAATGCTCCCTCTCTACAAGCTCATTTTCTACTGTCTGTAAGTACGTCCTCCTCCAGGGCAGCTAGGTGACTCAATGCATAGAGGCAGGGCCTAGAGACTCACCTTCCCGAGTTTAAATCTGACCTCAGATACTTCCTAGCTGTGTGACCCTGGAGAAAGCACTAAACCCTGTTTGCCTAGTTTCTCCATCTGCAAATGAGCTGGAAAAAGAAATGGGGAACCATGCCTGTATTTTTGCCAAGAAAACCCCAAAAAGGGCCGCAAAGAGCTGGATATGACTGAAAAATAACTGAACAACAATCATAAGAATGCCCAGATTTCCCCATCCTGAAAACAACTTTCATTTAATCCTTCTATTCATGGTATCTCCTTTAATTGGTCTGTCCTTTGTGGCTAAACTCCTGGAAAAGGCTGCTATCATTTTCTCTCCTCTCACTTCTTAACCTCAAAAGCTGGCTTCCAACTCCATCACTCCACCAAAACTGCTCTGTGTGATTATCAGTGATATCTTAGTTACCAAATCCAATGACCTATTCTCAAACCTCATTCTCCTTGAGTTTTCTGCAGCCTTTCATACTCTCCTCAATATTCTCTTCTCTCTTGGTTTCTTAGACACCACTCGCTTCTGGTTTTCATTCTGCCTCTCTGACTGTTCCTTCTGTCTCTATTACTGATTTTCCTCCAAATCACACTCCCTAACCCCTCTTAATTCCAAAGATTTTCCTCTGTTAACTATTTCCTATTTGTCCTATCTATATTTATTGGCATGGTGCATTGCTTTGCATTCAGTGTTCCCCCATTAAGGAGTGGCAATTTTTTTTGCCTCCTTCTGTATCCCTAGAGTTTAGCACAGGGCCTGCCATATGTAGTGGGAGTTTAATGAATGTTTAACTGATAGACTGACCAATTAATTCAGTTTTAGAATTTACTAGTTTTAAGACTCATTCTAAGGAAGGATTATCATTATTTCCTATTGATCTACCAAGTATTCATTCTAACTTACCTGAATACTTTAATGTAACTGATCCATACTCCATACTGGGAGTGCTCATCTCAACTTGTATTTACACAGGCAAGAAGGCTCCCCAGAGGGTAGCTAGCTGTATTCCCCCACCATGATTCTGGAGTTTTCTTTGCTTCCATCAGGTTCAGTCCCAATCCTGCTGTTTTCCCCTACTATCAGTCAACAGTACCAATTAATATGTTTCTCCTCATTATCATCAATACCAATAATTAGAGCCCTACTACTAATTTAACCAATTAATATCAATTTGTTTTTACAAAGGATATTTACCTGAAAACAGTACAAGGATCAAATATGTACCAAACTGCACCCCTTGAATGAGGTACACTTGCTCTGTACCCCTTCAGTCCCTAGAGATAAATAGCTTCCAATTTAATAGGGCTGTTACAAAGCAATCACCCAATGAAATTCACTTCCAAATGCATCACAGATGAACGAGGCTGTTCCTTTGCTGAAAGATAAAGTATCTCAGCTAACAGGCTGATCCATTAATGGGTTTGTAGATTGTTCCTTCTGGGCTACGCTTGCACTGCTCAGCGACCAATAAACTTTGGTAAGGACTCAAGTTCTTGGACTGCCCGGGCACTTTCTTCCAACACCTTGAAACTCACAAAGTCTTAGTTAAAGGCAATAATCCTTCACCTAAGAAAGAGAAAAAAAGACAGGAAAGAGAAAAAAGCCATACCATATGCTTGCTGTTGAGCTGGTACCCAAAATCCCAGGGGTCTTCTTTTTCCCAAAGCCCCCCCCCAGCAGCGTGCAACCTTTATTTGAAGGTAGCCACAGAGAAAGCTCTTTTTGGCTATTCGGAGCTTTTTGTATGCACGCTCAGTTCTGGCTCAGCAGCAAATCCAAAGGCTTCACGACTATGCACTAGCCCATACATGTAACACACTCCAAAGTGGAGAGCTGGGCCCCACCATCCCACAGCATCAGGAACCTCCAGGAGCAAGCTCACCAAAGGTGTATTCCAAGGATTGGATCCTCCTTGATCAGTTCTTGCTTATACTAATAATTTTCATGGTAATATATTCTATCTTGTTTAGAACTAGATTTAAACTTTATGAACTTTAAAATATATTTCATATGTGTATTAAAAATATATAACAACTCCCCAGAGCATTAAGCCATACCATTTGCAATTTTAGGAGAATATCAAAGTCCTTAAAAGTAGTAAGAAAACATTTTGAAATAGAAAAATTAGAGGGAAAAGTTGGCGAAATAGTTTATATGAAATTAATGCCCCAATTCCGAATGATATGACTTCAATTATCCATGTGGTGAAAGTGATCTGAAATTAGGCAATTATCATTTCAGGCAGCATTTGGAATTATGACATTTTTATTACAAATATCAGAGGGTTGTTTTTTAAAAGTCCAATATAAACATTTAAAAATCTAATTCCATGCACATGTTTTCATTTGCACACATACCCTACACACTTTTCATCCGGATGATGGACTTGATTAAAACACATTTATTCCCAACTAGAAATGACAAGGTTATCTCAATTATAAAAAGAGAAAGCAAGATTTTCATCAATACATTTTTTTTTGTATTACAAAACCAACAATGCACTCCATAAGAACCTTGGGCCTTTAGATTTTGATAAGAATGAAGAGTTCCCTCAAAGATTTCTCTCTTTGCACTGCACCAGCATAAATGACATACATTTTTGAACTCTTCTTTCCCACATGGGTGATCAGTATTAAACCGGCTATAGCAGATTTTACAAAGAAATGAAACACAGGTAGAAACTTTAAGATATAATAAGCCACAGTATTAACTTCAAATGTAGCTGTGAACAGATGATTAACTTGTAATTTCCTCAACTTAATTCATTTTGTAGCCCAAGACATTTCCAGAGGGTATTGGAAACGTTCGATGTTCTAGATGGAGAATAGGCCAAAGGCAACCCAGGCTCCAGGACTTTTCACCATGGGCCAGAGTTCCAGAACATCTTTTCCCCATTTGATACAAAAAGCTAGTTATTAAGCTACAAAAGCAAGGAATACAACTGGTGTACATTAAAATTCTGTCAACTTTTAGCATTCGTTTAATAAATATCAAATCTGTTCAGTAGCGCAGCTAGGTGGCATCATGGTGCACAGAGTACCAGGGCCGACATCAGGAAGACTCCTCTTCCTCAGTTCAAATATAGCCTCAGACACTTCCTAGTTGTATGACCCTGTCTAAGTCACTTCACTCTTTTTGTTTGTTATTCATCTGTAAAATGGACTGGAGAAGGAAATGGCAAGCCACTGTAGCATCTTTGCCAAGAAAATCCCAAATGGGATCACAAAGAATTAGACTAAACTGAACAAATTGAGCAACAACAATGACAAAAATTGTTCACCAGTTAAGCAATTTCCTAAATTTGAAACTGAAGATTAGGCTACTAAGTAACAGGATAAAGTGAAATAATTTCCCTGGACAACAATCCACTTTTTATCCAAAATTCGATTAAGATCATCTTAAAAGCTTGTGATCGATCCTGGAAATTAAATTCAAGTCAATAAACCTTTATTGGCCACACGGTATTCACAAAACACATTTGTAGGCAGTAGTGAAACAAGAATGAAACCAAGTCCTAGCTGTTGCCATCAAGGACCTTCCGGTCCAGGAAGGGAGGCAGTATGAGCAGAGATTTTTTGCTTTGAGTAGAATTATGTGAAAACAAAAAGGATGAAAGTTTTATTCCCTATCATGGGGTTAATCCAATCAAGTACCACGGACAAAAGTATTTAGGAAGCACTAAGGTTTAGGGACTGAACCTCTGACTACACCAGGCTGCTTCTTTTAATCAGCAAAGTCCATCAAAATTTATATCAGCTTTACTCTCCATGCATACGGAAGCCACTGTCAACCAATTGCATATTAGAATATATACAGTTAAATTCATTTTGTGTAAAAAGGTCTACTTATCATCAGGAATACAAAAGCAGTTTGAGCTGTTTTTTGAAATAACATACGAACATACACATATACAGACATTTGTCACTGAAATGCTTCTCGTGTGAATGCTTTCTGTGTGGTCAAAGTTATACATACACACCATGGGGGCACAGCTTTTAAACTTTCAACTACATGAAAAGAAATGGGGGTTCTGATATTAGAAAAAGAAAGATTAAAAAATGCTATCCCAGACTTTTATTCTTTCATTCCATTTTCTCCACCCACGATTGGCATAGGTAATTTACAATGAGCAGTTTAACAGATTCTCAATCCATATGAAAATGGATTATGGCAGAGCTAGGATCTAGTACACATTTCCGAAGCTTCCAAAAGACTCGAGTCGAAAAAAGGTCACTAACTTAACAGTATTTAAAGATAATGATTAACCAAATATTAATACATTTTTACTCTGTTTCCATTCTAACAAAGCTAACATTTACGCTTCCTTGTGCCACAAAGTCATCAAATCTTACAGAAGTAGCAATCTACTGTACTGTTATTTTAGGATGCATGAAAATATTTAAGCTCGATAATCTATCCCCCAGGTAACAGCAAATCCAATTTCTATAGTGTAAATAAATCATTCTTAATCCAGCAACTGCTGAAATAAATATATCGTAATAGAAAACATCACCAAAAACACCAACACCAAGTTTCAACAATGAAAATCTACTAAGAGAAATACATTGGAGCCTTGCTCTATTGCTATCCTAGGGAACTATGCCACAGGCCCATCTTCCAGGACAAAGTGCCTTGTGGTATATGCAGGTAATTACGTAAACCCCCATGGATTATGATGGGAAGCTCCCACCTCACAATGAATTCTGCCTTTCAACAAAGAATATTTTATCGAGGATCTAGCCTACTTTGTAAAGTAATAAATAATTACTCAGTCAATTATATGTAATAAGGTACTAGCCTAAATGTCTTCAGGGTGAATAACATTCCTGGGGTTCCACTGAAGTGTACTCATGTGGAACATAAAAATATTTGTCAAAATATTGTCATAACTGGATCACAAAGGGAATGATATGATAAAAGAGTTAAGACATTGCATTTTGGTGATACTAATACTGGAACACTGTCAAATTTCTGTTTTAAAAAAAACGGCTTCCTAGCCATTTCTTACACAAATTCATAGGTTGTCCAAGTACTTCACAAAGAAGGCAGTGATCGGTTACTTCACTGAGCTGTCTTCAAAGTAAACTTTGTTTAAAATTATTTCAAGATATTTTGAAAAATAAACTAAATAGAATTAATTCTTTAAATCTTACAGCCACCAGGAGACATACTTCCTGAAGAGCATCGATTTGCTACTGGAGAAATGTAAAGACTATCGTTTATCCTAAAGCCAAAATTCAATGATAAATGGCACGGCTACTCACCAAGTGGGGGAAAAAATCAGAACCGCTCCTGAATCAGCTCTTAGTACAACACTGTTTAGTTTCACAGGTTTTATCCATTTAGAGAATGAAACTTGGACGTCCTTTCCCCCCTTCACTTACCCCATCCTTTCTCCCACCAAACTTAGAACTCTTTGAAATACCCAGGCCAAAATTTTAAATCAAATTGCATATGTGTTAAGAGGTAACAAGTGCAAATAATAATAAGAAGGATAAGACAAAGTACTTGGCATGGTTACCTCAAAAGTAACCAGCCAGAGTTTTCTAGGGGGAAAAAGGCCAAACAAGGCAAATTTTTGAGCTCTCTCTGACTGCTGCCTCCTCAAAATCTACCACCTCTAAATCAAAGATTTTTTTACTCTAAACTCATGAGAGACTTCAAGCTGTGGATTTCCATATGGCCTACTGGCTGCAATGGCAACTATGGGACCCAGAAGCAGGCCATCTCTATAGCACAATGCGTGAACATGAATATGCCCAAAAGGTGGCTAAGCGAACTGCTGTCCTGTATTTTAAATTCTTTATGGAGATTGCTGCTGCTATGCAGATGTATCATGAAGCCAGGAAGGATGTGATTACAAGGGTGAAAGTGAAGATGTAAACCTGAGATTTTGGCAGCTGTATTAAAATATGCCTGATGATCAGTATTTCCTTAGTTCTCAAATACCTCAACTATTCTACATATCCTCGTTTCACTATAATATGAAATAAAATACAACTCAAGTAATCATACATTTTGAAAGATGATTAAGTTTCATAAAATTAAATAGTATAAATAAATCACACATATTATTTTTTGACAACATAAAAGAACTAAAAAAGAGTGTGCAATAAAACATCGTGAGGCACATTTCAATCCTCACCCATCACTGGCCTGACAGAAAACTAGGAAAATATCAGCAAAGTTCCAATGAACACATCCATACACAGAGAAATTCCAAAAAGGTTTTAAGACTCTAAGAGTCATCAATTACACAGGCACTTCCCATGTAAACAGTCTCCAGCACAACTGAAACTGTGTTGGCACCAACCTAGCAGACGAAAAGAATCGGATTTTTGCCGACTCTTTGTTCTGTGTAGGTATTTTACTCCCTAAAGACTGGAGAATTATATTTGAGTGTAATTAAGAACTCAAATATAAGACTATTTGGAATTAGTAGTAAAAATGGATTCATTTATCTGATATCTACCATTATGTTGAGCTTCAAAAATACGCAAGCCACGTTTTCGATTTACCAATAATCTAGTTTTTCCAAAAAAATAACCAAGCATTATTGACTGACTCAGTAAAAAGAATTTGAGTACATGAGAAACTTTGTAAATCTCATTTTGAAAGGAGCTTAATTACATAAGCTTTGATTTGACTTCAATGTTATCTACATAATAAAACAAAGACACTGTTCTAGACAAAAACTTTTTGATTGGCCATTCTCATTCAGAAAGCTGAGGTGCTTAAAATGAGTATAAATAAATAAAACTAGTATTTTTGCATAATTGCTTCCAGTCATGTCAAGCTGCTGACAGCTGAGATGCCTTAGTAGTGGGCAGCTCCAAGAGAGCCTGAACTGTGACACCAACTTTCACCAGGCCTCTTTCTTCCAAAATATGGTGCGGCAAGCAGAGTCTTTCCTGGAAAACAAAAAGGACAAGCCATGATTTCTAAGTGGTGGTTTTTGAGTAATACAGTAACTCGCCAAGAGAGCAGTACGAATTAATGAGTGATAGGTTGATTAAGAGAACATTTGTTAAAGATCCATTTACTTTTTCTGAAAAAAGTATACAAAAACAACAGACTCAGTGAAGAGTTTTGTCTATTATTAGGAAACTGGCTTTAATAAATGATGACAAGAAAGGATAAATGATGATCAACAAAACTTAACAAATGTGCATTGGGAAGTATTGGGCATGTTTACTCTTAAGTAACTTAAGTAATTCCTTTGCAAATCTTTGACTTTCATCAAAACCATTTGGTACTGGCTAAGAAATACAGAAGTGGATTGGTGGAATAGGTTAGGTTCCCTCTGACTATAGTCAATGACTACAGTAATCTAATTAGTTTGATAAACCCAAAGACCCCAGTTTCTGGGTAAGAATTCACTATTTGACAAAAATTGCTGGGAAAATTGGAAAACAGTATGGCAGAAACTAAGCACAGACCAACACCTAACATTCTATACCAAGATAAGGTCGAAATGGGTTCATGATTTAGACATGAAGGGTGATACTATAAGCAAATTAGGAGAACAAGAGCTAGGTAGTCTACCTCTCAGATCTATGGAAAAAGAAGGAATTTATGGTCAAAGAAGAACTAGAGAACATTATCAAATATAAAATGGATGACATTGTTTATATTAAATTTAAAAGGTTTTAAACAAAACCAATCCAGCCAAGATTAGGAGGGAAGAAGAAAACGGGGGAAACATTTTTATACCCAAGGTTTCTTTCTGATAAAGGCTTCATTTCTAAAACATATCAAGATTTGACTCAAATATATAAGAATACAAGCCATTTTCCAACTGATCGTGAAAAGATAAGAACAAAGAATTTTCAGATGAAGAAATTAAAGCCATTTCTAGGTGCATGAAAAAATACTCTAAATTACTATTGAAAAGAGAAATGAGAATTAAGACAACTCTGAGGTACCACTTTACAATTCTCAAATTAGCTAAAATGACAAAAAAGATGATAAATGTTGGAGGGGATGTGGGAAAACCGGGATACTAATACATTGTTGAGGGAGTTATGAAGTGATCCAACCATTCTGGAGAGCAATTTGGAACTATGCCCAATGAACTATAAAACTGTGTATGCCCTTTGATCTAGCAGTGTGTCTAGTAGGTCTGTATCCCAAAGAGGTCATAAAAAAGAGAAAAGGATCCACATGTGCAAAAATGTTTGTGGCAGCCCTTTTGTAGTGGCAAGGAACTGAAAACTGAGTAGATGCCCATCAAGTAGGGAATGGCTGAATAAGTCATGGCATATGAATGTAATGGAATGTTATCGTTCTATAAAAACCGATCAGCAGGATGATTTCAGAAAGGCCTGGAGAGATTTACATGAACTGATGCTAAGTGAAGTGAGTAGAATCAAAAGAACATTATACACAGCAACAACAAGATTATATGATGATCAACTCTGATGGACCTGGCCCTTTTCAACAACAAGGCAATTCAGATCAACCCCAAAAGACATGTGATGGAGAGGGCCATCTGCATCCAGAGAGAGGACTATGGCGACTGAATGCGGATCACAACACAGCATTTTCACCTTTTTTGTTTCATTGCTGTTTTCTTGCTTGTTTTTTTTTCCTCATTTTTTTCCTTTTTGAGCAGATTTTCTTGTGCAGCGTGATAAATGTGGAAATATGTTTAGAAGAATTGCACATATTTCACATATATTGGATTAAGTGTTATCAGATAGGGGAGGGAGAAGGAAGGGAGAAAAATATGGAAAATAAGGTTTTTCAAGGGTAAATGTTGAAAATTATCTTTGCATGAATTTTGAAAAATAAAAGGCTGTTATTTAAAAAAAAAAAACTTTGGCCTTGAAATATGAAACAAGAATTTACAAAAGGCATATTCCAGCCCAGCCCAACCCAGTTAAAAATATATCTTTGTCATTTAATATACTGAGAGTATTTTGTTAAATAAAATATACCATTTTCATGTTTTCTAATTAATTCTTTCAGTAAGAATCACTAAGGAAGAATCCAATGTTTTCAAAACAAACTGCATGGTCTTTGTTTTAAAATGAAAATGAAAGTATCAAAATAAAAATGGCAGAGAGGGCCAATGTAAAGAATAAAACAATGGGTTAGAAAAATGCTCTCAGTTTAGAAATTAGGAAATGCATCTTTAAAACAATATGAATCTTATACATAAACAGGGAGTAGGGTAATGAAGAGAAAAAACAAAAATTTCTTGCTAACACTGTTAGAATTTTAAGTTTATCATATATGGGACATATTAGAAAAAGATTTTAAAGTTAAAAAATTAAGAATAATTTAAAAACTGGGGAACAATACAGTTCTATGGAATATGTACTCAATCTGGGGCAAGAAGATCTGAGTACATAAATCCTTAACTTATGAAGTACTCTGTGATCTGGAGCAAGCAACTCTCTGGACCCGTGCTTCCCCATCTGTAAAATAAGGATATATCTCGAACCAGGCAGCCTCTGAAGTCCTCTCCAACTCTAGAACTATGATCCAATGATGCCATGATTCAATCTGTATTCAGACACAACAAGTTTCTTCTCTGGATATGGTTAGGATTTTTCATTATAAGTCCTTCAGAGTAGTCATAGATCATTGTACTGCTGAGAACAGCCAAGTCATTTATAGCTGGTCATTCCAGAATATCACTTTTATTTTGTATCTCAGTACATTTCACTTTGCTTGAGTTCATGGAAGACTTTTTTTTTCCAAGAGCATTCTGCTCATCACTTCCCACAGAACAATAATATTTCAGGACAATCATACACCACAATTTATTCAGTCATTACCCAAGTGATAAGCATCCCCTCAATTTCCAATCCTCTGCCCTGTGAAGAGAGCCATTATAAACATTTTTATACAAATAGACATGATGATAACTTAAATTTACATTTCTTTTCTTAGAAAAGGGGGATCTTTCCAATCCAATTTCATTGAAGACATAAAACTCAGAGCCAAGGCCCACATTTTCTATAACCTTCAATGGACAGACAGTTCGGCTTACTCACATCTACTAATAGCCTGCTGGTCCAGGCATACAGTCAGGCCTTTTCACACTCAGTCAATTACACCTGTGTTTACAAGATCAATTTGATATGGTCATATTTTAATTAAGTCTTAAATTCTTCATTTATGAGTAGTAAAGATACTGTGAAAAGTGAGCAGAATCACTGCTAATTGTAGAAAGTTAGACTGGTCCAGAAATAGTCACAAACTGCTACTAAAGTTTTCAAGAAATGAGGAAAATAAACTAGATAATATACTAGATAGGACTGTTCACACGGACTTGAATCTCCAGCCCAGACTTCATGGGCCTACAAAGGATTAGGAAACAAGGTCTCCCGATGAGAAAATGACAGGAGACCCAAGTGCTCATGGCTGTCCAGCTTATAAGAACAGTGGTCTATGTCACCAGGTATTTGGTCAAATCCACTGCAACTTAATAGCTTCTAAAATTGGTCAGAAAAAGCCTGATCACATTAACTTAAACAGCAGCCAAAATTCAACCTGGGAATCAAGAAAAGTTATCAAGACAAGGTACCTACACATAACCTTCAGGATTTCAAGAAGATGTGATTACCTTTCAATGACACAGACCACAAGCACTCTGAGCCTCAGCAGGACTGTCTTCAAAAGTTTTGTGGCCAAAATAAATAAATAAACGTGCTACCTTGTGGCCACTCTTTGATGAGGAATCTCTCCAGATTTAGCTGACTTACTCCTCAAATACAAAGTCCATTGCCAGGCCCTTCCAGTTTGATAGGATGCCCCATGCAAGGGATTACGATCTGCCTTTGAGTACCATGGGTACCTTTACACTGAGAAGAGGACTACAGTGAATGGGCATGAGAGGACTTTAGGGACAACATGTAAAACAACTTCTTATTACCTGTGAGACACCCAATTTTTTACAAGCATCAAGAAAGTTTTCTACATTTCTTCGACATTTTGCCATGCTTAGTTTAGGCTGTAAAGAGAAAAATTTCATGAGTCATCAAATTTTCCTTAGTTAGGGGGTCATTATCAACTTTATAACAGAAAAGAGTCTAACTAGAAACTTAATACATTAAAGCTTATTACTCCAGAGCAATGGACTTATAAATTTACAAGCTACTTGACAAAACTCATCTGTACATAAGGCACTTACCACTGCTGGTGATGGTACATGAATACTAGCTACAGAGCGTGGCCTTATATGATTGGCTAAATGGCAAAGAACTACTCCATCCATTAATGCTGCTCCAATATCATCAGGCAAAATTACTTTTAACCTCGATTCAAGATTCTAGTTTAAAAAAGAGACAGGATGTGAGTTGCAAATAGTTCATATCTTTAAAAGCAAGTGGTACTTATTCTACAATTCATTATACAATCAACGTATTGTGAGAGCACTCCTTTGAGAGACAAAATTAACCTCATTTTCCAATCAGCAATTGAAATCCAATTCCATTTCCGCACAGCAAATCAAAACTAGAAATTTAACTCACGTTACGAAGTTGTCGTATTTGCTCCCTCTCCTCCCTTAAATGCTCCATCTTTCTTCTCATTGTAAATCCAGGATCTGCTGTCCCATATTCCTGGCGAGATGAACGGCTGAAAGCTATGAAAACCAAATATTTGTTTACTTTTAACCTAGGTAGTGAAAATGGTGAAACAGAAGAACACCGACCAAACGCCAGTGAAAGAGGTATAATAAAGAGGAATCCGTGCAAAATTAAGTGACATGTGTGTTTCAGTTTCCTCACCACTACATCAAAACATGTTAAAACACACTCACACAACAGAGTAAAAACATACTCGTCTGCATAATTGAGAACAGAACTAGAGCAAGCATGCAAGTGTTTTTGGATCCCTGTGTATGTGAAAATAAGTTGTTAGAATTTTACTACCTAGCTTTAAAAAATGATGACTGAATATAATTCAGACTTTCATTCACTGTAGAGCAAAAGGAAATTATTATTCTTGAAGGTCAGTATACTTATTCAGGAACAAGGACTGTGATTTAATACCTTGCCAAGGCACCTGCATACATTTTCTTTTGGGCTTTCCAAATGCCAAAAAGATCTCTTTTTGAAAGCCGCCAAAATAGCATACTATCATTTTAGGCAGGTTTGGGTTTGCTGGCAGGAGTGGTCATGTTAAGAGCAGACCCAGTAAAATAGAAATAAGACTCCAGTACCATAAATACAAAAAACTGAAGTCTTTGGGAGCTTGATGGGGAAGAGTTGGAAGAAAGAAAAGGAGAATAGAAACTGGAAAGACAAATAATAATAACTAAAAAACTCTTTTGTAGGAAGGGAGAAAGAAACTACATATAGCTAACAGCTATGGACTGAGTGCCACTTCATTTGGAAACTCGAGTTTACATATAACCTCGGAGACATTAAATTTAGAGAACATATTTTACCTGATCTAGGCTTCAAGCCAAATGGACCGTGTGAATAACTGTCAGTTCTGTCATAATCCTATAAATGAGAACAAACCGATATAACCTATTGGCTTTCACAATCACCAAGCTAGTCGTTCACATCTGCACCCTTCTTTTGCCTTACTCATTCTCCCCCTAAGTAATTCCCTTCTATATGGGAGAGATTTGTGCTTCAAACAAAGTGGATAAATCATTTAACAATCACTATTTATTTTCTGACTTACTAGACACAAGTCTTTGTGTGTGTCTCATCACACTCAATTTGAAGAAAGGGCAGAAACGATAATCATAAAAGATAGGATTTGAGGAAATAATTAAAGACAAAAAAAATCAAGTGAGCTCTGCATTGAGACTCAACAACAACTCAACAGAAATATTAACTGGCCAGCAACATTTACTGATTACTAGGTGAAGAATTTATACTAGGGTGGCAGCTTATGCTCAGCAAATTTTCAAATTCTCACGAGTAGAGCCTGCAGGGCAAATCTGAATCCGTTCTCAGACCTATGGGTGAACTTCACATTTCAAAGCCCTTCTCTGCACATCTCATTTGATTATCGTAACAACTGCATCGGACAGGTAGAGCACATAAACGGTTCACGAAGCACTCAGAATTCTCCATTGACTCTCAAACGTTCAAGTCTCCTCCATTAGCTCAGATAATCAATGCTAAAGATGTTGATGCAGCAATAAATACAGAATCAATGAGTGGAATCCCAGACATGTTATGTCAGTGATCCAAATCTAAAAATTTTCTGAAAATTATGAGTATTACTTCTCCATATGTATTTACCAAATGATTTCCCCAATTGCATTGAAAATCTTTAGTAAAATATTAAGACATTAAATAATGAAGCAAATATAACAAAGAAAAAGGCTGCCTCTTTTAAGTTAAAAAAAACCCCACCCTCTCAGGCACACACATTTAAGTTAATATTCTCATTTACTGAAACAAGGCGAAGAAGGCATGAACCCTAATTCAGTGAATGATGGCTCATCTGGCCCATATGTGACTGCTCTAGAAAACTGAAGAATCAGAAATCTAGAACTTGATCTGGGAAAAAGCTCAGAGTCCAGCCAGTCCAAACTTCTCACTTAACAGAAGAATATACTGAAGCACAGAGAGAAAGGCCTTAGTCAAGCCACACAGAGATTAGCAGAGCTGGGACTTGAATCCAGTCCCTGACTTGAAGAGCAGCATTTTCCCCATGCTGTCCTACCTCCTGATCATCTCCTTACTCTATACATATGGTTGGGTACAGCTGTACAATGGTCATCCAAGTACAAGTGAGAAGTAACCATTAGGATATGAGTTTAAGGATGCTACTTTGTCCTTAAAATTCATTATTTATTTGCAAATAATGAAGAACTGGAAAAAGTCATTTAGGTGGTACGTTATTTTCTGTAGTAAATATGGATATAAGTTCTTTAATAATAACTCTCAATAATAATGCATGGATATAAAACTCAAAAACCGACCTCAGTAAAAGAGAATGTGCACAGAAAAGGTAGTGTCACTGACTTATAGTGTATAGTATCTATTACTTCCCATTGACCAATCCCCCCCCAAAAAAAATTAGTTTTAAGCAAGGAGAATATACAAAATATGATGATGGAGTGAAGATGTTAGGAACAGGAAGGGGAATGTGCACACACAAACACACACACACATACACACTTACACTCTCTCTCTCTCTCTCATACACTCACACACACAAAAACAGAACATGTACCTCAGATGATACTGGAGACTGTGGGGACACATTAGCATTATCACTGTCTTGCTAAAATAAGAGATAAAAAAATATGAAACAGAAGAAATTAAAACATGTGAACAATGATCTAGGGAGACATACAAGAAACTAAAAATTGCTTCAAACAAGTAAATATGACATTGACCTTTCTCTTCTAGTACAGGGCATGTGTGGGGGACCACTTATAAACACCACATATGAAAATGCTTTAAAATGTGTCTGTGGAAAAATAGTCATTGCTAGGATTACTTTCTGATGCCAGACAATGATGGAATATCACATTTGTCCTGGGATAGTTATGGCAGGCCAGCAGACATCCGAGCATATCCAATAACGGGCTTGTGCTGGCAGGATTACTCAGCAAGCAGTCGGCTAAAATGTTAACTTCCCTCTATTTTGGGCCAGTCTGACTTAGAACCAGTCAGTTCAGTATTGAAGTGAACCTCACTGCTAAGAACAGAAGGCCTGTCACACATGTAAAGCATGCATGTAAAACTCTGCAAAACATGGAGTTCTGCATCCCAGTGATGCTTTATTTCCCCACAGCCAGCTCAGGACCATTTTCCCAAAATCATGACAGGCTGCTTAGTGCGACATCATCCATTGTTTGTCCTGCTAAAAATTTTCCAGAGAGGTCGTGGGGAGTAATCGGGGGCCCAGGCTGGCAAAAGTAAAATCTGACTATTGGGCCAATTCCTGACTTCTCCCATCTGTGGTTCTACTTCCTAAACACAAGAGTTGGGGGCAGCAATTACAGCATTCCCAGTCACATGAACTATCTGTTTGTGTACCTCTCTCCTACTCCCAGTCACCACTTATGAATCCAAACCATTGATTATTCGAGTTTATTCTTAAGTCTGTCGCTTTGACTACATTGTGGTTCTAGCCAATGAGAACATGGGGAACAGTCCTACTTAAGTCTCAGGATTTATAAATCAGCTTCTTATCTTTTTGATTTATCAATGAGAATCTGAGATTTAAATTGTGGTTTAGAGGATAAAGGAATAGAAGGCTGAAATTCACAATTAACATATGAAGGAGACAAAAAACAAATGTTGCTCACACTATTGACAATATGATGGACTCTCCAGTTTGGGCTAATGTGTATTATGAAGTTACATGATAAAATAATCAGAGTGCCATCGATGTTAAAAATGTTTTTTTTTATGGATAAAAAGTCCACAGAGCCTGCCAATGCAGTGCAGTACCTAGAGACAGCTTTGTCAGTCTGACCCGGGTTCAAATGTTGCCAGAACATACTAGCTGTGTGACCATGGGAAAAATTCACTTCATCTTTCAGTGAAGGTGACTGCAGTTGAAGCCAAAGGTTCTTTACCTTTCTGATGCCATGTGCCTTTTAGGCAACCTGATGAAGCCTACAGACCTCAGCTCAGAATAATGGGTTTCCCACATAGTCAAAAGTGAAGGAAATGCTGAATTTCAGCAAAAAGTAAATGTAAATTCAAATGTAATTTTTTTTCCACCCAAGTATCAGGACCCCCTGAATCTATCTACAGACCAGGTTGAGATTCCCTATACTAAGTAATGGAAGAGGTGAAGGAAGTAATCATACCAGGAGTTTTCCACATCACAAATTTGCCCCCACAAGAAAAAAGGGGGTAGGGAAGAGGCCATAAGCATTAGAGAGATAAGAGACAGCAAGACTAAATAATTCCAATATTGGTAATTATCTTCTTACCTCCTCATGTTCATTTCCACTTGAATTCTTCCTTGAAGATTTATACTGCAAAACATTTAGAAAGCAAAAGTGATTTTTTCCTGTCTATCAGACCATTCAATTCAAATCAAATCCAATAAAATTTGAAGATTAAAGTACCGCAGAACTCATACTTCTTACCTTCTCCAGACTACTGAAATTTTATGACCAAGAGAATTATTTATATTTTGGTGCTTCCACAAAGTGCAAGCAGTCAAGTGTGGTGGGTTATAAAAATAGCTGTAACTCTGAAACTAATTTGTCAATGGCTACTTGTCTCCTAGGTTGTCTCCTAACCCTCCAACCCAATGCTTCCTTTGGCGACAATCATATCATCATTCTTCATTACCTAAGCTTGAGACCATGCACTCAATCACAACTCCTTTCTTTTCTTTATCTCTCAGGTCCAATTTCTGGTCTAAACCTGTCAATTCTTCTGGGAATTCTCTCTCAGATATGGATCTTCCCCTTCATTTACACTGCCATGATCCTATCTCAGAACCTCACTACAACAGGGCTGTAATATCCTTCTCTTAAGTGGTCTACCTAATTCCAGCTTTTCCCACGACCACTTCATTCTACAGTTCACTGGCAGGTTCTAGAGAGCTAGCATGGTGTAACAGAAGGCTAGACTCATAATAACGAAGACCTGGGGTCAAATCCTATTTGAGATGGTTACTGTGGTTGTAAACAAATCACTTAACTTCTCTGAGCCTTAGTTTCTTCCTCTGTAAAAATGTGGTTCATAATACCTGCAATATCAACCTCAATAAGTTGTTTTGAGGCTCAAATATAATATTGAAAATCTTAAAGCGCCACAGAATCTTCCACTTTTCTTTCTAGAAAATCAAATTCCTCCACAATTAATCATATTGTTCATTTTTCCCAGACTATGGACCTCTGCTCAAGCTGTGGCCTCCACCTTCCACGATCCATCAACTGTTCCAAACTAGGCTGCCTCTGCTCAGTGTTTCTCGTGTGCCCCTGCCAATGCTGCTCTCCCCTTTCCTTCTCTATGCGCTGTCCCCTACCTTGGGAGGAACTGAATACAGCCAATTTGGCAATATCATAGATAGGGCTTTGCATTGTTCTTTCTTTGTTTCAGGTTCTTTCCTTAAGAAGCCAAGGTCCTAAAAGGCAGCAAGAGTGACTCTACCAACAATTAGCAGAGTTCAGGACACAGGATGTGCTCCAAAAAACCCAATCTGAATGAATTGGCTAATATTAAAAATACAATAAAACCTTATTATCAAGACTTGAATAATCCAAAATATAGAATAATCTTCTACAAGATACAGGTTGAAGTTGACCTATGCCAAGCAGATCTCTTTTTCAGGAAAGGTACAAATTAAGCAGGACTGCAGGGAAAACATGGTCAAGATATTAAAAGCACAAACTATATGAAGAGAAGTAAGAGAACATCGTACATAGCAACAGCAAGATTTATGTGACAATCAGCTGTGATGGACATGGCTCTTTTCAACAATGAGGTGATTCAGGCCAATTCTAATGGACTTGTAAAGAAGAGAGCCACCTGCATCCAGAGAGACCATTATGGGAACTGAGTGTGTATCACAACAGAGTATCTTCACCTTTTTCTTGTTGTTGTTTGCTTGCTTGTTTTATTCTTTCTCATTTTTTCCCTTTTTGATCTGATTTTTCTCAAGCAGCATGATATTTGTGGAAATATGTATAGAAGTATATGCACGTGTTTAACTTTTATTAGGTTACCTGCCATCTAGGGGAGGGGGTGGGAGAAGGGAAAAAATATGGAATACAAAGTTTTGCAAGGGTAAATGTTGATAACTATCTTTGCATATATTTTGAAAATAAAGCTATTATAAAAAAAAAAAAAAAAACAACCTATCATCAGCTATCTTCTTAAGAAAGCACCAAAGAAGGACCCATTTACAATCCCAATTTGGCTACAAGCGCTGAAGTAATTGGACTCTTCCAAGAAACCAGATTTAATACATCTTTGTGGGTAAAATCATAGGTGAGAAATGCTAAAGGGACCAAAAAGATTCTCACACTGAAGTGTTCTCTCTAAAATAAAAAGGCTTCAGGGAGCTGGGAATGGCTTTCATATGCTAATCACTACCATCAAGGCTTGGAATTTCCTAACTGGTATGAAAATTCCTTTGAGGCACAGGTCTCAAATTCTAGCCTTTTGTTGTTGTGGTTGTTAATACAATTCTCTGGATATAAAAAAAAAAATAGGTAAACATGGGATGAATTTGCATTATAAAGTACTCTAGTGAAGAAAAGATGGTTCAGATCCTTTCTATTGAGTTCAAAATAAATGTTCAAAAGGAAAAAGATTTGGTTCCCTTATGAAAAGCTTTTTCAAAGGGACAGCTAGTAGCAAATAGGGGTTTATAAAATGTAAAGTTGTATTCAATAAGTGCTTTCTATGTCGGTTTTAAATGAGTTAGAAAGAAGGAACTGAGGAGAGGTAGATACATAATAACCCAGTTGGAAAGGTCCATATGATGAGCAGATTAACAATTTCCTAACTGGGAAAAAATCAGATGGTGATTAAGTACAGGGCTGTCATGTTCCTTTGAGGTTTGGGGTTCGGTTTTGGTCTATTGTAAGTAAGCCAGCTTCCCTGAGAAGCATCAAGGTAAGGTCAGTCACTTAACCAGAGGAAGAACAGGGAAAAATAAAAAAGTAAGTTTCTAATAAAGAAGTGGGGATTAGCAGAGGGAAGGAGGGAGGGAGAGAGAGAGGGGCAGTGGCCTTATTCATGAATCCCTACACATGCATGCAGACCTAGTGGTCCCCCAGATTTTGGATATATTTGTGAAAGTCTGGCCCAGGTGAGGTGGGGGTAGGGAAGTAAGATGAGAAGATCTGCTATTACTTTTCTTACTCTGTTATTTCATTAAAGTCTTTGCTTTGAAAACTGTCCTTTGTGTGGCTCTTTTCAAACAGGGAGATGATTCAGGCCAGTGACATTTTGTTTTCTTTCTCATTTTTTCCCCTTTTTGATCTGATTTTTCTTGTGCAGCATCATAATTGTAGAAATATGAACAGAAGAATTGCACAAGTTTAACCTATAGTGGATTACTTGCTGTCTGGTAGAGGGGAGTAAAGGAAGGAAAAAAATTTGGAAAACAAGGTTTCACAAGGATGAGTGCTGAAAATGATCTATGCTTATGTTTTGAAAATAAAAAACTTTATAAAAGAACACTGTCCTCTGATGACTAGGGGAGAAAACTGACTATCTGAGGAAGTGATGGTATTGACTGGAGGCATAGCCAGAGAGTACCATGAATTTGGAGCAGCTATTTTGAATGTCCCATAGATGAAGGGGCTATTATAACATTTTTATTTACAATTATAGGCATAAATGATTAATTCATCAGGTGACCAGAAAATTCAGTTAGAGAAAAGGAAAGGAATCAGTGCCTGGGTCTTCAAGGTTAGGTGTGTTTAATAGAGGAACTGATAAAAATTGGTCCCTGAGGCAGGCAGGGAGAAGGCTGCGATAGAGATCAGTACAGCTCCATGGTCCCACCCTCGAGGGAGGTAGCCCAGTCTGAAACCCAAGTCATGTGAAACTCCTGAGAGCTCCCTTGGGAGGCCTGGAGCAGTTTCACTTTGTCATGCTCTGTCAGAAATCCCATTCCCATTCCTGAGGTTACATTTTCCCTATATAAACTACTTATGTCTTTCTCTTCAGCCTCTCCCATGCCACATGGTATCTCCTCTAACTTCACTATGCTTCCCAACCCTTCTCCTTGTTACAGCTAACTAACTTTTTTAGTGGCTTTTAGGGTCCCTTTTGGGATTTAGCCTGCCAGTTGAGGGCATGGCCCAACCTCATGGGGGGGGGGGTTTCCTTTCCACTGGGTAATTGGAGGTTCCACTGAGGAACTTGTTTTTCGTATGCTCTCCCACTTCTACTTCATATTTACCATTCTCCCGGTGCTTATTGTATCCCTTCATTTTGTCTGTAACTTATGCCCCTAAATAAATCTACCTTTTGCCAAGGAGAATGGTCATTGTGAACTCTTCACATGACCAAACCCCAACTTTGGTGGCTGCCATCATTTGGGGCCAAACTCCATCACAGATCAATCACATCAGAAAACACTGGATTTTAGGTGTGAAACTGAGTTAGTTCACAATTTTTGCCAACCACCTTGATTTGCTCAAGCTCCCCTAATCTTCAGAAGAGGCCAGACTGTCTTGGAAATCAGAATCAGCCAAGCAGGAGACACACAGCATTTCCTCAAGCTGGACATGTCAGAAATTCCTTGCAGTGTTCGCTTGCTGACCTGGAATTCCCCTGCTGTGCTAGAAAGCCAACTCAGATGGACTTGTGTAGACGCCACCCCAAGGTACAAACTTGATATGGCCAGGATATGCCTCCTGACCAGAAACAATCTGATCGGACCACTAGATGATCACACCCCACCTCGTACTTTTTGTCTCTATAACCCCTGCCTCTCATGCGCACTCTGAGCTCAGTTCTAACTGTGCTGCCAAGGATCCATATGTACATGTCAGCTTTCTTCCAAAGAATAAACCCCCAGATACATCTTTTTTTTTTTCTCAGATCAAACTTTGGATAATACAGACATAAGTCAGAGGTCCTAAGTTCCCAAACCACCTCTGTCATTTATGAATTGAGTACCCTCAGGCACATCACTGAATCTCACAGACCTTCCAATTCCTCATCTTTAAATAGAGGGGAGGGTATTGAACTAGACCCCTAGTCTAGTTCAAGGTGCTTTCTGGCTCTTAATCTCTGATTAGGTCATTCTCCTAATAATGTCACCTCCATTCCAGCAATTATCATGCTAATTATGAATTATACATTCGAGCTAGTAAATATTTCATGCCTGAAAATCAATAAAAGGCTCTAAAATATTAAGATGAGATAGAAGTTAATGTTTTAAAATCTAAATCAGACATTTCAATAATTCTAGGTTCACACACTACCTAGTATAAAATGGTGAACTTTTGGTTTTGTGGACTCAGGGGTTACAAAAAAATGTAGGTTGTCAGATAGACAGTCAGCTTAAGCCTACATTAATGTATAAGAAAGGAACTAAATGGGACCTACATTAACTAGTTTGAAAACGTAAATTTTCTTCCAAAAGAGTGCAAGCACCTTGAGGAAAAGCACTAGAGTGCTTGTGGGAGTTGGGTGCCACTTGGGGTATTTTTGTAATCTCTTTTGAGATTCAGTTTTCATTTTGAATTTCAAATTCTCTTCCCCCTTTGTCCCTCCCCATCCACTGAGAAGGCAAGAAATATGATAGCCATTATACATGTGAAGTCATGCAAAATATACTTCCCCATTAGGCAGGTTGTACCAAAAAAGGCAAGAAGAAGAAAGTTTAATAAAAGGGATGTGGAGAAAGCGAAGGCAGAAAAGGCTTCACTTTAAGAGGCACCTGACGAAGTTGGCTTATTTGAACCGCAGTGCTGAAAAGCAGCATCATTCTGATAAAAATGAAATGCATTTTGGAGTTTTCATTACACCACAGTCTATTGGAATAGTGATAGGAACCAGAGCTTCCAGAACCATTTGCACAATCTGACCAATTCCTTACAAAGAAGTCACAAGATCAAAGAATTAGAGCTTCAAGGATTCTAACTTTCTCATTTGAGAGACGATGAACAGAAAGATGAGAAACTTGCCTGAAAACCCAGCATACCAAGTAGATGTATAAATTTGAACTCAGATCCTCTGAGTATAAGTCTACCATTCTTTCCACTGTAACACAGGAAGATTGCTCTCAAGTTCTATCACACACACACACACACACACACACAGTCATCGGAGTGATCAGCACCAAGTAGCAAATATTACCAGCAAAAAGGATCAGCAGATTCGGCTGACATCCTGACATTAAATAATTTCCTGGATTACATTTTAAAAGAAAATGAACCCCTTCATACTTGAAGTTGAATCCAATTGTTCTGATCACTACAGGATGCCACTAAATGCACTGAGGCACAATTAGGCTCGGTGGTCTTGAAAAACACTAAGAAGTCACCCCCAAACACATAAAGCAGTGCCAGGAGAGCCGATTTCCTCACCTAATGTAGCATTATTTGATGGCAACTTCATTGCTTCCGAACTCCTTTGAAAAAGTTTATCCATCGCTTGCCCACAAAACTGGCAGATTCAGTCACTTACTGAAAACTCCCTTAGAAGAATGACTTTATTAACACTTGCTTGCTTACAGATTGGAAAACCATAAAGCTCTCGTGGTCTATCAGTATTTAAGTTGATCAGACAAAAAGAAGCTTCCAGATACATTTCATAAAGTTACAGCAATAAAATAACTCCAACCGATGTGTTACTACTCAGCATGTTAAATGATGCTTCTCTTAGATCCAAATTTTCTCTTTAGAGAACCAAAACTCACTGTTTAAAGAAATTCAAGTTCAAATTAAGTTCAATAACAGATCCTGTGAAATCTTCTTAATTCTCAGGCAACTGAAGAAGAAAGAGAACGTCTATCTTTTTTCTTTTCTTTGACAGAAAAGCAATGAATAACTACAAAGCATTTCAACTATGAAAAAGTATCAGTTCTGAATAACAGTCCTGAATTAATTTAGAGTAAAAGCTGTGAATTCCAGGGCCGTCTGTGAAATGTGCTCACAGTGACATCTTGTGCCTAGGAAGAAACATTGCAAATTTCTCTGCTAACCAACTAAAACACAATCAAACCTCTCTACATTTGGTCTCCATTCACTGGGAATTTGTGATAATGTGAGTGTAATCCTATAAAGTAAAAAAGGGGAGGGGCTGTAAAAGAAAAACAGATTTTCCAACATTTTTGACGAAAAGACAAGAAAAGGATAGGAACTTTGAAATATCAACACAGGAATTAAGAGAAGGGTTAATTTACTTGAGTTATTAAAGGAGACTGCGTGATTTTGTAGTGTTAAGATTGGAGGAGGAAGGGAGGAGAAGAGAATAAGGGTCCTTACAGGACCTTAATGACCTCAAAGGGTACTAAGGGAGTTAAATAAGATAAATAGAAGTAACTGTGTCTCTTCTGAGGATTTTTAATGGGGAAAAGAAGGAAGAGCCAAATGAATACACTAACGTAGAAAGGAAGGAGGGAGTAGAACTTGCTACTTCTCAAATTAAGGCTGTTAAAAAGAACATACAAACATGAAGGAAAGGGACCAGAAAAGCTAGATGAACTTCAATCTTAACCAATCTTGACATACATATTCGTGTGTTTGTACTCCCAATTTTTCTTGTAGAAATAGGCCAAACTCAACAAGCAAGACTGGAGGGTGGTAGTACATTAAGAGAAAGGATAATAGCATGAAGGGAATAGCTATAAGCAAAACAAATTTCGTGATCCAGAAGAAATTAAAAAGAAAAGAATCAAAATCTCAAGGAGCTATCCACTAATTAGGAAACGATCAAACAGTAATATGTGAATATCACTAAATATTTTTGCATTTTAAGAAATGATAAAAGAGACTATTGCAGAGAATCCTGGATGTTCTGAACTGACTGAATCTTTAAAAAAATGTTCCAGCAGAACAATTTATACACGGTTAACACAAATATTAAAAAAAAAAACCTATCAAAAACCAGCTTTTAAAGAAATCCTTATGTGTTGTCTTCAACAAAATCACCAGCCACATTTACAATGAAATCTTTATCTGAGCAGAAAAGTGATGGGCTTAAGATACAAAAAAAAATATATTTTTTTAGATGTGACCACTGTGGGAATTGTGACAACGTTTCTGTGTACAAGTATTTCTCCTCACTCTCTCTGCTCACATTTGGCCTCCATTCACTGGGAATTTGTGATAATGTGAGTGTAATCCTATAAAGTAAAAAAGGGGAGGGGCTGTAAAAGAAAAACAGATTTTCCAACATTTTTGACAAAAAGACAAGAAAAGGATACTGGGTTTACAATCAAAAATCTATTGAAGGTAAATATCACTTAGTGAAGTTTTCAAGAGTTTGAAAGCACAGAGTACGAAAGGAGCCTTTAATCTTCCCCCTCCTAGCCTAAGTACTTCAATTTTAAATTAGTCTCCTTTCAATGTGAAATCATATGCATGCCCTCCTCCTATCATCTCACTGTATCTTTATGCTCTCTCTCCGTGACCATTTGGTAGCCATAAAACTGAACAAAGTTCCTTTACTCTGTTCCTGAAGCCTTTTTCTTCTTCCTATATTCCTATATGTCTCAGAGTACTTTGAAGCTTGAATATCTTTAAAATACCCTAAGACTTTTAGAAAGCCCTATATAATGGCAGGAAATTCTATCCAGAGCTCATGTACCTGATGATGGAAGGCTATTAATCAAGTGATCTCTCCACCTTAGCTTATAACAATAAAGACCCTCAATCTGAGCTGTTCCTAAAGTTTGCAAACTGTGGTTCTCTTAACATGACATGACTGATTTTCAAATTACTTTCTCTTATCAGACATTACTAGATCACCTATCAATACTACATGTTCTAACATTTAATTTGGTCAATATGTTCTATTGTAAAACAATGACATTTACAATAAAAGTAACAAAATGAACAAGAACATAGCACATTAAAAAAAAAACTAGATACCTTGAAATATTCTTTTCTAATTTGCTTGCTTCGCCTCCTTTCTTCATTCTGCCAGATTACAGGTTGAGTTTCAGGCCACTGCTGTTCATCAACTGGATCCTTTTGATTTCCTAAAGGCTGTAATAAAATAATGTCTTTTAACTATGCAAATTAGTGCACAGTGAGGAACGTAATAGCAATTTAATTTCATCTTTACCTGCCACATGAAGGGTGACAATGCGGAATTTACTTCATCTGCCAAGACACTAAAAAATTAAACATATCTTGATTTGTTAAAATCCTTGGAAAGATCTTTAAGTGTACATTTAGTTAAAAAGCATGTTTCATTATTAAGACACCATTTTTATAATAGGAATTCTCTTTTGTTAAATAAATTCTTTGATAAATTTACTAGGGCCTACCCTTTTATTTCACTTCCTAAAATCTGTATTACCATAAAACCTCAAGAGTTCGAAATAAATATGCTCTACAGAAACCAGCCCATTGTGTAGGAGCATTTACAAAGTAAGAGCTCTCTGAAGTGACAGACAGAGGCAAAGCAGAGAAAGAACCAGGCAGGAAGAACTGGATACAAATTCCTCCACCAATTAGCTTGAGCAGCACTAAATTAAGTAACCCTGGACAGATCCCAGACAGATGCTGGACTATGGGCTCAAGCTCTCAGTTCCTTGAGCAACTTTTGAAGTCGAAACTTACACAGAGACTGTAAACTTGCAGCAATGACATCACAGGACCATTCTGACCAGACCACTCAGAAAAAGCCCCATATGCCAAGCATTACTCTAGGCACCTGAGAGCTGGAGACAGAAGTTCAAATACTTCTAACCCCAGGAAAATATTCTTTTATGGAAAAAAAGTGGTAAAGACTCACAATGAAAGACAAGAGATCATTTCAGCTCTGTTTTCATGACACTGAAATAATTAAAAAGTCTTAAATCGATCAATCATTAAACTGCTCTACATATCAATTTAGCTGAATGACTGCTTTTCTATTGCATTTCTGAAGTGTTTTGGTTTTAGCCAAGGCCACATTTCCTAATATTTATATTGTGTCACAATGTCTACACAGGTTAAAACAAATTCTTCAAGGGGAAAAAACATTTGTGTGTTGAAGGGGAGGGCTTAAGAGGGATTTTTTTGGAGGGGGAGTTCCAGGAAAAGGAGAGTATCTTGTGCATTTGAGAAGAGGTGAAGTTTGGAAGAAAGGATAGACTTTGAAAAAATATGGAAAAGAGAGAAGGGAAGGGAAAAAATGTGGCTGCTGCTTATGCAGTATTTTGAAAGAAAGGGTGTAACTGACTGTGCTAAAGTCTAAATGCTACTAAAATAAAAAAATTAAAAAAAAATTAAAAACCCAACAAATTACATTCTGGGGCTTTAGGCCCTCAAGTGAAAATCTAGGAAAGGAGGGAATCTCTTCTCCCTTTTTAAAGAAAGAAAATTAAAATAGCTTCAATATCTTTGTAAGATAGTGTTTTAAGTGGAGTTTTATAGGTCTCTGATATAGTTAGATGACACTGGACAAGTCACTCCACCTGTTGACCTTATCTTTCTCATCTGTAAAATGAAAATTATAATAGTGCCCACCTACCTCTCCTGGCTGTGTGACAATCAAATGAGATAACATTTGTGCAGTGCTTATTTAGCATAGGATCTAGCACATAGTAGGTACTATATAAATGCTAGCTATTTTTATTACTACTTAAAATAGGAGGTTGCCTAACAAACAGGTCCAAGTTGTGTGAAAGTTTCTTGAAGCACACCTTGTGTGCAGTAACAACACACCCACCTCTTGCTCTTTGAATATCAATGTTTGTAACTCATAACTGGGCATGCACAGCTACTATGGTGGTACAAACTCTCAGGTACCAAAGGGGGGACAATGGAGAATCACTGAGTAAAGGGAGAAAAGTCTCACTGGACACTCATTTATTAATAAACTGGCTTCACCAAGGCATCTACTACTGTCTCACTGTAAACTCAATTTGGTAAACTTGAGCATCAAACCCAAAAGCACTCACAAGGGCTAAACTTTCATAGTGACCAAAGCCACATTAAAACAAATGGTGGCAAAGATCTTGGCCGGATATCATACTGATTTGCATTCTGAAAATTCAAGGTAAAATAAAATTAATTTTTATTACCTAATAAATTATAATAACTATGTAAATGTTTACTTCTCCTCACCTACAACAGGAGTTCTTTAACTAGGGTCCAGGAATTTTTTCTAAGTATTTTAATAACTGTATTTCAGTATAATTTCTTTCTTTTCATGTTCTTGATTTTATTCACATAAAAATATTCTGAAAAGAATTCCAAAGGCTTCATCAGACTAACAAAGAAGTCCAGGACACACACACACACACACACACACACACACACACACACAAGTGTTCTATATACAAACTATCAAAAATATCGAATAAAAAAAATTCTCATGTATTTTCATTGATGAACATAATTTTCAAAATTCTCAAAGAGCACAAATCTTGTTTTATTTACTTACTTTCACCAATATTCATAAAGAATTCTTTCCTTCCATTGTTACCATTAAGGAAAAGAGATCTGAAAGTTGCAAGTGCCCTTAAAAGTTACCATATTCAGCAGATAGAGTGGAAAGAGTGCAGGCTCTGGAGACAGAAAATTACTTCAATTACCTAAAGATTGGACTAGCTGCCTCTTAAGGACCTTTCAGCTTTGGATTCTGGGACCTATGAGCCTATGAAATCCTAGCCCTTTCTTTTACTGAGAAGGCAAAGATCAAGTGATTTTTGTCTTATAATAAACAAACCCCAAAAGTTTTGCATCCAGTATACAATGCTGTAATTATGGAGACATACTATACAAATTGAAAATTATTCTATGAGTGAAAATAAGAAAATGTAAATTAATTTTGTGGTGAGTCCAAAATAAGTCTGGGAGACTTCCAAAGATCGGTTTGTGTTCTTTGTGATGATTTTTGTGTGATGATTTTGGGGGGACATCTATCCTTTCTTTCTAAGTGACTCTTTTCTATGAGGCAGATTCTGGACTCAGAATGTTCTCCACCCTCACATTCATCTCCATGGCTTTTCATCTTCTCTCCCTTCAGTAGTTTTGACTCCCTAATTTCTACCAGTCAGGACAATAAATTACATACCCTGAGGCCAAACCCTCAGGGTCCCAGCTTTCATGCGTCTTCTAGGCTTCATCTGCATTGTGCCCATAGTCACTGAGACCACATGTGCGGACAAAGGGACTCAGCAAAACTATTTTAAAAGGACAGAGGTGCTGAGTGTTGAACTCCAAGTCGGGAAGACTGAAGTTCCAGAGACTATCTAGATACGTGACCCTGAGGAAATCATTTGGCCTCTCCCAATCTCAGTTTCCTCATCCGTAAAACAAGAAAAATAACACAGGATTTCTGAGAGTAACGTGAGATAAAATATATAAAATGCTTTGTGACTGCAAGAGATATCAAAATGCTAGCCATTCTTACTATCCAGATCTACATGCAACTATAAGAATGAACATAGCTTACAAGGAGGAAAACTGATACTGTCTACTTGAAATTATCATTTATCTAGTCAAAAGGCAAATATGAACCCAGCTGGAGAACAAATCAAGTGTCCTTTTGTTTGTTTTGCTCCACCACAAAGCATTTTTATCGACTACATGCCATGTTTGCTTTTTCTTCTTCATCTGCTGGACCAGTCTGCGAACCATTTATAGGGAAGCAAGCAAGTCACATAAGAGCCAACCAAGAGGTCACTACTCCCAGGATCTGCGAGTGTCCTGGAGGTGGCTCCCCCTACCGGTGCTTTGGAGCCAGGCTGTGACCAAAAAAGACTATCTCTTGGCAGAGGGTCTGCAAACAAACTTCCCTGCATTTAAGCTTGCCCTTGAGTGACAGGCAACCAGGAAAAAAAGTCACCATAAACAAAGAAGCACTGACATGGTTACATATCTTTGTATACCTTTTTTCAAATTCCACAGTTTGCTTAGGTCTGTTTCTTGGGTTTACTGAAGATGAATGATTAAGAAGCCTAGAAACAAAACAAATCGAAATCAACATTTATTTGTAATAACTAGAGTACAAACTCATCAATAATATCTTTAAGTTACAGTGAAGTCAAAAAGAAAATTGCTGGGAAACAAGTTGGGGAAAAACCATTTAGAACAGTGGCTTCTAATGAAAGTGGCAACTTTTAATAGGAATGGAGCTCACGGAGCCTTTCAACCCCCTCTGCAGAAACAAGGCTCTTCTTTTAAGCCTGAGGCATCTCCTAGTCATTATGCTCATGTATACCTACCAATTCCAGCTGAGAAAGCCAATTTTTCCAAGACAGAAAAAAAGAGAGGAAAACATGTTTTAGGTGCTAGCATGACTGATTTAGAATGTATTTTAATATAAAGGAAAGCACAGTATATGCATCTGACAACCAAAAGAGACCATAAACACAGTCAAAAACGCTGACAGCAAACTAATAAGCCCTTCCATCTATGGCAGCTTTACCACACTCAAGCTTAATTCTCAACACTAATTTATACACTTTAAATTTTTCAAAGAATATGATAGGATAGAGTTCAAAGAAGAAAATGATAATCCCACAATCTTTACTCTCACTTGGAAAATCCTTTTTGGATTCCCAGCAGTCTCTACCTGGAGCTTAGTGCTTGAATCCTTGACTCTAAAGCTGTTACCTTCAATTGTTCCAGTACCAATATGGTTAGTAAAACAGCAAGGATGTGCAGAAATTTGACGCTTAAATCTCTGAGAGTTCAGAAAAGTAAAATGAACAAAACCAACTGCAATTTGGGGGCTGTGTCCCATGATCTAAAAACGGGGAGGGCATGACGATGAGCCTTAGAGGGCACAAAGTCACATAAGACTCTGAATGTAGCTGCCAGTTGGGAGAGGAATGTCAGGGAAATTATTTCCCAGCAAGATCATTTTCAAGTGCAACCCCTTCACCAACATTCCCAAGTTTTTACTGGATGACATCAGAGTGATTTCATAGATGGCAAAATAACCGGATAAAGGTCATTTAGTTAAACATTAATTTTAAGGGCCCTTGAAATTCCTTAATTAGAATTTCTCTAAAATGGTACTCTATTTCTAGAACAAACTAGATTATAAGCAATCCAATAACTAATCCACATGGTGGACATCCCTTTGATATAACCCCACAGAGGAAAGCCCATTCAGGCAATTTAGAATAGCCAAATGCTAGTGCTATCAAATATCACTTAACCCCCTCGTTTTACACACTGCGAAACTGAGGCCCAGAATGAAGGCTAGTGGTAGAACCAGCTCAAGACTAAGCACACAATTTCTCCTAATTCTTAGTTCAGAGTTCTTTCTGTCATCAAGAAAATGGGGAAACAGCTGCCTCCCTTCTCCCCTTCATGAAGAAACATGGGTTCACTTTCTGCTTATGCTCCTTTTGTAATTTTGGAGGATAAGGATCAGGTCGTGAGCAAGTAGCTAAGGGTGAATGGGCAATATTGTCCCACTACTAAGTGACAACATGCAGAGAATCAAGGTTCTGTTACCCACTGCCATCTACCCAAATGAGACCCAACCATAGCTAGGAGAGGTTATGCTTGGGATATGGAAGCTAAACATCTGGCTGTCTAGGCATATCCACATAAGTCTGACTACATTCCCGAGATAAACAATAACATATGTGACATGTTTGTTGGCTATATATTAGGTCTTAGGCATACCTCTGTTCTCTTCTAGAAATGTATAATTTAAAGCTGACTGCTCATGCAATAGCAATGCAATCAGGCTGTGACATTTGGCGATGTCAATAAAGAAATGTAAAAATAGTGAACTCTCGAAATTTCTCAGGAAAACATAACTCACTCTGTTTAACATTCTAAGTGCCTTGATAATGTCATCTTTAGAAACCTGTGGCACCACACGCTGATAAACTGCTATGATCTTATGCCACTCACTAAAAATGTCACTAATCCAGACACAATTAATAGCAGTGTTCCAAGCTAAAGTGTACTTCCAAAAGTTTTTACAATCAGTTGTGTGAAAATGGCCCTTTAATACTTCACCAACTTGAGATACCTTGATGCACGTCCTGCTGCTCTGGTCCTCTGGAAGAGTTTTTCACTGAATGATGTTCTATAACTTAAAGGTCTCCGTCTGTATTCACATTTCCCGCACATCAACCAAACCCAAAGATGGAAGAAGTAAGGAGATATTGATGGGAGAGGACAGGGAAGTCATTAGTACAGCAAGGAAAGAAGAATGGAGAGATTTCAAGAGTAGAAAGAACTGAGCGATTCGTTATACAAGGCAGAAGTTAATCTGATGACCCTCGAATTGAAGTTTTCACAAGGGTTTTTCAAAGCCACATAAAATAGCTATGCACATCACCACTCTAACCCCAAATCAAAAACAATATTGCTTAGTCAATTTAAACAGTGAGTGAAGTTCAATCGGGGATTGATCTCTGTGACTCCCGATTGCTGTTATGAGTTATTTTACACAATACTTAGTACCACCTCCTTTTCTAAACAGGTCAAAACTTTCACGTTGTCTAAAAGCAAATAAAAAGATGGCAAAAAGAGACATATAAAAGAATTACTATGCTATTGAATAAATTGACATGACTGAAAATGCTCTGGAATAAGGCCGGCCAAGTGAAATGATGCAATGCACAGACCCAAATGTATGAGAAGCATTCCTTTAAAACAGGCAAATGAAATGCAACAAGTCTACATGCTAGGAGCATCAAATCAATTAAGGAGACTGGTGGCATGCTTTAAAAAAACACAAAAAGACAAGCAGCAACTATTACTATCATTTCCACTTTTGCTGATGATCCTCGGATAATACATCACTTGTCTTATAATGGTAAGTGGGAGTAAGGTGGGGGAATTTCTGATAGGTTGTTTAAAATATCTGCAAACTAAATAATTTTTTAATAAAGGCTGAAAATTTTCTTATAAAGGTTGCACTTTATCATCCCAATTATTCTCAAGGAAAAAATCAATATTTTTAAAATGATTGTTTCAAATACATGCAAGAACAAGGTTTAAATGGACAGCAATATGATCAAATGGAGATGTAATAATTTAGAATAGGCAGAGAATTTTTAAAAAGGGATTAGACAATGTATATTTTTAGAAGAAAAATGTGCCTAAGTAGGCAATAGAACATAAAATCAATCCATGAAGAAAATTCAGAAACTATTTTATGCTTCTTGGGTTTGCGATGGGCTGGGGTGGAAGGGAAGGGAAGGGAAATGTTCAGATTTTGATTACCTAAAATCTTTTCCTACTAATATTCAGTTACAAAACGACTACTCGATGGTTTATCTAATGAAAAAATGTTGATTGTTTGCCAGAATCTCCATGTCAGTCAAGACCCTTTTGGATGCCTTCAGGAATCAACTAGGTGGTGAATGCTCAGAGAATCAAAGAAAAATAATTTCCAAATATTTTGTTATTGTTCAGTCGTGTTTAATTCTTCATAAGCTCATCTGAGCTTTTCTAGGCAAAGAGATTGAAGTAATTTGCCATTTCCTTCTCCATCTCATTTTACAGAAAAGAAAACTGAGATACACAGGGCTAGGTTATTTACCCAGGGTTACAATGTACGATGCTGAATCTGAACTCATGAAGATGACTCTTCCTAACTCCAGGGCCAGGACTATGTCCACTGCACCACCTAACTGTCCAATTATTTTTCTTAGTCAATTGGGGTTAAGTGACTTGCCCAGGGTCATACAGATAGGACGTATCGTCTGAGGCCACATTTGACCTCAGGTCCTACTGACCTCAGGGCCAATACTCTATCCACTGTGCTGCTTCTGTCTAATTTTAAAATGCACTCTGAACAAAATGGTTTCTGGAAGAAAATTGTCTATGATATCTTCTTCAATACCAACATCTTTGGCATTCTGTGCTCTTTGGAATTAGCTTCATCAATATCCCCTTCACTAGTAAATTGACAGTATGTCTTGATTTTCCCTATTAACTAAGCAAGTGGTAAGTGAATAGTTAAGTAATTATTCAAGGCAACCAACATTAAAAGTAAAGACAGCTAATGCACTCTGGTAGTCAAGGATAACCTCTAGGAGGAAAGATTTTTTCTAATCAAATACAAAGATGACAAAAACAAATGGGACAAATACAATGAGATCTGAAAAGAAAAACAGCTTGGGAAGTCATTAAGATCATTTCTGCTGTAAAAAAAATAACTCTGCACCCATAGAGGGGAAAGCTGGAAGGTAAAAGAGAAATTCTAGAGGGTATGATGAGAGAGGGCGGAGACTATACCAATGTCTCTGCAGAACAATCTGTTCTTAATAATCATACTCAATTTAAGCTTCTGCAATTACATCCAACTGTCAAAAAGAAGCCAAGAATATGAGCATCCACCAGAAATTTTAAGCAGAGCTGAATACTGGAAGCAGAGGAAAGCAATCTGGTCAACAAAGCACCAGAATCCAAATATATGATCTCCTGAACTCTGCCTCAACATTGGCTAAGAACAAGTATCAGGACAATTTAACTTACTTTTTTTTGGAAGGAGAAGAGAGGGGCCTGTGATTTCACTGGTACAAAAAACTTCCTCAGCCACTGGGGATCCCTACATCTCTACAACTTATATCCACGCAGAGCTGTTGAGCAGCATGTCAGTGACTTACCAGGGTCATATGGCTAGTGAGTCAGACTAGGGCTTCCTAATTGATTAGAGAGGTCTCTGGCTACTCCACCTCACTGCCTCTCTTAAAAGTCTATTTAACCTTCTAAATACATTGTAAATGGTGGAAAATTAGCCAGCTTTCTCACTTATCTCACTAAGTTGTTGAGTTTTTTGCCTGTCAGTGCCTTTAAATATTTTGAATTTTGTTAGAAAATACTATAATTAACTTTCAACATTTAGTAAAAGACCCGAAAAGATCTTATAATTGAATGTTTTATAGGGGATAAGGAAATTTAATAAGAGAAATATCCAAGAAAAAAATCAACTTTTTCAGTCATCTTGCAAAGAGCCCAAGTCATTTCTTTTAAATAGCTATTTGCCAAATAAAGGTTACTTTCAGATAAGGAGGTCTATAAACTTTGATTTATTTTCCAATTAACTGAGCATATGCTGATTGTCTGCCCCATGTAAGGTCCCTTCCCAAGTGTTGGTTTTATATTAACTTTCAGACAAAAATTACTATAAAATTGCCATACAGTCCCTGTACAATACCTACAATATTAAAAACAGTTCATGTGAGGAGAAAGAGATAAATGATCAATTAACAGATACGGTGCTTAAAAAAGATTCACTATGGACATTTCTATTGTAAAACTCAAATACTTAATGGGGATGCCCAAAGTATCTCACAGCATATTGAGCTTTTTAGCGTTGCTTGGGAAATTGCTCCTCAAATGCATTCAGGCAACTGGACACAGCCCTTGCCACGGGGCCTCCTTAACCGGCTCCGATTCTCACCTTCCCCCATTCTTGAGTCCCTTAGTTTAAAAAAAAACAAGCAAATAAAACTGTCTTGCCACTAGATGATAAACTAGGAACCAAACTACTTTAAGCCCAGGGAGTAGTCAAATTAGGCAAAACTGGGCTGACCTCCTCCATCTTCATCTCTGAAATTAAGAAAAAAGCTAACAGGTGGCCAGCGTACAGAAAGCCCAATGGAGAGTAATCACGGGATTCAAGATGGAGAAATAAAGGCATCCCAGAAAATGGAGACACGAATGATACAAAAGACATAAATCATTAGGAAAGAAGGCACATCAGACATGGAGAAAGAGCACGGGCCAGTTATTATGCTGCTATTCTAAGGTTAGGAGTCTAATAAGTTTCTTAATATTTTAGTCCAGGCCTTTTCATAGAAGAAAACTAAAGGATATTTTGTATATCGGCATGCCATTCACTGACTATCCAAGAAAAAATTTTTTAAACAGCCTACCTGCAAATAAAAGATCACAATGACCTCTGAAAAGTGCACACATGATAACATAAAGCCTGGGACACCAGTTGCACCATTCCAAAAAGATGGTAACATTTTGGGGATTGGACTTGTGATTTCATTGGCAAAGAGAATTCTATCAATGCACACTGACACCTCAAAAATTTACAATCTTGAAGAGTTTCCTAAGGAAGAAATTATCTAAAGAGATTGTTTTGCTCAGGGTCACACAGCTGGTATTTGGCAAGGGTCAAACTTGAAGCCTTCTGACTTCAATGCTGGATCTCTGTCCACTAGGCAACACTGCCTCTCTTATGTTAATAAAAACAAACAAAAAAGACCTGTTGCTTTGAGAGTTCCTGTGCTACACTCCCGTGAGGATACAAGAGCCCAATAATCATGACTACTCCACATCTGCACCATTAAAAATCTTAAGATATCAGCAATTTCACTGCTATGTTGCCATCTAAAGCATGTAATTTCTTTGAATAAAGAGATGCTACATGAGCCTAACCTTGGTAAGGAAGGGAATTTCACTCCTTTTTTTGCCAATAATTAGGAAAGCTTTGCACTGATTCACATTCCCAGGACCTCAGGGCTGCCCGTGGCTGGGCATATGCAATACAGATCATGAAAAAAAGCAACAGGAGCCTATCAGCTTGAATTCTTTAGCACAAAGTTTTAGCCAATCTCTATCAGCTATATGATTCAAGGTGCCCCAAAGAGTTTTAATATTCATTTTAGAATCTTTTAAAGGCACATGATAATTATTCAAATATTTATTTTAAGCATACACAAAACTATTAAATGTTTCTTATCTAATATTCAAACATGCATGCAAACAAGATGTTTATGTGTATATGTGCACATACAAATATATACATATACAGGTGTGTTATAATGTTATATACACACACTCACAGAGGCTGTTCCAAGTCTTCATGCAGGTTGAAGCTTTAATAGCTTCAGAAGAATAAATGCTACAGGTCCAAAAAAAATATTTGAAGTTAGTTATTTCAGTGTTTGAAATACTCCTTGGTTTCTTATTAGACTCCAACTTTGAGCAATATGTTGCTTTAGTTGATTTTCAAACTTTGAACTTCCTCTACAGATTCACTGATCTCAGAAAATGTTAAAAATTGTCACAGTTACGATGCACAATGGCAAGGCGTTCCTTCTTATTATAATTAAAATTTTATCATTCAACATTCACAAAACTAAGTAAGTGTAAATAACACTTAAATACTTAAGCTTTCAAATGATGTTTTGGGTAAGTTTGTAGCATTTATGCTTCCAAAAATAATCAACGCTTAAAACTGCACTGGACATTGTATATTTGTACAAACACATACAAACACACACACACACACATACACACAACAAAAAATGTGTATATATTAAAATAAATTTATCACTTAGGGAGAAGTCACCCTAGAAATCTGAAATAAACTAAAGATTATTTTAAAAATTCCTGCCTTAGAAAGATTTTCTCTAAAATATATTCACATTTCTAAGCTATAATCACATACACACACATCAGCATACATTTGCCTAAATATTTCCCATTACATTTTCAGTAGTTATGCCCTTGAAAATCCTCCAAAGAGGGTCCAATGTTTACTATAAATCTAATATACTTTAAATAATGTGCTTAACATAAGCTTCCTATTTCAATCTGATGACTTCATTAAATACCTGTTCTTCTGCTCCTGCTGCAATAACTGAGCAGCTATTTTCCTTAAATCAGTAACTTCCTTCAAATCACCATCCTCTTCTTCTGCAAGGAATTGCTCTTTCTGAATCCTAAAAGGAGAGACAAATGCTGTTATGCCCCAGTGGATAGAGAGGTTAAAACAGGCCAAAAAGAGGTCATTCTACCCACTTTGGGAAATAAATACCATTTTAATTCTCCTTTAAACAATGTCTGCACTCTGAACACTAACCTGGATGGGCTCTCATAGAGCTGACAGTTTAGTGGGCCTTCATTTGAAATGTGACCTGCTGGCTATTTAAAGACAGTCTTGGCTAGCAACTCAATAGTCTATTGTGTTGCAGCTTCCACACGCATGTAATAAATGAAGGGCCACAGGAATTAGGCAGGAGTCAGTCACAGACATTTCCAAAGCCCTCACTCCAACTCTGGTAAGAAACACTGAGAATTTCCATATTAAGCAACTGAAATAGCTCAAGCACTATAAACATTCCCACTTGACAGAAGAAAAATTTCACACATCGACTACTTACTTCTGTTTTCTGACAAGAAAAAATGGCAACCAAAATATAAAAAGGTTTCAAAACTATACAAAATGCCAAATATAACTTTCAAATAAGATCAGCAAAACTTTCAAGAAAAGTAACATCAAATCAAAAAGCCATTGATATTATTCATAAAGGATAAATACCCAGGCAAAAAAAGATGCCTCTCTCCTTCCTTTTCCAGCTATGACGACCACAGCAAAACTCATCCAAGAACCAGTTAGTAATACCTTAAAAACCTTGAGAGTAGATGAAATTACAACATGAGAAGACCTGTTTAACTGTCTCTTCTATACCTTTCAAGTCACTATTGGTTCCCTCTGGAATCTAAGGCTGAGACAGTAAATCCAAAAGATACAGAAAAAGTAAAATCAGAAAAAGTAAAATCAGCCGGCTATTGTATTTAATTGCAAATGGGCAATGACAAAGACAGTGAAAAGTCTTGGTGCCAAGGAGAATGGTAATACGTTCCACAGAAAAAGAAGTGTGGAAAGAGAAAGAAATAGGTCCTGTTTTTCAATAATAATAAATAAATATTTTATAATGAATGTTGTCTGGATACACAATTAATAAATGTCAGTGCTAATGAGAAGGATTAATATATAATAAAATATTTATAATTAATAAAATGATGAATAAATATTATAATTGTAATGATGGATTCTAATATAGTAGAACTAATACATTATTATTATGAATAATAATCACTGTGATTGAATATGATTAATAATATGCCATCAGTCATTAAAATCATAAATGCATAAGATAAAAAAACATAACAATTGGTGTTATTAGCAATACTAGCATTTATATAGCACTTTCAAGTTTACAAAGGGAAAGGCCTCCTACAGAAGGTGATCTTTCTACTGAGTCTGAAAGAAAGCCAGAGATTCTAAAAGATGGAGGGGAAGAGGAAGACCATTCCAAGCACTGGGGACAGTAAGCCTATGCAAAAGCAGAGTCAGGATTTGGGATATGAGAACATGAAGCTTAGTCACGTAAAAAAAGAACGGAAAGATAGGTGTGCAGCCAGTTGTGAAGAATTTGAAATGGAAACTATTGGAGTCACTATGGGACCCCAAAGGTAAAAGGGAAACCCTGGAGTTTCTCGAGTTCAGAGATGGTGTCATCCAACCCACATATTTTCAGCCAGAACAGGAAGAGACTTGCAGCCGGCCAACAATAAGGAATCTGTTGTACAGCTGGATAGGAACTAGGCTGATGATTGTATGACTGGAGGGCATTGTGATAACGTGGAAAAAGAAATGAGGTGAGCTGGCAACATCCTGGGAGTGTGGGAAGAAGTGAGTAAGGAGTTGAGGGTGACTCGCAAACCAGGGAGACTGAAATAGGAACTTCAGAAGGCAGTGGCTTTGGGAGGAAAAAGACGATGATTTTTGTTTTGACCAGACCAGATTTGAAATAAATAATAATCAGAAGAACATTAATATAGTGCTTTAAGGTTTGCAAAAAGCCTTATAAATATCTCATTTGGGGGCAGCTAGATGGTGCAGGGGATAGCATGCTGGCCCTGAAGTCAAGGGGACTCGAGTTCAAATCAGACCTCAGACATTTTTAATGTCTTAGCTATATGACCCCGGTCAAGTCACTTAACCCCAATTGCCTCAACAAAAAACGAAAAACAAAACACACACACACACACACACCTACCTCATTTTGTCCTCACAATAATCCTGGAAGTAAGTGCTATTATCATCTGCATTTTACAGATAAGGAAACTGAAGCAGGCCGAGGTCAACTGAATTGTTTAGTGTTATATGCTACTGTATAAGAAAGCATCTGAACTTCTCATTTCTATGTCCAATCACTGTACTCAGAGTTGTCTCAGGCTCTTTTCAGGACATCCAAATAGACAGTGATGTTACAGATTGGGGATGAATATATAGAACTGAAGAGAGGTCATTGAACTCATAGGAGTTGATGAGAGAAGAGGATGCAGGCCAGAGCCTCAGAGGACACAGGAAATGGCATGAGAGACACTGTAGAGGGCCCAAACTCTGCAGAAGTATACCTGAAACAAGGATACTTACAACAAGGTATTTACTCAGTGTGATTGATGAGATGATGGTTCTCTAGTTTATAAATACTTAGCACTTAGCATGGTGATGTAATAATTGGCTAGTTCCCACATACTCTGTGTGCTAGAATGATGTAACCATATGAAGGTATCTAAGGGCTGAGAGGACTGGAAATAGGAACATTCCATCTTTGACCATCCTCCCGGTGGCTCTCCTGCCTCCTGCGCTCCTCCACTAAGATCAAGACTAGGCCAGACTGTGACAGAGACAGACTGTGAAGGAGACAGACTGAGAGAATAAAGACTTTAGACTCTATTCCTGACTATCCTCGTGGTGACTATCCTGCTGAGACCAAGGCCCATCCGGAGGACCTCAAGAAAGCTAGCCCAGACATTATAAGACACGAAAATCTAACAAAGGAGGTTGAGAAGGATCAGTCTAGAAAAGTAGGAGAATACCTAGCAAGCAGTCACAAAAACCCACAAAGGAGAAGGATCCAGAAGGAAATGGTGGTCAACGGTATCAAATAATGCAAAGAGATCAGAAGGCTGAGGAATGAGAACATGTCCATTACAAGCTCATTGGTAACTTTAAAGAGGGCAAGATGGGGGAGGGCAGGGACCTGTAAAGAGAACAGAAAGAAGAGACCTGGAGGCACCAAGTATAAATAACTTAGATTGCTATTCGGCACTAAGGCTTACAAAGTAATTTTCTTACAGCATCAATAAACACTTGGTGGATGAGCATCACATGGAGAACACAGAGAGTGGAGCTTAGAGAAATGAAGTGATTTGCTCACAGTCACAATCAATGAGTTAGAGATGAGATGCAAAATCCCATCTCTCAAGACTCCAAGCTCATCAGCATTTGCCTATGCCAAGAATATATAAGGTATAATATGTTAAGAGGTGTATTATCATGTTTCAAAAAGAAATGCAGACGGGCAAGGCTTTCCCTTTTCTTGTCTAGGCCCGGTCTCCATTGCCCTTCCCAACCACATCCACATCGCTGGGTGCAGATCTTGAGCCTTCCATCTCCTGCACTTATATTGTCTTCCTCCAGTAGAATGTAAGCTCTGTCCCCATTACTTAGCACAGTGCCTGCAACCTGGCAGGCATTCAATAAATGCTCTGTTCTCTGTCCAGATAGCAGCTTACGATGTGTTTTCAGTAATTTCCAATATGACTATGTCCCACAAGTATGTGAAGTAATAAAAAGCCAAGTTTAATCAAAAAAGGACACACAGATGAAATACAGAGCAAATAATTACACCTCAATTCTTTCAAATAAATATTTCAATTAGAATATCTGACAAATAACTACCATATAATTATTTTTTGAATTATATAGGTATCACGTGCTTACCTTTTCTCATCTCCCCATTCTTCATTCTTCTGAGATTTCTCAGAATATTTTTCTCGCCCCTTAAGTAAAAGAAATACAATTTTTATATGTGTTGTTAGGCCAAACTCAGATATTCAGTCCATTTTTGTGAGATCAAAGGAAAAATTCATTCACAGTAATGCAAAAATGAGATTCCTACCTTCAGAAAAGAGACAAATGATCCAATATGCACATCTCCTTGCTCAGGAACCGCTACATCTTCTGGGTTGGGGTCAATGTAATCATACACCTCCTGGTCTAGTACAGGTTTACATATATTAGAAAATAAGAATTTTATACTATCATTCTGCTTTACATCCATCATAATACGGAATACAGGCAGTCATTACATTTAAACCTGGCTTTTGAGCCCAGATCAACGCTAAGGAGTCGGCACCCAAAATAGGAAATACCCCATCAATGAACTACCTTTATGAGAATCAACTTTGCTTCCCATCAAGTGATTGTCATTTCTTAGAGTCTGGTCTCTGGTTGATTCTGATACTTGAGAGTGAAGGCTGATAGTATCATCATCTGATGGCTATGAGAAATAAGAGAGTAACAACATTGGGAATACAGCACAAAAATTAAGTTGCAACATATTTTAGTTAAATTGCATCTTTACTAACAAAATAAATATCAGAATATTTGTTATGTCCAGTTTTTGACAAAAAGTATAATTCTGAAAGATGCATTAGTCTACTTTTAAAATTGTAAATAAATTTAACCTGTTGAAATCCTATACCAAATTAGTACTGACATCCTTTTTTTAAAAAAATGAAATGATTCATGGTTAGGCAGACCCAATACAATAAAAATAACAGTTTTATTTACCTATTTAATTCAATATCATCCTAATTAAATTACCCAAAAATGATTTTACTAAGCTGGAAAGTATAATTAACAAAATACATCTAGAAGAACAAAGGGATCAAAAATATTAAAATAATTTAATGGAACAAAAATATAAATGCAGGTTTAGCATTATATTAAAAATGACGCTATAAAGTAGTAATTACCAAAACAATCTGGTAACTGGTTAAGGAGACTACAATACACAATAGCAAATGATTATATTAACCTTGATTTAAACTTTTGGGATAAGAATTCATTATTTAGTAAAAAGTTGTTTGGAAATCTGGAAAGTTGTCTGCAAGAAATTGGGCATGAAACAATACCTTTTACCATTTATCAATATAAGGTCAAAATGGATACGTGGCCTATATATAAATGGAGATATCACCTGAAAACCAGGAGAACAAGGAACACGTTATCTATCAGACTTATGAATGAGAACAATTTATGAATCAATAATAGTTGAAGACCATTGTGACATATAAAATGGATAATTTTGATTACATTAAATAAAAAAGGTTTTTGTACAAATAAAACCAATAAAGCTAAGATTAGAAAGAAAAAAGAAAATTGGGAGAAATTTTTTATATTCTGTTTCTTAAAGGTCTCATATCTCAAATATATAAAGAACTTCATCAAATTTATAAGAATATAAATCATTCCCCAATTGACAAATGGTCAAAGAATATGAATGGACAATTTTTCAATGAAGAAATCATATTAAAAATCACTACTGAATAGGGAAATGAAAATTAAAACAACTCTGAAATGACATCTCAGATCTCTCAGATTGGCTAAAATGATACAAGGAGAAAATGACAAATGTTGGAAGAAATGTGGAAAAATTGGGACATTACTACACTCTTAGGGGAACTGTGAACTGATCCCATTTTGGAGAACAATCTCAAATAATGCCCGAAGAACCAGTAATACCACTATTAGGCATTTTCCCCAAGGTGATTGGGAGAAAAGGAAAAGAGCCTACTATTTTAAAATGTTTGCAGTATTTCTCTTTGTGATGGCGAAAGAATTGAAAATTGAGGGGATACTTGTCAGTTGAGTAATGGCTAAACAAGTTGTGGTAAAAGATTGTGAATACTACTGTGCTATAAGAAATGATGAGCAGGTTGATTTTAGAAAAACATGGAAAGACTTGATTGAAATGAGAACTAAAAAACTGTACAAAGTACAAAGTAACAGCAATATTTTTTAAGAACAACTAAGTCATTTTGAGTATTATAATTACTCAAATCAACTACAAAGGATCTATCAAAGGAAGATGCTATCCACCTCCAGAGAAAGAAGTGATAAATAGAAAAATGTATAATATTTTACACACACACCAATTATTTTGCAAAAGTGAATATTGAAGACTATCTTTGCATATATTTGGAAAAATAAAAATCTGTTATAAAAAAAGTAGTGAGGGAGGGAGAAAAAAAAATAAAAAGGGCCCAGTTGAGAACAAAAGAAAACATAGAAGGAAGAACAGGACAGCGGGGTAGTTCCAAAAATGATGTGTAGTATTTATTACATAGTTTTTTTTTTCAAAAAAAAATCAAGTATGAAATGGAAAATCATAGTTTTATATTGAATCCTCTTTTAAGAACATTTAAGTTCAAAATGAATAAAAGTTTGTAAAAATAAATTAAATGAAAGAAAAATCCAAGCATATACATACCTCTTGTCATGTGCTTATTTCAAACTCTAAGGACAATTTTAAAATACATTTTCTCAGAAGAAAAAACAAGGCTTACTTCAGTTGTAGATAATCTTTTCTCTCCATTATCACTTCCAATACCAGAGTCAGGACCGTGGTTTTTATTTGGATAGAAATCTTCCATGCTATAAAAATATGAATTTAATGTTTTAAAGCCCAATTAGAGCATTTTTCCTCAACGTATAATTATATCTGCCACATCTAAAACAAAAAGAAAAAATATTTCCCCAGTAACATACCCTTCTTTTCTGAAAAAGCCCCAAATCCCCTGAATTTCAAAAAGGAAAAAACTGTGCTTCTTCTCACCAAACCTTTTCCTAAGCCCTATGTTAACACCTTTCTTTCCTTTTGTGTGCATAAGGAACCCCAGCCCTCGATACTCCATAGGCACTCCATAAATGCTTGCTGAACTGCACCTACCACCCAATTTCACAAAGCACAAAGCACAACAGGATGGGTTTTGGATACAAGACTTGTTCTCAACATTCCTTCAAGTAGTTATACTGAAAATATCAGTTAGGATTCATAATAGAGTTTTCAAATTAAGAAAATTATATACATATTTAAAGTTTAAATATTGCACAGTCCTGCCACTATTGATACCAACTTACCTGTCTGTGAGAGGCTGGGATGGAATTCTTTTACTTAATGAAGGAAGATCCAAGGAGTCTGGCTTTTTCTCTATTCTGCAACATGCTCGGATATTTAAGAATTTAAATATGTGTACTTTACCCTTTAAACATATCTGTCAGGGAACACAAGAGATAATGGATCTAACTCCAGAGTCCCAAGGGGAACCAACACTTCCCAGAGTTTTTATAAATTTGTTTTGTTTTCCTTCTAAAATCACACGGGCATATCAGTGTATCAAAATAGATTTTTTTGTATATTTCAACATTTTGTACTTTATTATCATAAATGAAATTTTGATTCCCTTAGCACAACCAACTGTTAAGTTTTATTGATACCTCCTGTTTTTGGAGAAAAGAAAACAAAAGCTTAACCATTTTCCCATCTGTTTCACTAAATTTTCTTCTTGAAATAACAGAGCCACAAGAATTTAAAACCATGGAAACATTTGGGGATTCAAAAACACTACCTATACTATTACGATAAAGGGGAAGATTGTTTTTTAAAAATCCTTTAAAATTCAACATGAATATGCTGAAAAATCTAGAGATAAAATAGTCTTACTTCTACCATCCACTGGAAGGTTTATGCCTTACTTCACAATCACCAAAACCAACTCTAGGATCTCGAACTCTGAAATTTCATTCTATGATCACGACCTCTCCCCCTCCTAGATTCTTCCTTCATTTGTTTTTTACCCCCCTTAATACCCTGCTTTATCTCTCCTTTCCTGTTCTTGATTCACAGCCTTCTACTCTTTGTGGTCTTGACCTGATGGCTAGACATTTCAACATGGCTCTCCTTTACCCTTGTGTCCTTTTTGGTCAGCGTTCCACCACTGGATAACCCCGATTCTCTACATCCACTGCAAACTGATAGTACCTAAGTTCAAATGGGCCCCTCCTTACAAAATCACGATCCTTTCTAGCTTAATGATTTCCTATCACATTCCTCACAACACATGACCTTGACTCCTGTTTCCCTGAGATGGTCTTCTGATGTGAAGCTACTTCCCTCCTGGCCATAGCTACGCTTCTCATTTGTTCCTCTGATCCATCCCTTCTAATCTCCTCCAAAATGCTATTCCATCTTCAATCTCTCCTTCTCTGTAGACAAAGAGGAAGAAAACAGTAAACTTATTCTCTCCCCGTTTTTCAAAACAAAATCCAACCTTCCAGGGCCCCTATTGTATCCCCAAGCTATTGTCCTATTTTTGTCTTCTACTTATAAACTTTTAGAAAGAGAAGTTTACACTTACAACCTCTATTACTTTACCACCCTAATCATACCCCAAGTCACTATAAATTTGATTTGTCTTCATTCTACTTAAAATTATCATCTCCAAACATCTTTCTTTCTTTCTTGTTTGCTGAGGCAACTAGGGTTAAATGACTTGCCCAGAGTCACAAAGCCAAGAAGTGTTGAGTGTCTGAGGTCAGATGTGAACTTAGGTCTTCCAGACTTCAGGGCTGGTGCTCTACCCACTGAGCCATCTGGCTGCCCCTCCAATGATCTCTTAATTGCCAAATCCAAGGATCTTTTTTCAACTTATCTAGTGGCTCCTTATCTGTTGTCTACAAAAAGAGAGCCTTCTCTTATTGAATACTCACGGTAATGCTGAATTTTCTGCTATTCCCTGACTTCTGTGAGCCTATTCAAGACATTATCTAGATCCTCTCCAGACTCTTCCTCTTCCTTTTTACCTCCAACACTGCCACCCCTGACATACCTTGGCCTACAACTAGTCCCTCTCACTGGTGACTTTTTCCTGTAGCCACCATTTCATCTCGATCTTGCTTGGACTCTCCTTCAGCCTACTCCTTCTCCAAGTCTGCCTCATCTTACAGGTTTCCCTCCCATAAACACCCTGCTTTCCAACACACCTGCACTTATTTTCTTCCTCCTTTAGGGTAGACACTGTCTTGACTGCCTATATTTGTATTGTCTGTACTTAAGGCAGTGCCCACTCTAGAAAACAGTGCTTAATCAAGGGTTTATGTATCCTCTCCTAAGCCTCTTGCTAGTTCCTTAATAGAGCCTTTCCATACAGCTTCCTCTTCTTCCTCCCACCTAAACTTGCTCTTCCCCTTTCATGCCCACACTACCTACCTTGAAAACTCACCTACCCCTTTGTCTTCAATTTTAACTCCCACCAATATGAGATGAGGTGACAATGGACATAAGGTTCGTAAGAATCCTCAAAAACCGTACAACAGAATCTCTGATATGAATCTATAGACAAGTCAACAAATATTTATTAAGCACCTGCTATGTGCCACGCACTGAAGATACAAAGAAAGCACCAACCCTCAAAGAGTTCAGTCTAATGAAAAAGAAAGAAAAGGCAAAGAGATAATTACAGACCATTGAATTCTATATGTCATGAGTTATATTAGCTCTCTAAGGAGTGCTTGGTGGCCTGGTAATGCAAAGTCAAATCCTCAGGTGTCACAAGCTCATGGATACAGTGGCAAAAAGGACCCAAAGACAAGAGAGTACAAAAGTGACCTTGCCCAAGATCCTATAGGTAATAGTCATTTAGTCTTTTATTATTATTTAGCAGTTATTATTTGCTGAACACATATGCCAAAATCTGGGAATACAAACCCTGACTTTAAGGAGCTCACTCTCTAATGAGGGACACAATATGCAAGCAACCATTTACATACAGATATACATCTTGATATTTACTGGTAGGTACAAAGGCAAATGGAACAACAGTAGTAGCACAGTGACTATAAATTGCAGAGAAGGTGCCAACTCATAGTGATGGGGGGAATTTCCTCACCCGGAAGTTCCCTATAACAATGAAATTGCAGGTCTAATGATTATCCCTATCCCTATAGTAAACAGGAAAGGGGGAAATGAAAGGACAAAAACCTTCTAGAACAGAATTCTATGTGGAAATTGTAGTTTGGCACACATCATTCTAAACCATATCGTATGAGTCTTTCTAGGTTTCTCTGAATCCATCCTTTTTTTTTATCACTTCTTAAGGTAGAATAATAGTCTAATACATTCACATACCACAATTTATTCAGTGGTTTCTCAGTTTTTTTGTTTCCCTCCATAATCTACCCTTTGAAGGCAAAATTTGCTTTGGTTGAGTGTCTCTCTTGCTCTTAACCTTTCCTTTCATGAGCCTTTTCCTTACTCAAATTAATGCATTTCTTCATTATTTAATTATTTTTTAACATTATCTGTTTTACATTTTGAGGAATAACTCTTTATTTTTAAAAAATCCAACTCACTTTTACACTCAGTATATATTTTAAAAATGAGACCTTTATTAGACAAACTTTCTGTGATTTTTAAAAATATTTTTCATTGTCCATGGTATCTTTTAGCAAAATGTAATTACACTGATTATTCCTTTTAATTAGTTCTATTTTGGCTCTTGCTTTATCTGAGATTATGATTGCAATCCCAGCCTTTTTATTTCAGCTGAAGCATACTGGATTCAGATCCAGGTTTTTATTTTAACTCTTTGTCCCTTTCCCTTTCAAATATCTCTTGTAAACAACATATTGTTGGATTCTGTTTTCCAATCCATTCTGTTATCTGCTAATATTTTATGGATGAGCTCATCCAACTCACATTTACAGTTATGATTACTGTTTATTTCCCTCCATCCCATTTTCTTCTGTTTCCTCCTCTCTTTTTATCCCATCTCTCCTCAAAAGCCTACTTTGCTTTTAAGCACTGCCTCCTTTAATCTTTCTTTTCTTACATCATCCCCCTGCACTTTCTTTTTCCACCCTCTTCATGATTTCCCTATTGGATAAGTTACATTTCTATACATAACTCAATGCATACACATATGTGTGTATCTACTTGCATACAATTGTAAAGGACAGGAACTTTGGAAAATATACTTAAGGCTTAGTATGATTGATTTAAACAAGCTGTTAACTCAGTGAAATTGATAAGACAATGGTTATCTAGTTTAGCATGTGAGTTCTCTAGTTCAGTATGATTGATTTAATCTTACAACAAATAATGGTTCCCTAGTGTTATAATGATTGGTGTATACTCAGTATACTGTAATTATATAATCGTAATAGAGTTTATAAACTGGGACAAACTCAGCCAGAGACAGACTTCAAGATAGAGACCTTTGTGGTGGCTCTCCTGCCTCCTGCACTGAAACCAAGACCCATTCTGAGGGCCTCCAGAAAGCTAGCCAGCCTCAGGCAAAGGAGACAGACTGTGAAGGAGACAATAAAGACTTTTGGACTTTATCCCTGATTATTCTCTTGGTGATTATTCTGATGAAAACAAGGCTGGTCCTAAGACCTCCAGAAAGCTAATCAGAACCTTACATACAATATATAAATTTTGTATATAGATAGATAGAGATAGAGATATATATCTAGACACAGACACATAAACATAATTACATCCTCCTTTGGATTAATTCTGATGAGAGTGAGGTTAAAACCATCATGTCCCCCTTCCATTTTCCTCTCCATTGTAAAAGCTCTTCCTTATATAGCTCTTTTTATATGACAAAATTTACCTCATTCTTCCTCTCCCTTTTTCCTTCTCCCAATGCATCTCTTTTTTACTTTTTTTTGGGATGAATCCAACATAATCAACTCACACTCATGCCACCTGTCTTTATAAACTTTTAACTGCCCTAATAATGATAAAGTCCTTAGGAGTTATATGTATCACCTTGCCAAAAAGGAATGTAAACAGTTCGACTTTATTGAGTGCTTCTCTTGAGTCTTCTGTTTGAATGTTAAATTTTCTATTTAGCTTTGCTCTTTTCATCAGGAATGTCTGAAAGTCCTTGGTTTCATTAATTTTTTTCCCTTTAGGATTATACTCAGTTCTGCTGGATAGGTGATTCTTCATTATAACTCTAGATTCTCTGCCATCCGGACTATCTTATTCATAATTTTTATTTGTATGATGAGTGTTTTGTAATTGTGTGTATATAGTTCCTGTGTCTTGGCAGGTAGACTTCCAAGTATTTACACTGTCTATAGGTATTTTAAATAGAATTTATCTCTTCCTGCTGGATGCTATTGGTAATGTACAGAAATGCAGATGATTTCTGTGGATCTATTTTATATTCTGTAACTTTGCTGAAGTTGTTAATTGTTTTGACTAGCTTTTTAGCTGATTCTGTAGGGTTCTCTAAATATATGATATTATCATTTGCCAAAAGTAATACTATAGTTTCCTACTTCCCTATGCTTATTCTTTTAATTTCCTTTTCTTGTTTCATTGCTACAACTAGCATTTCTAGTACAAACCGAAAGACAATGATTATAATGGAAATCCCTGGCTCACTCCGATCTTATTGGAAAGGCCTTCATCTTATCCCTCTTACATGTAATGCTTATGCTTGGGCTTTAGAAAAATATTACTTACCACTTTAAGAAAAGTTCCATTTATACCAATGCTTTTATTGTTTTTAATAGGAATGGCTGTGGTAGTTTATTAAAAAAAATTACATCTATTGAAATAGTCATATAATCTTTTGCTGTTTTTTATAGCTATGTTCAATAATACATAGGATTATTAACATTGAACCAGCTCTACATTCTTGGTGTAAGTCCATCCTGGTTCATGGTACAGGATTTTTATGATATATTGTTATAATCTCCTTGATATGTTTTGTTTAAAAATTGTGCATCAAACATTCATCTGAGAAACTGATCTATAGCTTTCTTTCTCTGGTTTTGTTCTAACTGATGTAGGTATGAAAACCATATCTGGATCATAGGAGGAATTTGGTAGGACTCCTTTACCTATTTTTTTTTTCAAATGCTTTATACAGTATTAGAACGAATTGTTCTTTAAATGTTTGGTACAGTTTATTTGTAAATTCCTCTGGTCCTGCATATTTTTCTTAGCGAGTGCATTTAAATCTTGCTCAATGTCTTTTTTCTAAGATAGGGTTATTTAAGTATTTAATTTCCTCTTCTGTTGATCTAAGTAAATTATATTTTTATAAATATTATTCCATTTCAGATAGATTGTCAGCTTTATTGGCATATAGTTAGGCAAAATAGGACCTAATAATTTTGTTTTGCTATCATTTGCTGTGCCTTTACACATTTACTTTTTTGAATCTGTTAATTTGGTTTTCTTCTTTCTCTTCTTCATCAAATTAATCAATTCTTTAGCAATTTTACTGGATTTTTTAATAAAACTAACTCAAGTTTATTTATCTAGCAAGTAGATAGAACTGCTTCATTTTTAATAATCTCTCTTTTGATTTTCAGCATTTCTACTGTGGTGGTTAATTGAGGGGTTTTTATTTTGTCCTATTTCTAGTTTTTTCTATACTTACATGTCTAATATGTTGATCTGTTCTCTCTCTTTGGTTGATACAAGTGTTTAGAAATATAAAATTTCCCTTAATTACTACTTTAGCTATACTCTACAAATTTTAGAATGTTGTTTCAATGTTGTTGTTATCTTTAATTACATTATTGAAAGTTTCTAAGATTTGTTCTTAGACCCACTCATTCTTTAAAATTAGATATGTAATTAATTTTTAATCTATGCTTCAAAGGTCCTTTATTGAATATTATTTTTATTATATGATGTTCCCAAAAGGATACAGTTAATAGTTCCACTTTTCTGTTTTTGTTTGTGAACTTTTTAAGCCCTAAAACATGGTTTGTTTTTGCAAAAGTGCTATGCATACCTGAAAAAGGAATATCCTCTTTTCTCTTCTAATTCTTTTCTGAAGTCTATCATATCTAACTTTACTAAAATTCTATCTATCACTTTAATTTCTTTCTTGTTTATTATATTATCAGATTTATATAGAATCTGAGAAGTAACTGAGGTTACTTCAATATTATACTTCTACTATCTACTTCCTCACATAACTTTTTTCCTTCTAGAATTTAGATGCTATACCAAAAGCAAATTACTTTTAATATTCTGTCATTTTCTATGCTATCATTTAGCAGAAGGTAATTTTTCTGAATATATCTTTTAATTACATCTTGAAGAGATCTAATTGTGAGATAATTGGAGCAATTTTCAGTGATCCTATTTACACCTAACTGATACTGTCCTTTTACTACCTAAGTCAAGATTCTTTGTCTCTTAACGTAGTGCAGAAATTCAGATGGAGTTAAGTTTAGAAAAACAGTTTTCCTGCTAAATGATGTTCTATTCTTGTCTCCTGGAAATCTGCTATGCTTGAAGAATGCAAGGGGACACACCAGGGAGTTTGATCTACTATCTTTATACCACCAAGCTATCAAGGATTTCTGGTTTGCTAGCCAAAGAAATCTGATCTACTATCTTTAACTTTGCAGATGGACTCAAACAATGAATATTTATTAGTCACAGGAGGGAAAGACAAAGTTATTGCTAACCCTTCATTTCCAACTTCCAGCAAATCATACATAAATTCCCCACACCTCATCTACATAATCAATATGATTCATAATCCCCATAATGTTACCAACCTATAAGCAAGTTTCATACTACCTCACCTACCCTATTCTGTTCTTTGTTCAATGCTTATAAAAAAGGAGCTGAGTTCCTATTTAAGGTCTGTGGTTATAGTGTCCTTGTTAATAAAAATGTTATTTTGCTAGGAGAGAATATGCCTCAGTCTACCTTTTGTTGAATTTTACTCAAGATCATCTATTTTCTCTTTTGAGATCATAACTGTTAGGCTTGTCTTTTCTACCTTAGCTGAAGCACAACAAATTCAGAGTTCTGCCTGTCTTGGATGCTTCTTCTAGGCAAGGGGACTGAGTACCAAACCTTCTATTAAATAATCCAGTGGTGAGAGGAGGGAGTTCAATGTGATGGCCGGAATGGGAAGATGGAAAGAGCTCCATGGCACTGACTTTCCCAAAGGAGAGGAGAGAACAGGACTTCAATAGAAGTCAATCTTTCTTTTATAAAACCTGCTGGCAATATTATCTGGGAATTTCACTGAGTCCTAAACCTTGAAGTTCCACAATTCTCTCCCACCACTTCTATTTCCTTCCCAAACTTCAAGCACTTTGTGATTCAAATCTCCTCCTTTCTTCTCCTCCATCTTCTGTGTCTGTCTCTCCCTGTTTCTCTGTCTTTGTCTGTCTCTCGTCTATATCCCTCCCTTCCTCCACTTCAATCTTTTTTTATATACTGGCTCCTTCCTTACACTCTACAAATGCATGTGGGTCAAGCTTATCCTCACAAAATCTTCTCTTTAATTTATTACAATGACCAGTCTTGCTCCAAAGGACAAATAATTACACTCATTTCCATCCTCTCCAAAGAGAAAGTGGGGGACAACAGATGTGGCAAGTGAATAATTAGTGCAGCTATAAATCAGTTAAGCCACTTTGAAAAGCAATCTGTAATTATGTGAATAAAGTGAATAAAATGTTCATACAACCCAGAGATTCCATTCCTAAACAGGAGCCTAAGGAGGCCATTAATAATGAAATCCCCATATACACCAAAATATTAATTGTGTTTAATACATAAAAACCTGTCTCCCTATGTATTCAGGGTCCAGACTTAAACTGAGGAAGTCTGGTCCCAGTTTACTGGGTAACTGGCATGTATTGCTAAATAAAATGAAATGCTCAGAAGCTCAAACCTTTGTTTTCTCAGTCATTTCATCTTTCACCCACAACATAAGATCACACAGAACTCTCCTAAGTATTTACTAATTTCCTAAACTTGTAATGTGATGTCAGATCATAGGATTAAAAGCTAAAAGGGGTGGCAAATGTCATCTAATTAGCCCTCATTTACAAATAAGGAACCTGAGCGTTCTTTACATCAGGCCTAAATCTCTCTGTCTCCAACATTCACCTTTTCTGTGATTCTGAGACACTCAAAATGGTTGAGCAGCATTCCTGAGGATGCAACAACGAGCAGCCAAGCTAGAACTGAGCAGATTCAGAAACAGAAAACTTCAGAATTACAAAGGACAAAGCTGGAAACATCCAATCTCTGTCTGAAAGTGATATCTGCATATACCGACATGGACAAGCAGGCATCCAGGTTTTGCTAGAGGATGTGCAGTGAAAGAAAACAACTATCTAGAGGCAACTGGGTAGACACAGTGTGAGCCTTGGAGTCAGGAAAGCCTCTGTGCTTCTAGGTAAGTCATTTAACCTCTGCCCACTTCAGCTTTCTCCTTCCCTCCCTTCCCTCTCAGGATTATTGGGAAAATCAAACAAGTGCTAAAAAAGTACTATTTTAAAAAACTAGCTCTTAGGAAATGACCAGCAGGATGAATACAGAGAGGCTTGGAGAGACTTACATGAACTGATGCTAAGTGACATGAGCAGAACCAGGAGATCATTATACACTTCAACAATGATACTGTACGATGATGTATTCTGACAGAAGTGGATTTCTTCGACAAAGAGAAGATCTAACTCAGTTTCAATTGATCAATGATGGACAGAAGCAGCTACACCCAGAGAAGGAACACTGGGAAATGAATGTAAACCGTTTGCATTTTTGTTTTTCTTCCTGGGTTATTACCTTCTCAATACAATTCTCCCTGTGCAACAAGAGAACTGTTCGGTCCTGCACACATATATTGTATCTAGGATATACTGTCACCTATTTAACATGTACAGGACTGCTTGCCATCTGGGGAGGGGGTAGAGGGAGGGAGGGAAAAAGTTGGAACAGAAGTGAGTGCAAGGGATAATGTTGTAAAGAAATTTTTTTCAAAATAAAAAAAGAAAGAAAAAAAAAACTAGCTCTTGAGTCAGTCCCTTCTCATGATTAGAAAATTTCCCCCTAATATCCAGCCTAAATTGTCATCTCTCTAAATTCTACTGATTCATTGCTTCTGGCCCTGCCCTCCAGGGTCAAGCAAAAAACAAGTGCAATCTCTCTTCAATACCTGAAAAGAGCTCTCAGGTGTACCCTGCATAGGCTCTTACCCAAGTGACACAAGGAAGTTCTGGAGAAAGTGAGTCAGATGCCCTCAGTCGGGATCCCAGCTTTGCCATGCACAATGGCCTGGATGAGCTTGAGCAGGTCACTTCGTGACTCCTGGAAGTTCACTAAAACCTAGCCCTTGAGATTTTTCAGACAAGATGTCCTCTTGCCCTGCCTTCCTCCTACCTCTTGATGAATCCAAGTATCAGACATTTCTCCTCTTTAGGTACATTTTCTAATGTTTGGTCCAATGGTCTAGTGCATCGAGATCTCTTTTGGATCCTGATTCCATTACCTGACAAAATTGTCCCTCCCAGATTTGCATCTCAGCAAATTTTATAAGCACATCATATAATATGAAATTGAATATAAGTAAAATAACTTTTTAACAGAAGCCCTAATCCCACAACTGGCATGTCAAGGTAAGCCATTCTTAGCAATCATTATTAGATAGTCACAATTCACTATTAGTTTTTACATTAAGTTGATAAATCTTTCCCTCAGCCTCTTCCCCCCAAAATTACTTTCTTTACTTTGTATATACTTAAGTGTCTCCCAAGAGAACATATACTCCAGCATAAAGCATAGTATCTGGAACATGTCAGGGACTTCATAAAGGCTTGTGATTAATTTATCTACAATGTTCTCTGTATCAGTGATAAAAATATTCAACAGTACAGAACTTTCTGGTCTACATGTGTCACGTGCTAGCTGGGTCTGCCTTACCTTCCCTACTAGATCATAAGCTTCTTGACAGCAAGGTCTGTGCTCTTTTTCATCTCTGTATCCCCAGTGCCCGAGAGAGTACATATATATATTAGCTATTTTTTAAAATATGTGTGATCTAGTATAGGAAAAATCCTCAGTAGGAGAAAATGCTAACTACAATAGCAATCTCAAAAGGCTTCCCAATAAGTACTTGTTGATTTTTCCACTTAAGAGTTCAAGGAAATATCTGAAACCTAGCTACCAGTGTTCAGATGCTGCGTTTCTATAGAAACACCATGTATGGTACTAATCTACACAGAAAGTGACTACATGAAAGAAAAATATCAAGTGAAAAAGGAAGAAATTCCCTCTCCGCCCCAATTATACCACAGGATGCTGGATCTAATTGATCACTGCACTGAGAAACTAGATGCATTTGGGAGGGAAATGAAATGAAAATGAAAGCCTTTGGGTTAATAATAAATAATGACAACAATAACAATACATAACATTTATATAATGCTTACTATATTTCAGACACTGCTAAATGCTTTACAATTATCCCATGGAAGACAATATTGGAATACTAATTAGTAAATTAGTGATTACAATGCATGGAAGAACCCTGCTTCCCAATACCAATTTCATGGACAAGTGAAGGACAAGCCTCTACCTGGGTACCTGACCTGGGGTTTCTTTATAAAGCCAACAATTTCTATCCCAGGCAAAGAAGGAAACCAATTATGTTTAGATACAGATACACAACAAATCTGGCTCCCATTCAGTTGTTTCTTAAGAATTAAGAGAGAGAGAAGCAACTGGATATGGGAGGCCAGAAAGAAAGAATAAGTTTCTGATACAAACCTGTGCCGGCGGTATCTGCATTGGATTGTTATCCAAAATTATCACTTGTAAATGACGGAGTTTCCTATAACAAACTGGAATTTCTGTCACTTTGTTACAAGAAAAATCCAGCTTAACTAAGGGAAGATCTCCCAATTCTGTCAAGAGAGAAAAACAGTTAAATTTTAAACCTCTTTAATCTGTTGTTCATGTTAAGTAAAGAACGGTGAGCTTCTTACCATCTGGCAATATATGAAGATTGTTTCTTCTTATATTTAGTTCTCTAAGTGAATGTAATTTGCCTATTTGTTGGGGAAGGACTTGAATTTCATTGCAGCTAATATCCTACATGAAAGACATAAAACAAAATTAGTAATTTTATCAAATTGGGAAATATCACAACTAATTTGTTCACATAGCACCTGGTTACTTACCCAGAAAAAATTATATCCTGATAATGTGATTTCTCTAAAAGAAAATCTATTATCTGTTACCATATCATGTTGCTTGACCAAAAAGCTCTTCATAGAAAAGTTCTTGTTTTAACCTAATATCACTCAACAAACTGTCCTGCTTAAAAACTTCAATTGAAAATTCACTTTTAGAAAATGATCAATACCCAAAATACAGTTGCTGCTTAGCTAGAAGTAAAAGAAAATAATAAACACTGGGTACCTTTAAGTCCCTAATGATAGCTATGGTGGGGTACTTACTAAAGGCAGGCAGAAAAATTGAGGGCACAAAGAAGACTAGGAGAAAAGGGGAAAGTGGAGAAAAAGTTTGAGTAGCTTGTGTAATGCAAAGAGGACAGGCTTGGGGATCACATGACCTGGGTTTGGATATTGGCAAGTCAATTATCCTTTCTCTACTTCAGTTTCCATATCTTTAAAATGGGTGAGGTGGGCTACACGACTTCTACATGTCCGTTCCATCTCTATATCTATGACCCTATTAATAGGAAGGTGATACATCTCTTTCTGTCCAAAAGGAGTGACTATGTTAGAAATTAGAGGATGTTCGATTTGAGGGTTCACATCTCCAGCCTGCTCTTCCAAGGCGCTAACCTGGAAATTTCTCTAAGCTTAGCTAGTGACCACATATAACTTACTATACATGGCTTTACCATAACAGCTGAATAAAGAAAAGGGCTTAGCTAGCTCTCTCCTTCCTACTTACATATAATTTACCTATTAATAAAGAGTCATGAAAAGATTAAAACATATGTCAAGCTAATTATCGATATTTAACAGCATTTAACAAGAACTGATTAAGTGGCTCCTATGTGTCCAGTACTGTGCTAGACAATACAGATAAAGACAAATGAAAACGGTTCTTGTTGTCCAAGAACAGATGTTCTACTTGAGGGAACTGACATGTCACAGCTAAGTTCATCAAAAGCAATGTAATAAATAAATAAATGGTGGAGAAGCATTAACACTTAAGGCAATAAAAGAAAGTGTGATCATGTAGGAGGTGGCACGTCAGCTACATCCAAAGTAGAGCTAAGAATTCCAAGAGGCAGAGCTGAGGAAGGAGAATAATCCCCTTCCAGGGGACAGTCTGTGCAAAGGCCTGGAGGTAAGAAATGGAATGGAACCATAAGACAATCAGTAATGATACTAACAAGAGTTTTTTTCACGTTTACCTTCCTAACCTTGTCCCATACAACACGCCTAATACTTGCCTAAAAATGATTATCAAAAAAACTAAGAGTTTAACATTCACATGTGTTTAAAATTCGAAGTATAGAGCTCAGTGGAGGTGACTTTATACTGCTCACATACACAAAAAAAACCAACTGGGACGTTTAGCATAAGGAAGAAAATTGTGTGTGTGTGTGTGTGTGTGTGTGGAATGAGACAGGATGAAGTTTGTCTTCCAATATCTGCAAGGCAGTCATATCTAAGAAGAATGTGACCTGTAAAGTCGAAGCCAGAACACATAATGAGAAGCAGCAGGTAAAAATGACAAGGAAACAGCACAAAGCACTTCAGGAGCTACATCTACCCCAAAACCAATCCAAAGGATGGAGGCCACATAATAACATGGGCAGAATGCCTCCTTTCCTCCCACCTAGGCCTTGTCTCCTCTTTAAGTGAAACACAGGCCATTCACCAAGAACCCCCCTCTTCTGCCACCTCCTCCTCATCTCTCATGCCTGATATAGATCTTCCTCTACTATCTCCTCCTTCCTAAAGCCTCTGATGTGAAAGTGGCCGTTGCTCACCAATCCCTGTACAAGCGATGGAGATACCACCCCCTCCTGTCTTCTCCAACATGCTTTCACCATCACCCCCATTGTCTCTTTAATCTTCAGCCTCTCCCCTATATACTAGCTCTTTCTCTGATGCTTACAAACATACTCCAGTCTCCCACACTTAGATTCTCCCAAGCTTTCCAGCTAATGTCTTATACCTCTCCTCAGCTTCTTAAATTTGAAAAAGTCATCAATGTCACCAGTTTGTCTTCTAAACTTTCCCAAATTAACTTCCAATCTCATTCAATTGAAATTGCACTCTTCAATAAGCTCATCTTTGCCCAATCAAATGACCTCTTCTCGGTCCTCATCCTTCTTGACCTTTCTGTAGCACCCAACATTTTTATCTGAAAAATACCTTTTTCTCCTACATACCAAATTCTCTTTGAATTTTCATGATTGCTCCCTTGGTTCTTCTGCTTGTTTTGGTCACTCCTGATGGATCTTCATTTAGATTAGTCTCTTGTGTATGTTTCCCAAGGCTCTACCCTCTTCCTCTTGTCTTTTCCCTCTGTACTCTTGCTTGCTAATGTCATTCCCTCCCACAGATGGTACCCAGATCTCCTTATATAGCCTTAGTCTATCTCCTGAACTCTAAGCTCACATCAACAATGGCTTGTTGGACATTTCCAACTCAATGTTCCACAGAAATCCAAAATCAACTCATACTCACTGTTCAAAACAAAACTAATCTTTCCCCACCAAATCCCTTCTCCTGAACTTCTACCAACTTCAAGGGGACCACCATCACCCAAGGCACCAAGATTCATGATCTCAATGTCCTCCTCAACTCCTCACACTCCTTCCACTGCACATATCCAATCTGCTGTTAAAGCTTATTCCTTTCTCTACAATAGCACAAGGGTCCCCTCTTCTCTTGACACAGACACTATCCTAGTCCACGTTTTTATTATCATTCACCTCAGCTATTTCAGTAGTCATCTAACTGGTTTCCTTTATTCCAGTCTCTCCCCACTCCAAGCCATACTCCACTTAGCAGCCAAAGTATTTTGCTGACAACACATCATTTCATCCTTCCCACTCCCATAAACTCCAGTGGCTCCCTATTACCTCCAGAGCCAAGTAGAAATGCACTGGCCCATTCCTACCTTTCCAACCTTTTTACATGGTCCAAGCTCCTATGTACTCCAAGGTCCAGCCTCACAAAAACACCACTTTCCCCATACTTAGTTAATGTTCCCCATATTTAGGATGTTCTCTTTCTTAACCTCTAGCTCTCGTAATATCTGGTTTCCTTTAAGAATCAGACCAAAAGCCAACTCTGCCAAAAGCCTTTGCCTGGTTTCCCTAGCTACTAGTTCCATCGCCTCTGGGCGATCCAACTATTATGATTTCTGCTGTCTCTCCTATTAGAATATAAGTTCCTTGAAGGAAGAGACTTTTTTTTGCTTAGTATAATCCCTGGCACACAATAAGTACTTAATAAACGTACACTGATTGGATGTTATTTTTTAAATAGGCCTTTATTTCTGGGAGATGTTTGGAGTCACTGAAGAAGTTTTGCAATATTCTGAAGGCAATCTACCTTATGAACCTCCTGCAGTTTCATGCTGGGACTAACTTGTTTATTTTCATTAACTACTGAAGACAATATACTAATGAATTCTGTGTCATCTAAGCACATATAATGTTGATAATTATTCAGCTATTTAGTTTTTCCTGTGTAGATAGTCACACCCAACTCTTAGAAGATTATTTACATCTCTTCTAAGAGGCTTAGCACTGTTCCAAAAGGATGCAAAGAAAACCATTTCATCCACATAAAAGAAGCATCTGAAGGACCTGGCCAGCCACAGCAAATCTTCCTTCAAACTGGACTTTATGTTAGATTTCTTCCATGGTGATGGTAAACACATCAATCATCTCCCAAACACATGCTTCAATTCAAATTTATGCGCAGTGCAAAGAATAAGGTTACCTCTGTTATTTTATCTTTCAAGGAACCTTAAAATATTTCAATATATGGATAAGAGCCCCATTGTTGAAAGAGCACCTACAAGGTGGCATTTTACTTGAGCAAATCAAGTGCTATTTTATAAATAACAATAAATATAGCTGATCTTGTATTCTTTGCAACTTTCATCAGCTCCACAATTTTAAAGATACAACCTACTAGGGAATATAACTTGGAAATTCTGCTGGATCTCTACTATTACCTTCCCTGAGGGTATCTGCAATGCACATGAAGATGATTCTCAGGAAAATTTCATATTTTTTAGTACCAACAAGATCCAATACCTTTTCCATACTTTTCATATCTTCCCTTCCTGCACATAACTTTGTGAATCAACAACTGTATATGAGGTTCTGCAAAGATCTTGGACAGACAGAAGGGTGAGCTGATGACTCAGAAGTCAAAGAGAGTGAACCAAATCATATGATAAGCATAAGTTTACAAAAGAATGACAAACTTCTAAATATAATATGGAAGACTACTTCTGAATCGCCATTAACAAGAGAATTCCAAACCAAAGTAACTCAGAGATTTTAGCTCATATCCCTCAAAGGAATAAAGATAATAAAAAATGGAAAAGATGGAAAGAGTAAATACTGAGGGAAATATAGGCTCATAGACAGACTAATACATAGCTGGTGGATCTGTAAATTAATATAACCATTCTGGAAAACAATCTGGAATTATGTGAGGAAACTGACTAAAATGTCCATATCTTTGATTCTACCGCTATACATATACCACAAGAAAGTCACTGACAAAAAGAAAGGCCCCTGTAAGCAAAGAAATATTTATATCTTCACTTTTTATGGGAGCAATAAACTGGAAACAAATTCAATGTCCAACAACTGAGGAAAGCAAAGGGGTACAGTGGATAAAGTACTGAGATTGGAATCATGAAGATCTCAAGTCCAACCTCAAATGTTTATTAACTGTGACTCCAGGGAAATCACCTAACCTCCTCTGCCTCAATTTCCTTAACTGTAAAATGGGTAATAATAATAGCAACTAATTCACAAGGTTGATGTGAGGATCAAATAAGATCATATAAGATAATATTTAGCACATGATAGGCACTTATTAAATAATTATTCTCTCTCCTCTCTAACTTCAAAACAATCAAAACTAGATGCTATAAAAGTACAATGACCAAACTTGTTCACAAGGAGGAGATATAAGAAGGCACTTCCTTCTACTTCACTGCAAAAGGAGGGGAACATGAATATAAAACATCATCAGATCTTTATGACATACAGGTTGGTTTTGCTCAACTCTTTTCTCTTTATTGATTATTCTCTATTACAAAAGATGATCATGTGGAAGCAGGAGGGTGAAGTATAAAGTATGAAATGTAGGTGCTGAAAAAACAAAATAAAGGGAATGACCCACCCTCAATTGCCTCTCTCTTGTGGACTGCAAATAATGCAAGTCCTCTTTGATACTTTCACTGAAAGGGTAGGGACAAGGGCTGGTTACAGTTCTTTCCCCTGACAACAGATCCTACATGGCAGCCAGAGCAAGACCTCCATTAAAAAGGCTTGAGGGCTCTGGCTACTCCTTCTATTTTGTGTTTCTTTGCCGGGTCACAGATGACTGAACCGTAATAGATCCTAAAATGGATGTGTCCAGTCTGGGAGACAACCTCAAGAGTTGATGGTGAGAGCTTAATGGTAGCAAGGAATATTTCTGGATCAGGGAAGATGATCACTCAATGGCATATAGTACGTACTTAATAAACACTTGTTGACCTAACACTCAGAATAGTATAAGCCCAAGCCCTGGCCTAGCATGAAAGAAGTCATGGACCTGGAGTTGTCTGGACAGTGGAGAGCTAAAGTGAATGTATAAATGCCTATTCAGCAGTTCTGCAAATTGCTTCATGTTGCTATGACTAACTTTCAACTTCCCACTATAATAATAGTTCTTACAGCCATTTGTTTAGTTTAGGTTTCTATCAATACACAAAGAGTAAGTTACTGAATCCTGGGGTCTTGTTTTTTTTTTTAAATGAAGATCTGTTAGGTTTTGTTTTTTCATTTATAATCTGTCCTTCCCATGATCCTTCTATCCCACTGTAAAAAACAAACAACTCATGATAAACATATATAATCCAACAAAACAAATTCCCACATTGGATATACCTAAAAATCTATGCTCATGGAGAATGCTATGGGGAGTAGCTAAATAAGTTATGGTATTGGATAACCAATCAAAATGGATTACTATTGTTCTATAAGAAATGATGAGTGGACTGGTTTCAGAAAAGACTGGAAAGAACTTACATGAACTGATGCTGACTGAAATGAGAAGAAGCAAGAGAACACTGTACTCAGTAACAGCAACATTATTTAGTGAATGACTTAGTTTTTCTCAGCAGTGCAATGATACAAGACAATTCTAATAGACTTGGGATGGAAAAGAGAGAGAGAGAGAACAATGGAGACTGAATGTGGATCAAAGCATAACTATTTTCACCTTTTGGAGGAAATTGATTTGTTCTTTCTTGTGGGTTTTTCCCTTTACTTCTGAGTTTTCTTTTACAACATGACTAATATGGAAATATGTTTAAAATGATTTTAACATGTATAACTGATATCAGATTGATTGCTGTCTTAAGGAGGGGGAGGGAAAGGGAAGGAGGCAGAAAAAAATTTTTGGAACCCAAAATCTTACAATAATGAATGCTAGAAACTATCTTTATATGTTATTGGAAAAATAAAATATTATGAAATTAAAAGAAAAAAGAAAATCTATGCTCATCTTGGCATTTTTAATTCCTTACATCCCCAGCAGGAGGTAAGTGGTAAGTTTTATTTCAGTCCTCTGGACTCCTGTTTTATCACTGCACTGATCAAAGTTCTCATGTCTTTCAATTTTATTTTCCTCTATAATTTTGTTGTAGTAAAGATTGTTCTCCCAGTTCTGCTCACTTTGCCCAACATCATTTCATAGTTTCATATAAAACTGTTCATTTTCCCCACTCATTATGGTAAAATGATATTCCATTGCATTCAAGTACTAGAATCTATTTAGCCATTTACAAAGAGAACACCTCCATAATTTCCAATTTTTGACTGCTATGAAAAAAAAAACTGCAATGTTTTTGTACATGAAATAGGTCTTTTTCTTCTTTCTCTACCATAGGTCTAGTTGTGGAATTGCTAGATCATAATTGGTTAACTTTCTAAGCAGAGTTTCAAACTGCTTTCTAGAATGACTGCACCAATCCACAGGTCCACCAACAAGGGTGCTTTTTTTCCTCCAATTCCTTCAACATATTCCATTTTCAATTTGTTGGGTATTATCACCAGTATGAAAAGTATGTAAGATGAAATTTCATTTGTTTTCACTGTTCTAATTTTTTCTAATAGTTATTAGAGCTCTAGAGGATCTTTCACATATGGTTTTATTCTTTATAGACTTTTTCCCTTTAAAAACTACCTAGTCCACTTTTCAAAAGAAAAAAATCGAAGCTATTTATACTCAAATGAAAAAATGTTCTAAATTCCTACTGATTAGAGAAATGCACATTAAAACAGAGACAGCCAGGGGCTTACAGCGGATAAAAATGCAGGCCCTGGAATTAGGAAGACCAGATTTCAAATCCAGTCTCAGGAACTAGCTGAATATCCCTGGATAAGTCATTTCCCCATGTCTGCCTTAGTTTCCTCATCTGTAAAATGAGTGGAGGGAAGGAAAAGCCAAACACTCCAATATCTAAACAGGGTCACAAAGAGTAAGATACAACTAATGAACAAAAATAAATAAAACAACTCTTAAGTGCCACCTCATACCTATGGGATTGGCTAAGGTGACAGAAAAGGAAAATGACAGATGTTGGAAGCAAAGTGGAAAAAACAGAACACTAAAACAGTCTAATAAAAGATCTAGAGCAGTTCTTTGTGATAGCAAAGAATTGGAAATTGAGGGGATGCCCCTCAATTGGGGAATAGTTGAACAAGTTGTAATATATGAACATAATGGAATACTATTATGCCATAACAAATGATGAATAGGCAGATTTCAGAAAAACCTGGACTTACATGAACTGATACAAAGTGAAGTGAGCAGAACCAGAAGAACACTGTACACAGTAAAAGCAACATTATTCAGTGATCAACTATGAATGACTGAGCTCTTTTCAGCAATGCAGTGATGCAAGACAAGACCCAAGTCTGATACACTTGGGATGGAAAATGCCATTCTCATCTAAAATATTAAATATTTGACTTTGTTTTTCTTGGGGTTTTTTTTTGTCTGTATTCTCTTTTACAACATGGCTGATGTGAAACTGTTTTGCATGAATGCACATGTATAATCTATATATTAAAGGAGAAGGAACTGGAAGAAGAGAGGGAATCTGGAACTCAAAAATTACAAAAAAATTGATGTTAAAAATTATTTTTTAATTTTCATAATTGAGAAAAATAAAATAAAAACCTTCTTTTAAAAAAAGCAAACAAAAACCCTGCCTATCCATCTCCTTTGACCATTTATCTATATGGGCAAGTTTTTAGTTTTATAAATTTGAATCAGTTCCTTAAATATTTTGCACATGAAACCTTTGCCAGAGAAACTTACTATAAAGATTTTTCACATTTGTTCGACTGATACTGCTGCAACTCCTCCAGGATGCAAGGACCACAAAGCTAATAAACTGATAGACTGGGTATTATTTTCAGCTTCTTGCTTAACTGGTACATTTAAGGTTAAATTCCCCACTTCTGTGTCCCTCCATGCTCACTCCTTATTAGGCAGTTTAGAAAATACTTTCAACTTTGGGGGTTTGAGAGGGATAACAATAAGGGAACAATTAGTGGGGGAAAGAGAACAGGGTTTAAGCAATGACAGCCAAGGGTCTGGAGTCACTACATGTTATGGAAAACAGCTCCAAATAGCCTGCAAACAGCCCCAAAGCTTGAAAGAGGAGTGAAGAATTGAGAACTAGGGACAGAGTTACTTCCTTTTTAAAGGTCCACTGAGTCAGTTGTTCAGCCAACAGTGGATTACTTGGTCATCATTGTCCCCCGAGGTGCCAAGCTTCTCAGCTTTTGCCATTTGGGCACATGTGAGTTGGCTAGAAGCCCAAAGGGCAGCTTTTGTGCATGCTCTGGCCAACTTATGCTACATCTCAGCATCCTCATCTAGTCTCACCTTTGTACTCACTCAAGTCGCCAAGTATCAAGATGTATGTTAATTTAATTTGGAGAGTCTTATCAAATTCTTCACAGAATTTCTCCATCTTGTCATCCTTTGGTAGAAATTTTGGTGCATAAGCTGAAATTATTTTCAAGATAGTCTTTTTGTAAATACTTATCACGAATACTAAATATGGGATAATCAACTTTCCGATGATATAATGTTTCCTTGTTACCTTTTAGGTGCACAATAAAACCAAGTTCACCACTTCCTTTCTTTGCTTCTTCAAGGATGAACCTGTGAGCCATCTTGCCAATTAGCTACAGCTAGCTTCTTTTTTCTAGTTTTGTTCATTGACAGAATGTTAAGAATAAAACAACTCAGATCATCTTGCAGCATGTTCACTCTTTGGTCACTATATGACAAGGATCTCATGCTTAGAGTAACAACAACTAAGTTCAAGTTTCCACAGAAGATATAAAAATGGTGATTCTAACACCCTCAAACCTATTCTCTACCATTCTACCCCCACCATCACAGAAACAGAAAGGGAACACACTAGCCAGAGGGAAACTACTTTCTTTGCTTTATGAATTTTGATTATCAACATACTGATGAGTGTCTCATACTTGGGCTGATCCTCAGAAATCAGACTCAGTCCATTACCACATTTTAAGTCTTCTCAAAATGAGAGAACTTGCCAGAGCTTGTGTTTCATAAGTATAACTTTCAAGAACTCAAAGTCATGTCCATCCCACAATGAAGTAATGAAATAGCATCCTGTGGAGCATAGCTTGAATGAAAAAGGAAAAATTTATGACTAATGTTCAAAATAAAAAGTAAAAATGTTACTTGTATCATGATGGTTGTTATGTGAGTGAGGTAGTGATACAGAAAGATATATCAAGAGGAAATTGTTGAGTAGTACTGGATTTGTACTTGGAAGACTTGGAACTTTACTTACCTGTAGGATCTTAGACAAGGCACAACTTCCCTGGGACTCTGGTTTCCTCCTCTAACAAAAACTTCTTAGGTTCCTCCTACCCTAAATCCTGATGCATCTGAGATTTGACTTTTTTCACCCCTCCAAACTTCCTTACAGTTTTCAATTTTAAAAGCCCAGGAAATTGTTTTAACTTACGTTATACCTATCTTGCATACCTTAAAGTAAAATTAAAAACCATACAAGGAAAAGGAAGCTCTGCTCTTCCTACTACCTTCAGGCCTCTTATTCTCTTCTTTTTACTCTTCTTGTACTTCTATTCTCATAGCTATCAAACAAAACCTTACTTAACCCTCCTATTCCTTATCCATGTCCTTTGTTTATAAAATAGGAAAAATGTTTACAGGTTTGGGAAGCATCTTTATAACATTTGATAGCATCTTAGGTCTTTTCATAAGCCTTCTCACTTTAAAAGTCAGTTTGAGGTTATTAAAGGAGAGTGATTTATTATCAGATTTCTTCCAAGTTTGGTGATTATTAGATACCAGGAAAAGCCAATCTTAAAATGCCACTAAAATAATCATATGTCAAGGCAATTTTGTTAAAAATTGCATTGAGATCCTGTCTAGGCCTTAACAAGTGATAACTATATAACTGATAGACTACATTGTTCATATGAAATATAATTAGCAATTATTTACTCACCAATTCCATCAAGTCTTTTAATTTCCCTATTTCTTCAGGAATGGAGACCAGTTTATTATTACTGACAACCAAAACTTTTAGCGGTAGATCAAACAGATATTTTGGCAATGTTGATAAAAGATTTCGACTGAAAAAAAAAACAGAAAAATTGTCAGAAATGTCTCTGAAACAATACATGAGGTTGCCAAGGAAAAAGCATTTCACTGTAAAAGTCAAGAGCATAATTCTGACAAAGAAGATGAACCTATCTACTGATTCTCAAATACCTAACATGAGTCTCCCAAGCTAGGTATCAAAAGCCATTATATTTTTTTCCATAAGATATTTAAGCAAGACAAAAATAAATAAGGCAACAAAAATAATATCAGTACACCTTCCCCAGTGCAAAAAGTATCGTCCACTCTCAATGTCTATGAATAACAGCCTGAGAAATGAATTCATCCAAAAAACTAATGGCGTTGTCAGAGCTTTGTCTTTTCCTCTCTGCATCACAACTACCATGGCAGGTAAGGAGTGAGGAGTCTGAAACTTTCAAAGCAGACAACCTCAGTATCATTGTTTGAAAAACTGTTGGTATCTGCTGTCCCCTATTCTTGGCTTGTCAAGCTGTTCTTGATCTCATTGGAAGTACTAGTTTGGATTTCAGAAGGCAATAGACTCAGCACCTTTAGCAATCTTGGTGCAGCCTGCCCATCTTTTCTCTCTGTAAATGTCAAAACCCTAGCAGAAAGCTCTGTTAAACTTCCTTCTTCTTAGGAGGAGCAACGATTTCCTTCTATCTATTTCACAAAAGGAAAGGCAATATTTTTTTTCTCTCTTCCTCATCTTCTTTTGATATGATCTGACTACATTAATTACTTTCTATAAATTTTCAGACTATTGAAAATCTACATGTGGTATATAAAAACTTATACAAAGATGAACAGATTAAATCTGTAAGCCACATAATAAATAAAATATGAGTGCCAACACTCCAGTCATGTTCCATTCTAATGATTTATCAAGCCCTTTCTCTTTGTAACAAATCATAAAATCTAGGATCATTAGCCTCCTTTACTAAAGTTGCCTATACACGGAAAATATATTTGACCACTTCTTTTCACTGTATACTTGGAAAATTGGTAAAAAAAAAAAAAAAAAAAAAAAAAAACAAAAGAAAAAACCACATCAGAACTAGATGACATTCTTTAATATAATATGTTCCAAAAATCTAAAATGAAAACCAGATCAAGTTTTAGAAATTTAAAGAAATATTTGGTAGAGACTTACTAGTCAACTATTTAGTTTCTACAATGGTTATAAATAATACATCTTAAGAAATATAAAAAAAACCTGAATAAAATACTAGTTACGAGACTACAACAATATTGTACAACATGATCAAGTGGGATTTATACTGGGAAAGCAAAGATGGTATAAGGAAAACTATTAACATAACTGGATTATATCAATAACAAAAATAATAAAAATCATACGATTACATCAGTAGATGCAGAAATAGCTTTTGATAAAATACAACACTCATTTCTATTAAAAACATTTGAAATCATAGATGTGAATTGATTTTTCCTTAAAATGATAATAAGCATCTACCTAAAACCACTAGCAAACATTATTTGTAATGAAGATAAACTAAAAGCTTTCCCAATAAGAGCAATAGTGAAACAAGAATGCCCATTATCATCAATATTATTCATACTAGCAAAAGCAATAAGAAAAAAAATGAAGGAATCGGAATGGGCAATGAGGTAATAAAACTATCTCTTTTTGCTGATATGATGATATCCTTGTAACATCCTAGAGGTCCAACTAGTTAGTTTGAAACAATAATTTTAGCAGAGTATCAGGATATAAAATAATGCCACATAAATCAGCAGCATTTTTATCTATTACCAACAGAATCCTACAAGAAGAAATAGTAAGAGATATACCATTTAAAATAACTATAGACAATATAAAACATTTGGGAGTATAGTTACCAAAACAAAGTCAGGAACTACATGAACATAATTATAAAACACTTAATACAAATAAAGTTAGATTTAAATAATTTGAGAAATATTAATTGTTCATGAGAAGGCAAAGCCAATATAATAAAAATGTCAGTTTTACCTAAACTAATGTATTCAATGCCTTTTCAATTAAATTACCAAAAAATTATTTTATTGAACTAAAACAAAATAATAACACATTCATTCGGAAGAACAAAAGATCAAGAATATCAAAGGAATGAATGAAAACATGTAAAGAAAGAAGGTTTAGGAGTACCAGATCTTAAAAGTACGCTACATGGCAATAATTATCAAAACTATCTGGTATTGGCTAAGAAAGTGAAAAGTGGATCAGTGGAACAAATTAGACCAACAATACAGCGTAGCAAATGATTATAGTAACTCTGTGCTTGACAAATGTAAAGATTTAAGATTTGGGGGACTAAAATGCATTATTTGGTTAAAAAAAGGTTAGGAAGGCTGGAAAGCAGTCTGAAACTGGACATAGACAAATATCTTACACAATTAATCAAGACAAGTGGATATATGATCTCGATATAAAAGGAGATTGTTATAAGAAAATTAGAACATGTTACCTAGCAGACTTATAGGTAGGAGAATAATTTATGAATAAATAAAAGATAAAGACCATTGTGAGGTTTAAACTGGATAATTTTGATTATATTATTTAAAAAAATGTACAAATAAACCAACATAGCCAAGATTATATTAATATTTATAGCATTACTCTTTGTAGTGACAAAGAACAAGAAATTGAAGGAGTACTCATCAGTTGTAGAATGGCTGAACAAGCTGTGACACATGATTAGGATGGAATACTGTTATGTTAAGAAATGATGAGCTGGTTGATTTTAGAAAAACATGGAAAGACTTGCAGGAAGTACTGAAGAGTGAAATGAACAGAACCAAGGGAACATTGTACACAGTAACAACAACACTGCTCTTAAAACAACTTTGAACTAAGTCCTTTTGATTATCCCAACTACTAAAAAAAGCTAGAAAGAACCAATAAAGTATGACACTATCCACCTTCAGAGAAAAACCATAAATAGATATATAGTATGGTTTAACATATAGACATATGTACGTCTAATGGTAGCCTTCTATAGGGTAGGGTGGGGAGGGACAGAGAGGGAAAAAGTGTCCAGCAAAAAAAACAAAAGAAAACTTAGAAGGAAGCACAGAACAGGGTGGCTCTGAAAACAATGTATGCTATTTATTACACAGTTTAAAAAAAAAGTAAACAGTATGAAATGGGAGAGAGGGGAGAACCAAATATATCTAAATTTCACAATTTGTGGTGGAGTAGCAATACTGAAAAGAACTGCCATGAAAGCCATAAAGACCTAGATTCAAGTACTGTCTCTGACAAATACAGGCTGTGTGACCATGGACAAATCACTTAAACTTTCGTGCTCTAAAACAGCAGTGCCATACTCAGAGAAATAGATCTCTGCTGGCAGCATACTGACTAAAGAAACCACAAGTTAACATTATCCACATTTTGTTGTATTTTGATTTATTTTGTTAAACATTTCCCAATTATATTTAATCTGGCTCCCTTAGACTCTGAGGGTCCAAGAGGTTTGACACTTCTAAAGCTGGAAATTCTTTAGGGCTAAATAGCAGTGAAGATACCAAATTTTCTCAGCACAGGTAGCTCCGTACCATGATGAAATCACAGGTCCTGTTTCCATCTTATCTGAAAAACTCTGATTCTTAAAATTACTGGCATATGGGTGTCAACAGCAATAAGGAAACTGCTGGGAAGGAAATGGAGCTTTTAAGAGGGGTTTTCAGTTGGGGTTCGTAACCATGTAAAGAGACCAAAAAGACTGATAATATTCTAGATGGTCCCTAATACCCCAGAGAGCCCAGAAAGAAGATATCCAAGCAGTAACTAATGAATGATCTTCCCAGAGACGTAGATGCCGTGTAGGTGAAGTTCTTCACCATTACCCTGTTCAACTCCAGGAAGACCTCAGTCCTGCCTTCTTTCCTGAGAGAGAAGATTGTAGGTTGACTTCATTTTCTAGGTACTTTATAAGTTATTTCAAGATATATTATTTAATTGCCTTGATGCTATTCAATGAATACTAGATTTATAGTCAAGGAGCTAGGTTCAAATCCTGGCTCCTATACCTCCTAGCTCTGTGATCTTGAACAAGTCATTAAAGTCCTTACAATTTGAACCTAAGGCCCAAGAGTATCAACATTACAGGGCCCATAGGCAATACAAACTAAAATTTCCAACATAAAATGTATACAATTTAATATGTCCAAACTACTACCACTCTGATGGGGAAAGTTCTCCTTGGAAGTTTCTTTTACTCAAAAAAAAGTAGAAAAAAGAGTTCTGCCAATCCAAATGATGAAAAGATCCCATCTTATAACCAGAAAGCTTTAAATATTAAGCTTCCCTTTCCTTAAATAAATCTTAGATCCAGAGTAGAAACTGAATTAATATTCTAAATTCAAAAAACCATAAAGATTCCCTCAGAATTTACTGCCCAACATGACCTATATTGTGTGGAATGGAAAAAGAGACAAAGAAGTTAATGAGGATTAAAGACCAAAACTCTTAAGATTCTCCACTTTGGACTGTCTAATCATGTAATATGAGGTTCAAGTACAAAACTCAGGCATCAGCTGCTACATTCACTCTTGGAGTTTTTTTTTTTTTTTTTTGTTTTTTTTTTGTTATTTTGCTTTTGTGAGCATTACTTTCTTGTTCAAAAACACAGCAAAGGATAATTCATTCAAAAATACTTCTGAGTGAGAACTTGTATATAATAACTGAGAGATGACACTAAAAGGAAAAATGGTATTGATCACATTGCCTGAATTCCAGCTAAATAAATGTAATAATTAGAAGAAAAATGGCTATCCCAAACTTAAATGAACCCAACAAGAAATAAATTCTAAGAGGTAATTCACACTAGAACCATTAAATGATAGCAGCAATGTGATTTATTTTCCTTGGATAGGTTCGGGATTAACCCATTAGGGTTTGTCAAATTACCACCCTCCAATTCCCAACTCGATCCTTCTTTCATCATTATTAATAAGGAAAACCAGAAAAAATGCATAGAAAATAAGCAAAATTCTGTGTCAACTGGAACCAAACATTCCCTAGCTAGTAGAATGGATATCAATCTGAGAACCATGGGGGGAAAAAGGTGTGCTTACCTAATGTTAAGGTACGTTAACATCTGCAGGTTTTTTATGGTTTCAGGAATAGCTTTGATGCAATTATGATATAAATTTAAGGTCTCGAGTGGTGCAAATAACCAGACATCTGAAGGAATCTCTGTAAATCGATTTCTTGAAAGATCTGAAAATAAAAGTTTGTCTTTATTTGAATGTTAGAACCAAGAACCTATAGCTTTGGTAATCAACAGTACCGTTTTCATATATAATGAGTCATGTAGAATTAAAATGTTCAAAGTTATTCAAAAACACATGAAATATAAAACACTCCACTGTGACCTAGAAGACAAGAAAAAACATAACTTTCCAAACCACACTCAGGAGAGGAATTTTTATTGACATTCTGGATTTGATATGAGTATTACATTTCAGCATGCGTCAAATAAATAAGATAGATGAAACGTTCTTGCTTTTGCTACGTGCTTATTATGTACAAAGTACTGAATGTGCTAGGTAACGGGAACAAAAAAGTTTGAATAGGACAGAACACGCTTTCAGATTGTAACGGAAAGGGACAATTATTTAAATAACGATGATGAAGAAGACAAAGAAAAAATGCAAAGAGCCAGGCCAAGTGGAAATATGCAAAATGGAAGCTCATTTTTGGGTGGAGAAAGGAGGGGACAGTCAAGGCAGAGATATCTCATTTGGTACTACTTGAACAGCCAGCATCCATGAATAAAGAAAGAAAAGGACTCCAAATCCAATGAAATGGGATCAATTTCCTTCAAAGTGTCTCCAAGATCCACCCTATAGACTTGTTCAATTTCTTTTTCTAAAATGGGACTATTTAAGTAATTCACCTCCTCTTCTGTTAATCTGGGCAATCTATATTTTTGTAAGTATTCATCAATTTCATTTAGATTAGCAGATTTATTGGCATACAGTTGGGCAAAATAGCTCCTAATCATTGCTGTAATTTCCTCTTCATTGTCCATCCTTCAGTCTCCACTCTTACTGCTATATTCCTCTTTCAGACTTTCCTCTCAACCCTGATTTATTTCAACGGCTTCTCAAGCTGAATCCTCCATCTATATTCCTTTTGCTCCTCGTCACTACTTTGAACATAAACTATCCCTCCTGGAAAACCGATTTGGAGTTGAAGGGTCATTGGTGACCATCATTTCAAAAATGAAGAATCTGAGGTCCAAAGAGGCAGTGCCTGATTCAAGGTCATAAACTCTTCTAACTCAACATCCCAGATTCCATCCACTAAACTAGGTCATCAGTCAAAGCTAAGTTCCTTTGCTGCGGAGTCCTCCTTAATCTGAGTCATCCCATTTTCAAATATATGCCCACACAAGTAGGAAGGAGACTTCAGTTGCTTCATCTATAATCCAAATATAATCCAAGGGGATTGGACTGAGGTCCCTTTCATATATAAATTTCTGAGGCAATTGTTCAGGAATAGAAGAAAGAGGCAAGAATTCAAGTCCAGTTTCAGACTTACTGGCTGTGTGACCCTGGTTAAGTCCCTTCATCCTGTTTGCCTCAGTTTCCTCGCCTGTAAAATCAATTGGAGAAGAAAGTGGCAAACCATTACAGTACCTTTGCCAAGAAAACCCCAATGGGGTCAGAGAGTAGGACATGACTGAAAAATATTGAATAACAAAAACCTTAAAATCACTACCTAAAAAGCTCTTGTTATTCTTATTACAATTTTACAATGATATTATTACAATGATTATTGTAATATTACAATGATATTGACAGCTGGGAAGTGGAAGTATGCTAAAACAACACTGGCCGATATTTTCATTCCAGATTGTAAAGGGAGTCAGTGAACATGACATGAAATGGGCAAATGAATGTGGTATACTGTACAAGGCTATGACCACAGGAGAGGGAACTCCTGGTCAGGAAACTCCTTCTGCTCTATAACTGAGTCTTTGAGAACTGCTGAGGGCGGGGGGGGGGAGGGTGTTGAAATACTGGGAGGGGGGAAACGTGTGTTTCAGAGGACCTGAAGATAGATCTTCCACATGCTGAGCTCAGCAGACTCACCAGTTTTAGAACAGCAAACAAATATTTTTATAACCTACACATTTTAATTTACTTTGTTATTAACTTAAACACGAACATGGATATTTTAATAAATAAAAAAGCATCGTTTATGAAAATATCAACTTTTGTCAGTGAGTTAGCATTTGGAAGTATAAAGAGAATGGTCTTCAGAACCAGGAAGACTTACCTTTAAGTGCTACCTCTGACACATATATACATACACACATATATGCACAGTACACACATACAAATATACATTATGATAAACAAACTACACTGTATATACACTATGCACGTGGACATATGCCACATACTTGCACGTACACATGTCTGCATGTATGTCCATAAACAGTAAGTACATACATAAACATAGAGGCTATAGGCTATGTGACCCTCTGAGCAAGTCACTTCCCCTGTCAGTACCTAGGCAATATTCCAAGGCTGTCAGTGGCACAAAAGGTCTGCCCCCTTCACTGTCCTACACTGAAGGAGGATGAAAAGCCCAAGCAAGTCCTTATCCCTCTCTCTAACAGCCATTTCCCCTCAACAAAAAGAGCATTTCATTATCTCATCCAAAAGAATTTTGCAACTTCCTTCAGGTTTTGATGCTTCCAGGCTTTGCCAGGCCACCTAATGAATGTGCTCAACCAAATTCTACAGGAGGTTTTCTATTCACTTTGTAAACATGACTTCAAAATTGTAGAATTAGTCTAATTTAGTGGAGCCAAAGAAGATAATACATACTATAGTCAAAATAAAAATACTAGCTAATTATCAACCCTCTAATTAACAAAGTCTACTTCCAATTTTCCTCAGATTTTGAAAGAGCAAAAACATCCTTTGTGGAGGTTTAACAAACAGCACAACTAAATCTGCTAAAAGAAGAGCAAGAAAGTAGATCCACAGAATAAGGGGAGGTGAGAAAGCAGCAAATAGACTTATTGGCTCACATTCTTGAAATATTTCACAATACTGTCACCTTATGCCCCCCAACTTTGTTCTCCCTCCCAAAAAAACCCTCAATAATAAACTTTTATAGGTTCTTCTACCAAAGCTGCCTTCCTCATTGCTCTGGGGAGGTGAGCCTAAATTTTCAAAGGCTGCCACAGTGGACTGCAAACTAAAAAGATTTTATGCATAGTCTCAGCAACCAAATATATCTGAATGAAGAAGAATTAAGAAGAAATCTCTTGATAAGAATAAAAGAGGAGTGTAAAAGCTGGCTTGAAATTTGAAATTAAAAAAAACCTAAGATTTTGATATCTAGCTGGACCATGACCACATTAAAGTGGGTACTATGTATAAGACTGCTTTTCATGCAGGAGGAGATGCTCAAGAAAACCACATTTTTCCAAGAGCTTGGACTGAGGATTAATGAATTAATCTTTGCAACATTCCTTAAATTTTTAATTTCATTGTACTTTCTGAGTAGTAAAAGCTATCTCCATGACTCCATCAGAAATAATGCTTCTTCCTTAACATAGCAATACTAAAAAAAAGAAAGAAATCTTCATAAATCATTAGAAACAACGTGAGCAGTGGATTGACAAGAAATATATTGCTATCTACTTTTTCTTCCAAAAACTGGGTCTGACTCCCATGTGCAATAATGTTTGTGGCAGCCCTTTTTGTAGTGGCAAGAAACTGGAAACTGAGTGGATGCCCATCAGTTGGGGAATCACTGAATAAATTATGGTATATGAAGGTTATGAAATATTAGTGTTTTATAAGAAACAAGCAGCAGGATGATTTCAGAGAAGCCTAAAGAGACTTACATGAATTGATGCTAAGTGAAATGAGCAGAACCAGGAGATCATCGTACACGGCAGCAAAAAAGATTATAAGATGATCAATTCTGATGGACACGGCTCTTTTCAACAGTGAGATGATTCAAGACACTTCCAATGGTCTTGTGATGAAGAGAACTAACTGCACCCAGAGAGAGGGCTGTGGGGACTGAGTATGATTCACAACATAGCACTTTCACTCTTTTTGTTATTATTTGCTTGCTTTTAGTTTTCTTTCTTATTTTTTCCTTTTTGATCTGATTTTTCCTGTGCAGCAAGATATTTATGGAAATATGTATAGAAGCATTGTACATGTTTAACATATATTAGATTACTTGCCATCTAGGGGAAGGAAAAAATTTTAGAACACAAGATTTTGTAAGGGTGGCTGAAAATTATTCATGCATATATTTGGAAAATAAATAAAAAAGAGACAGATTTAAAAAAATAAAATAAAAAGTGTGTGAAACTGCTGAAAGCTTGCTTGGATTGATAATATATTAATAACTTAAAACAATTTGATATAAGTTTTGCTTTACACCACTTGGAGCTTCAAAAGCTAGAAAATGAAAAAGATGTCAACAAGAAGAACAACGTGTGGCATGAGTCAGATACAGACCATCTGTTGAAGTGCAAGTCCTCACCACTATCACCTGGCCTACTGTCATGACATCCTAATAAGTGTCTCCTCACTCTAATCTATCTGGCATACAGCCGTCAAAGGGAGTTTCCCTAATTGCTGATATGACCACAGCAGCTCTCTATACACTAAACTCCAGTGTATCCCTACTGCCTCTGGGATAGAATATAAACTCACATAATCCCTCTTCTTTATATAATTAGATGTTATCTCCCCCAATAGAACGCAAGCACCTTGACAATAGAGCTCATTTTCTTTTCTGTATCTGGATTCCCAGGACCAGCTTCTGGCACAAGAAAGGCATTTAATACTTACTAATTGATTGCTAAAAGCTGTGGTACAGACAGACTTTTATCTCAAGGCATTATGGGTTCCTTCTATTAATTAAGTTGATATTATGGTGAATATCTTGTTTTCTATCATATTCAATTTTATTTAATTAGGATTTAATTAAATATTTAGCCATATTTATTTGTATCTCTTTTTGTGTTTCTGTAGAATTAACTGCTATGCTTCCTGGATTATCTTTATATCTTACAATAAAGTTCCAAGTTTGCTAGAAGAACCATATTTTGCAATTCTAAAGGAACAAAAAATCAGTTTTTGTAACTAACATTCTTTATCACAAATAAAACCATGTTAATATTATTATGATCCAAATGTATGATTTCACTGGTATAGGGCTATCTTGGTAGGCAAACTCCCTCAACCACTCATCTCTGCCTTCACTTCTACATACCTGCTGCTGAACAAAAATGGAGAAAAAGTTACAAATTACTGCTGATTGGGTCCACTACAAATCTGTGTTACACAAGCTCAAGTGGGCCCTCAATGCTCCAAGGTAATCCTTTTTATGCCATCCTAATTAATTCACTAGCCCATTAACCACAGAAACTTTTCTAAAACTTTTCATCCCTCCTCAAACCTCCCATATTTTCAGCTAGGAAACTCGTCTCACATTTCATTGAAAACAACTGAGGGCCCTTAGCTGGGGGCTCCCTCTTCTCCCTTCCTCATCTTACACTCCCTGTTTCACATAATGAGGTAGACCATCTCCTTGCCAGGACAAACTCCTTCACATGCACAAATGATCTCATTCCATTCCTCTCTTCACCAATAGATTTTTCCCCTCTTATCATTTCCACTCATCTTCAGTCTTTCCCTGTCTAATGGCTGCTTCTCTGCTGCCTACAAATGTGCCCATGTGTCCCCCATCTTTTAAAAAAAAAAACCTCACTGATCCATCCACTCCTCATTAGCTATCATTCCATATTTCTCCTCTTTAGATTAAACTCCTCAAGAAGATCATCTACAATGGAATCTCTTAATTCTTTTCCTCTCACTCTTCTTTTTCTTTTTTTTCTTTCCTTTCCTTTTTTTTTTTTTTGGGGGGGGAGTGCGGCAATTGGGGTTAAGTGACTTGCTCAGGGTCACACAGTTAGGAAGTGTTAAGTCTCTGAGGCCACATTTGAACTCAGGTCCTCCTGATTCCGGACTGGTGCTCTATCCACTGCCCCAGATAGCTGCCCCACCTTTCAGTCTTCTTAACTCTTTTTTCTAATGTCATCATTCAACTGGCTCTGCTCTCTCCAAAGGTACCGAAGATTTTTAACATCACTGTACTATCTTCATGCTTCCTAACCTCTGTAGGCTTTGACACTGTCAATCAGCCTCTTCTCCCTGATATTCTTGTCTCTAGTCTTTCTACACACTCCTCTAGCCTGGGTTCGCTTCCTATCTGACTGCTTCTCAGCCTCCTTTGCTGGACTTTATCTAGTCCAGCTTCCTAAATTCTGGGATGCAACCCCATATGGGGTCCCACAAGTGAATGTGGAGGTCCCAAAACTAAAATTTATTCTCAGTAAAAGTGTGATCTATATGCCTATTTTATATACTTATATATCCAGGGTGATATACAAATTTGTCAGGCAGAAATGGGTTGTGAGAGGAGAAAGTTTATGAATCCCTGGTCCAGATCATTTCAATTAATGGTAGGACAGGATTCTGTCCTACTTCCTCTCTTTTCTTCCCCCACATTATTTCACCTGGTAATCTCATCCCCTCCCATAGATTCAATTATTTTTCTACTCATGATTCTCAGAGCTATTTATTCAGCCCTGACCTATGTCCTGATGTACAGTCTTGCATTTTCAATCGCCTAATAGATATCTCGAACTGATATTCCAGAGACATCTCTCAACATGCCCAAAACGGAATTCATTATCTTTTCTCCAAAACCCTCTTCCTAATTTCTCTCTCAATCAAGGACATCACCATCCTCCCAATTACCCAGGCTCACAATGTAGGTGGGATTCCTGCTTCTTCATTCTCATAAGGCACATCCAAATACTTCTATTCATTTTACCTTTGTAACATCTTTCACATATACTCCTCACCTATGACAACACTGCTGCCATCCTTGGGGAGGTCCTTATCATGTTACAACTGGACTACTCCAATAGTCTGCTGGTGGGTCTACCTGCCTCTCTTCCCACTGCAATCCATTCTCCACTCAGGTATCAGATTATTCCTCACAAAGTACAGATGTGATGATATTTCCTGCCCCCCCCCAATAAATTTCAGTGGCTCCTCATCACCTCCAGGATTAAATATAAAGTCTGTCGTTTGGTGTTTAAACCCTTTCTCCGCTGGCCCCCTCATACCTTATCAGTCTCCTTATACCTCACTCCCTCCCGCTGACCATATCAATGCTTCTGGTTCCATGAACAAGACATTCTGATCTCTCATACAGGACTGGAATGGTCTCTCTCCTCATCTCTGCCTTCGGATTTCCTTCAAGTCCCAGGTAAAACCCCACATTCTACAAGAAACTTTTCCTGATTCCCTACTTAATGCTAGTGTCTTTCCCCTATCGATTGTTTAATTGATGCTGAATATCACAAAAATAATATGTAGTTAAGGAAGATTATATGTAATTAATGATAGTATGCAGTAAGGAAGAGAAAAATTAAGCCATTACATGGTTTAGTATTGTGATCAACAACTATCCTTCAACAAATCCTTGAGATCTACAATTTGCTGATCTGACTCAAGAAAGATATGCAATCTGACCCAGAGATTGGATTGTAAACTCCCAAAAAAAACCTTCCTGTTTTGATACATTTCGAGACTAGAATGTACATAAGTGAATTCTAATTCCAGGAAAAACTCCTCAAGTGTCACTCCCAAATTTCCCAAGACCTTGTGCCTGTCTTTCCAATTCTAGAGTAACCCCAGTTTCTGCCCCTCCTTAGTACCCCAACCTAGATGAATCACACCAACAAAAGGGGGAGAAAAAAGTTTGAAAAACAAAGCCATTGAGTACATACATGGCTCTAGCGACATTCTAAGATTAGTTAATATTTTTTATCTAGCAATTAAACAACTTATCAAGAGAATGGCATTTTCAACACTCTCTTCTCATGGGCCTGTTTCCAAAAGTTCTTAGGTATTGGCTGATAACATTTGGGAAATTCTGGCCTAGCAGATGAAGCATTGAACTATATACTTATTCCCAATTTTGTCTCCGTAGCTAGTTATTAAATCTTGAACATGTCATGATTATTACCATCCTCTCTATTCTCACTAATACCATTCTAGGATGTTGGAAACTAGCTATGAAACATTCTGAACTTTGTACCAGGAAAAAACATAACAACAATCCAAGAAATGCATCATCACCACATGCATAATTTTAAAAAATGCTAGAAAAAGGTATGCTTGGTTCTTATGACAAAGACAATGTTTTTGTTAAACAGGACTGTATACAGTATGGTCTTGTGTATGTATCATTAGAACTTTATATAAATTCTATAAAATATTTAAGAAAAGACCTAACTTAGCCCTCAGCACATGTTCAGCTCTTCAGTGTCAAAATAGATAAGAAAACAGTCTTATGTTCCTTATGAATTTGACAATATAAAGCAGTTACCGTACTAATTAATATCCTTTCAAGTCTTACTTCCTTCTATATTTTCCCATCTAAAAGAACTGTCAAGAGGAACAGCAAAGAGGAGGCAGTAGCTAGAGCTATGGATACTGCAGTTGAGATTATCTTTGAAGGAATGAAGACTGGTGCTGGAGCCTGATGGGAAATGACTATCTCATGGCTTTGGCATCTGCTTTCAAAGGATGCCCTATACGGACAGGTGACTTCTGAACTAAGTACTCTCAAGAAATCATTATGCTATCAATCAGGACAAATTAATAAAGTCAGTCCATGACACTGAAGGCTCATAGGGATGAATAAAATACCTGGTCACTAAATTTCTAAGCTGCTCCCAAAGAACTTAATCAATGATGGAGACATCATGGAGTAAAGAAACTTTCCCATTGCACACTGAAATAAGTGGTACAACTATCAATTATGGAAAGCAACAGCAAAAAGACTTCTCTGAATTGTAGCAATGGATGATGGGGTGCCCACTTTGAGAAAACAAAAACAGCCTGAGAAGCAAAAAATAAAATAAAATTAAAACACAAACTGACATTAAAAGCAAAAGGCCCAACTTTGAACGTAGATGACGAGGATTATCTAGCAGTGTGAATGGCCCCGTAACCATCAGGCAGGCTCAAAGGAGGGATCTTTACATTGAGGAAAAAAGAAGCAGAACTCAATTGTCCAAAGCCTGGCAGTTGTCTGTCAGCAATTTTGGCAGCTTTTCCTTTCCACCTCAAAACCCTAAGAAATCAGCTCAGAGCACTGACAGACACGCTCATCATCCACAAAGCAAACTCACCTTTCTGTGGTGGGAGCTCTTCCTACTGCTAAGGCTGGGGAAGGGACAGATAGGTCATGTGACAAGATCATATACTAGATGGACTTAGGTTTCAGAGGACGTAGGTCAACCGTTGGGTCTCTGCTGCCTTGACTTGCAGGTTGATCAAATGCATACATGACCCACATATATAGAAGTGAGCCAACACGCATAGGAAAAAAACACTGGCTTGCTTTTTTTAGGTTTTTAACAAGAAAATATGTAGTTGATGAAGGTCTACAACAAGGTTGAGACTAAAAAGTAGAAAAATATGGAAATGCTTTAAGGAGCCTGAGGTGACACCAAGAGAGCATTTGGGAGCACTGCATAGAATAGCTTAGGACCCCAAACTCTACAACTGTTTTCTATTAAGGGTTCTTAACTTTCTGTGTGTCAGAGATGCCCTTGGCAGGCTGGCAAAGCCTAGTGAATCTTTCTCAGAATATTTTAAATGCATAAAACAAACTACAAAGAATTATACAAAATTATACTGAAGTTTAGTTATTCACAATGTTTTTTAAAACAAATTTGCTAAATCCCAGGGTAGGATTCCCCCTCCCCAGTTGACATGTTCTTTTCTTGAACACCTCACCACCACGCTGCCCAGTGTCTTGTTGAACATCTCCAAATACAATTCATTATCTTCCCCTCAGCCCCATTTCCCCATCAGAGTATCCCTAACTCTACTGAGAGTGCGACTATCCTTTTAGTCACCAAAGGAGACAACCTTAAAGGTACCCTTCAATCTTTCCTGTCCCCCACCCACATATCAAAACAGTTGCAGTTTTGTTAAACATACCTCCACAGTATCTCTTGCACCCATGCCCTTCTCTCTGATCAAAGGGCCATCGCTAAGTTTGGGCCATTATGATGCCTGGCTTATACTATTACAAGGGATTCCTAACTGGACTGGATGCCAGCACAGCTGCCAAATTGATTGTTCCTGAAGCACAAGTCTGACCATATCACTTCCCTGTTTAAGAGCCATCACTGGTTTCTTACCGCCTCTAAAAGAAAACGAAAACTTTTCAGCTTCCCTTTTGAAGCCCTTTCTGATCTGGTCCAGCCAATCTTTCCAGACTTAGCCCACACAAATTATTTTCCTTCAAACACTCGATGCTCTGGCCAAATCTGCCTACTAGTTAGCTATTCCCTAGATGCAGCATTCCTTCTCCCGTCTGGGTGTGGCCTCAATGCATGCTTACATTGCACTCCTCATTTCCACCTCTTCCTAGCATAAAGTCATTACGTGTCTTTTCTGACCCGTTCTGTCCCACTCTTAAATTGTGTTGATATATATATATATATATATATATATATATATATATATATTTACCTTCCTAAGACAATGGTTCTTGTTCTTAACCTTTTTGGTGTCGGGGATCTCTTTAGCAATCAAGTAAAACTTAGGGACTCCCAAAAGTGGCCAGGTCCATTCCAGAAGCATCTGTCTGAGGGCAGGAAGACTGGGATCACATGCAATCCAGCAGAAGGGCTAACAACTACAGTGATTACAGCATTAGGAGATATGTATTACAACTATAATGCAATATGAAAATACCTGTCACTTCAACTGGCGACATAATCAATGACTACTGTCAATTCTCCTGTGGTTTATTGATGCTATTCATCACTGACAGTATTGCTAAATTTTAGTTAGAAATGAATAAAAATAAAGAGGTCACTTTTTTCTGATTCAAGTTCATGGAGCCCTTAAAATCTATTCATGGCTATCAGGCCAAGAGTTTTTGCCCTAGGAGAGTATAAGTTCTTTGAGGGAAGGAGCTATACTGTGTTTTGTTTTGGTATCCCCAGCATTTAGCATAATACCCTTGACCATAGTAATAAGCACTTAATAAATGCTTGCTGGATGAGTCTGGATGTGAGGTCAATAAATCAGCACAGGATAATGACCAGATGCATAAGACTGCTTTCTAGGACATTTGGCTGAAGGCGGTCCAAAAGACACCTTTCCAAAAGGATTAAGCAATCTTTCAGAAATTGGTGTGGTGCCAATTTGTTGCTTCCTGTTCTTCTGTCCTAGTGGGGAAGGGAAGAGTGCAGGGCAAAGGCAAGGGGCACAAATGTGAAACCCTTTCAATCACATAATCGGACTTCCCTTTTCTGTCACTCAGTGGAGGACATGGAAGTTATGACTGGGGAACATGAAGAAGGCACGTTTGGATGAAGGATGATGATAAAGAATTCTGGAAAACTGGAGGCGGATCCAGGAGAAAACAAAAGAAGAAAGGGAATAAGGGCACAGGAAAGCAAAAAGACTTCAAGATCTCATTATTCTGTCTGAAACGAGCAATCACATACCCCGGAACAGTTATTTACATTGAAATAACTTTGCCTTGCATGCCATGAGCTGCTGATACTTCCCCTTAACTTAAAGGTGAAGCGTTTGGAGTGCTATTCAGAAGCACCATACACACATGTGCACATATGAATATACATAGGTGTGTACATGCATTCTTATTATACATATGTATGTTATACATTATAATAGATAATAATCATGTGTATGAATATTTGGGAAAACAAATTGCATTCCTATAGAGTCCTCAAAATATTTTAAAAAAACAAATGCAAGGATAACAGACCAAGAATTCCTGCTACCAGGAAGCCCCTTTTGTAAGTGTTCCTGACTCAAGTTAGGATGGACTGGAGTTTGCTGAGGGGGGGATAGGGATGGGGTTGGTGGGGGATAGGAAGTTGATAGCTCAGTTAGGGTCATGAAAGCCAGGCTCCTGAGGGGGAACTCTAGGGGAGTCTTCTCTGCTTAGTTCTGTAGCACCAGTTAGGAATGATGTTTAACATACTCAGTGCATACTACTGGTTGTTTAAGTCGTCTGACTTTCTGTGCTTCCATTTGGAGACATTTTACAAATAGGAAAACTGAATATACCAATCAATTTAGCCTCTGCTTGATGACTCTCAATAATTCTAAACTCTGATTACCATGTTGTGATGCCCTATTGGAGGGATGTAAAACTGGCTAATTGTATGCAAAGTGACCCCAAAGAAGTAAGACTGAGGCCTTTTATCAGGAGCTTGTTTTGGAACTTCTAGGCCTCTCCCAACAGCTGGCATTGCTTTATGGTGCTGGAGGACCTCTCTCTAGCAACTACTTGCTCTCTTAACATATTCTTTCTAATAAGATGAATGTAAGGACAGGGAAGGAAAAGAGGCAGGATTTATTTGTTAAGTACTTACTATTTGCTACGCATGGTGCTAAGCACTTTATAAATATCATGTCACCTGATCCTCATCATAACCCTAGAAGGTAAGTGCTATTCTTATCCCCATTTCACAGTTGAGAAAGCTGAAGCAAACAGAGATTAAGCAATTTACTTGATCTCACACACAGTTTGTAGGCATCAAGGGCCAAAGTTAGAGTCTGGGGCCAAATGTGAATTCATGTCTTTCTTCCTAAGTCTAAGTCTAACATTTTATTTCCTGTGCCTACTGGCTGCCTCTAGCTGGGAGACCAAATAACTAAGTTCCCTGAATTAGAGAACTCTAATCTAACTAAATAAAATAGCAAACATTAAGAAATTATTTTCGTTGCAATATACGGGAGATGCCAGAATGGCTGACAACTGGAATACCATTAAAATAAGTTAACCAGAACTGACAGAAGCAGCCAATTGTCTGGGCCCTCTGGGGAAGAAAAATGAGTATCAAAAATCATTCCCAGATTTCAGACTTGGGAGGACAGTACAAGGATCACACCATCCAAAACGATGGGAATGCAGCAAGAAGGTACAGCAAGAAGACAAAATGTTCTAAGTCACACTCAATTTGGAAGGGTTAGGGAATACATTCAACTAGAAAGATCCTAAAATGGCTAGAAGGGGGATCATAGATTTAAAGCTAGAAGCGACTGTAGAGGACATCAAAGTCGATGCCCTCATTTTACAGATGAGAAAACGCAGGTTGATAGGGATTCTGTGATTTGCTCACGTCAGCCAGCTTGATAAGTCTAAAGCGGGATTTGAACTTAGATCTTCCTAACTCACTATCGACTATGCCACCCAGGTGCCAAGCAGGAGTCAGGCAGACTCAGGAATTGTAAACTGTCCCTTGGAGAGAGCCTCATCTCAGTCCTTTACCCTTGCTCCAAGGAGGCTGTGCAACCCAGAGGGACAAAGTAAGCTACCTGAGTGGGAAAATGAGGCCAGATTCATAGTCCACTGTTCTTGCTGCTGGAGAACATAAATACTCTGCACAAAGGCACCCCTAGTCATTTATGTAGTACTCCTTTTCTCAAATAACTGCTAACAACTATCATTTCACGTTGTGTTTTTAAAAACTATACAATTATTTATGAAAAAATGGTAAAATTCTGAAGGTTATCAGTCTCAAGGAAAATTCTCTCTGAATTATTCATTCACATAAACCATTCTTCAAGGGATGGGAAACAGATCGTGTCCCCAAATTGGCACTAAGCTGTCCAACAACTTCTAGTGACATTCTTTCCCAGCAAGGCCATCAGGTGGATGGAAAGGATCAAAAAGAGATGCCTATTTGTGTCAGTGAACATCCAAATCTAGACAACTGTAGTCACTCAAGTGAGGGAATAAAATTAGTTGTACAAACAAAGAGGGACCTCGATTTCCATCTGCCCGGTGGCAGAAACCTTCCCCATGTGTTAACATGAATTCCTTGAAAGCCGGGACTGGCAGACTTCTGTTTGTAGCCCCAGTTCTTAGCACAGTGATTTCTAAACAGAGAAAATGTTTAATAAATGTTTTATCATTCATTCATGTCGGACTGGTTCACTAAGTCATATGGTTACTTGACTGTCTGATTCCCACCCCACCCCCCCCGCCCCGGAAAAGTCCTCCTTTGGTGAGTTGGAAGGAGGAGAGATCTAGGCCCTTAGCATCTTCACACTACTGATTATTTCAAATTTATCCTATCTGTAGCTTATTTGCACTTATTGTTTTGAAAGCTGTCTCCCTTAGTAAGACCAAGTTCCTTGAGGACAAGACTTTCTCTTCCCTTTCTTTCTATGCCCAGCACTTACTTAGCACAGTGTCTGAAATGTTTACTGACTGGCTGACATCTTATTTTTTTCTTTTATATAGAGGAGGGGTCAGCAAAATATGTCCAGATACCACCTGTTTTTGTTCGTCTCTAGAGGTAAAGAGTTTTTACATTTTAAACTCAAGTTTTATTATAAAAAATGTAAAAACTATTCTTAGTCACCAAAAGTTGTTGCCACATGTTTTTGGCCCTCTGGTCACAGCTTGAAGGTTCCAATTGGTCAACACCCCACTCCTACCCCCACCCCTAAAATAGAACATGAATTTGATTTCTGATCCTGATCACATAAACTTCCTGTCATCCTGATCACTCTACATGTCAAAGGCATATATACACACAAAATTAAGGCCAAGGAAAGAATTGAACAAGTAACAATTGGTTCTTTAAAGTGTTTATACATACACAAAAGAAGTCAAAAGCCATTTTTTTTAACAAAAATTCTTTTGCATTGACAACATACAAATAAAAAAAATCTTCAAGAGTATATTTTGGTCATCATCACAACCATTGTTAACAAAGTAGACATCAAATAAAATTCAATTAATTTCTATACCCTGGAACAAAAACTATAGAAAACTGAAAAAAAAAGAATGAATCTCTCACATGAACTAACTATAAATATATATATATATATATATATATATATATATATATATATGTATGCTACCAAAGTCAGCAAATGCAAAAAGAACATGTATCTTAAAACAGTCAAATTGTATACAGATGATATCTGTCAAAAGCTTTACAAAATGCTGTAATTGTTAGCTATTCTTATTAAATATATACATGTTATATGCTGACGTACATTCTCAATTTTTTTATCCTCAAAGGAGAAATGAGATGTGTGCATGTATGTGTGTGGGTGGGTGTTAAGTATGTATGTGTAGATAAGTAGACAGACAGATAGACAGACATAGATATATAGCTGTAGTAACTAAAGATGAAATATTAATCAGCCATGTGAATCAGCCAGAAATGTTCATTTCACCCTAAAGAGTTTTTCTTTTTTTCTGGACCTCTGATTTAGGTGTAGGAACTTCCTGGTGAGGAATCTCCCCCTACCAATACAGATTGCTATCTGTTCTGCAATTTGTAGTCACAAGAGAGTAGTCTTCAGCAAAGAAAGGTGAAGTGACATGCCCAGCATCACACAGTCTGTAGTGTCAAAGGCAGGACTTACAAGCCACGTTTTAAGAGGGACGCTGACAAGCTGAAACATATCCTGAGAAAAGCCAGGAGGATGGTTAAGGTGACTCAAAACCATTTCATATCAGACATTGCTGAAGTAACAGGATGCACATGCACTGTGAGAGAGACTAACCAGTCTATCACCAACTTCCAGCTCTATGAATCACTTACTTTCAATGTGTTTCAGTTTCTTAATTTGTCAAATGGGAATAATAAAATTTGTATTATCTAATCTCACAAGGCTGTTATGAAGATCAAATGAAATAAAGCGTGCAAATGCATGCACTATTCAAACATTAGTTACTATTATTGTTCCATTTATACAAACAAGGAAAGTTGAAAGGGGATGTGATAGTGTCTTCACGTAGGGGAAGTGCTGTCAAGTGAATAGGATTCGGTTTACCCAATGGGATCAGTGTGAAAAAGTTACAGGGAGGTAGATTTTGGCTCAATATAAGAAGTGAGCAAGTTGCCTTGTAAGGTAATAGGTCACCCCATCATTTGTAATGGATGGGAGAAAGAGGGAAGAGAGCATTTGTTAGGTATGTTGTAAAGGGAATTTATCAGTTGAGGGGAGAGGAGAATTATAATTCACAGGTAAACTGACATGCTTCAATTCAAGTCAAAAATATCTAAGGCCCTACTCTGTGCCCTACATTAATATTATTTTGAAAAAAGATCAGAAAACATGGCCTACATACAATTACATTTCATTGGCTGATAAGTCCCCACTACAAAGACGGTTGTTAAACTGGAAGGATGAAAGGTGCAATGGTCAGAATTGCCCGTGTTTAGCCAGAATGACATTGCAATGAGTACCTTTGCTGCTGCAATATTATTCCTCCTTGGGGGAGAACAGGGGATGTGGGTGGAGGGATTACAGAGATTACTAAAAGAAAGAATTGCAAAAATTCCAAATTGAAAACAGCTCCAATAATTTAGACAGATGGCCTACAAAAAGGCACATAAGCTAAAAGAACAAAGTAAAAAATAGTAGAGTTGAATAAAAATAAATTAAAGGCAACACAACTGAGGTAAGCTTAAGTATATCATAAAAGAGTTGGGGGGGGGGGGGGAGTAACAGGAAACCACAACTTAAAACCTAAGCCAAGGAGATCTGGGCAGGATTTTGACATTCTATCAAAATCATTCTTCCTTCCTTATCTTTAGCATTGATTTCAGTTGTTTTATTACCTCATTCAATTAACACTTTGGTATGCATATCTTTAGAACAAGTGGTCTAAGAGAAGACTGATGGATTTGAAAACAAGTCCTATAAAAACAGCTTAAAAAGTCAGATGTATTTATTCTCAAGGCAAATTGTGGAGCAAAATAACTATAGTCAAATATATGAAGGCTATAAATGACTTGCGCAGGATGTGTGCACACCCAAACTAGAGAAAACAGTTTTAAATTATAGCAAAAAAAGTTGGACACAAGGCAGAACTACTTGAGAATATAATACACAAAAAAATTACAGAAAACTGAAGTAGATTTTTAAATCTTATCTGAGAATTTTTTATAGAGTAGTATAACAGAGGATTAGATCCGAATCAGGAAAGGTCTGATCTCAAATTCTACCTTTTGACAACCATTAATGCTGTGAGACCCTAAAGCACTTTGCCTCTAAGCCTGAGTTCTTTGTCTGTAAAATGGAGAGAATACCTCCATCACAGAGTTGTTTTGAGGATTAAATGAGATAATATATGTAGAACATTTTAAAGTCCAACCCTAATACTAATAATTCAGTAGGGTCACCAGACTGCTTAAGTAGGGGCAAACCTAGTCAAGTTAGAAAAAAACAGTAGGTCAAAGATGATGAGTTCTAGAATTAGGTCTATCAATGGGAAAGGAAGGAGCGAGAGAAGGAGGAAGGGAAGAAGGAAAAGAAAAAGAAAAGGAAGGAGAGAAGGAGGATAAGAGGGAAGAAGGGAAAGAGGAAGGAGGGAGGAAGGAAGGAAAAAGGGAAGGAAGGAAAGGCAGAAGGGCGAAAGGAAGGAAAGAAGGAAGGAAGGAAGGAGGGAGGGAAGGAAAGGGAACAAAGGAGGGGAGGGAAGGAAAGGGAACAAAGGAGGGAAGGGAAGAGAAGGGAAGGAAGAAGGGAGGGAGGGAGGAAAGAAGGAAGGAAGGAAGGAAAAAAAGGAAGGAAGGAAGGAAGGAAGGAAGGAAGGAAGGAAGGAAGGAAGGAAGGAAGGAAGGAAGGAAGGAAGGAAAAAAGGAAAGAAGGGCCTTCTCAATTGGTTGGGGAGGAGAGTAGGTAAGAATTCAGAACTGAAAAAAATAAAACAAAACTGAATGAAATCTAAGGGAGGAGATAAGAGATATACAAAGCAGCACAATTCAAGGCAATGTAACAGCTTTGAAAATCTGAAAATGGGAAGATCCAATTCAGTTGAGATAAGGGAAGGCTTGAGAAAGAGATCCTAACTTGGGCCTTGAAGGAAGCTTATTTTCTAGGCAAGGAAGCAGAAAGCATATGTTCAAGGTATGGGGAATGGCCATCCCTAAAGACAAGATCACATAATGGCTAAAACACAAGAAAAGATCTAGTATGAAAGTAAGCTGGAAGGTTATAGCAGAATAAATTTGTGAAGGGCATTAAAAGGCAGGCTGAGTTTGTATTTTATTCATCCGAGCCGTGAAAGGGAATCACAGAAGTGTATGGGGCAGCTGAGTGTTATGGTCTGATTTGTGCACTTACTAGCATGATTTTGGTAGTTATGTTAAGGATGATTTAGAGCAAGAAGACAGCTGAAGAAAGGGGAAAGAGGTCTGAAATGGGACTAGAAACTACGGATATAGGTGGAAAGCAGGGGGATGGGAGAGAAATTGGGGAGAAAGAATAGACAGTCAAATAATCCCAGGATGCAGGACATGAAGGAAAGAGTTGGAGATGATCCAGAGACTTGAAACAGAGGTGGCAGGAAGGATGGGACAGCAGCTATCAAGAGAAATTAGGAAGATGAAAGGAAGGAGTAGTTTTAGGGGAAAAGAATGTTTTGGATGTGTTTGAAGCAGGCAGGTGAAAATGTGGGAGTGGACGTTCAGGTTAAAGTTCAGGCTGGAATTTGGGATCCATGTAAATAGTGTGGTAATCAAAGTCCCGGGCATAGATGGAAGTGCAATGGGAGACAATGTAGGGAGAGAAGAGCTGGAGGGTGAGGAATCTAGGATGAAACTTAGGACACTCGTGTTTAGTAGTAGCAGCAGCAGCAACAATAACAACAATAATAATAAGTAACATTTATATAGCACTTTACATGTATCTCACTGAGTCTTACGATAACCTTGGGATGGCTAGAAACTGGAAACTGAATGGATGCCCATCAGTTGGAGAATGGCTGAATAAATTGTGGCATATGACTATTATGGAATATTATTGTTCTGTAAGAAATGACCAACAGGAAGATTTCAGAAAGGCCTGGAGAGACTTACACGAACTGATGCTGAGTGAAACGAGCAGGACCAGGAGATCATTATATACTTCAACAACAATACTAGATGATGACCAGTTCTGATGGACCAGGCCATCCTCAGCAACGAGATCAACCAAATCATTTCCAATGGAACAGTAATGAACTGAACCAGCTACGCCCAGAGAAAGAACTCTGGGAGATGACTAAAAACCATGACATTGAATTCCCAATCCCTATATTTATGCCCACCTGCATTTTTGATTTCCTTCACAAGCTAATTGTACAATATTTCAGAGTCCGATTCTTTTCGTACAGCAAAATAACAGTTTGGTCATGTAGACTTATTGTGTATCTAATTTATATTTTAATATATTTAACATCTACTGGTCATCCTGCCATCTGGGGGAGGGGTGGGGGGGTAAGAGGTGAAAAATTGGAACAAGAGGTTTGGCAATTGTTAATGCTGTAAAGTTACCCATGCATATAACCTGTAAATAAAAGGCTATTAAATAAAAAAAAAAAAAAAAGAAAATCCAGCAAAAAAAAAAAAAAAAAAAAAAAAAACAAATAGAAAGTTATTTTGACTGTAACTTTTGATGGTCTTTCGCAATTGTGACTGACTGATAGAAATCTCAAAATATCCATTAAATTGATCATGCTGCCATATAGATGAACTCCATGGGTTAACTACCTCTCTTGGACATAGAAAGGACACAATGATAGTATTAATATACCTCATTGTCCACATCATAAACATGCTGATGGGATATTATTCATCTTCATCTTCAAAAAGAAATGCTTTGTAAAATGTTATTTTTATGAGAAGAATGTGACATAAAATAAAGTTAACTTCAATCATGTATTATAAAAAAAAACAATAACCTTGGGAGGTAAGTCTTGTTATTATCTCCATTCTGATGAGGAAACTGAGGCAAAAAGGGGTTAAATGATTTTCCTGGGTCACAAAAGCCCAGTGTCTTGAGACCAGACAGCTAAGAGAACCAGAGAGAGCAGCAGCTCAAGGGGATAGGCAACAGTCTAAATTTTTTAGAAAGTTCAAGAGAGAAGAAAAATATCAGCAACAAAATATTTCCTGTGTAATATTAAAGATTTACACTAACCAAAATTTAAAAGCAAATTAACGAAGAGAAGAATTTCAGAGGATTTCTGCCCTTAGACCTCATCTGTGCAGTTTGGGGATACCACAGTTTAAGAAAGATATCAAAAAGTTAGAGAACGTCCAGAAGAAGGGATGGCTGGAGAGAAAACTTGTAAACCCTCAGAGCTGTTCCTAAGTATCTTTTGAAAGAGAATCTGTTTCCCCTTCCACAGGGGTCTTCAAGCAGAAGCAAAATGACCTTGTATTAGATACTTCAGAGTGGCAAATAGCTTTCAAGGATGGATTGGACTAGAGTTAGAGTTTACTATCCCTCATTTTGACTTTTTAAATTCTCTAATAAATCTAGGGAAATGACTACCTGGAAAGGAGTCCACAACATCTTGGACGCTCCTCAATTTGAAATAGTAAACTGGTTTCCTAAATGTATGTATAACTCCAGGAATTCCTAAATGAACACACGTCAGGCCAATCATTGCATAAATATTTATCTACTACCTATTGTGAGCAAAGGACAGCACTAGGTTCTGGGCAAGGGGGGAATATCATGTGGAAGATTAAGTACCTTTCAGGGACTAGGCAACCTAGTCAAGGGAAACAAACACAAAAGCCAATATTAGCTGATCTCTGAGTTCTCTTCTAGATCTAAAAGACCTCACTTCTGTGACTTTATGTAAAAGCAAAAAGCAAAAGAGGAAGATAGTACAAATACCAAAAATGTAGTATATAAAACAATACAAGAGACCAAAAGAGGAAAAGTTCACTATGGGCTAGAATGCTCAAGAATGATTTCACAAACAAAACGAGCTAAATTTGGTCAAATGTGTGTACAAATGAGGTACATGGACAACAGGGAGGAACAGAAAACGGTATAATTTTCTAGAGAGGATCAATGAGTGTGGCTGGAACAGTATTGGAAAAGGGGAGGCACAATTAAGGAAGATAAGCCTGCAATGTCCAGACAATGGAGCTCCATGATAAGCAGGCTAAGTTTGACTTTTATCATATAGGTAAATGGGGAACCACTGAAAGTTAATCAAGAATAAATATTTCAATTCTGTGTAACCAAGCAGTACAGAACAATCCCTTCCACAAACATTCTCAGAGAGAAGCAAATACAAAGAAAGTCCTGACAAAAAAGTTACTTCAATATCTGTTTGTGGTGTTGGCGATATAGTTATTGTGAGAGAAAGAACATGTGGCAACCTTCACGAAGTCCATATTCATCCCTAAATAGCAATTTACCAACAAACATTTTTTGAAGGCCGATTCCCTGATTACCCCCTTTGAAAGTATCTTTTGTTATCTGAGCTCAAAGGACTTTTTCTTTTCCTTATGTACCTCTAATCAATCCAATCTGTATTCTATCTGTGTACATATCTTCTGATATCCATTAGGTTTTACAATCATTGAGGGCTGGAACCATAACTTAGGATGTATTGCACAGGGGGACCCTTAAATCACAAATGTTTGTTCCAAGAATGAATTCAAAGTAGCCTGTACTTGAAAGGAGATTAATCACTAATTAAAGGGCTAAAAGGGAAAAAAATAGATCACTTCTGCCTTGTTTTCTCTCCATGATGACCACTTCTGCACCATGGAGCAGCAATAGCTGTGGATTTGAACTCAAAAGTTGTTAAGTCATTTTGGGGACCCCTTTGGGAGGTGGGGGTTTCTTGGCGGAGATACTGGAGTGGTTTGCCATTTCCTGCTCCAACTCATTCACAGATGAAGAAACTGATTCCAACAGGGTGAAGTGACATACCCAGGGTCACATGGCCTGTATGTGTCTGAGGCAGGTCTTTCTGACTTCAGGCCCCACACTCTATCCACAGATCTCTATTCAAATCCTAACAGCCACATGAATTTGGACAAATAAGGCTTCTGGGCCTCTGTAAAATCAGGGAAATGGCTCTCTTGCCATCTATCTTAAAGGGCTGTCGGGAAGACAAAATGTAAAGGCAAGAGAAAGCAAGCTAATATCACACTTTGGTTTTGGTTTTTGCCGGAAATTTAACATGCTGAAATCTTGCTCTACATCTAAATGGTCTTTTATTCTCTCTCATTAACAGCAAATTCACAGCGAAGCCTAAAAGCTTTAGAATCACCATATCTATTTCAAAACAATTAAAGCAATTTCATCTGTGATTTAACAACACGTAGAAAATGGAAGAGAGCACGGAGTTAAAGAAGGAGCAAAGTGACCTTTTCATCACACATTCAAAAATAATCAACCCTAGCTGGGAAGAAAGAAGGGGGGGAAAGGGATGTGTTCATAAGAGAAAATGCAAAACAGCACAGAGGTTAGCAGAAAATAAGTATTTGATGAATTCGCAGAACACTGGGTGGGCCCTGCTAAATGGGAACAACATAATGGCCACTTTCTCAGTCAAAGCGATCATAACATACCTAATATTTAGAGCCTCACTTTGAGGTCGGGAAAACAATTAACAAGGGGCCTGGCACACAGTGGGCACTCACTTAAACGATGTTACCTGAGAGACTTAACATCCTATTTGTAATTTGATCCCGGAGTAACTTTTTTTTTTTGGGGGGGGGAGCAGTTTTTTCCCTTTAGAAATTTTGCCACGTTTTGTTTGTTTAATCGTAAGGTTCCGGTTTAACCTCAAATAAGCAGGTTCCCCGGGCTCCGACCTCGTAGTCCCGCCGGCTCCCAGCACCTCCTCCGCTCCCGGGACAATGAGGAAAGCGTCCCCCCCCCCATCCCGGGATAACGCGAAATGCGGGGCAACTTGCGAAAAGCAAAGGGCCGTGCCACGGCCGGGGAAGGGCACCTGCGGGTCCCGGGCACAGAGGGGAAGGGGACGGCAGGAGCGGACTTTGGCACCTAGTGCCAGCCTGGGGACCCCCTCCCCGAATCCACGGCCGCGCCACGCCCAGGGCGCCAGCCGCCTCTCCGCCCCCGGCCCGGCCCCTGGCACCTGCTTGCGTGGTGTCCGTGAGGTCGTAGCCGCAGCCCGGGAAGTCGCGGAGCTTGCGGCCGCTGAGGCTCAGGATGCCCGAAGTGCCCGCCTCCTCCAGGGCCCGGTCCAGGCTTCGGCCGGCGGCCGGCGGGGGCTGCAGGCTCCCCGGGGGCCACTGCGGCCCGCCCGAGAAGGGCTGGCTGAAGAGCGTCGGGCCCGGGCCCGGGCCCGCCCCCGGGCCCGCCCCCGACCCCGCGGGCCCCGGAGCCGGACTACCCCCGCCGCCGCTGCCGCTGCCGCTGCCGCCGCCGCCGCCGCCGCTGCCCTGACTCGCCGCCATGTTCCTGGGAGCGAGCGGGCGAGTGTCGCCCGTGTGTGTGCGTGCCCGTGTGGGGGGAGTGGGGAGGGACCGAGAGAACGAGAGCGAGAGAGCGAGGGAGAAAAGAAAGAGACAGACGGACGGACGGACAGGAGAGAAAGAAAAGAAAGAGAGAACCAGAGAGAGACGGAGCGACAGCGACAAGACCCCGCTACAATACTCCTGGCCGAGCGGGGGCTGTGGGGTGTGGAGCGCGGGGGGTGCGCATGCGCCGAATGGGAGCCGGCGGGCGGGGGGCGCGAGGGGCGGGGCGGAGCGCAGCAGGAGAGAGGCCGAGGGGAGGGGGCCGTGGGGAGCGGGGCTGAGGGGGGCGGGGCAGTTCCTGCCGCCTGGCACGGGAGGGGAAGAGGAGGGTGCCCCGGAGCAGGTCGGGGCTCCTGCGGGAAAAGGATTCGAGTGCTGGCCAGCGACCCCCATCAGGCAGAGGGAGCGGCGGCGGGTTCCCGGCCGCGGGTGGGAGCCACTTCTGGCCAGCTGGGGGCCGCTGGTAGCGGGGGAAGAACGAGGGGGAGACCCGGGCGGGAAAGGCAAATGACAGCTGTGAGCCGGAGGGCACTCACTGGGAGCTCGCCGGGCCAAAGCAGGGGCGGGGGCTCGGGGAAGGGGAGCCCCGCGAGAACGGAAAGGCGAAAAGCGCAGCGCGGCCAGAAAAGCCCCGATCGCCGCGGCCAACTCAGCCGCTCGCCCCCTCCCGGGCCGCCTTCTCTCCTCTCTCAAACTGCTCGGGTCGCTCGTCCGGCCCATGAGAGCAGGAGATCGCTGCCAAGCGTGGGGGCCCGCCACCTGCTGCCCCCTGGCACCGTCTGCTCGACGGCCCCGAGAAAGAAAGGCGTCTGGCTCCTCCCGCCCCAGCCACCCCCCCCCCCAGCTGCGCTCGCACGGAAAGTTCCGAGTCCCGGGTCCGCACCCCCACCCACCCCGAGCACGGCTTGGACCGGGATCGGCCTGGATCCCAGCGAGTCGTTTTCCGTCGTGGGCACAGAGGTGCCGTCTGTGGCAAGAGCCGCGGAGGACAGAGTCCCCGTTAGAAACGGGCTGTTGGCAACGGCACGGAGCCTGGCACATAGCAGACGGATGTGCCCGTTCCCTTCCTTTTGTAATCCCCCCCTCCCCTCCCCTCTCCTCCCCTCCCCTCCCCTTCTCTCCCCTTTTACTGAGGCTACTCTGAATCCCATTATCCCTCCCTCCCTCCCTCCTTCCTGAGCCAATTAATCAAGCAGCACGCGGCACGTTTAAAGGGAAAGTGCCGGCGGAGGCCTTTGGGTACCCGGGAGAGAGGCCCGGCCTTCCGGAGGAGAGGACTTCGGGTGCGACCTTAGCCAAATTCTTAGCAAAGACGTTAAATCTCGGCGCTTGTGTTTCCCCCCTGTAACATATAGGAGGAGGACTAACAGACACTCACTGAAGTCCTTTCTACCTCTGCTCCTCCAATTTAGCTGGAAACTATATGGAGAGAAGGGGAGGAGGAAGGGGAGGAGGGGGGGATAGTAGAGAGAGACCTCTCCAAAGTGTTAAGAAGCCGGTGGCCAAAACCCCTGCGAATGAATATGCAAATAGATCCACAATTTGGGCCGCTCTCCCGTCCTGCAGACGTGCTGAAATCCTGAGGGCAAAAGCAGAAGTCTTGAAAAAAATGATGTGAAATGAAGTGGGGCAAGCCAGATTTGGCGAATTGCTTTTTATAGCCCTCGGGCCGGCAGTGAGGACGTCTGGCAGCTGTCTGCCGCTTCCCTCCAGCATCTGGGGGGCTTTTCCTGGAGTGAGGAAAACATAATAGTCTCGGTCAATGGAAGTGAAATTCGGAGCCAGTGACCTAAATCTATAGACTGTTGTGGAGCTGGCGAGATGAAACGCCATGGGGAAGTGCCTTTTGCTAGATTACATACATTTAATGGGATGCTACCCACCAAGAGCCCGAGCCACGAAGGCAGGGGGGACTTTTCCTCCGTCCTTGGGCTCTTGGAAGCCCTTCCAAGCTTTGTCCCAAGTTCACATGAATCCAAGTGAACAGAACGAGGGCTGGAAGGCGTCCTGGCCCTTCCTTGGGCCAAGCGGTGTGTTTAATAAATAGATCATCTTTAATATACTAGGACTTGTGCAGGAATAGCTAGAAAATGGCCAAATATCAGAGGTGACTGTCAGGGTCTCAGAAACGCCGCCACAGGCAGATAGCCGAGGGAACCCTGAGTCACCGACCTTAAGGAACAAGTCGCCTGGGCCCAGTGAATCAATAGTGTCCAAATAATCCAGACTAGGACTCCAATAGACACGGCTGCTGTAGCATATTATTAGCCGGGGCAAATGAAATCCACCAAAAAGGGGCCAGAGCAAGGCAGCCAGCAAGATCTCTCTTCCCTGAGCAGTCACAGAGGTCCCAGTGAAGCGAGGTCCGGGCAGAAGTGGCCGATATCTCTATGTTAGGGTTGGGGGGGTTGTTTTTCACAGACCACCTTAACCGTTTTCTTACCTGATCGGTTTCCCATAGTCACATTGGCAGGTAAATGGAAGGAGACTGGGCAAGGGCATACATCCTGGGCAGGAGAATTGCCCACAAAAAGACAGAGTCAGGAGATAGAACAGCAAGGAAGTCAGCAAGAATATGTGGGGGGAAAGAGGGAGTACAGAGGTGTAAGTGGAGGAAGGGGCTAGGTTAGAAAGGGCATTAAAAGCCAAAGGACTTTAGATTTAGGGGAGCTAGGTGGCACAGTGGGTAGAGCCCCCCCCCTCCCGGCTTGGAGTTAGGAAGACCCTGTATTCAAATTTGGCCTCAGATACTTACTAGTTATTTCACTCTAGGCAAATCACTTAATGGCTATTTGCCTCAGTTTCCTCATTTGGAAAATGGGTATGATAGGATCACCTACCTCCCAGGTAGTTGTTGTGAGGTACCAATGAAATTAGCTTTGTAAAGCACTTAGCGTTGTGCTTGGCACACAGAAGGTGCCGCATAAATGTTAGCTGTGGTCATTTGATCTTGGAAGCAGAGGGAGCCATTGGAGTGGAGGGGAGGGTGACATGGTGGAATCTGTGCTTTAGGAAATTCACTTTGGCCACTAAGTGGAGGATGGTTTGGACTGGGGAGAGACTTGAGTCAGGCAGACCTCTCCAGCAGCTATTGCAATAGTCCATGAGAGAGGTGAAGACGACCAGCGCCAGGATGGGGACGATGTCGGAAGAGAAAAGGGGGGAGCATTTGAGAGATAGTGCAAAGGTCAAATCGGTAGACTTTGGTAACCAGTTGGACGTGGAGGGGGAGAGATAGTGAGGAGTCCAGAATAATACCCAGAGTATGAATCTGAGGGACCGGGAGGGTGGTGATGCTCTCAAGAGTAATGGAGGGAGGAATTCTAACTTAGTTTTGTATATATAATGAGTTTGAGATGTCTGTAGGACATCCAGATCGAAATATCCCATCAGCCGGAGGGGATTAGTGATTGGGAGAAAGACTAAGACTAAATATGTATCACAGAGATAATAAACTAATGTGAGAGCTGAAGTCTGCATGTGAAACAAGCATAGAGAGGGAAGAAGAAAAGGTCCAGGGATGGGGATGGGGGAGGGAGGCCTTACAGTTAGGCAGGACAAAACTCACACATACACTACAGGTGAATCTTGCTTTAAGAAAACCTGATCCGGCACCGGAAGATCAGCACTTACAAAACCAACCAATTAGGAAATATTTTCATTGTACAATAATTCTTGCTTCATAAATCAATTTACCCGAGAGTCCCTTTAATGAGTTTCCCTAGTGTTTTTAAGATGCGTTTCCTTTTGCCCCCCCCCCCCCCCCCCCAAAAAAAATCAAGTCATTTTTAAGGCATATGTCTTTTGTGTAAAATGAGACGTCTCCAAAGCAGAACCTCTTCATCTTTTTGTGTGTTGTGTGGGACCCTTTGGGAAGGCAGCCTGGGGAAGCCGGGGACCCTTTCTCAGAATAATGTTTTTAAATGCATAAAATACATGATTCTGAAGAATATCAATGATACTGAAATGTACTTATTAAAATATTAAAACTACCCATTTTCAGGACCCGAGTTAACTGCTCCCTACAGTTCTTTGACAGTTCAAAGGATCTGTGATCTCAATCCCGCAGTCCAGAAATATGTTGGCATTTTTTAAATGTATAAGTTTATAAAATTGCTTAGCATCTCACTGAATGAGGAAGGGGAAGAGGAAGACAATTTAGTTTTCAAGACTTTAAAAAATGAATATTCAAAATTGGTTTTAGATATAATTGGAAAAATATTATTCAAGAATCTTTTTAAAATTTAGTGAACTCCATAGAAGATCTAACCAGAGTGTTTAATTATTCTAACAGCTCATGCACAGCTCACTCTTTGCGAAACTCTTGGGGAGTATCCACAGAGAAACAGGGACACAACTTCCACTAAATAAGAAAAAGTAGATGAGTGATAGCTAGCAGTAATGGACTTGACTCTTTTTTTTTTTTTTTTTTTTGCTGAAGCAGTTGGGATTAAGTGATTTGCCTAGGGTCACACAACTAGGAAGTGTTAAGTATTTGAGGTAAGATTTGAATTCAGGGTCCTCCTCACTTCAGGGTTGGTGCTCTAGCCACTGCACCACCTACCTAGCTGCCCTGATTTGACTCTTTTCAACAAGGAGATGACTCAAGGCAATTCTAATGGACATGGGCTGGCAAACGCCATCCACATCCAGAGAAAGGACCTATGGAGACTGAATGTAGATGAAAGCATGGTGTTTCACCTTTTTGTTGTTTTTGTTTGCTTGATTTTTTGTCTTTCTTGTTTTCTTTCCTACCTTTTGATATGATTTTTTTTGTGTGTGCAGCTGGTGAATACGGAAATATGTTTCGAAGAATTGGACATCTTTAACCTATATTAGATTACTTGCTATCTAGAGGGAGGGAGAAAAAATTGGAACCTAAAATTTTGAAAAGGTGAATGTCGAAAACTAGCTTTGCATGTATTTGGAAAAATAAGAAGCTATTATGAAAAGAACAAATGTGATCCCCAGGTCCCTGAAGTTCTGAACTATGGGTACAACAGTTGGGCCAGCCATTGATTAGCCCCCACATTTGCTACAGGATTGGGACACACTGCTTTGATGGATTCGTGATCTCACAGATCTCAGCCCATTAATGCTATTTTCTCCTTTGTCATTCTTGTCCATGGCCTTCCATAAACACAAGGTAGCAGTGTAGCACTTCAATCTATCATGCCTTGCTGCAATTTATGAGTGAATGAGTGGAAAAACCCCACTTATTAAATGCTTATTATATGCCAAGCACTGGAAATACAATAGAAAAAATAGAACAATCCTTGCTCTTGAGCAATTCACATTCTACTTGGGGGAGATAACATATAAAAGAGAGTTCTGCTGCAGAGAGGGGGAATGATAAAATCTCGAAGCGTTAGATTGAAAGGTCCAAGGGATCCTTAGCTTATGCTTTTGGGTCAGATGACAGTGCCGGGGATCTGAAGGGCATGGAGACAATTTGGGAAGGCCCGGAGGACTTTGGGAGGCAGTGATGGGGTAAATGCTAAGGCCTGGTGGCCATTCATCTCACAGGAAGGGCTAGTAAATCCTCTCTCATCCAAACCACACGAGCAGCCACAGCAGGAAAAAAGGACAAAGGAGGTGGGAGGTATAAAGAGGGCAGGACCATATGTGACCCCTCTCCTCTTGCAGTCACGCTTGTCCCTGATGATAGCTTTCTCACGACTTATACGCATCATTACTATTAAGGGATACAGTCTATTTAAGCTCACTTTGCCCTTCTCTAGTGCCCGTTGGGTTATTTCTAATGTTGATTTTTCAGAGATCCTGACATTCTATGATTGTCAGTCATATAATATCCCCGAGAGAATACTGGTGTTAAAAAATAACTTCTAATAGCCGGGAGTAACTTGCCATCACTAAATTTCCCAAATGCTATAGAGCCCACCTTCCATTCATTTAACTCAAATTCAACGTTTAGTAGACATACACTATAGGCAGGGCCTTATAGTAAATACAGGACATACAAAGTTACAAACAAAGCAGTTCCTGATCTGAAAGAACACGTTCATTTGCCTCTTCCTCTTCAGCTGAGAAACCAGCTCCCTGGGTATATGTGGTACTTGTCTAAAATACATCATCTGATTGAATGGACAATCCATTCAGTTTTGCGTCCTAATCTGGGGTATGAATGTTCTATATCGATTTTTTCTGTATAGAAAGTTAGTTCTGAATGAATATGAAAATCACCGAGATGATCCAACAGGAATGGTGGGAGAGGGTGGGGGTCAATGCAATTTTCACAATATGTACAGAATCCATAAACAAGAACATCTGGAGGCTCTAACTACCCACAGGGAATGAAATAAACCCCATGAAGTCAACTGACCCACAAACAACAACACATAGAGAGAAATGAGTAAATCTTGTACTATCCAAGGATGTCTGCTAATACATCAAGTTAAATGGCCTAGTGATTTTCCAGAATCTGGCTAAAGAGCTCACAAAGCAGGTTTAATAGCAGGATGGAGACTTATCAGGTGGGAGTTCTGCCTGAGACCATTTTTTTCTATGTTTATACCTTGGGGAAATTTTTTTTTTGTTCCATGACATTAGAATTTATTATTACTTTTTGATTCTTCTCACATGAGCTTGGTACTTGAGAAACTTGACAATCATCTCAAAGTTTCCATTATTACCAAACAGCAGCTTGTTGCTTAAAGGACTAGCTATGTGTACCACAATACGGCCTGTTCATATATTTATTTCTAGCCAAACTCCAAAGCAATGATTGAGTTCTAGAGACCAACCATACCGATGACAGTAATACTTAAAATGTCAGTGTGGCAATGACGTGCAAACCAAATTCTTGCATCACTGTAATGCCAGTAAACAAATTCAGAGCATTTTTCTTGAAGGTCAAGGGCAGAGGCTGGATAACTGATCGTTAGGGATATTGTAGAGATGTCTTTTCAGCGATCAACCCTTTCAGCCTTAAATAGGCTTCTTTGAGGTTTTTCCCAACTCTTTTTTTTCATTTTTTAAGTTTTCAACATTTATAAGATTTTGATTTCCATTTTCCCTTCCTCCCCTTATCCCTTACCCCAGAGAACAAGCAATCTTAAATAAGTTAGACATGTACAATTATATTAAACATAGTTCCACATTAGTCATGTTGTGAAAGAAAAATCAGAACAAAAGGGAAAAACCACAAGGAAAAAAACACACAAAAAAGTGAAAATAGTCTGCTTCAATCTACATTCAGACTCCATAGTTCTTCTCTGGATGTGGATAGCATTTCCATCATGGGTCTTTTGAAATTGTCTTGGCTGAGAAGAGCTGAGTCTATCAAAGTCGATCATCACACAATCTTTCTGTTACTGTGTACAACATTCTCCTGATTCTGCTCACTTCATATAACATCAGTTCATGTAAGTCTTTCCATGGGTTTTTTTTCCTGAAATCCATTTCTTATAGAACAATAGTATTATTGCTCTATAAATAAAATGGAACAAACGCACAATTTGTTCAGCCATTTTTAGGCATCCCCCCAATTTCCAATCCTTTGCCACCATGAAAAGAGCTCTTATAAACATTTTTGTGCATATGGATCCTTTTCCTTTTTTATGAACTCTTTGGGACACAGATCAAGTGGTTTTGCTTAATCAAATGGTATGCACAGTTTTATAGCCCTGCAGGGATGGTTCCAAATTGCTCTCCAGAATGGTTGAACCAGTTCACAATTTCACCAACAGTGCATTAGTGTTGTGATTTTTCCCACATCCCACCTTTATCATTTTCCTTTTCTGTCATATTAGCCAATCTGAAAGATGTGAGGAGGTTTGAATTTGTTTTAATTTGCATTTCCCTAATCAAAAGTTATTTTGAATGCTTATTCTTCAGCCTATAGATAGCTTTGATTTCTTTATTTGAAAACTTGACCATTTATCAATTGGGGAATGACTTGTATTCTTATACATTTGACTCATTTCTCCATATATTTTGGAAAGGAGGCCTTTATCAGAAACCTCACTCTCTCCTCTGGAGCCCTCCAACTACAGTGGCAAGATATAGAGCACAACAATTAGAGATGGCCGGCTCTCCCCCTCCTATTTCCCTATTAAAGGAACTCTGCGTGTGTCTATGTATTCTTCCTTTTACCAATTCAGATGAGTATGAGGTTCAAGTATCAGCTCCTCCCCTTGATTCCTGATTCCTTTTTTGTCTAACTTTCTACTTGCACACCTCAATTATGTGAAACAATCTTCCCTTTCCATTTTTCTTTTAAGATAATCATGGCATAACAGAAGCACTCCCAAAGTTTCAGTCTAATTAAGCTCCTTCCATGATCCCTATTGATAAGAGACATCAGGGAGGTTCACATGTATCATCTATTTGAATGTAAGCATTTTATCCTTGCTTAGTCCCTCATTATTATTGTTCTTTCTTTTTAGCTTTTCTTTTCTTTTCTTTTTTTTTAAAACATCTCTTAGCTTCTGTGCTTGAACTTCAAAGTTCCTACATAGTTCTGGTCTTTTCTTTAGGAACGTTTGGAGGGCCTTCATTTCATTAAAATCCATTTTTTGACCTATAGCATTATACTTAGTTTTTCTGCTTAAATTATTCTTAGCTGTAAACCTATATTCTTTGTGTTCTGGAATATCCTATCCCAGTGGTTCTCAAACTTTGGTTTTCAGTATCTTTATCCTATTAAAAATGATTGAGGAGCTCTCCCAAGCGTTTTTGTTTTATCTGAATTCTATTTATAGACATTTACCATATTGGAAATAAAAACTACTTTTGAATTTGTAGACCCTCTAAAAGGGTTTCAGAGATCCCCAGGATTCTCTACATCATACTTTGAGAACTACTGTCCTATCCCAAGCTCTTTGCTTCTTTATAGCGATGACTGCTAAATTGAATGTGATCCTGACTGTGGCTCCTTGATACTTCAAACCTGGAAGTTCTGGATTTTGGCTATGATGTTACTGAGCATTTTTATTTGGGGTTGTTTTTTCCCCCCAGGAGCTGCTTAATGAATTCTTTTTCTTTCCACTTTGCCTCCTTTTCTATTCTCTCCACTAGCAATCTCATTTTACTTATAAAACCATTGAACTGATGCTAAGTGAAGTGAGTAGAACCAAGAGAATATCGTAGACGGCAACAGCAAGATTCTGTGATGATCGACTCTGATGGACGTGGCTCTTTTCAACAACAAGGTGATTCAAACCAGTTCCAATAGACTGGGGATGGAGAGAGCCTTCTGTGGGGGACAGAATGTGGATCACAGAATAGTATTTTACCTTTGTTATTGTTGTTTGCTTGCTTTTTGTTTTCTTTCTTTTTTTCCCCTTTTTTGATCTGATTTTTCATGTGCAGCATGATAATTGTGGAAAAATAAAGAATTGCACATGATTAAACTATATTGGATTACTTGCCATTTAATACAGGGGGTGACAGGGAGGGAGGGAGAAAAAAATTTGGAACACAAAATTTGGAAAACTCTGCATGTGTTTTGAAAATCAAAAGTATTAAAAATGAATTAAAAAGGTTTAAATGACAAAAAAAAGAAAAGATCAATTGAGAATTGTCAGGGTCAGTAACTGGAAAAAAAAGAACTAAAGAAAATTAAAGATAATTAACACTGATACAGTAAAGACTAAAGTTCTATTACAAGGCAATAAGTATATGGAGGTTCTCTTAAAAGTAAAAAAAAATGCAACTCTATATACCCTAGAGCCCTGATGAATGACTTCAGTCTCTGATTCCACAAGAGCAAGAAAATAGTGGTATTTTTTTCACTTAAATGAGGACTTTTTTTGCTAACTTATAATCTCCAGCAAAAAGCAATTCAGAAAGAGAGGAGACAGAGACAGAGACAGAGGGACAGAGAGAGACAGAGACAGACGCATAGCCAGAGACAAAGACAGAGACACACAAAGACAGAGAGGCGGAAAGATAAACAGAGGCAGAGACAGACATAGAGAAAGAGAACTAGATGGACAAAGAGAGAAAAAAAGAGAAGGAGGAGGAAGAAGAGGAGAAAGAAGAGACAGCGATGGAAGTGTAAGGAACTTTTTAACACCATTGAAATAAACAGAAAAGTAGCAAGCTGAGAAAAGATTGCCCTGCCTGCAATACTGTGAAATTGTATTTGGGAAAATATTTATTTCCTCTTCAGAGAATTGGAGTTGGTTTTTGCTAATGATTTCCAAAGTTAACTTCACAGATTCTGCTATCCTTGTGGATGTCAAAAAATAGCAAGAATCATGGAGCTGTCTTTAATCATGAGGCAACTAGTGGATAGGGGACTGGCCCTGGAGTCTGACTTGAAATCTAGCCTCAGATATTTCCTAGTTATGTGACCCTAGACAAGTCACTTCCTCTCTCCCTCAGTTTTCTCAACTGTAAAATGGCACCTACCTTCCAAGATGGATAATGTATGTAAAATGGCACAGTGCTTGGCATGTAATAGGCGCCTAATAAATGCTTATTCCCTCCAAATTTACACTGGGCTTGATAAATTCATTGGGGGACAATTATTTTTCCTTGCCTATTTGATCTGTGCCCTGTGTAGTAATTGCTGGTTGCCACCCTTTTGTAACTAAGAATAAAAACTGAAATCTACTCTAAAATGGCTTCTGAACACAACTGGTGTAGAATGCCCAAATTGGTAGCTGAATTAGAATTTTGTTTTCACGTAGCTGATCTGGAGAAGCACTCAACTGGATTCCTGTTATTTGAATGCCAGTAAGTGTTCTTGTAAGTCCCTGAGGTTGTTTTATGTTCGTGTGATTTATAAGTTTCAACAAGGTGATTCTGGGAAATCACTGGCTAGAAGTGTGGTTGACGTGAGAAGGGTGCCTAGAATGTCATTCCTTGGCAGCGGTTGTCGGTGACACTTGGAAGTTCCATCCTCCTTGATCAGAATTCTGTTTTAGGAATTAGGACTATTATATAGTCCCAAGGTTTCCTCAGCTCTTCCAGAAGTTAATGACTATATCAAGTATTCCACTGTGGATTCTGTGGATTTGGCAAAGTGTCCATTTAAATTTGGTCAACAGCGGCGCGGACTTGAGGAAGTTGGAAAAGCTATCAAATCTTAGAAAAACCAAACAACTGCCTTGACCCGGTCAAATGATCCTCATCTTCCCTTGGGGATGGTTAAACATTTACCAGAGGATGTCTGTAAGGGATCCAATATAGCCTCTTGCAATTGTCTACAGACACCGTTCTCCCCCATCTCCCACTTCTCAGCCCTGCCATGCTCTTGATCTTTCAGCCCCTTCCTTCTCACTTGTTCACTGGTTTTCCAAGAGTAAAAAGCAAAGTCAGAACTCCCGGTGAAGAATAAACTTGGGAATCTTTGTGTTTTCACAGACTGAATAAAAGGAGAGGGATTTTTCAGAAGTATAATCTCAGAACGTCTTGGGAATGACCCGGTCATTGTAAAAATGGTATTGGTTATTGTTTTAGATTATCGAGGAGGAGAAGGGGCTAGCACACGCCTGCTGAGAGAGGGGCCCTGCACGGGGCCAGGGATCCTGTTGGCTGTATGTACTTACTGGAGATGAGTCCCTGGTCCCAGTTTCAAGGCAGAAAGACCAGCTAGAGTTTGCAGCCATCAGGGAGACCCAATGGAACAAGAGCATTTGCAAGAGCATGGCAGGTGGGATTTAGAGAAGGGGGAGTAGGAGTCGAGAAGAGAGTCCAAGGTAAGATAGACCCCAGAAAGCAACAGTAAGGAGGACCTGAGGCTTGGGGCATCATTCCCCAAACTTCAGGACTAGAACTTGATTGCATTAATAGCTGCTAAAAACAAAATCGAACCAAAAATAAAAATAGAAAGCAGAGAAGAAAGAACTCAACCATAGATAGCTACTATGGGAATAGAGAAGATCTGTGTTTATATTCAGAGGAAGATAATGAGCTTAAGATGGACATTTAACAAAGTGAAAGACTCTCAGGTATTTGTGACAAAAAACAGTGGAACTTAAAGGAAATATTCTGGAGAAAAATAAGGTAAACATTAAGGACCCAATAAGATCAACTTATTTACTTCTTATATATAAAAATATTATTAGTTCTTTTATGACTGTCATTTTCATTTGGTTAGTTTGAAAGAAAGGCTTGGGCTGATCTGAGTAAAATGAGATGGTTTTAAAAAAATAAAACTGCATATATTAAAAAGGAATAAATTATTTCATACAAAGGGAGCATGAAAGGAAGTATCGATACAGAAAAAGTAAGTAAGGGGGAAGAGCAGGAATTGCTAGAACCTTATTCTCATTAGAAATGGATTAAAAAGGGAACCACATATACATCTAAGTGTATAAAAGTCTTCAAGATTTAGAAAGAAATGAAAATAGAAAAGAAAATGTAAAATATCTACTTGGGAAAACAACTGACCTGGAAAGTAGATCTAGGAGAGACAATCTAGGGAAAGAAACAAGAGAGCTAGGAGACAGAATGAGAGGACTTTTAGAAAGGTGGATAGATTAAGAATGAGGAGGGAGGAAGGGGATACGGGAGAAACTCTTAGAAAGATAGGTAGATTAATATGGACAGTGTTGGAGAGGATAAGGGAAGGAGGACTCTTACAGGGAGAGGTAGATTAAGAAACGGGAAGGAAAGGTATCCTAGATGAGTGAGGAGGGATAAGGTAAATAAAGTTAGAAGAAAAATGAAAAATAGGAAGGAAGAAAATGTGCAAATAATTATAGTTTAGAATGGGAATGGGATGAATTTGCTCATGAAATGGAAAATGATAGCAGATGAAAATTTGGAACTCAACAATATGTTGCTTTTAGGAAATGCTAAAAAATGAGAGACACACACCGAAGATAAAATAAGGGGCAGGGGTAGAATTTATTATGCCAAAAAATCCCTAACCCTAAATGCAAAAACACAAAATCTCACCAAAGTAAAATCTAAAATAGATTTAATTAAAAGACAATCAGGGAAACTACACGGCCAGCAATAGTATTCAATGTGGTTTTAGATCATTTAAAATACTTAAACAGCATAAAATATCTGAGAGTATACTTGCCAAAACAGACACAGGAACTATATAAACATAAAGTACTTTTTATACAAATAAAATCACATCTAAATAATGTAAGTACTATTTATTGTTCACTGGTAGGTAAAGTCAAAATAATAAAAAAGTGAAAATTTTACTTAATTAATTTATTTATATAATGTCATCATTAAATGACTAAAAATTATTTTACTGAGTTAGAAAAAATAAGAAGAAAATTCATTTTGAAGAACAAAAGATCAGGAACTTCAAAGTAACCTGGGAAAAAAAGATATAAAGTAAGCAGATTCAGCAGTAGTGGACCTTTTTATGAGGCAAGAGAACTGATGAAGTGTCAAATGGATAATTTTGATTATTTTCAATTATGATTTTTTGTATAAATAAAACCTATGCAGCCAAGAGCAGAAGCAATACTGAAAATTGGGGGTGGATTTTTAGAGACAATCTCTCATATAGAATAAGAGTGAGTTGGAATATTGCTGTGGTATAGGAAATGAGCTGTTTAATTTAGAAACACAAGGAAAGGGGCAGCTAGATGGCACTGAATAGAACACCAGCCCTGAAGTCAGGGGCACCTGAGTTCCAATCTGGCCTCAGACACTTAACACTTCCTAGCTGTGTGACTTTAGGCAAGTCACTTAACCCCAATTGCCTCAGGAGGAAAAAAAGGAAAGACTTGGACTTATCAAGGAATCTTATCCACCTTCAGAGAAACAGATGAACAAATGGAAATAAGTATAATATAGTCTTGCATATATGTGTGTGTATATCTATATATTTATATTTATAGATATTTATTACAGATACTATAATAAATATATTATAGATATTATATTATATTATATTACAATATAATATATTATAGATATAGATATATAGATATCTCAGCACTTAATTATAGCCTCCTTAGAGAGGGAGGAAGGGACAGGGGGAGCCAGTAAACAACAGAGAACAAAAGAGAATCTACAAGGAAGCAAAGAAAGCTCTGAAAATAATGTGTGGTATTTATTATATAAGTTTTCTTTAAATGGAAATGTATCGTTTTATCTTGAATCCTCTCTCCCGTTCTGCTGTATACATGGCGATTTTTTTCATTTTCTTATTTTGCATTTAAATTTACAATAAACTTTGAAATTTACCAAAAAAGATTAAATATTAACACTAGGATAAAACATCTGGGAAGTGTGCATGCTAGTGTACAAAATGTCTGGGTTTATTTTATAAATTGTTATCACCAGTGACCATACCTGCCCATAACTGACCAGAATCTCCCTTGCATTTTGTGAAGTAACAACTATAGCCATGCTTCCTAATATCCGTGATATGGGGCTTTCTTGGCAGGGATACTGGAGTGATTGGTCATTTCCTTCTCCGGCTCATTTTACAGATGAGGAAACTGAGGCAAGCAGGGGGAAGTCACTTGTCCAGGCTCACATAACTAGTAAGTCTCCTAGGCTACATTTGAACTCCGGAAGATGAGCCTTCCTGACTCCAGACCCGGCACTCTGTGCCCTATGGAACCCCCTTAATTGCCCCTTCTATTTTATTACAGAATCTAAAATTGGGAAAGGGAACGGATAGCTGTAAATGGTATGCTAGGGATTTTTACATGGCTCTTTCTTTCAACAACCTGCTGCTTCCCAATATTCTGATTGTTCTAAGACTACAGTTATCTGATGGATACAACTTGCTTAAACCAGACCGAAGGGTCCTTACTGCCGGAGAGATGTAAACAAGATTTAATTGGCAATGTTCCAATGAAGCTGTGTTTTCAGTCCTAGATAAGAAAAGGCCACTAATTGGTGCAATTGGAAAAACTGTTGTTCTTATCAAGAGCTACAGATTCAGATCCAGATAGCTTCAAGCATGGTCTCTGTTATTTCTGCATTAGGCAACCCCATAAGGTCTCTTCTCACTCATGGAAGAGGATGGGATGGCCCAATGGGAGAGCACAACGCTCTGAGTTCCAGAAATTCTTGACTGGCCAGCCTTGAATGGTCATACACGGTAACCCCGCGCGCCATGTTGCTCGGGCAGTTCAAGGAATCAAGAATTCCTTGTCTTTTGACCATAAAATTATCCCTGGAGGTGCTCGGGTTCAGATCTCAGTGCAGCCACCCACGGCACGACTTTCCGTACCTTTGAAAGCATGTGGGCCTTGACTTGGGGACCCCAAGAAGGATGCATGTAGGATAAAAGAGTCCAGGGTGGTGTATGGAAACTCAAACCCCCAGAGGAACTGAGTCAGGTTAGAGTAAGACCTCCTGGAATCAAGCCAAATAGTTGGTATGGAACAGGAAATGAGTGAGCCCACCGATCTTCCCAACTGTCCAATTGCAGGGTGAGCCAATTTTAGAGCTACAGATGTAATGGCAGAATGTGGTGTCACCCTCCAGATGAGAACCAGAGATCTATGGGAAGAATCAGCATCTAGACTCAGAATATCTCCGTTCGAAGGGCTATGACTAAGGGGACCAGATTATCCATTGACCCACTAAGGAGCAGGAGAAAGTTCCAGTTGTCTTTAACTAGACTACCTTGTCCCTAAACAGGTTTCTTTTTTTTTTTTTAATTTTGTTGTTGTTGTTTTCCTAAACAGCTTTCTTAAGTTGTACAATCTCCTGGCTACTGTTACAGATGCAAAGGGATGGCTAGAAACTCACTGCACATTTGACTACTGTGTTTGTCGCTACCCATTGCACTGCTTTCTATATACCAAATCAAGGCAATGCCACAATCCTGTTATGTCACTGGGTATACTTGTATTGCATTTGGGATAAAACTTGTCATCACACTAATTTTGCTGCATTCAAAGAAGCAGCTCTGTGTGAGGTGCAGCAGAGAGAGCCCTGAGGTTGGAATCGGGAAGACTCGTCTTCCTAAGATCAGATTTGGCCTCAGACACTTCCTATGAGTGACCCTGAGCAAGCCACTTCACCCTGCATACCTCAGTTCCCTCATCTGTAAAATGAGCTGGAGAAGGAAATTACAAACTGCTTTAGTATCATATTTATAACATTATACCTACATATACATATGTACACATATATAATAGTATTTGCTAAGAAAACCTCAAATGGGGTCGCAAAGAATTGGATACGATTGAACAACAATAAAAATAAGTAAAACAGAGAACTCCATATTTTGTATCTTGCTACTGAATGACAGATCCAAAACAGATCTTAGAATCAATCTAGACGATGTTAGGGGAGTTGTGGAAGAACATTAAAAATTTTTTTTGCTTCCTTAGAAATATTAAGAAACAGTATTTCAGGGCAGCTAGGTGGTGCAGTGGATAGAGCACTAGTCCTGAAGTCAGAAAGACCTGAGTTCAAATCTGGTCTCAGACACTTAACAATTTCTAGCTGTGTGACCCTGGGCATGTCACTTAACCCCAATTGTCTCAGCAAAATAAATAAATAAATCAAGCTTTTTCTCCAAAGCCCTTTACATACATTTGGAGAAAGCTCCTAGAAAAGGTAGGTTAATAAGCAGACAATCAAAAGGTCTAAGGGAAATTGCTTAAAGGTGGATCTTATCTGGATAAAATCATTGCCTTCCCCATCCCATGAAGCAATCGCTCAATTAGAACACCACAAAAGGGGAAGTATCCTCTTCTGGGGAACAGGAAGCAACTTTGATATCCTCTTGAGTGAAATTCTCAATATAGATCTCGGGGATGCAGCCTCATGGGGAGTGATCCAGGAGGAATGGCGGGTAAGATTCACCCCGACTATCTTTTCCTAGTTCAACATTCCTCTCAATATCACCCAGAAGCTTTTGGGGGAGAGGGACAGAGTCACACCGGAGCACATCATGTATTATGCCCAGTCTGAAGATTATATTTTTTATTATAGCTTTTTATTTACAAAACATAGGCATGGATAATTTTTCAACATTGACTCTTGCAAAAACCTTGTGTTCCAAATTTTCTCCTCCTTCCCCCGCCCCCTCCCCTAGATGGCAAGTGATCCAATATATGTTAAACATATTAAAATATATAAACATTTTTGATGCAAACATATATTCTAAATTTAATATAAACAATTAGCATATTGATATGATTAATTAATATATCATATGTATATTTAATATAAACATATAGTTTAAATTTAATATATTTAACATATTTATATAGCACATATTTAAATCCAGTGTATGTATACATATTTATATAATTCTCTTGCTGCACAAGAAAAATCAGATCAAAAAGAAAAAAAATGAGAAAGAAAACAAAATGCGAGCAAACAACAACAAAGAGAGTGAAAATGCTGTGTTGTGATTCACACTCAGTTCCCATTGAATATATATATATATATATATATATATATATATATATATATATATATATATATATTTGATGAATTAAATAAACACTATTCCCCGTAGACCTGGCCCTAAAAATGCCCATTTCTGTATTAGTATTAATATTGTTTCTTCAACACAATTTTTTGTACTAAGCCATGAAAGTGCTCTCAAAAACAACCAGAAAGAATTATCTGTAGAAAGATTTTCATAATCATAAGTGACTAAAAAAAAATCCCTAGAAATTATCTAACTGCCCAACAAAAGAGGATTTGTTGTCTAAAGGGAAAAGCAACCGTGGGCTTAGGCCTTAGGAACGTACATGTAGCATGTTCTGCTGATACAATATCCATATGGACTTCAGAGCATGCCCAGGTAAAGTTTCTGGTCTGCTTGCCATGTGAAAAACAAGACTATTTCCATCGGCTATTGAGCCAAAGAGGGAATGTTTACCAAAAGGACTGACTGGATAATTAATCCCCCTCTCTTTCTCCTCTAGGCTTGTGGGATGCTTTTTCCATGAGGAAAGGGAGATTCCAGCCTCTGGGTTGGGAGAGGCCTTGAGCTTGAGATAATGAAGCCCTCCCAAGGTTATAGCCATGTTTATGCTAGGAAAGTATCTCATCCTGGAGGACCCAGAATATCCTGTATCTTGCCCCATAAATCAAATTGCTCGTGACAACTAAAGTACATCCTGACCAAAACTAAAAATTTCTGGAAACCTCTAGACTAGAAGGGAAGGGGGTCGTCCTTTGCCATCTGGTGAGACTCGTTATGAGAAACACTGTTTTCTTTGCTTTTACGCTGGGTGTTTTTTCATGAATAGATTGTAGCTCCTGAGACCCAGCAGATGGGTTAAAGGGGAAGAAGGGAAGGGGAATTTGTGATGAGGGTCTATATTATCTGCTTTGCTCAACATACATGCTCATTTCTCCGTTTGGGGTTTGGAGAGCATCCTTTCTCTAGAAAGCTAATAAATTTCCCCTTGTACTAAACTCACCCTGAAGTTCTGGAATTACTGGTAAGGGTCTTTGTGTCCCACACAGATAAGGGCTTCTCTGGGATTTTCGGCTCCGATCTTGGGGGTCTTCCGACTGGAATCCGAAAGTAGGCGCCGTGTCAGAACTTCTGGTGGCTTTTGGGTTTGGGCCCGGGGTTTGGGACTCTCCCTTGAAAGAGAAAAAAACCCCAAAAGAAAAGCTCTCAGGGTAGTAAAATGGAACCCCCCCTTTCTCTTTCCCTCTTTCTGAAATTGGAAACAAGAAAACCATCATAAATTACCTGATGCAAAGCAGTTAACAGAGGCCATGTGAATTTGTGCACACAAACTCGGGTAAGTGAGATCTGGGTGATACTAAGTGGTTAAGAGTACATAAGGTGGACGTCCAGTGAGCCAAGCTGAGCAGTTAGTCCATAAGGAGGCCCTCATAAGTGGTCAGAATCTGTGCAGTGGCTCTCAAACTTTTGTTTTCAGTATCTTTATTCTATTAAAAATTATTGAGGAGCTCTCCCAAGCGTTTTTGCTTATCTGGATTATATTTATAGACATTTACCATATTGGAAATAAAAACTATTTTTGAATTTGTAGACCTTCTAAAAGGGTTTCAGAGATTTCCCAGGATGCTCTGGTCCATACTTTGAGAACCACTGCTGTAAGGTGTCCAGTGAGCCAATCTGAGCAGTTAGTCCATAAAGAGGCCCTCCTAAGTGGTTAGAGTCCATAAGGAAGCTAGAATCTGTAAGATGTCCACTGAGGCAACCTGAGCAGTTAGTGCATAAGGAGGGCCTCTTAAGTGGTTAGAGTCTGTAAGGTGTCCACTGAGGCAACCTGAGCAGTTAGTGCATAAGGAGGCCCTTCTAAGTGGTTAGAGTCCAGAAGGAGACTAGAATCTGTAAGGTGTCCACTGAGGCAACCTGAGCAGTTAGTCCATAAGGAGGCCCTCCTAAGTGGTTAAAGTTCATAAGGAGGCCCTCCTAAGTGGTTAAAGTTCATAAGGAGACCCTCCTAAGTGGTTAAAGTTTATAAGGAGACCCTCCTAAGTGGTTAAAGTTCATAAGGAGACCCTCCTAAGTGGTTAAAGTTTATAAGGAGGCCCTCCTAAGTGGTTAGAGTCTGTAAGGAATTGGAAAGGTAATTTAAAGTTGAGCAAAAATGAATTGTTCCCAGAAGAACTAGCTGGTAGCCCTTTGGGGTTCAAACTTAGTGATTGGGATGAGGTACCAAAATATAAAGGGAAGAAAATTGGGAGAACGCTCCCGGGAGTAACTGGGCCCATCAGGCTTAAATCTGTATGGAGAAGCTGGAAATAGATTTATGTGTGTGTGTGTCTGTGTCTGTCTACTTTGTGCTCTGTGTTCCATATTTCAAATTAGCAAGTTTGTGAGAGATCAGAATTTGGCCTCTGTGCCGCTGGCTTGGGGAAATATCAGGCTGAATGGAGGGCCTCCTTTCAGAGGGGCTCAAGGTAAGATCTTTTCATTTTCGTGGGGAAGCCCCAGGTTTCAACCATAGTGGTCCAGGATAGGGGCCCTTGCTCCGATGGCCTCATTTCCTAGAGGTTTGGTGGTTTCTGTTCCCTTTGGGGCCCCCTATTTAAATGGGGACCAAGGGTGTACAGGGAGGGAAAAACCCGGGAAGGAGCCTCCCTTTAGAAAGGAGCCAGAGTCTTTTCCTTTCCCCGGGCCTTTAGAGGGAGTTCCACAGGATGGCTTTGGCTTCTTGGTTCAACTAAACGGAAAAGGGTAGACTTTGAACTAAGCTTTTTGGAGGGGGGGCCGATTTTGATATAAAGGTCAATTGGAGTAATTTCCCTTAGATGGGATAGTCCAAAGAAAGAGAACTTTTCTCGGTTGGCTTTGGCAGCACTGCAAACAGGGGAAAAAGGAAAAAAAACAAAATAATTTACAATACATACTGACATATAATAATCACAATTACCCTAATAATAAACCAAAAAATCACCTTTGCTATATACTATAAAAACAAAAAAAAAACAAACACAACATATATACCTAATACACAATTAACATATATAAAATACACAATAACAATATATACAATACATACAAAAATATACATATACACAAAACAATATAACATACACATAAACAATATAAATATACATATATACCTTATCCCATAATAAAACACATAAACATAACACATAATACACAATATAAAATACAATATACTTATATACAACAACACAATACAAATAATACACAATAAATAATATATACCCATAACACACATACAAAATAAATAAACACACATATATAACAATAACCTATATAATATACACACATAAATATACATATATACCTATATACACATACATCAAATATAACACATATCCACACATATATATTTAAAAAAATACATAAATATATACAAACAATACCTATATATACACACATATACATACATATACACATAAAATATATACATATACACAGATATATACATATGTACCTATATATATATACACATACATAAAACCCACAAATATAATATATGTAATTTATTTAAATACCGAATATATAACAATAGTGCATACACATACATACAGAATATATACATATACACAGATATATAATATATATCTATATATACATACACATATATACATATACATGCATATACACACACATATATATATATATATATACATATACATACACAATATATACATATACACAGATATATACATATATGCCTATATATACACATACACATACACACATATACATATATACACACATATACAATATATACATATACATGCATATATACACACATGTATACATATATACATATACATACATCTCTATATATATATATATATATATATATACAGCGAACCTGGTAAAAGCAAGTGGGTAATCAGAGTGAGAAAGAAATGAGACAAATATAGAAAGGTAAATGAGAAAGTTGAAACCTGTAGCAATGAGAAGAGCATAGACCAAAAGGGATTAGAGAGTTTGGGAACTCTGGGGGGAAGGGAAAACCAGTAGCTACCACTTTAAAAACTCCTGCAAGCAAAGAGCTTATAAGTTTGTTCCCGAAACTCAGTTTCCAGAAGCATTCCAGGAGGAATCTTAAGGGAAAAACCCCTATCAGGCAAAACTGGCCATTTAACTTTCCTGGCTTACGAAAAGAGAAGCGGGTTGAAATGGGAAAACAACTAAAAGGCAATTTTGCTTGAATGGAACATCTAGGTAGATTTTAGGGAACCTCCCAAACTCAAATATTGGTTCATTTTAAAATTATCTTTAAATGGGTATATGCGTTAAAATGGGAAAACTATTGATTGGATTTTTCTCATGTGGCACGACAATCATAAAAATCTGTATGCATGTAGTGGATTTGACGTATATTTAACATATATTGGACTACTTGCCATCTAGGGGAGGGGGTGGGGGAAGGTTTTGCAAGGGTTAATGTTGAAAAATTGTCCACGCATATGTTTGGAAAAATAAAAACCTTTAATAAAATAGATGAAAATAAAATGAAATTGGAAATCTAATTGGTTGTGATAGATTCTGTTCTACCTGAACTGAGAAGTAACGAGTCCTTTCTGAGATTGTAGAACCCAGATTGGGTTTGTTATCGAGTCCCCCGAATGTTAGTAGAATATAAACTGGAAAACTAACAGGAGGTGGAAAATGTGTTCAAGAATCTGTTGTTATTATCAGCCTCGCTAACTCAGTAAATGTCATTAGGAGATGGAGTATTTCCGCCTTTGCTTGTGAGTTGAGGAAACTGAGCTCAGACCATTGGGTTGTCACTCATGAACATTCAAATATTATTCATTATGTTCAAACCTGCAGTTGGTAATTACTGTGCGTGTAAAACGAGGAAAAAAGAAGAAAGTTCAGTGGTTACTGCAGTGGAGAGATCCTGGCTCTATAAATTAGTCAGGAAATTTCAGGGATAAGGAATAGAAGTAAAGGAAAAGATTTCTGTGTATCTATTAGAGAAGTCACTCCTGGATATGGGAAAAATTAAAGGGTAGAGGTAAATCCCACAGGTGGGGAATGATGTCTTAGGCAGAGACTGGATTATACAATTGGTATTGGAATTAAAGGTGTTGACCCATAAGGCAGTATTTAAAATACACCCCCCATCTAATAGAATATGAATGGCAGAAACAGGGGAGGTTTAAAAATTCCCCACTTAAAATCAACCTGAAAAATCCAGACACTGTGGTATGAGTGTCAAACAATACCCTGTATCAATAGAGGAAAAAAATAAGAAGTCAGGAGGATCTGAGTTCAAATCTGACCCCAGACACTTAACACATCCTAACTATGACTCTGGGCAAGTCACTTAACCCCAATTGCCTCAGCAAAAAATAAATAAATAAGATGGCAGATTTCTGAAGGAATGGACTACTAGAACTTTGCAGGTGCCCTTCCAATACCCCTGTTTTGCCCCCTTAAGAAATCACACGACACTTATGGATTATTACAAGACTTTGGGGCAGGAAAAATTTTAGCAACATGTTAGAGAGCATCAGAAGAGGATAACCTCCTGAGGTAGTGGGGAACTGCTTAACTGAGGAGGAAAATGTTTAAAGGAAGTGGCTCTGTAGAGGGAGGAGTGGGGAACAGATGTTTGTCTTTATCCCACTCTGTCTAAAATAGAGGCAGCTCCAATATGTTTGAAAGAGGAGGAGAAGAGGTTGGAAGATACCAGAGCAATAAAAACGCCCTGAAGGATATTGGCAATTACCTGATGGGAGGAGAATGTTAAATGAGGCCTTGAGTGGGGAAATTTTAACTGTGTTGTATTAAGGAAGCCATCGGAGTGCTCCAGCAACGTGTGATGGTTTTTGAGAAAATCTGGCCCGATCGAGATATGTTCGATTGCCACACAAATATCGGAAAGGCATTCCATGTGGCTAAGGACAAATCAGACAGTATCGAGGAGGTGTCCCTCCGGAGGGAATATTCCAGGCAGATTTTACTGAAATGACACTAGTAGGGAAACAGAGGAATTCGTTGATTATAGCGGACCATCTGATAGGAAGGGTGGACGCTCCCCCGGCCCACCCCAAGCTCTGCTACCTCAAGAGGGGTTAGTAAAATAACAATGGAATAAATTAGAACTAGATATGGATTGACAGGGACTATTGAGTTATGATAAGGGAACATTCTTTACTTCTAAGGTTTTATAAGAAATAAGTGCCGGGCCTTGTGGATTGAATGCATCTGCCCTCATCAAGGAAAGTGAAAAGAAAGAATCAGGCTCTTAAGAAACTAAATGATATCAGATACTAAATTCCCTTGGACCAAATGGTTTTTTTTTCTGCTTTGTTAAGGAATTAGAACTGCTCCCAGAAGAGATCTGGGGCTTTCCCCATGGGAGATGTTGTTGTCTAGTTAACCTTATAAAGGAGGGAAAAGGGAAATACCCTGTTTTGAAACAAAGAATTAAATCCCGGCAGGGTTCTTATCCTTTTCAGTCCTTGGGAAACAAGGTCGGCCGGTCTAGACGACACCTTTGGGGTTTGTAATTCCAGAAGACTGGTATCTTTTAAGTCCTGGAAGGCTCAGCGGCAGATGTTACTGATAACCGAGACTGAGGTCCAGAGGCTGAGAAGACTCGTGTAATGAGTGTAATTATTACCTTTAGTCCTGGTGTAATCAGGGCTAGAGGAGTTGGGAAGGAATCTCAAGAAAAGATTTTTTTAAATAACTTTTTATTGCCAGAACCCACGCTAGGGCAATTTTTTACAACATTAACCCTTGCACTCAGTTCCAATTTTCCCCTCCCTCCCTCCACCCCCTTCCCCAGATGGCAAGCAGTAGATTCAAGAAAAGATTTTTCAGGATAGTTTATAACCTCTAAAACTGACTTTGCACTAGGGAAATGAATGTTTTGATGGGAGGGGGGAGAAATTGTGTTTGGAGGAGAGTTGGGTAGACAGGCAAGAGCCTCAAGTTCAGTCCTTCCTCTTGAACCCCTGTCGATGCCCCTCATTTAAAAGATAATATGTTTCTTGAAACCGTCTTGTCAGCCCTGGGAAAAGAGTCTGAGTTTTACAGTCTCCAAACAAGGAGCGGGTTTCTTGATAAACTACAAGTTTGTTATATGTAACTGATTTCAGATTGCTTAACTCTAAGACCCGAATGAATTTAAGCTCAAGAAAGGAAATGAAAAAGAAGGGGAGGAAGTCCAAGATATTAAGTAAAAGTTCTTATGTGTGTACGGTTTAATAAAATTTGTTTAGTTGGTTGTATTGAACCATCTTAAAGCTATATCCGTTATTTAAAGGGATTCTGAAAATAGGAGTCTATGGCTTCGTCCCTTTGAACACGGTTAATAACCGAACAGGTTTTTGCTAAAGACAATATGAAATTTAGGATTGGTTATTTCACAAGCTTGAGTCCGTGGTCATCGGTTATTGAGCATCTTAAAAGCAAAATGATTTGTGGTAATGTTGAACTTCAAACCATCTACTTAGATGTGAAAGATAAACTGTGAACTTTCTAGGATGACTCTTTTACTGTCATCAGCATAAGGTTATAGTCAATACTTACTTAGGATATGTGATTCTTGAGAACCAAATTCACCTGGAGCTTTGGTTAACGAGACTTGCTTTGGAGAGAAAATTTCCTGGGACTGTGGCTTTATTATTTGGAGTTTTGAATTCAGGTAGAATTGGCTGCTGGCTCATCAAGCCAGTAACCCGCCATCTGAGAGAAATATGCTACAAGTTACTCAGAGGAAGGTGATTCTGAATGGCACAGATGGAGGTTTGTATCTAGATAAGAGGTGGGAGGACAACCTTGACCTCTGCTTAAGTTGGGAGCATCCTGACTCAGTTTCCCCTTGGTGTTTCTTTGAATGGGAACCCACCTGATTATTTCTGAGTCTGGCTATAAGATGGACTTGTTCCTACGTGACTGGTTTAAAACTGTGACAATTATCTGAAGTCAAACTGAGCTAAGGATGCTTTATATACTGTCATGTATGGGCTCTCAGGATGAGGCTTGAAGGACCAATTTTAATGTCATTATAATCATATTCCTGTTCTTTTGCGGCAGATTTCTATAATCAGAATAAGTGGCCACTAAAAGCTATGAACACAATTTATGTATGTAAGATCTTACAGCTTTCAATCTGAAAATACGGGGTCATTAAATAAGTGGATAAGTGAGTATTTGGCCCAGTTATGTATCTGTTGCTAAATGCATATGGTTGGCTGTTTCTTTGAGCATTTCTGTTGTTTCTGACTTTTGTGACAGGCGGTTTTATTTGTGAAGGGTCCCCTACTCCAATTACTGGGGACGCAAATGGTCGGGGTGTTATGTGACCCCGCTACCTGGGCCCAAGATGGGAACTGGGGTTATAGAACTCCAATCTATATCCTAAATGGACTAATTAGCCTTTGAGCGGTATTGGAATCATCACTGACCAAAATGTGAAGACACTGGGTTTATTAGCTGATCAGGCTACCCAGACTCAGGAAGCAATCATTCAGCGCAGACTGGTATTAGTTTACTTGTTGGCCACAGAAGGGAGTGTCTGTGGAAAGCTCAACTTGTCAAATTGCTGCATGAAAATTGATGATGATGGTAAATTGGTCAAAGAAATCAGAAAGAACATCAGTTAAATAGCCCACGGCCCAGTACAAAATGGTCATCTCCTTTCCATACATCCCGGTGGACTTGGTTTGGGGAAAGTCTGTAGAATCAGACCTTGTAGTTCTTTCTGATTGCTTTTCGCAGAGTAATTTTTCATTTTTATTTACCTTGCATAATACAACTAATAAGTCAAATTGTCCAAAATGCTCTATCTAAAATGGTTAAGTATATTAATATAATATAATAACAGTATTAAGATAATACTACTTCTAACAGTATTAAAAATATCTTTCAGCTCTTCAAGGTATCCCTAGAACCCTGAAGGGGAGATGTAGCCTTGCTGGGAGGGACCTAACTCATCAGCCTGAAGGAAAGTTTGGAGAAGGACCCCAGTTTTTATAAGGGCTACAGTTCAATAAAGAGCAGCCCGTTAACATCATGGAATATCACAATGTCATTAAGACCAAAAAGTTGAGAAATGCAGAGAAATCTGGAAACACTTTTAGGAAAGAAGCAAAGATTTTTTAAGGCCAAAAATGAAAAGTAGAGTTTCTACTCTGATGATCATGCAAGGGGAAAAGTGAATAAGAATGATTAGACAAAGAATCCTCGTAAAGACTAAAAAACGATGCCTACAAAATGACTAGGATGTTTTATACACAATAGTTGTAAAGCAAGTTTAGTTGCTTTAGTTTAGGGTTCAATTTTTAATGAAATTTTTTTTGTCTTTATGATAGTTTTTTATTAACAAAACATACGCCTGGGTAATTTTCCAGCATTGATCCTCCCTAAACCTTCAACTTTTCTCCTCCTTCCCTCCACTCCCTCCCCCAGATGGCAGGTAGTCCCATACATGTTAAGTATATGTAATGAAACATTTTTAAAAGGAAGAAACATTTGTCCAAATAATCTTCCAGAAATAAAACCATGACATTGTTTTTCTCCCCCCGTTTGTTCGGGAACAGATAAGAGCTTGGATCAAGAAGCCAAAACTGTGTTATATATTGCCTTTGTCCCCCATGCTGGTTAGTAAGACCATCAATGCCTGGTTTGTAGAGTCTGACCCCAGTTTCTCTTGCCCCTGTGCTCAGAAAGGCTATTTGATCATTCTAGCAGCATGGCCAAATCTCTGTACCACAGCTGTGAGTTCTAGGCCCCACTCACCTGCCAGCTGGCTGGAAAGGACTCTGGTCAAGGCCTTTCCCATCTCCACAGCTCAGTTTCCTGGAGGATGAGGAGATAGATTTAGATTATCGAAAAGATTCCTTCTGCTCTGACTTGAAAGTTCTGATTTAAGGGGAAAGATCCATATTTTGTTTGGGGCTACTCAATCCAAATGGAAAGGCAGAATCTGTAATTGCACGAGTGCTCCCACTGAACAGGTTTTACTAGGAAACACTGACAGTAGCTTGGCTGCAAAGGAAGTTTCCGTGGTCTACTGGCAATTTCAAATGTTACTTTTAAACTAAATTTAATTTAAATTTTAAAAATTACTTTAAAAGGAACGTTTCATATAAAAAATAACATTTCCTTTCATCATCCTTATTAAAATAATTTTTGCAAATGAAAAAAAATTACTTTTCAAGTATTTTATGAAAAAAATCCTAAAGTCACATTTTGGTTTTTGGGGCAAATCTTTCTAGGTTGATTTTTACTGTCTAGAAAAGAGTTTATTATAATTTGGTTTGCAAGGGCACAAGAGCCTAAAAGGTTTTAAAATCTCTTTGATTTCACCACTCGCTGAATATATTGGTCACCACCTGTGGATAAGATCCATCATGACATCTGAAGGCAAGTCAGTACTTAAGAGGATTCCAAGTCCACCTTAAATGGCCTGATGCCAAAAGGGAGAGAGTCAATTTTCTATTTCTTACATCAGATTAAAGGGAGGAAAGCATCACATCTGTCAGCTGACCTAACGACTTAAGAGTCAGAGTAACCAAATTAATCTGACTACAAAAATGTTTTTTCCCCCTCCTGAAACAGAAAACGGCACTAACTGACGTTTGCATTAAGCTTTACAGACACTATTTAATTTGATACAACAATCCTGAGAGATGAAATCTTCATTTTACAGATGGGGAAACTGAGTCTCAGAGAAAGGAAAGTGCTTGCTCAGGATCACAGTATTAAAAAGTGCCAAGGGAAGGATTTGAACTGCAGGTAAAGCCTTCTCTCAGCAACATATGCCATTTCAGCGTACCCAGGATCTTCCTTAGTGATGATCGAATAAAACTATACTTTTTTTTCCTGAGGCAATCAGGGCTAAGTGCCATGCCCAGGATCACACACACACACACACACACACACACACACACACACCTAGCTGCCCCTAAAAACACACTTTTAAAATCTATCCTTTTCAATACAGGTTGAGTCAGGGGATAAGATGAGACAGTGTCTGATCGCTGGCATTTCTTCATGGGGATCGTTTTATTTACTTCTTATTTGGCAGCACTTAAAAAGGGCAGCTTGGTGGCACGCTGTACAGAGCACCAGTCCCAGAATCAGGAGGACCTGAGTTCAAATTTGGCCTCAGACACTTAACCGGTCCTAGATGTGTGAGCATGGGCAAGCCTCTGCAAAAAGTAAATAAATAAATAAATAAAATAAATCCCTTTACCAAACAAACTCCCTAGCTCCAAGGCATGTGTACTGAATAGCCCTCTGGACTGGGGCCCAGACAATCAGAGTGCAAATCCTGACTCTATTACTTATTAGCCAGGTAGCACTTCTCTCACTCTTACCTCCTAGGCTGGATTTCCTTATCTGCGGAAAGTCAACCTCACCTTATCTGAGCTGCAGTATTTTGGAAATCTCTGCCTTTTGGGAGAACTAGGAACTAGCTCTTTGCCTAACTTATCTCCAAGAGAAGTGTCCAAAGCCATTAAATTAAAATAAATTAAATTCCATTTAACTCCCACATCTCAAATGTTGATAATTCAGGTACACTTGGAGCCCGGATAAACATCCGATGCTTTCAAGGGAGAATAATCTTTAGCTTGTTATCAAGCGCTAGTTCCACAAAAGACCCATTTAAATCTGTGTAAATATAAGTTGGGAAACTTGTACAGATTACAATAGGTTCAAGAATCCACAGAAGTAGGTGAGCTCTTTGGGAGCAAGCTGGGCGGCAGGGTCCCAAGGGAAGAGAACGCTCTTCCTGAGAATAGAACGGTCTCTCTTAGAAATTTCTAAGCTTTCAACAGCTCCAAGTCAAGGGACATGTTAGGCCCGTTCCACCTCTGGGTCTGTGGTACCAAGGCTTCCTGAGAGCTGTTCCAAAGCCTGCATCTGACTCTTTCAACTACCTTTCTAAAAGTCCTCCAGCCATCAATGGAAAAATCTTTTTTTTTCTGAGGCAATTGGGATTAAGTGATTTGCCCAGAATCTCAGTGTTAAGTGTCTGAGGCAAGATTTGACCTCAGGTCCTCCTGACTTCCGGGCTGGCACTCTATCCACTGCACCACCGAGCTACTCCAAGATCTAGCTTTTGTTTGTTTCTCAGACTATCTTTGCTTGGATATTTTTCTCTCTCCCTTTTAATAACACCGCGATCTCCTGTGTTTTCTCCCTATCTGATCACCGCTTCTTTACGTCTCCTTTGCGGCATTTTCCTCCATGTGCCGCTCGCTCACCATGCGTGTTCCCAAAAGGTCGTCCTCTTTTCTTTACACTCACTCATTCTCCCTTCTCTGACCAGCTCCCACGGGTGCCATTAGCACCTCCATGTAGATGATTCCCAGATGTAGCTATTAAGCACTACCCTCGTTCCACATCCCCTGCCGAGTTTTGTACGTCCCAAACCGGATGTCCCATAGATGCCTGATACTTAGCGTGTCCAGAGTAAAACTCATTCTCTTCCCCTCCCGAGCCTCCCGCCTTTTGAATTTCCCAATTGCCATCCTCCTAGACTCCCAAGCTTACTGTCATCTGTGCCCACCTTCCCCTTTCACTCATCTCACACAGCAGTTCTCCAGCCAAATCTTGTTATTTCGAACCTCCATAATGTTCCCTTTTCTCCATTTGCAAAACCACTACCACAGTCCAGACCCTCGTCACCTCTCACCTAGACTATGGCAATAACCACAAAATTATTCTCCCTGCCTTGTCTTTCGGCCGTGGTCCACCACACACTCAACTGCCAGATGGCTTTTTTTAACCTGCAAATTTGACCACGTCATACACTGATTCCCCCATAAAATATCTGCTCTGGTGGTTTCCCGTTAGCTCCGGGAATTGAATATAAAATGCTCTTCGAGCCACCCCAAGTCCCTTCCTACATCTTTCCTATTCTTCTCCCCCTCCACACACTTTCAATTCAGCTGCACCCCTCTACGTGCTGTAGTAAGCACTTATTAAGTGTTTGTTGAGTTGACTGACTTGTCAGAATTTAAAAGGTGCTTAAGAGGAATTGTAAAATCACAAAACTCTTTGGAGAACTTATTTATTAGTTTTTGACATTTACTTTTATGAGATTTTGATTGCCATTTTTCTCCCTTCCTCTCTTGACTCCCCAAGAGGGCAATCTGACATAGTTTATACATATACAATCCCATTAAACATATTCCCACGTTAGTCATGTTGTGAAAGAAGGATTGGAACAAAAGGGAAAAACCACAAGAAAAGGGGGAAAAAAGCCAGAATGGTCTGCTTTACTCTGCATTCAGACTCCATAGTTCTTTCTCTGGATGTGGAGAGCATTTTCATCATGGGTCTTATGGAATTGTCTTAGATCATTGTATTGCTGAGAAGAGCCAAGTGGATCAAAGTTGCTCATCACACAGTCTTGCTGTTACTGTGTACTGGTTCTGCTCACTTTGCTCAGCATCAGTTTATATAAGTCTTGCCAGATTTTTCTGAAACCTGCCTGCTCATTCTTTCTTTTTCTTTCTTTCTTTCTTTCTTTCTTTCTTTCTTTCTTTCTTTCTTTCTTTCTTTCTTTCTTTCTTTCTTTCTTTCTTTCTTTCTTTCTTTCTTTCTTTCTTTCTTTCTTTCTTTCTCTTCCTTCCTCTCTCTCTCAGCTCTTTCTCTCCCCTGAGACAACTGGAGTTAAGTGCCCCAGTTAAGTGGGGATATTTGCCCAAGGCCACACAGCTAAAAAGTGTGTGAGACTAGATTCGAACTCAGGTCCTCTTGACTTCAAGGCTGACACTCTATCCACTGAGCCACCTAGTACCCCATTATTTCTTATAGAATAACAGTATTCCAATACATTTATTTATATGCCACAATTTGTTTAACCATTTCCCAATGGATGAGCATCCCCTCAATTTCTAATTCTTTGCCCCCACAAAGAGAACTCCTATAAATATTTTTGTAAATGTGGATCTTTTTCCATCTTTATGATCTCTTTGGGATACAAGCCTAGTAGAGGTATTGCTGGCTCAGAAGTATGCAGTTTTTTACCCCTTTGGGCATAGTTCCATATTGCTTTCCCAAATGGTTGGATCAGTTCATAACTCTGCCAACAATGCATTAGTATTTCAATTTTCCTGCATCCTCTTCAACACTTATCATTTTCCTTTTCTGTGGTATTAGCCAATCTGACAGGTGTTTTAATTTCCATTTCTCTAATCAATAGTGAAAAGCACAAAATACTTATAGCAATAGATAATCACGTTCCCTAGCTCCCACTGAAAACCTTAAGGCTTAGAAAGACACCAGCTACAATGGTGAAATCTGAATTTCAAAACTTCACATTGATGTCAAAACCTAGATTCAGAAACCGATCTATTTATAGACTGATCAATGCAATCTGTGCAATTAGAGAAAATTATATTCCTGGATCAGTAATAAGGGAAGTAATTTTTAAAGCAAGTCAAGAAGTAATAACTTGAAAAAGAACAAACTATTTTTAACTTGAAAGGTTTTCATTAATTTCATTTTAAAATTTCCTGTTACTTCAGTAAAATGTTTTTCTGCATTTAATTAGATTCAACAAGCATTTATTAATCACTTACTGTATACTGGGTGCAGTGCTAGTCCATGGGGATAAAAAGAGAAACTAAACCAGTCTCTTGGGGGAATGGGATTTGATCTAACTGCTTCAAAACACAGGACCCAGACATCTATTTATTACATTTTACTTGGGGTGGGGGATTGGCAGAGGGAGAGGTACAAAATGGACACAGATAAAGAAATACAAGAGAGTACTAACAACTGGGAAGATCAGGAAATGCTTCACGAAGGAAGTCCCAGAAGCTCCTTGAAGGCAGCTCGTAGGGATTGCAAGAGGGAAACCAGGAAAGGATCCATGGGTGGTGGTGGGGGGGGAATGGTTTAGTCAAAGATATATTAACAGGAGATGGTTTGTGTGTTTACATACATACATATATATGTATATATATATGTATATATAATAAGTGTTTGTTGAGTTGACTTACTAGTCAGAATTTAAAAGGTGATTAAGAGGAATTGTAAAATCACAAAACTAGATATATATACATCTATATATCTTTATATCTCTATATATCAAAGGCCTATAATAGAAAGAAGCTTGAGCCGGTATCCCACTTCTGGCTGACCATATGCTGGTGACCCAGTGCTCAGGGCTCTTAGTGTTTTGAGGATTCAGCTGCTTCTGGCCAATACTTTATCCTGTTCCTGCTGAAAAACCTTAGAAGTTTGGTGCGAGTGTAGCAAACTCTGGGTGGTCCCTGGAGCCTCCCTATGCATAGCAGGGAGAGTATAAGCTTCCAAGTCGACTCAGTCGCTGGCTGTTTTTCTTCCTTCTTCTCTCCCAGGTGGCACGAGGTTTCCCATGGGGCACTAGGACTCTGGGGAAAGGAACACTGTTCTGTCTGCTGCAGCAGGGACTCACCCAGGCCTTCTGATCTAACTGACTAAACTGACTAAACAGCATTCTCCAAAGGAACACGTCCAGGCTAGGAGGTGACATTATGAATTCCTTTAGATGAAGATGATAAACTCTAAGCAAAGTTTCTTCATCCAAGAAGATGACCCCTGGGGAGAGGATTCTGGGAATCCTACAGACAATGATGAAAAGAGATAAAATGCGAATGTGCTTCTTTATCAGTCCCACAACCTGATGTCGGGATGTTTGTGATTCAGTAACTTCCTGGAAGAACATGTTAGAAATCAGGTTGCTATAACAGTTTGGTCATGTATACTTATTGTGTATCTAATTTATATTTTAATATATTTACATCTAGTGGTCATCCTGCCATCTGGGGGAGGGGGTGGGGGGTAAGAGGTGAAAAATTGGAACAAGAGGTTTGGCAATTGTCAGTGCGGTAAAGTTACCCATGCATATATCCTGTAAATAAAAGGCTATTAAATTAAAAAAAAAAAAAGAAATCAGGTTGCCAGGTCCCATTTAGGTCACTCTGCCAGTTTACACTGAGTGCTTTAGGTGTTTCTTTTGTATGTGGGGAATAAAGATCCGATTCATCATCTACTGAGCACATTTTTTTTTACTACCCCCGTTGGAGACACCCTAGACCAGAGGCAACCTGGCCTTCAACAATATTTCCCTGATGGGCCTCAGGAGGGGACTTAAAGAGCCCATTGATAGAAAATGATAGCCAAACCCTTTTATTAGTATTCAGGCTCCTCCAGGACCAGACCCAGTCTGAACTCCATACGTGGGTTCAGAGCTGAGATGAACTTCTCAATGGAAGAGGAGCAGGGAGAGTGTCCCAGGCCCACTGGGCCCAGCACTGGTTTCTCAGTGTTCAACATGCATATTATAGTAGAGATTCCCTTCAAGTACAGGTTGGCCTGGCTGATCGTATACTGAGATCACCTTCACTGCATAATTCTGTGACTGTGTAATATATTTAATTAAAAATAATCCAAATTGAAGCTACTTTTGCAGAAATGTTCATTTACTTTAAAATTCATTGCTCTTAACATTTGTTTTTAACTTTGTTCTGGTGCTTTTTTAGCTGACTATATTTGTGGCCTGAAATCGAACTTTTCTGTAAACTTGGACAGATGGATTTGCAAATATTTCAGTCTAAGTCTGGAATATCAGTTTGACCTCGTGCGTCCAATGAGGGAAACCTCACACTTGGGTATTCACAGTCCAGCTGTACCATTCTCTCTTTCATGACAAATCACCCACTGATCCACCCCCTGAATGTTCCCGGCTACCCTTCTAGGACAAAGTGCTCATGAGAGTTGACAGCTAGATGTGTCTTTTTTTTTCCCTCACCAGACTATAAGAGTATAAATGAAAGTCAACAGAGGGGTTTTTTAATTCATTTGTTGATTTGAACACAAGGCGGTAATTATCCAACTTTGAAATAATCTGATCTGTCTCCTTTGTTTTCCATAACAAGAAAAACCTATTTTAAAAACTGGCAACTCACGGGTTCACCGAGCAATCCTGTGGCCTCCAGAGCCACACGCTGAAATGATTTTGACTACAGGTTTCTTGCCTAAGGAATATCAACAATATTTATGGCTTATTGATAGTTACTAAATGTCCAGGCCTGTTCTATTTTACAGGCTACCTTCCATGGCGTATCACACAACTGCTAAAATCGTCTTCTCCAAGCATAATTCTGACTGTATCACCCCACTTCTTAAAATCAAAACCCTTCAAGTATTAAGTATACTTGAAGGCATAGTTATAAATAGATTTTTCCTTAAAATGATAAGTAGCTATCTAAAACCATCAGCAAGCATTATCTGTAATAGAGATAAGCTAGAAGTCTTCCCAGTAAGATAAGGAGTAAAACAAGGATGCCCATTATCATCAGTATTATTCAATACTGTATTAGAAACACTAGTAATCTGTACCCCAAAGAGATCATAAAGGAGGAAAAGGGACCCGCATGTGCAAAAAGGTTGGTTGAAGCCTTCCTTGTAGTGGCTAGAAACTGGAAACTGAATGGATGCCCATCTGTTGGGGAATGGCTGAATAAGTTATGGGATATAAATGCTATGGAATATTATTGTTCTGTAAGAAATGACCAGCAGGATGATTTCAAAGAGCCCTGGAGAGACTCACAAGAAGTGATGTACACAACATAGCATTTTCAGTCTTTTTGTTGTTTTTTGCTTACATCTTGTTTTCTTTCTCATTTTATTTGATTTTTCTTGTGCAGCATGAGAAATGTGGAAATACGTACATTGCACACATTTAACATATATTGACTCACTTGCCATCTAAGGGAGAGAGTGGAAGGAAGAGAGGGGAAAATTTGGAACACAAGGGAGAAAAAAAAGATTGTATAAAAAATGAAAATTTTAAAAACTGAATAAAAGGAAAAAAGAAATGCTAGCAGTCAAAATATGAAAAGAAAAAAAATGGAAAGAATAAGAATGGGCAATGAGGTAATAAAACTATATTTTTTTGCAGATGAGATGATGATATACTTGTAAAATCCTACAGATTCAACTAAAAAGTTAGTTGAAACAACAATTTTTGTAGAGTACCAGGATATAAAATAAATGCATAAATCATCAGCATTTCTATACATCAACAACAAAACTCTGAAAGAAAAGATAGTATGAGATACCCCATTTAAAATAATTGTAGACAATATAATATATTTGGGAGTATACTTGCCAAGAAAAAACCTGGGAGTTATCTAATTTGGCATGGTTCAGTGTGATTGATTTGATCTTAGAGACATTTTGGGCCAGAACTTGAAACAAGGTACTAAGTACAACTGATGGAAACAATGCTTGTGTTCACACCTTTAGAGAGCTCAGAAGTATCTAAGTACTCAATGGAGTTCACACGTTTGGGAGATTTCAGGCTTAGTAGGAGATACCCGAATTCATACCTCCCTTAGGGCCAGAGAGCACTCTGGGAGATAATCCAGAATCCCTCTCTCTCCAGAAGACAGAGTTACCTTTGGGAGATCACATATATACAGGGAGCTCTTAGAGCTGGAGAGATTTTTTTTACTTGGGAACATTCCCAGGGGTCAGAGAGTCAGAGAGGAGCACTCTGGAAGAAAGCCTACAAGCCCTATCTTCGAAGCAAGAGAGATTCATTGTATCTTCTACCTTGGTGCTGGCTGGAGTCAGAAGGACAAACCTTTAGATTTGGAGACATTCGGGCGGAGCTCTTAGAACCAAGTGGAGAGATAGGCCTCTGGGCTAACCCGGCTAGATTGAAGGGCACAATAAAAGATCTGAACTTTTATCTCCTGGCTGTGTTTTGGAAAAAGAACACCACAGCAGAGCTGATATAATAAAGTGATAATCCTACCTATATTAATCTATTTATTGAATGCCATCCCAATTGAATTACCCAAACTAATTGTATTGAAGAAAATATGATAACAAAATCCATTTGCCAGAACAAAAGGTCAATAATGACAAAATAATTAATGAAAAATGTAAAAGGAGTAGATTTAGCAGGACCACATCTTAAATTATAAAGGCTATTTTTACTAAATCATAGTAAATATATAAATAGTCAATATAGCAAATGTACTATATGATATAAAGGCTATAATTACTAAATTATAAGGCAATAATTATCAAAATTATCTGGTAATGGCTAAAAAAAAGAAAGGTGCATCAGTGGAACAGAGTAGACATACATTACACGGTGGTAAATGATTATAGTAACTTTGTGTTTAACAAATATAAAGATTTTTCCAATTGATTGATGATGGACAGAATCAGCTACAGCCAGAGAACCAACACTGGGAAATGAGTGTAAACTGTTTGCATTTTTGTTTTTCTTCCCAGATTATTTTTACCTTCTGAATCCAATTCTCCCTGTGCAACAAGAGAACTGTTGGGTTTTGCACACATACATTGTATCTAGGATATACTGTGCCAGATTTAACACGTATAGGACTGCTTGCCATCTGGGGGAGGGGGTGGAGGGAGGGAAGGGAAAAGTCGGAACAGAAGTGAGTGCAAGGATAATGTTGTAAAAATTACCCAGGCATATGTACTGTCAAAAAAAAGTTATAATAATAATAATAAAAAACAAATATAAAGATTTAAGTTTTGGGGATAAGAATTCATTATTTGGTTAAAAAAAGGAGCTGGCAAAACTGGAAAGCAGTCCGGCAGAAATTGAATATAGACAATGTCTCGCATCATTTAACAAGATAAGATCAAAGTGGATCTATAAGCTAGATATAAAGGGAGAAAATAGAAAATTAGAAGAGCACGGAACACATTACCCATTAGACATATGGATAGGAGAACAACACGTGAATAAATAGGAGATAGAGAACATTGTGAGGTTTCAGGTGGATAATTTTGATTACATTAAATTAAAGAGGTTTTGGACAAATAAAACCAGTATAACCAAGATTAGAACGAAAGCAGAAAAATGAGAGAAAATTTAATAGTTTCTTGGATAAAAGTCTCATATCTCAAATATATAGAAAACTTGGCCAAATATATTAAAATATGAGATTCCCTAATTGATAAAAGCTCAAAAGATGCAAACAGGCAGTTTTTAGATGAAGAAATCGAAGCTGTATATAGTCCTATGAAAAAATGCTAAAGCATTACTGATTAGAGAAATGTCACGTTGACATAGCATCTCCCATTGAACAAGAGATTAAAATGATGAAGAGGAAAATGACAAATGTTGGAGGGGATGTGGAAAAATCAGGAGCCATTCACTAATGGTTAAAACTGGGAACTGATCCAACCATTTCGGAGAGCGATTGGAAATTATGCCCAGTTAGAAAACGGTATACACCCTTTGACTCAGCAAAGTCACTTTTAGGTTTGTTTCCCAAGGTGATCGGGGGAAAAGGAAAAGAACTCATATGTTCTAAAATACACCGAGCCTCTTTCTTTGTGGAGGCAAAGAACAAGAAATTGAAGGGATGCCCATCAAATAGGGATCACCTGAACAATGTATGGCATACAAATATAATCCAATGCCATTGTGCTATAAGAAATGATGAAGGGAATGGTTCCAGAAACACCTGGACTTAGAAGAACTGATGCACCAGTCCTGAAATCAGGAGACCTGAGTTTAAATCTGGCCTCACACACTTAATACTTCCTAGCTGCGTGACTCTGGGCAAGTCACAACCCCAATTGCCTCAGCAAAAAATAAAATAAAATAAAAAATACCAAAAAAATGATTGTATAATTACCGTCTTCTCATGCTAAACCCACTGCCAATTTTTATGGAGAATGCAATAATAATTCTGAGTATTTTTACTAGTCAATCAACAAAAATTTGCAAAATTAAACAGAACAAAACTCAGAGGGAATATAGGCTGGAAACAAATGACTGTACAGTTACAGCCTATTATGTACCAGCATACTTCTGTGTTAAGCACTTAAAAATATGATCTCATTTGATCCTCACAACCACTCTGGGAGTTGGGTTGTTGTCCCCATTTTACAGATGAGGAAACTGAGGGTGGGCTGCAGTCCAGTGACTTGTCTAGGATTACAGGGCTATTAAGTATCTGAGGCCAAATTTGCAGTCAGATGTTCCTGACTCCAGGTCCAACACTCTCGCCATAAATCCACAATGTGCAAGACGTCTACTCTAGGTTATGGGTGTCTGAATGAGTCTGTTTAGAACTATATAAAATTTGCAGTGAATTATGACTAGCTCTCTCTAGCCTCTCCTCACAATTCTCCAAGGGAGACTTTTGTTGCTATGACAAAGGGAAGCAGGAGACGGGGCCAAAGGCCTCCTTTCTCCTCAGATAAATTACACTGGGCTGTAATCATATTTCTCTACTCCAATCCAACTCCCGAATATTCTTTATCTGTGGGAGATAATTTCCAGGCTCGCGCTGAGCTCTTGATAGCTTCCTCTTAGTGAAGAAACAGTGCCCCAAGGTATAGATCCAAGGATTCCCAGAGGAAGACCTCAGTCCAAACACAGCCTCGGATACTCTCTATATGACCCTGCGCTAGCTGTCTCAGTTTCCTCAACTGTAGACTAATGATAATAATAGCACCTACTTCCCAGAGCTGTTGTAAGGATAAGATGAGATAGTATTTATAAAATACTTAGGATTTAATAAATGCTTGTTTCCTTCTTTCCCAACAAATGCCAATTCCAAAATGAACACCCGGACCGAAAAGCAAATGATCCATTTATCCAAGCCCATGGTAAACAGAAATCAGAAAAGGAATACAGAAAGGAACATACCTGACAGCTCCTCGAGTCCCCTTAAGTCTAGCGTAGAAAGCTGAGATCCGGTGCTGGCCCCTTCCATTTAGGCTTCTTCTCAGTCTTTCTCTCCCTTCAGGGACCTGAGCAGAATCAGAACCTATGTCTCTTTTATGGAGGCTGAAAGCCAGAAGTCCAAGCTCTCTCTTGTCCCAAGTTCTTGTGAACTGCATTGCTTAGAAAAGCCCAAAGCAGCGAATAATCAATCTCCATCAAGAAGAAGGTTTTGGGCAAAGGTCCTTTAAGCCAAGAAAGAAATAAGAACAGTCCTAAAAAAAAGTAGATGAGCTTGCTTAGACCTGAAATCCCTGCAAAGCATGGGGAGAGAACAGGGAGGATTCTTAACTTCTCAAGGGTCCACAGGAGATCATTATATTCTTCAACAACAATACTAGATGATGACCAGTTCTGATGGACCAGGCCATCCTCAGCAAGGAGATCAACCAAATCATTTCCAATGGAGCAGTAATGAACTGAACCAGCTACGCCCAGAGAAAGAACTCTGGGAGATGACTAAGAACCATTACATTGCATTCCCAATCCCCATATTTATGCCCACCTGCATTTTTGATTTCCTTCACAAGCTAATTGTACAATATTTCAGAGTCTGATTCTTTTTGTACAGCAAAATAACGTTTTGGTCATGTATACTTATTGTGTATCTAATTTATATTTTAATGTATTTAACATCTACTGGTCATCCTGCCATCTGGGGGAGGGGGTGGGGGGTAAGAGGTGAAAAATTGGAACAAGAGGTTTGGCCATTGTTAATGCTGTAAAGTTACCCATGCATATAACCTGTAAATAAAAGGCTATTAAATAAAAAAAAATAAAGTTTATGGCAAGCAAAACCAGAAAAAAAAAACTTCTTAAGGGTCCAGAGAGAGAGTAGTCTGAATCATCAACTTACGTGTTCCATTAAAAAACTTTTTGGGAGAGTGGACAAGAGAGGAGAGCCCCAAAAGGCAGGGCAGCCTGGTTGTCCCCTACACGGTTCCGCTACTCCAATGATTATAGGCAAGTAAGTGCTAATGTGAACCATGATGAGAAAACACAGGAGAAATCCCAGCATGTAGTTTCTTTCCTGCCTCCTTTCAGCACAAGATAAGAAATCCAAACCATATACAAGTCACCAGGGCAGGGATCCGGGAAGCTTCAGAATGTGGTTAGTTCTTCTTTTTATTAAATGAGTTATGGAGATTTTACTATTACGGCATCCATACAACATTCAGATATAATTAAGACTTAATTTAAGGAAGTAAATTTTGACCCCATTTAACTTTTTGATGTCTCCATCAGGGTTCTTTGTTCATTCCCACTCACTTTGTCAGAACTTATTCAATCATTCCCATCCATGTTAAATATTAAGGTTTCTTCCCGGGCTTTGTTATCATAAACAATAATTCTATTCTAAAAGTTTTGAATCTGCAGATCTTCCATCGCTTTGCTTCCTGATAAAACTTTCAAGGCATCTATATCTCTAGTGATTAAATTGTTGGGTCAATGGATATGATTAAGATAGGGGGTTGATGGTAAATTTCGATTGTCTACTGTCAGGTATCCATAAAGATTGTTCAAATTTACAACAACCAAGTCTCCCTCTTCCTTTTTCTCTGTCTCCTCCTTTTATAACTGTACCTGAAAGTTGTCATATTGTTGGAACCTTTTTTAATATTGCAGTTTAACATTTTAATATTTCAAGTGCTTCTTTATAGCATCCAAGTCTCCCTCTGCCTTTCCCTCTGTCACCTCCTTTCATTACTTTTAATTTTGTCCCTGAAAATTGTCATATGCAACTCTGAGATACCACTATACACCTGTCAGATTGGTTAAAATGACAGGGAAAGATAATGAGGAATGTTGGAGGGGATGTAGGAAAACTGGGACATTAATACATCGTTGGTGAAGTTGTGAACTAATCCAATCCTTCTGGAGAGCAATTGGGAATTTTGCTCAAAGGGCTATGAAAATGTGCATACTCCTTGATGCGTCAGTGTTTCTACTGGGATTATATCCTAAAGAGATCTTAAAGGAGGGAAGGGGACTCATATGTGCAAAAATGTTTGCGGCTGCACTCTTTGTAGTGGCCAGAAACTGGAAACTGAGTGGATGCCCATCAACTGGAGAATGGCTGAATAAATTGTGGTATATGAATGTTAGGGGATATTATTGTTCTGTAAGAAATGACCAGCAGAATGATTTCAGAGAGGCCTGGAGAGACTTACAGGAACTGATGCTGAGTGAAACAAGTAGGGTCAGAAGATCATTATACACTTCCACAACAATACTAGATGATGACCAATTCTGATGGACCCGGCCATCCTCAGCAACGAGATCAACCAAATCAGTTCCAATAGAGCAGAAATGAACTGAACCAGCTACACCTAGGGAAAGAACTCTCACAGATGACTATGAAGCATTACATTGAATTCCCAATCCCTCTATTTTTGTCCACCTGCATTTTTGATTTCCTTTGCAGGCTAATGGTACACTATTTCAAAGTCTGACTCTTTTTGTACAGCAAAATAATGGTTTGGACATGTATACTTATATTGTATTTAATTTATACTTTAATATATATTGGTCTACCTGCCATCTGGGGGAGAGAGAGGGGGGAAGGAGGGGAAAAATTGGAACAAAAAGTTTGGCAATTGTCAATGCTGAAAAATTACCCATGCATATAACTTATAAATAAAAAGCTATAGTAAAAAAATAAAAAAAGAAGGTCATATGGTTGGAACATTTTTTTAAAAAATTGGTTATTTGAAGTGCTTCTTTACAACAACCAAGTCTCTCCCTTCTTTTCCCTCTGTCACCTCTTTTCATTACTTGTTACTTTGTATCTGAAAGTTGTCATATGGTTGGAACACTTTTTTCAAATGCTTATTTTGAAGTGGTTCTTTACAACAACCAAGTCTCCCCCTTCCCTTTGCTGTCTCCCTTCATTTCATTATGAATTTCATAGCTGAAAGTTCTCATATGGTTGGAACATTTTTTTTCCAAGTGCTTATCTTCAAGTGTGTCCTTTTTTCAAAAGTCTCTCTCTCTCTCTCTCTATATATATATCTATATAGATATAGATATATCTATATATATATCTATATCTATATATAGATCTATAGATGTATATATCTATATATCTCCATTATGGTCTAGGATTACCGTGATATTTTTTTTCACAAGTTCCCTATATCAACTTGGATATCATATTTCAATCTCTGCTCTTGGTCGTCAATATGTGTTCCTGTTTCTTTCATCTTTGTCATATTGATCTTGCCATGTAATGTAGTCAAGTCCAGTTATTTTGCACTAATTTAATAGCTTCTACAGTCCCCTCACAGTCCATTTGCTTCTACTTTTTATGTTTAAGGAGTGGGCATTCGATGTCTGTTGAATTAAATTCTAGGCTGTTTTTCCCCTTTTTGTTTATCATCGGGCTCAATTCATTGAGGCAAAGAGTGAGAACCCGGGAGCTAACTTTGTTTCCAGCCAAATTGCCGATCATGACCAGGTTTCTCAAGTAGGTCTGTGAAATACGGGATTCTTTACCCAGGCATTTTTTAAAGCTACATGGAACACTAATATTTTGGAAAGCTACACGGAACACTAATATTTGGCGTCCAGTTGTTCGGAGGCTCGTCTTTCTATTGTCTTGTCATGTCGGAGGCTTGCCAAGATAGCCGTTGAGGAGAGTTTGCTTTTGCTTCTTCACATAGAGTTGGGATTTTATGTATCCCTGTCCAGAAATCTCTTGGCTTTACGATTGGCACAGCTTTGTGCCGAGGGAAACTCTGAAAGGTTCCCTTTCCCAGGGCTTTGGCAGGCAGGCAGGCAGTCTGCAAGCCCGTGAGGGCCAAAGACCCGGTGGGAAAGGCCGGGGGAATGAAATACCAGGCAGAAAAGCCCACGGGAATGGGTATGGGCTTCGCTGGGATACCCTAGAGTTCTCTAGGCGACTTGTGTCAGTTAGGCCTTGAGTCGGAAGGATGAGTGTGATTGGCCACAGCTCGCAGTGCTCGTGCAAAAAAGAGGGGCGGGGCCAGAGGCAGCCCTTATAAATACGGTGAGGTCGCCACACACTTTTTCTTCGTCAGGTTTGGCGTGTGGTTTGTGAGCCACACGAAGCTCCGGATTCCAAGTTGGAGGAAGACATTCGAAGACGATGGCAGCTGCCTCAGCGGGCACTCAAAAAAAGGCGCCACCGGCCTCGGCCCAGGCCCAAACCCCAGAAAAAGAACAGGAGATGGCTGCGGAGATGGTGGCGCAGATGGTGGCGCAGGCACCAAAAGCAAAGGCAGCAGGAAGAGAAAGGTTCTCGGCCATCACCTCCCCTCCCTTTAGGGGAAAAGCACAAGAGGCCCAGGCCCCCACCGCCAATGCAGAGAAGGCCACGATGCCCGAGAAGCCGAAGACCACGGAGAGGGGTCGCCTTCCATCATTCCTTCAAGTTCCATGGAAAATCGCAAACTTCTCGATTCAGGGACCGTGGGCAGCGACTGCTGGGCCGGAGGAGATGAAGGCCAGCGAGGAGGCAGCGGCGGCGGGGGAGGAAGCGGTGGAAGCGCCGGTAGCACAAGGACCGGTGAGAATACTGTTATCACCAGCCTCCCTAGCCGCACACACGCTGGCCTCCATCAGGATGATCCGCTACAGCACTGTCACCAAGTCTCTGGGTAAGTGGCCCTGGCCTGAAGCTTGCGGCCTATCCCCATCTAGAATCTTCCACAAAGAGCCTATGGGAAGCTTTTCCAGAACCCGAAGAGATCCTGGGTGGGGAGGGTCAGCCGGCCACTCCGAATGTTGGGACCTCCGGCCCACTGACCAGTACGTACCGACCACGTTCCTCCCTGTCCCTCCTCCCCACCTCAGGAAAGACTGGGCCCAGGCTCTGGCACTTTCTGGGGCTCTTCTCGGCCCCTTCCTCCCATCCTACCCACCCCAGTCTTCCACATACACCCCTTGGGGAGAAAAAGAAAGGGCCCAATCAAAGGAAAGGTGTTTGGGAAACAGCGCCCCCCCTCCCCCCCCAACCCCGCCAAAAAGAAACGACCTATGAGCCTTACCGAGGAATTACCGCCCAAGTGCTCGGTCTGACTGACTCCTCCCCGCCCCCAACGCCTCAAGATTCCTGTCAGGGTTCATTTGGGAAATTTCAAAATGCTATTTTGGAAGCTATATATGGTTTTGAGTCTTGTAAATTGAATAGTATTATGTTTTCCCAGTTATGTGGAAGACCATTTTAAACATTCCTTTTTAGAAGATTTTGATTTGAATACTTCTCCTTCAGTCCCGCCTCCCTCCCATCCCTCCTCTCCAAGATAGCCAGCAATCCGATCTAGATTATATATGTCTAATTATGTTAAAGCTATTTCTATACTAATATGTTGAGAAAGAGGAATCAGAACAAAAGGAAATGTTTGTGTACTTCAAATAATGTTGTTACATCGAAAATAGCATCCATAACCTTTGAAGGTTGCACTTTTATTTTATTTTATTTTTTTTTATTTAATAGCTTTTTATTTACAGGTTATATGTATGAGTAACTTTACAGCATTGACAATTGCCAAACCTCTTGTTCCAATTTTTCATCTCTTAACCCCCACCCCCTCTCCCAGATGGCAGGATGACCAGTAGATGTTAAGTACATTAAAATATAAGTTAGATATGAATGTTGCACTTTTAAAAAGGGCCAAGACAAAGGGCCCTTGGCTCTGGAAATCGTTGAAATGGCAAGTTTTTTTGTTTTTCCTCCAGAGGTCATTTGAGCTGTTAGTGGTATGTAACAGAGAGTTTTGATTGTTTTTTTTTTTTCAGCCACTGTGGAGTTCTTTTTTTTTTTTTTTTTCTAATTTTAAATTTGACTTTATTGAAATTTGTGTTGTGTTGTGTGTAACTTTGCTTTTCCTTTGTAGCACTCCTGACATCCTAAGTACGGATGTCAGTTCAAATACGAGGCTCCCTATGTGAGTCCATTATGTGATTATGGGCGGGTTCTTTTTCTTTGAGCCTGGCTCTTCTCCTCGTAATAGCACCGAGGTGGGTTGTGGGTAAGGGGGGGTTATGGCTTTTCTAACTAAAATATGTTATCCTATAATTCCAGAATTTTTTTTTCTTTAAGAAACCAAGGTTTACAAATCCAGAAATTATAGAGATAGATACATACATACATAGATGGATAAATAGAAATAGATACATAGATGAATACGTATAGATAGATAAATGAATAAATATAGATACATGGAGAATCTCAATATCTGGATAAATAAATAATTACATATATACATATAGATAGATTGATAAAGATAGATGGATGGAGATAGATAAATAGGTGGATTAATAAATAGATATAGACAGATGAATAAATGGAGAGAGATATAGATGGGTGGATAAATATAGATAGATGAATATATACATATGGATAGTGGGATAAATAGATAGAGATACATAGATAGATGGAAAGATGAATGGATGGATGGATAAATAAATGAATTCAGATCCAATCAAAGCCAGTTACAGGCTTTTCTAACTAAAGTATGTTATCTTATAATTCCAGCATTTTTTTTTAAGAACTCAAGGTCCATAAATCCAGAAACCATAAAGTTAGGTACATACATTCATACATACATAGATGGATAAAGAGATATACAGACATAGATATAGAGATATACAGAGGTATATGGGTAGATAGAAATAGATAAATGCATAGATAGATAGGTAGAGATAGATGAATAGAGATAGAAAAACTGAGAACTATAGAAAGATGGATAGATAAATACAGACATGTAGATAGATGGATACATATAGAACGATAGATGGATAAAGATAGAAAAATAGATGGATAGATATACACAGATGAATAAATGGACAAAGAGATAAATAGCTGGATGGCTAAACAGATATAGACAGATAAATATAAATAGATATAAATACATACCTAGATGGATAAATGAATAAATAAATAAATAAGTTCAGATCTAAGCAAAGCCAACTACAGGCTTTTCTAACTAATGTATGTTATCTTATAATTCCAGCATTTTTTTTTCTTTAAGAACCCAAGGCCCACAAATCTAGAAACTATAAAGAAATAGATACATGCATACATAGATGGATAACTAGATATAGAGAGATAGATATACATAGATAGCTGGATAAATAAAAATAGATACATAGATGAATAGGTAGAGATAGATAAAAGAATAATTATAGATATAGGGAGAAATGTATAGATCTAAATAGATGGATAAATATAGATAGATGGAAATATGCATGGATGGATGGATGAATAAATGAATCTAGATCCAAGCAAAGCCAGTTACAGGCTTTTCTAACTAAAGTATGTTATCTTATAATTCCAACATTTTTTTTTAAGAACTCAAGGTCCATAAATCCAGAAACTATAAAGTTAGGTACATACATTCATACATACATAGATGGATAAAGAGATATAGAGACATAGATATAGAGATATACAGAGGTATATGGGTAAATAGATAAATGCATAGATATATAGGTAGAGATAGATGAATAGAGATAGATAAATGGAGAAATATAGAAAGATGGATAGATAAATACAGACATGTAGATAGATGGATAGATATAGAACGATCAATGGATAAAGATAGAAAAATAGATGGATAAATAGACAGATGAATAAATGGACAAAGAGAGATAAATAGGTACATGGCTAAATAGCTATAGATAGATAAATATAAATAAATATAGATACATAGATGGAAAGGCAGATGGATGGATAAACAAATAAATACATACAAATAGATGCTCCATAGAGATAGATGGATAGAAGGAGATAGATAAATAGATGGATAAATAAATAGATATAGACAGATGAATAAATGGAGAGAGATATAGATGGGTGGTTAAAAATAGATAGATGAATATATACATATGGATACTGGGATAAATAGATAGAGATACATAGATAGATGGAAAGATGAATGGATGGATGGATAAATAAATGAATCTAGATCCAAGCAAAGCCCGTTACAGGCTTTTCTAACTAAAGTATGTTATCTTATAATTCCAGCATTTTTTTTTCTTAAGAACCCAAGGCCCACAAATCTAGAAACTATAAAGAAATAGATACATGCATACATAGATGGATAACTAGATATAGAGAGATAGATATACATAGATAGCTGGATAAATAAAAATAGATACATAGATGAATAGGTAGACATAGATAAAAGAATAATTATAGATGTATGGAGAAGTATATTGAGCTACATTGATGGATAAACAAATAAATACATACAAATAGATGCTCCATAGAGATAGATGGATAGAAGGAGATAGATAAATAGATGGATAATAAATAGATATAGACAGATAAATAAATGGAGAGAGAGATAGATGGGTGGATAAATATAGATAGATGAATATATACATATGGATACTGGGATAAATAGATAGAGAACAAGTAGGGAAAGATGAATGGATGGGGAAAAAAATGAATCAACCCAAAGCCTTTAAGGCTTTTCTAATAAAGTATGTTATTTATTCCCAACATTTTTTTTTAAAAACCCAAGGCCACAAACAGAAACTATAAAAAATAGTACATGCATACATATATAGATAAAAAATATAGAGAGATAGATAGAGAGATATACATAGGTATATGGGTAGATAGATAAATGCTTAGATGGACAGGTAGAAATAGATGAATAGAGATAGATAAATCGAGAAATATAGAAAGATGGATAGATAAATACAGACATGTAGATAGATGGATAGATATAGAACGATCAATGAAAAGATAGAAAAAAAGATGGATAAATAGAAGATGAATAAATGGACAAAGAGAAAATAGGTAATGGCAAAAGATAAGATAAAAAAAAAATAGAACAAGATGGAAAGGAGATGGATAAACAAATAAATACATACAAATAGATGCTCCATAGAGATAGATGAAGAAGGAATAGAAAATAGATGGAAAAAAAGATATAAAGATGAATAAATGAGAGAATTAAGAGGTGGTTAAAATAGAAGATGAATATAAATGGATACTGGAAAAAGATAGAGATAAAATAATGGAAAGATGAATGGATGGATGGATTAAAAGAACTAGATCAAGCAAAACCAGTTAAGGTTTTTTCTAACTAAAGTATTTATCTTATAATTCCAAATTTTTTTCTTTTAAGAACCCAAGGCCCCACAAATTAGAAACTATAAAGAAAAGATCAAAACAGATGGATAACTAGAATAAGAGATAGATAACATTAGTGGATAAATAAAAAATAATACAAGATGAATAGGTGAAAGATAAAAGAATAATTATAGATGTATGGGAAATATTTGGCACATTGATGGATAAACAAACAAAAACATACAAATAGATTCCCAAGAAAGATGGATAAAGGAGATAGATAAATAGATGGATAATAAATAGAAAGCAAAAATTGGAGAGAAGAGGGGTGGATAAAATAGAAGATGAATATAACATATGGATACTGGAAAGATAGAGATACAAGAAGATGGAAAGAAATGGATGGATAAAATAAATGAACTAGATCCAAGCAAAGCCTTTACAGGTTTTAACAAAGTATGTTTCTTAACCAGCATTTTTTTTTTCTTTAAGAACCCAAGGCCCACAAATCTAGAAACTATAAAGAAATAGATACGCATATAGATGGATAAAGAAATATAGAGAATGATAGAGAGATATTAGGATATGGGTAGATAGATAAATGCTTAGATGGACAGGTAGAAATAGATGAATAGAGATAGATAAATCGAGAAATATAGAAAGATGGATAGATAAATACAGACATGTAGATAGATGGATAGATATACAACGTTAGATGGATAAAGATAGAAAAATAGATGGATAGATAGATATAGACAGATGAATAAATGGACAAAGAGATAAATAGCTGGATGGCTAAATAGATATAGACAGATAAATATAAATAGATATAAATACATACCTAGATGGATAAATGAATAAATAAATAAATAAGTTCAGATCTAAGCAAAGCCAACTACAGGCTTTTCTAACTAATGTATGTTATCTTATACTTCCAGCATTTTTTTTTCTTTAAGAACCCAAGGCCCACAAATCTAGAAACTATAAAGAAATAGATACATGCATACATATATAGATAAAGAAATATAGAGAGATAGATAGAGAGATATACATAGGTATATGGGTAGATAGATAAATGCTTAGATGGACAGGTAGAAATAGATGAATAGAGATAGATAAATCGAGAAATATAGAAAGATGGATAGATAAATACAGACATGTAGATAGATGGATAGATATACAACGTTAGATGGATAAAGATAGAAAAATAGATGGATAGATAGATATAGACATGAATAAATGGACAAAGAGATAAATAGCTGGATGGCTAAATAGATATAGACAGATAAATATAAATATATAAATACATACCTAGATGGATAAATGAATAAATAAATAAATAAGTTCAGATCTAAGCAAAGCCAACTACAGGCTTTTCTAACTAATGTATGTTATCTTATACTTCCAGCATTTTTTTTTCTTTAAGAACCCAAGGCCCACAAATCTAGAAACTATAAAGAAATAGATACATGCATACATAGATGGATAAATAGATATAGAGATATACATAGGTATATGGGTAGATAGAAATAGATAAGTACATCGATGGATAGGTAGAGATAGATAAAAGAATAATTATAGATATATGGAGAAATGTATAGATCTAAACAGATGGATAAATAGATATAGAGATATACATAGGTATATGGGTAAAATAGAAATAAATACATAGATGGATAGGTAGAGATAGATGAATAGAGACAGAAAAATGGAGAACTATAGAAAGATGGATAGATAAATGCAGACATGTAGATAGATGGATAGACATAGAAGGATAGATGGATAAAGATAGAAAAATAGATGGATAGAGAGATATAGACAGATGAATAAATGGACAAAGACAGATAAATAGGTGGATGGCTCAATAAATATAGACAGATAAATATAAATAGGTATAAATACATACATAGATGGATTAATGAATAAATAAATCAATAAATAAATTCAGATTAAGCAAAGCCAACTACAGGCTTTTCTAACTAAAATATGTTATAATTCCAGCATTTTTTTTCTTTAAGAAGCTAAGGCCCAGAAATCCAGAAACTATAAAGTTAGGTGCATGCATTCATACATACATAGATGGATAAAGATATATAGGGACATAGATATAGAGATATACAGAGGTATATGGGTAGATAGATAAATGCATAGATGGATAGGTAGAAATAGATGAATAGAGATAGATAAATGGAGAAATATATAATGATGGATAGATAAATACAGACATATAGATAAGATGGATTGATATAGATTGATAGATGGATAAAGATAGAAAAATAGATGGATAAATATAGACAGATGAATAAATGGACAAAGAGAGATAAAGAGGTGGATGGCTAAATAGATATAGATACACATATGGATGGATGCATGGATAAATAAATAAATTCAGATCCAAGCAAAGCCAGTTACAGGTTTCTCTAACTAAAATATGTTATCCTAAGACTCCAGTTTTTTTTTTTCCTTTAAAATCCTGAGGCACAAAAATCCAGAACCAACAAAGAAAAAAATGAATAAGTAAATAAATAAATTTAGATCCAATCAGAGCCTCTGCATATAGAATGAAAAGATTAATGATCAAAGTACTGCATTTTAATAAACATGAGAAACAGAGGCTGCAACTGCAAAGTGAGCTGGGGCTTGCTGAAAGTGCTCTGACTTCATTCAAGTTCCTCCATCTCAGAACTCTAAATGTCTAACTTATCTTATGGGAAGGTGATCCTTGAGACTGAAGAACAGACAAGTTTGCTGTGTGAAGATTTGCATTGCTGAGCTTCACTAAGTACAGAGAGCCCTCCTTTGGGCTTAAGTTCAAAAGGCAGGAAAAAGAGGTTCTGAGCAGAGAATTTAGGGACTTCAAATTTTCAGAAGTGGAAGCTGGGAAGTACAGTTTAGTGGATCTTGGAGATTCTCTCCTTTGAAGTTGATTGTATTAAGACACTCTGGGAAAATGTTAGTGGAATCTTCTGCCTAAAAGTCAGGTACAGAGTGAGCGTTAGAAACAGGGTTAAACAAGGTTTTGCAGGGGTAGATGTTGAAAACTGGGTGTATGTTTTGAAAATAACAAGCTTTAAAAAGAAAAAAAAGAAACAGGGTCAAACACAAGATTCTGCAAAGGTGAATGTCAAAAACTATTTTTGCATATATTTGGAAAAATCAAATACTATTTTTTTCAAAAGAAAAGGATTAAAACCCAGGGTTTTTTCTTGTTTTGTTTTATTTTAAAGGAAATTAGAAAGTTAAAGAAAAGGAAATGAAAGCAGATGGACAGGGTTAGAAAAAATATTAGATGTTGAAGCCTTTCTCCGAACTCCTAGAAAATATCTGTCTTTTCAGTTTTTTTAAAATAGAATTGGGCTTGAAGTTACCTTAAAAGGATTATTTGGGAGGGACAAAGGAAAGAACTCCAGGCAGGAAGAATAACATGTATAAAGTGTGTGTGTTTATGTGTGTGTGTGTGTGTGTATGTATAAAGTGCATGTATGTATATATGCATGTGTGTGTATTTTACATGAGAGCACGTGTATATACTGAGGGATGAGGGAGGGAGAAAAACTTGGAACTCAAAAGCTTGTAAAAATGAATGCTACAAATTTTCTTGGTGTGCACTGAGAAAAACTAAAATAAAGAATAAAAAATAACATGGACGAAGTCTCAGAGAATAGAATTATGCCTGGTACCAACCTGACCGACTGAAACTCACTTGGGATACTACAAAGAGTGTGGAGGGTCAGTGTAGACGAGCCTAAGTGGAGAACCCCAGATTTGGAAGGCAGAATTCCAAGGGAAACCTTCCCATGGCTCTTTTCCTGTCTTCCTGCATGGATGACTCTGGACAAGTAAGCTAACCTCTCTGCCTGAAGTTCTGCAGTAGTAAAATGGGGACATGTGGATAGATGATGTGGAAGGTCTCTGCTAGCTCAAAATACTGGGGCCCTAAGATCCCCCCAAATGAAGATATGGACACTCAGATAATGGAGAACCTTGAATGCCAGGGAGAAAACTTTGATGTAAATATCACAGAGCCATTTGAGGTTCTGGAGCAGCAGAATAGCATGACAAAAAGTCTAGTTTGGGAAGATTAAAGGAGCGGGAGGAGGCCCAGGATTAAGGTGACAACCACCGGATAGGGGAACTGGGTGGGGTGGGGGGGGGGGAACAATCTGTTCCAGAGACATTTAGAAGGCCGATTTCCCTGTTAGCAAGATTTGGGGGGAGGTGAAATATAGAGCTAAAGGTGAATTAATTAGGTGACCCAGAAGAATTTTTAATTCAGTTCTCAGTATTGATTCAGATCCTCTAGGTTGACCACTTACTTCATCGCATTGTTTCTTTTCCTTATTTTTATTTTATTGATGCTTTTGGTTTTCTGTAGCAGCCATTTCCCCATCTCGCCGGCCTCCTTCCTCATAAAGAAAAGAGCCCTTCTGAAGTCCTAAACCCAGCCACACTGGACTCCAGTGCCAATGAGAAATCATTCCTCGGTTTGCCCGCTTTGTAATTTGACTGCTAAATCCCGATGGTCCGAGGTCATTCTGCGATCTCTTAGACGCTCAGGAACGTCTCGATCTTGCCTCTGTTTTAGGCCAGACCTTAGCCCTCGGTGGCTGGGACACAGGCACTTTACACATGCTTGGCAACTACGTGACTGAGCCCATGGCCCAGCCCTGTGTTTCCTGTTATCCGAGGTGGGGAGTGAGAGTTTCTCTTCTCCTTCTGCCAGTTCTTCAATCTGAACACTCATCGGTTTATAATAAATGTTACTCTAGCCAAAAAAGGACCCAATGGGGATTTCGGAGGATTCTAGAGCAGGGAAACCCCAGGGATTCCAAAGAAGGTGGTCACTTTCCACCCTTCCCCTTTGAATCCAAAGCACTTCCAAGGTGAAAAATGTCCTCACCCACTTAACTCCAGGCACAATTGACACTTTAACTCAAGTGCCGGTGTCTGGGCTCTAGAATAGCTGAGCCTGAGACCAGATGTGCCTTGCTGGGACAGCGGTTAGGTATCAAGGAACAAAGCCAGGAGATTAGCAGTGTTTGGGGACAGGTGAAATGCTCGATACCCTGCTTTTCTTTGTTGTTGGGGGTGGGGCTCGTATGGGTAGATCATGGAGGAAATGGCAGATTTGTTTAAAAATCTGGTCCTATCTGAGGCAGCTGGTTGGCGCAATGGATAGAGCACCAGCCCTGAAGCCAGGAAGACCTGAGTTCAAATTTGAGTTCAGACACTTAACACTTCCTGGATGTGTGACCCCGGGCAAGTCACTTAACCCCAATTGCCTTTGCCAAAAAAAAAAAAAAAAAAAAAAAAAAAAGAAAGAAAAAGAAATCTGGTCATATCCCACAAACTCATTACTTTGTACTGACCTGACAATCCTGGTTGTTTGGTCTAAGGAGGAGGCTCTCAGCAGACAGTATTATTAATATGAGCTAAAGGAACAACAATTTCTTTATCTTATAAAAAGAAAGTCAATCAAAATTTAATTACTGTCTTGTAGTTTATGTGACACTTTAGAGCAATAGACATTTATATATTGCATAATATTTTGGCGGTGCTGTTTTTCAGACATGTCTGATTTTGTGACTCCATTTGGGGTTTGCTTGGTAAAAACAGTGGGGGTGATTTGTCAATTCTTTCTCCCACTCATTTTATAGATGAGGAAACTGAGGCACACAGGGTTAAGTGACTTGCTCAGGGTCACACAACTAGGAAATGTCTGAGGCAGAATTTGAACTCAAGAAGATAAGTCTTCCTGACTCTAGGCCTGAACTGTGCCATCTAGCTGCCCAATTTACAATACAATGACTGTAAAACTATAGAATTTATTACTATAAATTATAAGTATGAATAGGATAAAGATCTGATTTCTTCAGTGTAGAAATCTCTCCTCTAAAACAGCGTGCAATCCATGTGTAATCTAGTAGCTGGGTCTTATGGAGTACCTGAAATACATAAAAGAGAAATCACTTGCTCAGGATCACATCTAAAAAATTTCAGAGACAAAATATCAATGCCGAGTTTACTTTGGAGTCTCGGGATCCAGATTCATGTCCCATCTCTGTGTGATCTTTCCAGTTCTAAATCTATGATCTTCAATTCTGACGAATGTGGCTCTCATCAGTGGTGAGGTGATTCAGGCCAGTTCCAAGGGTCTTGTGATGGAGAGAGCCATCTATACCCAGAGAGAGGCCCGTGGGACCCGAGTGTGGATCACAACATAACATTTTCACTTTTTGTATTGTTGTTTTTTATCTTTCTCATTTTTTTTCCTTTTTGAACTCATTTTTCTTGTGCAGCATAATAAATGTGGAAGTATGTTTAGAATCGTACGTGTTTAACATATTGGCTTGCTTGCTGTCTAGGGGAGGGGGGAAGGGAGGGAGAAAAAGTTGGAACACAAGATTTTACAAGGGTCAGTGTTGACAATTATCTTTGCATGAATTTTGAAAATGAAAAGCTAGTACTAAATTTTTTTTTTTAAATCTGTGATCTCAGTAAGTCAGTCAACAAACATCCATTAAATGTCTGCTATGTGTTGTGCTAAGCTCTGGATCTTCCTGATTCCAGGCTCAGTATTCTATTCTCGATGGCACACTGCCTCCTATGAAAATCAAACTCCTATCTCTGGAAGGTTTTTTGGTATAGAAGGAAAAGAGAATGGGCTGCTCATGTGGCAGGAGCGAAGAACCTTAATGGTAACCTGTGAAATACAAATAAAAAGCCCACTCAAAAAATCTTAGGGGAGGCCTGCAGCTCATTGGTGGCTCCTTTGGGGAGAATGTATGATATAGAGGCAAAAATGGCACGGGGTCAGGAAGCAGGGATGGATTGAAATCGGCCTTGAGACTGATGGAAGATTGGTTATGTTAAGGAGATTGCTGATACGTAGTGCTACTGAGGCAGCATCATTTTTTTTTTTTTTTTGTGATTTTTTTTTTTTTTTTTTATTTAATAGCCTTTTATTTACAGGACATATGCATGGGTTAACTTTACAGCATTAACAATTGCCAAACCTCTTGTTCCAATTTTTCACCTCTTACCCCCCACCCCCTCCCCCAGATGGCAGGATGACCAGTAGATGTTAAATATATTAAAATATAAATTAGCTACACAATAAGTATACATGACCAAAACGTTATTTTGCTGTACAAAAAGAATCAGACTCTGAAATATTGTACAATTAGCTTGTGAAGGAAATCCAAAATGCAGGTGGGCATAAGTAGAGGGAGTGGGAATTCAATGTAATGGTTTTTAGTCATCTCCCAGAGTTCTTTCTCTGGGCGTAGCTGGTTCAGTTCATTCCTGCTCCATTGGAAATGATTTGGTTGATCTCGTTGCTGAGGATGGCCTGGTCCATCAGAACTGGTCATCATCTAGTATTGTTGCTGAAGTCTATAATGATCTCCTGGGCCTGAGGCAGCATCATTGACGAATGCTTTTCACACAGAAAGGTGGGAAGGAAAGAGAATTCATTTGAGAGAATATATGTGTAGTTCTCCTATGCCTAGTTCTACATTTATCATACTGCGCAAGGAAAATCAGATCAAAAAGGGAAAAAAATGAGAAAAGAAAAAAAGCAAGCAAATGATGAATCAAAGGCCTCAAAGAGAGATATAGGAAACATTTTAACTGGATGGGAAAATTCGGTTTTCTCGCCGGTGGCTTTCCATTTTGATCGTGTTTGTTGTACAATTGAATTCTGGGCCAGCTGAATGGTTAGTGATGAGCACAGAAGCAGCACTACTCAAGCAAATGACAGGAAAACTGGCTGATTTTTTTTTTTTTGTGCTAGGGATTTTACATTAAAATATGAACTCAGTTTCCATGCGAGAGAGGGCATAAACCTCCCACATCCAACCACAGGCCTTCATGTAGTCATGTATAAGTGTATACATGTTTGTGTATGTTCATTGTGAAGTGCTAATGGTTCCTTTGTGTTCTCCAGAATAAGGAAGAGGGCTGGCATAGGCAGTTACAAACGGATAAATAACAAAATGATTTCCTTAGACATATAATGAAATAAGGGGACAGAACTACAGAGAGCAGAGCCTTTGGAAGCTAGACATATGGGACCATATTTCACAAGTTCTCTTGGCTCTGCCTTTCTGGAGCAACCTTTTTTTCAGATCTAGTAACATTAGCCATGAGGCACGTAGGTTTTTCACCTGATAATCCTCCCTCTTCCTAAATAACCAGTCCCTCTTCTTTTTTCCCCTCAAATACATTGATTTATTTCCTATGTCCCTTCCAACCCCCCCTGTCCAAAATGTTTTTAAAGCACATAAGAACACTTTGGGCAAACCAGCCAAGGTGCTGCAACTATTTGATGTCGTCCACATTGAGATGGCGGCTAGCTGAAGCAACCGCTCGCTTAGTAGAGCCCTCCCTTCAGGCCTGCTGCCGCTCTCTTCCAGACTGTAAATTTAGGTGTAGTGACTGCTTAGGTGGGGAGCCCCATTTCAGGCCTGAGAGGCTCTGCTGTTGCTCTCTTCCCAATTTCCAACAGCATTTGGGTTTCCTTGCATCCCAAGCTGAGAAGTCAACTTGTTGCCATCATTTAGACTGCTGGTTTTCCTGCCTTCTATCTGAGTTCTTCTCCCTCTGTGCCCAGCACTAACCTCTCAGCTGTCCCAGAATCCAGCTGCACAAAAAACATACTAAAAATGGGAAGCTACTAGAGAGAAAACAGAACTTTTCCTAGCCAGTTAAAGCTGTTTCGATGGCCAGGGTTCTGTCCGGAAAACCCAATTCGAAAGATATTTCCATGATTGAGGAAGGAGTCATCTGAGAACTGAGCCAGAAAGCAAAGGAGCCGGCCACTGTCCATCCTCCCGCTCGCTTATTTTACTTTCGATCCTATGACTGAGGCCAACGGTGCTTGTGGAGAAGAGGCTCGTGGTTCTAGAGCTAGGAGGAATTTCGAATGCTGCCCAGGGAAACTGATAGCCACGAACATTAAGGGACTGGCCCAGAGTCACACAAGAAGTGTCAACAGTAGGCCTGGAATCCCAGCCCCCGTGTCACACAGTCACCTTCCTTCCCATCAGAGGCAGTGGCGGGCCTCCCCTGCAGGCATCCAATGGTTTGCACTGTCTGTATTGTTGTTGTTGGGGCTCCTGCCCTTTCTGACCCAGGGTATCGAGCCGAAAGCCAAAAGAAGGCTCAAGCCCAGCTGGTTGTTTGTTGCTCGCCTCATGGGGAGTAGGAGACGGGCCAGCTGGCACCGGTGCCCTCCCTGCCCTAGACCAACTGTGGGGAATTGCCAAAATGTCCGACTCATAGGAAAGGCATTTGCATCTGTTCGATGCGGAGCAGGACAGTTGGTCTTTGTCCGAAAGTGGGTCCGCACGAGCTGGAGGCAGTCTCCCTTTTCTGATGGGCACCCATCCTTTTTGCTGCTCTGCCACCGTTTCTCCTTTCTGCCAGCTTTTGGCCTAGGGGTAACGGAGGGGGCCAAAAATGTACCGATCACTCACCTGGCTTAGCACTCTCCTTGCAACCATGTGGTGAGGTGATATCAGCCTCTCTTACAGGTGGGTAAACTGAGGTAAGATGATCTGATCGGATGATGTGCCAGCCTGAGGCATCCATCCAGGGCACGGCCAGGCCCGCACTGCTACTAACTCTGGTCAGACGAAAAAGGAAAAGAATTAAGGAGGCGTAATTGGGTTCGCTGGGTGGTGGGTTAATATAGACTTTAGCTAGAGCTAGAATTCATTTAGTATAACTCGTTCATTTTACAGGGGAGGAAACGCAGGCCCAGAAAGGTGCAACTAAGGATGGTATGAGAGACTGGGCACCCCCGCGCCTTCTTGGATTCTGCATGTGAAAATAGGACCCTCCCCGGCCTTAGGGACATGGCAAGCCCTTCCCAGTCCCTAGCATGGGGGGGGGCAGAGACTTTTTTTTTAAAGCTTTTTATTTCCAAAACATAAGCACATGGATCATTTTTCAACATTGCATGGCCTTGAGTTTCAGATTTTCCCCTCCTTCCCCCCACCCCCTCCCCTAGATGGCAAGCAGTCCAATATATGTTAGACATGTTAACATATGTTTAATCCAATATTTGTCAACATATTTATACGATTCTCTTGCTGCACAAGAAAAATCAGATCAAAAAGGAAAGAAACTGAGAAAGAAAAGAAAAAGCAAGCGAATAACAGCAAAAAGTGAGAATGTTATGTTGTGATCCACGTTCAGTTCCCACAATCCTCAGAGAGACTTTTCTAGAAGGCAGGGGAGAGCTTTTTTCATGGCGTCCAAAAGGAGATCTCCCGAGGGACACCCCCCTCCCCAATAGAGTGGAGATTCAAGAGTTGAAATGGGCTGGGGAGGGTGGAATCCATTAGCTGGGCAAAAGGGCAAGGGCCGGGAAGTGTGGGTAACAATATCCAACCTCGGGTAATGGAAAGAACAGGACTCTCTAAGAGGCTACAAACCATGGTTCTGGTTGCCAAGGGTCCGATAGAGCAGGGGCTTCACAAGAGATGCTCAGGATGTGCTCAGTGAAGGCAGATTCACCAATGTTTGGCAACATTGTGAGATCGTAGGGACCTCTGAGGTTCCGGTCTAAACGCTTCGTCTTATAGACCAGGCCTCTGAGGCAAGTCCTCTTACTCCTCATCCAGTATCTCGAATCTTTCAGATACCCAGGGGTCCAAGCAAAATTGTTCCACCGCACGCGATGGCCTTGCCTTCCATGCTTCTTCCCAGAAACCTTGGCAGCCTCTGCCTCTCCTCAGGGGCCCGGCTCGTGGTCTTTTGTTCTCTTAACTGGATGGCCCAGTGCGGTGTTACCTGGTGAAATCCAGGTTAAGAGTCTTTATCGCCACTTGGGGCATTGGTCTCAAAAAGGGCCTCTTGAAGAGAAACTTGCCACACCCAAGGTAATTAATTTTTATTGGTGGAACTGTAGGCCTGAACTAGAGATGGGGAGTGAAGGTGAATGGGTTTGGGGAGATGGAAGACAGTGGGATGCCCCGAGAGCAGGCCCTGTGGGGACTCCTGCACTGCTGCCCACTGACGTAAAGTGAAGCCAGCTGGTGAACATCTGGCGGTGTGCTTTAGAGGAACATGGGGCTCTGGACTACTTCTCCCCCCCACCATCACAGCTGCAATAACCTTTATGTCCATACTGCTTCTCTGGAGGGACAAGCCTGTTTAAGCCAAGTGCCATCAGCTGGCGCAACAGCCTTCCTTTAATGATTTTTTTTTCCCCAGTAGAATAACATTTGTTGTTCTTTGGGGCTTTCAAAGTGTCCCCCACCCTCATTCTGGAGGCAGGATCAGCGTGGAGTGGCCCAGCTCTCACCATGTTGGTGTTTCCCTTTCTAGATGATATAAAGGTCCAACAGAAGAAGCAGAACTGGAACCAAGAACAGGACAATCGGAGAGTCATTGTCTTCAACAGAAATGAAGATGCCACGCAGGAGAGTGGAGATTTCAATGGTTAGTCTCACAATTGTTATTTTCCCATACTCACTGGCTTAACTTAGTGAGCTGTGAAAGCAACCTGACTTCAGGTGGCCTTCCTGCTCCCTCCAAGTGTGGACCAAGGGTCTGGTCACTTGGATGGGGGCTTAGTTTATTAGTCTCCGGGACGCTTGTTGACCTAATCACCCCCCTTGAGGGAAATACAAAACGCAGCCATGTCTGCTGGGCTTGTCATCCCCTTCACAGGGGCTCTTGGCCCTGGTCTGAACCATGGTTTGGGGCCCGTGTGGGCCCCCTTGGCCAGTCCAACTTAACGGAGTGGGCGTCATTTCCTCCCACAGTATTGCTGAACAGGCCGACTGCCTGTTGTGGGGCAAACCCGAAAGAAGCTTTGAAAAATGCTTGTGTTCTTTGTAGGGAGTTGATGCTTAGGCCCAGGCCCAGCCCCACTGAGCAGCTGGCCAGGAACCTTTCATGGCTACTGCCTGAGTAGCCCTATGGGAGAGCACTGGTTTCAGGAACCACTGAGCCCTCCAGACAGGTCAGAAAGAGCCTGAGGCTTTGGGCCAGAGAATCTTCAGTTAGAATCTCTCTGAGGGTCAAAGTTAGAATCTCTCTGAGGGTCAAAGTTAGAATCTCTCTGAGGGTCAAAGTTAGAATCTCTCTGAGGGTCAAAGTTAGAATCTCTCTGAGGGTCAAAGTTAGAATCTCTCTGAGGGTCAAAGTTAGAATCTCTCTGAGGGTCAAAGTTAGAATCTCTCTGAGGGTCAAAGTTAGAATCTCTCTGAGGGTCAAAGTTAGAATCCCTCAGCAGCTGTTTCCCTCACACTCTCCAAGTCTCCCAAAAGGAATCTGCTTAAAGAGAGGCAGAAGACATGGGGCAAAAGCCCAAAGTTGAGCAAAGGTGATTTCGGAACCCACTGGAAACCCCAAACAGCTTTTCTCGCTCACTTGAGGACAAATGTACCATGGGGAAAATTATTCAGCTGATTCGGCCCAAACATGTTTCTTTGGCCTGAAATAGTCGGGTAATTCTGCCCAGGGTGGTTCTGTTCCCTCTGGTGATCTGCAGGAAGCCCTGGATTCAAATTCCAAAGGGGGTAGTTTAGTCCCTCAGATGAAAAGTTGCAGAAAAGGGGTCAATCTGGATTGGGAGGTGGGGTTCCCTGCACTAGAAAATCCCAGATCTTCCTTCCTGCTCTCTCTTTTCCTTCCCCTCTTCCAGCATCTTTCCCTTCCCCCTCCCTTTTCCTTCCCCTCTTCCACCATCTTTCCCTGCCCCCTCCCTGTTTCTTCCTCATCCCAGCCTATCTTCCTTCCCCCTCCGTGATCCTTCTGTTTTCTACCATCTTTCCCTTCCCCCTCCCTCCTCCTTCCTCATCCCAACCTGTCTCCCTTCTACCTCCTTCCTCCTTCCATTTCCCCCCATCTTTCCCTTCCCCCTCTCTCCTCCTTCCCCTCTTCCACCATCTTTCCCTGCCCCCTCCCTGCTTCTTCCTCATCCCAGCCTGCCTCCCTTCTCCTTCCCTGCTCCTTCTGTTTTTCCACCATCTTTCCCTTCCCCCTCCTTCCGCATTTCGTTTTTCCACCATCTTTCCCTGCCCCCTCCCTTCTCTTTCCTCATCCCAGCCTCCCTTCCCCCTCCTTCTGTTTTTCCACCATCTTTCCCTGCCCCCTCCCTGTTTCTTCCTCATCCCAGCCTGTCTCCCTGCCCCCTCCCTGTGCCTTCTGATTTTCCACCATCTTTCCCTGCCCCCTCCCTTCTCCTTCCTCATCCCAGCCTGTCTCCCTTCCCCCTCTTTCCTCCTTCCATTTTCCCCCATCTTTCCCTTCCCCCTCCCTTCTTCTTCCCCTCTTCTACCACCTTTCCCTGCCCCCTCCCTGTTTCTTCCTCATCCCAGCCTGTCTCCCTCCCCCCCCTTCCTCCTTCCATTTTCCCCCATCTTTCCCTTCCCCCTCCCTCCTCATTCTGTTTTTCCACCATCTTTCCCTGCCCCCCTCCCTTCTCCTTCCCCAATCCAGACCGACTCCCTTCCCCCTCCCTGCTCCTTCCATTTCCCACCATTTTTCCCTTCCCCCTCCCTGCTCCTTCCTCATCCTAGCCTGTCTCCCTTCCCCCTTCCTCTTCCTTCCCTTCTTCCACCATCTTTCCCTGCCCCCTCCCTGCTCCTTCCCCACACCAGCCTATCTCCCTTCCCCCTCTCTCCTCATTCCCTTTTGCCACCATCTTTCCCTGCCCCCTCCCTTTTCTTTCCCCTCTTCCACTATCTTTCCCTTCCCCCTCCCTCCCCTGCCCCATCCCACCTTTCCTTCCCCCTCCCCGCTCCTTCCCCATCCTGCCCCGTGTCCCTTCCTCATCCCTGCTTTCCCTCTCCCACCCCATGTCCCTTCCCCTTTCCTCCTCTTCCCCCCTCCCCTGTGCCCCTTCCCCATCCCACCTTCCCTCCCCCTTCTCCTCCTCCCTCCCGGCCTGTCTGCCTCCCCCCTCCCTTCCCTTCCCTCCTCTTGCCCTTCCCCTCCCACTTTCCCTCCCCTCCCCCTCCCCCCCTCTCCTCCCTTCCCCTCCCCTCCTCCTCTTGCCCCCTCGCCTCCCTCGGTCCCCTCTCTCCCTTCCTCTCCCTCTCCCCCCCTCCCCAGCCCCCCCTCCCGGTCCCCCCTCCCCTCCCCGCCCCGGCTCCCGCCCTCAATTGTGTGTGTGGTAGCGCAGGGGGCTAAGGGCGCGGCATTCCCTGGCCTTTGTTGCCCTCGCCCCAGCCCCGCGCCGCTCCCCTCCAAATTGGCCGTCTCTAGGAGACGGCATCTATTTTAAGCAGGTGCCTGGCGTCCTATTTCTGGTCCAGCATGTCAGGAAGGCAGCCGGCCTCCCTGGGCACAGTATGTCAGCCCGCCTTCCATTGGCAGAAAGGCTAGGAGCCCTCCATTGCAGTCGCTTTCGGCAGGACATTGTGGCACGCGGCACAGCAGGTGAGCGCGAGCGAAGGCTGCAAAATTCGCAGGAAGGCAGATCGCCCTCTTGCCAAGCCCAGTGTATGACTTCCGGAGCCCGGGAGCGTTAGCAGACCCTGCTGGGAGCCGCTCTGCCTGGGCGCCTGATCCACACAGCCGGGCATTATGTTCCTAGGACCCCCGCGCCTGAGGAAGTGGTTCGGCCGCCAGAACAATTACCGGAGGACCATTCAGAATACGTTCAAGCCGAGGGCATACCCTTCCTTCACCCGCCGGATCCCGTACGACGCGAACAATGCGGCCGCCGAGGTAAAGCCCCGATCGATCGATAGCCGGCGACTCGGACCGCCTCGCGGCCGGGCGCGATGGATTCCTCGATGGCCCCCCTCCCCCACCCCGACCCGGAGCTCAGCATCCTTCCGACCCCGGCCGGCCCCGTGCCCCGCTCGGTTTTCAATAGAGCCCCCTCCCCCCTCCTTTTTTTTTTTTTTTTTTTTTTTTGTGGCGGGGAGGGTTTCCCTTCCGATGCCCGGGCTCCGCTAAAACCGAGCCGGGGAGCCCGGCGAGATGCCGCTCTTTTGACGGGGCCACCCAGAGCCATTTTGGGTTGCGTATTGCCATATTGGCTCGGGTCTTGTGGCGCCGTTAAAAAACCATTTGGGCCGACACCTCGGGGCGCCGCAGAATCCGATTGCCCTGCGGCCCCGCTGCCCCGGGGCAACAAGTGGCGGGCGGGGGGGGGGATTTCAGAGGGACGGACGGCCGGGCGGCCCTCGGAAAACCCCCCCCCCCTCCCCGCCCAACGCCATAGCGGGGAGCCCACCTGCCCCTCCCCCCGGGAAGGCAGCGCCTTGCCAATTTCAAAGTGCGTGGCAGCCCAGAGCCGGGCCGGCCCTGAACGCCGACATCCCAGATGATGCCGATCATCACGGTGATGATCGTGGCGAGGAAGATGGCTAATATTCGCACGACGCAGCAGCGACATTCGCAAAGCCATCTACCTGGATGATGTCATCTGCTCTCCAGCCAGGGGCCCAGCCCTCATTTGGACGCTGTTAGTCCGGGGGCCCCTTGAGTCTTCCCCCCCCCACCCCACCCCCCAAGCCTTTTGCACTTTAGTACAAAACCGTTTCCTCCGGGTGGGGTGAAATGAGTCTCTCTGCAGCGGCCCCCTAACCCCCAGGCCCGCTGCTGGGCCCGCCCTCTCCTGGGAGGATGCCCCACCGAATTCATTCATTCATTTCTTGTCTACCTGGCGGCCCTTGGGCTGCCCGCTGACAGATTTGACATTTTTTTCCAGTCGGTGGTTCTGTGATAACGCTCATTTCTGAGCTTTTTTTTTTTTAATAGGATTCCAAGCAAATCCGTTGAATTGCAGCAATGGCAGGAAGATCGAGCATCATTGTTGCACCAAAAAAAAAAAAAAAAAAAAAAAAAAAAAAAAAAAACCAACAACAAACCAACCTGATTGAGTGCTTGACGTTTCCAGTCATTTTTTCAGTGTAACAGATTAGCCTGATGTTTTTCAAGATGTTTCCCCCTGAAAATCAGAAGAACACGATTTGATCAGTGACGTGGGAGCTTTTGGGAGAGGAGCTTGGGTACAGGGACATGCAAACCTTAAAGTGACATATAGATGCTATTCTTATTACCACTACTAGTACTACTACAGCCATATTGTTTGGGGCTGGCCAGGTTCCCTCTTGATTTTCTACTCCTTGCGAGAAATCTCAGGACCTGAAAACAGCCCTCCCCAGTGCGACTTGGGCATTTCATCCCATTCACGTAGGAGTCACTTTCTATTCCATCCATATTTTTAATTTTGCTCACATCGGATGGGCACAGGGCTAAAGCACCGAATGCATTTCGTTTTCATCTTTGTTCTAAAAAAAAATGAATTCGGTGGATTTGTCCCTTCGGTTTCATCACCAGCACAGAGGAATCGGGGGCTCGGGGATCCAGATAAAGCCACGGCCGAGTGAAACCGTGCAGGGGTATTTAAATTGTTTTGTCAAATGGCGTTTCTTTCCAGGACAATGACAACATCGAGACGACCATCCGGCAGTTCAGGAACTACAACAACCGGCCTGAGAGATTTGGAAGACAGCTGATGTTTGGACCAATAAGAAAATCAGTGGTAAATGATACACGAAGGTAAGGATAGATAGAAGTGGGTAAGGTTGCAAAAGCCTTCAACATATCCCTTTAGTGACAGCTGGATTTTGGCAGCTCCATGACAACAGCCCCTTTTGGTCACTGAGAAAGACCAGAAACGGCATAATGTTGGGAGAGGGGGCCCAGCGTAGCATCTGGAACCCTTGGGTTCTCAGACCCTGCCTCAAACAGGGCCACGTCATGGTACATCTCAGTGAGTCAAGCGGCATTTTGAAGGTAGAAGCTAATTGTCTGGTAACCATTGGCAACCACTGCTCCTCTCCAGGCTTCAGCTGACGGCTCCAGCTCTAGAAGCCTCTGAAGATCCTCAGGTCTGATGGAGCCGTGTTCGCAAATGGAAGTTTCCACGGTGAAAAAAATCATAGATTCCCTTCCAAAGAAATCTTTTCGATATTATTAGATGCTAGAGTAGCTGAAGATGCTGGGGAGGGGGACGGGGAGCCACTGGAGCTGTCTGTTCTCAATAGCCACGTTCTCCCCTCTTTGCTATCATGAATCTAGCAGAGATAATAAGGGATTAAGGCTATTAGAGACTATAAGCCACTTCTTAGATGTAGCCATGCTTTTGCAAAAAATCCCACAGTTGCTTCTATAAATTCTCTCTCTGTCTCTTGTCTCTCTCTATCTCTGTCTCTGTGTGTGTGTGTCAGCTAGAAGGAGGAGAGAGCCAGATTTTGGGATTTCCTCTTACCAGCTGACCAAATTGTGTCCAATTTGAAAATCGTCTTTTTTCCTTGGGATCCCTCATAACATTTTTTTGAGAATCTTTCCTCTGTGCGTATATTCCTATTTTATTTTCTGTGACAGTTATTTGTATAGGTCTCTTCTTTTATTTACTAAAATATAAAGTCCTCGAAGGCAGGAAGGGTCTGAAATTGATTTTTGATCCTTTCCAGCAAGATGGCAGCAGACTTCAGACACGGCAGGTACTTAAATATTAATCATTCTAGTTGGGCCTTGAAAAGTAGATGGGCGTACCCCCAGCCCACCGCAGGCCTCGGCTATGGTTTCACCATTAAACCCTCTCTTAGGATCCCCCTGGACCGATGCTGGCCGCGGAGCCAGTGTTTGGAGCTGCCTCCCTTCCTTTGCCATTTGGGCACTGTCCCGCTCTCCTCCCCCTTAGCAGCCCCTTGGGCTGGTGCCTGGTTTCCTGGACATGCTCCTGCCTTAGCCCAAAGGCCTCTAAGAACTGAAAAAATGGTCCAGATAATTTAGCTCCTCCCACTTCCTTCAAAAGAAAAAGCATTTAGAAAGACCAAGCAATCTGATAAAATGGAAGTTTTGGTCTGAATTTCCTAACTGATGGCCATTGCCCCTGAATGTGAGATGGTCCGATTTGCCTTTCCCTCCCCATTCTTTTTTGTCCTTTTGATCTGCTCCGGGAGTCAGGAGAGCTGGGTTCAAATTCTGGTCATGTGGATTTGATCAAAAGATCCGGCCTCAGTTTCCTCATTAATAAAGTCAGAGGGTTGACCATGACCCTCCAGCCCCCATCTGGCCGGAACATTGTACAATTCCACAGTGGTATAGCTGAATACCATTTGTTGATTAAAAGATTACTTCATCATTTAAGGATCTGTTCCATTTTCAGTGTGGGTACTCTGATTCTAATCCGGCCAGTTCTAATCTGGCCTCAGGCACTTAACACTTCCCAGCTGTGTGACCCTGGGCAAGTCACTTAACCCCAATTGCCTCAGCAAAAATAAATAAATAAATAGACAAACAAACAAATAAATAAGTAAGTAAAAGAACTGCAGGTAAGTAAAAGGTCACCCCTCCGCAGCCAAACTGGTACCAGGTTTCTCTGAGCTTGGCCCGCCTGGGCATCGGGCTTCAGGCACGCGGTCTCCCCATCATCAGCCCTTTCTACCTTGGCCCAACCCAACGGCCAGACCCGGTGGGTGCGGCCGCAGCCTTGGAGAGCCCAGGCTCACCTTCGTGCCAGGAACGAGGATCTGGGGAAGACTTTGAGGGAGGGTTAATGAGTAAACATTTCTGGGGAAGTCATGGGGGACCTCAAGGGAAAGGGAGGTCTTATGTGTGCAGGGGCTTGGCAGCTGGCTCTCCTCACTCTGATGAGTTCGGGGATGGAGGAGCTTTGGTTTAGGACTTTGAGGGCGTTTCCCTTGGAAGTCCCCAAATGCTCAAGAATAATACATCAAGTGTAAAATGCCCCCACCTTCCGGGGTCAGGGTCCCCACACAAAATACTAGCTACTTCAGGCCCAGTTCCCACCAGCAGTGAAGGACAAAGCAGGGTACTGAGTCACTGCCCAGGGAGAGTCACCAGCCCCCACGACCACCACGGAGCCAGCGTGGGCTTTCCACGCGAGCCAAGGAAACGTTGACCGCTGACGGTAGCTCTTCTCTGGGTCTCTGTCTCCCCTCTCCTCTCCTCCACCATGTTCCCTCCAGAACACTAACTTCCCAAACACAAACCTAGAAAACCCTAGCAAGTATCACCATCATCCTTCCGGAGCATCTTTGAATTTCTACAACAGGACCCAAGCCTGGGAATGAGTCCCTTGGAGAAACTCCAGGTCAAACAAGCCGTGGGGCCTGGGACATCTCTGATCCACTGGGTTCCTTTGGAAACGGGGGCCCTCTGGACGACTGTCAAAACAGTCGGGTCCCCGGCACCGCCACCCCGGATCCTTCACTGCCCTCCCCGTCCCCTTTTTGTTTCCTCAGCAATTCGGAGGGATCCAGCTCCGTCGTCTTTGGGGAGTCCTTGGCCACCAGGTAGGAAGCAGTTTCATCTTTGGCCGCTCAGCCGCTTCGTCCCTTCTCGCTCATTCATTCATAGTTGAGTCTGCATGCTGCCATTGGTGTTGAGCGCTGGGTTCTGTCTGCTTGTTGGGAAAACTTGATTTCTTTGAACAAAAACGTTCCAAGTTAGGTTTCCTTAGACTTCTTGATAAACACTAAGCCTTCATGCCTCCACTGAGGTTGTTGTTGTTTGTCCTTCGAGAGGCCCGGGTCATCAGGGAAGCGATGCCATGACATGTAAGTAAATGGGATTTCAGGGAGGGAGGGGGGGCTGTGCGAGGGCACCTGCCTCACTTTCCCCTCCGGAGCATCTGGATCCAATGGCTAGCCATAGATCAAGGTAACTGGAGACGGCCCTGAGGAAATGGGAGACTTTGGCCCCAACAGGTCTCAGTTTGCCTGAGGCTGCACCCATTCAGCGAGTAAGGCTAGGGAGCCACTGAGGCAAAGAATCTCCTCTCTCACCTAGTCCCCAACCAAAATCTAAATAAATAATTAAGCAAACGAATCTGGGAGGGGGAAGGGAATGAATCTGGCACAGACAATTGCAACTTACTTTCAATCGGGGTTGATCCGGACCCTAACGATGACCAAATGGGGCTTGGCCTGGGACCTCTTGGTGGCCAGTTAGAATCAGATCGGTTTGGGTTGAAGGCCTGGTCCTTAAGAAAGAGACCTAGTCGCTAAACCCCGAGATACCCTGGGAGCCATCTCTGCAGCCCACATTTGCTCCCGGGGCCTCTTTGGCTTTTGAGGTCATACTTAAAATCTCGTGGGCAAACTCTGAAAGCTTCCATCCTAAAGAACTCATCACAAAGTCATAATTCCATGTCCTATGAGAGGCTCTGCTAACTATTAATTTCGAGTCTTATGTACCGCACAGAACAATGAAGCAGAAGAAGCAGAGAGACAACAGGGTGAACCAGAACCGGGGGGTGAGTCTCCATCATTTTCATTTCACAGGTCACAGTCCGGTTTTATTTTACAGGTTGTTTTGGCTCTGGTGGGCCGGCTTTCTTCAAGTAGCCAATTTCATCATTTACTTTTTGAGCTGATTATTATTTCCATAAGATCTGCTTCCTGGCATTGATATGGGAAGAAGCCCCCCCCCCAAAAAAAATTGAGTTCTGCTCCCTACTAGCTGTGTGATCTTTTAAATCTATTTTCCCCTGAGGCAAATGGAGTTCAGTGACTTGCCCAGGGTCACAGAGCCCAGCTCTGAACTCAGGTCCTCCTGACTGCAGGGCTGGTGCTCTAGCCACTGTGCCACCCAGCTGCCCCTAGCTTGGTGATCTTGATCAGATCTCATCTGTAAATAAGAGGAGCAGACCAGGCTTCACCTCTGTAGTTCCTGCCAGTTCTCAGTCTCGGATACCAGTATCAGTGTGCCTCCCCAAACGGCAACTGTCTTCCCCTCTCCTGGGTGCATTTGCCTCCAGATGGTCCCTTCTCCACCACAGCCCTGTGTTACTCGATTAATGGGCAGTAAAATGGAGGGGAAGAGAATGACCGAGACCCATTTAGGTCCAGAAGAGCATGTCTCGACTAGCCCCGGGTGCAAGGCTAGGGGTGCCGAGGCACCGAGTCTCAGGTTCAGGTTCTGTCGTAATTTTCTAACCTCGAGAGCTAGCTGACCTCAGAGGGGCTGGGCCCCCTCCTTCACTGGAGGGCACAGGAGCCCCACCTGCCAGGGATGTTGTAGGAGTTCTGGGCGGCGTCAGATCGGCCGAGATTCTGACTCCAAAGTCTAACCTTTCCTTCAGATACCACCACCTCCACCACCGCACAAGATGCGGGCAGCCGAGGGGAAATCTCCGAACAAGAACAGGTGACTATATACCGGGATGAGGTTCGTCCATCTCATTGGTGGGGGTGGGCGGGGCTGGGTCTTCACTAACTGTCCGTAGGTACAATTTTTCTGGCAGGTACCAAGTCCAGCTCAGGCCTGGGTCAATCCTGACGGTGTCTGTTGCCAACCCTCAAATAAGCATAAGTAGACAGTAAGTAACAGTTGCTACCTTTTGTGGTTCAGCCACTGGGTGTGTGTGTGTGTGTGTGTGTGTGTGTGTGTGTGTGTGTGTGTGTTTTCAATGGGTAGCCATTTTCATCTACCCTCTACACCCTCCTCCTTTTGGAATTTCATGGAATTGTAGATTCGGGGGCATCTCAAGGGATTCATTTGAGTCCATTTTCTCCACATTAGTGAATGTTGATGCTCAAAATGGCCCTTCCCCATCCCTCCCTTTACTCCTCCAACTTCTTCTAGGTAAGGGTGGAAGGAAGGGGAGGACAGCTCCATGATAAACTCCAGCCCTCTTGATCTGGTGGAGGAAATAAGGGGATACCTGAAAAAGTCCTATGGAAAACCAGCCTTTCTTTCCTGGTGCAGAGATCACCCCCCCACCCGCAGCCCAGATGTGACCCAGCTGCTGGAGTTTAGGGGGATGTAATATTTAGTGGGCCCAGATTCGTGAATGAGCCCCTTACATACCTACAACCAAAAGGAGCCTTCGAGATGGGCTGATCCAAGCCCTTTGGTTTCCTGAGGAAAATTTGGGCCCGAGAGGGGAAGAGCAGTACTGGGGCTGCATAGTCCCAGGGCTAGGGCCAGAGGAGGCAGCACTGATTTAGTGCATACAGTTTCAGCTACAGCTTTCCACGTGTATTTTTAATTCACAGATTCAAGCGTTCTGATGGCGAAACTTCATTTCTGAAAGATAAATGGAGCGCTCCCAAACATGAGAAGTTTCAGCCCAGAGGGATCTCCCTGAGGTACAATTTCCGAGCCGTTGCCAATCAGGTAAGACACACGCAACCACCCACAGAAATCGCTTACGAGGTGCCAAGTAAAACTCCCACCCTGATTTCAGGCTGAACTTGGATTACACGAGGTCTAGTTGTACTGAATACTAGAACAGAACTTCGATTAGCCAGAAGCTCCAGTGAACTCGATTTTTGCCTTATACTTCACTTTTCTGAGGAGCTCCCAATGAGATGTGGCTTTTCTGGGGTCACGCCACTAGTCAGCATCTGAGGTGAAATTGGAACTCAGGGCTTCTTGACTCCAGGCTCTGCACTCTGCATCCTGGCAGCCCGGGCCAGCCGGGGAGATACCAGCGAGTCTCAGGAGTGGTTCAGATAGTTGATGGAGTATGAAAAGCGAAGAAACCACTGATCCCTGAGGCTGTTGGGAAAGGTCTCAAGTATGAACTGAACTTTGAAGAAGCAGCAGTAGCTTGGTGGGGGGAGGGAGAAAACAAGCACAGATGCATAGTAGGATAGCAGAGGTTTTCGAGGGGCTGCTTTAGCTGGAAAGGAGGCTCCTTGATGGGGTGCAGTGTAGGATATAGGCTTTGGGGCCAAAGATAAGGAATTTAGACTTGAACCTCTAAGCACTGGGGAGCCATGGTAAATTCTTGAGGGAATGGAAGAATGTGATGTGTGTGTGGATTGCCAATGTTCCCAGACTCCCCTGCTTCCTTTTAAATGCTTCAGTGGCCAGGTTCTGTGGGCACTGGGGGACCGTTTCCAACCGCTAAGTCAGGACGACTAATGGAAGACATTTCTCTTTCTCTTCTGCAGACTAAAATGACCCTCAACGAGCGATTCTCTGGCCTGAAGATCATCAAAGGGAATTTCACTGTTACCAAATCTGGGAGCAGAACCGTCACACTGCCTTAAATGTTATGATAATACAGAGTTGTCAGTAGTTGCTTCGTACAATTTTTTGCCACAGATAGTGATTTTCCTTCCAATAGTTTGCTAACATAGACTTTCCGCTTTCCAGAAAACTTCTTATGCTACAGCTTCAGTAATCCATCACAGTCAAGTGTATTCATAAATCATAAGAAAAAAAAATCCCTGTGGGCTCTCTTCATATTCCTTTACGAGAAAATTTGTCAGGTGAGACAGGAAAAGGAAGGGGTCAAATATCTTGATGGTTTCTGACGGTAGCACAATCGTTCTTTGCTCTTGAAGCAGTCGAGGGCTTGTTCACTCTGAGTTCACTCGTTCATCGCAACTAAGAAATCCATTTCAGATTCTGCTCCATCAGTAGAATAAGCTAGTGCCCATAGCCTTGTGAAAACACTCATTAAGTTCAGCCAAACTTGCTATTTCCAGTGTGACATCTTGGACAAACCATCAGGCATTTCTTTTGACGTTAAGTGTTATTGAACCTTAACATAGCTTTGTGACGATGTAGAGATAATCAGTTCTAAGATTGAGTGTGATGCTATGTGTATACAACGTAAATAAAGACTTTGCAAATCAAGCCTTGAGTCCATTTCTATATTTCGTGACTCCATACCCATATTTGTGGCCAAATGAGCCCGATCTCCTCCTCTGAGGGCCAGGCTCACTCAGGAGTTTCAAGGGTTACCGGCTTTGGGGGTTACTGGCAGAGTGAGTTCAAATGGACAACAGAAAACGTCAGCTTTGAGGTGCTGGGCAGGGGAGATCCTCCATGAGCCTGCGCGGACCTGTTCTGGAAGGCTCTCGCATATGGACAAGAACTGGGTATAGAGATACAGACAAGGTGGGCTTCCTTCAAACTTGCACAGTGCCATTTTCCATTCAATTAGAAGAATAGATAAAATGCTGGAACCAGAAGGATCTTTCAAATCAATTCCTTTAAGCTCAGTCCAGTGAGCCTCAGTGTACCCATCTGTTACATGATAGCTTAGTCCGGATGATCTCTGAGGTCCTTTCCATCTCCAACAGTTTAGAATTTTTTAAAAATTTTTTCCACTTCTTTTTTTCTTTTGTTATAATAACTTTTTATTGACAGAACCCATGCTAGGGTCATTTTTTTTTACAACATTATCCCTTGCACTCACCTCTGTTCCGATTGTTCCCCTCTCTCCCTCCACCCCCTCCCCTAGATGGCAAGCGGTCCTATACAAGTTAAATAGGTTACAGTATATCCTAGACATAATCTATGTGTGCAGATCCATAAAGTTCTCTTGTTGCAGAGGGAAAATTGGATTCAGAAGGTAAAAATTACCCGGGAAGAAAAACAAAAATGCAAACAGTTTACATTCATTTCCCAGTGTTCTTTCTTTGGGTGTAGCTGCTTCTGTCCTTCATTGATCAATTGAAACTGAGTTAGATCTTCTCTTTGTCGAAGAAATCCACTTCCATCAGGATACATCCTCATACAGTATTGTTGTTGAAGTATATAATGATCTCCTGGCCCTGCTTGTTTCACTCAGCATCAGTTCGTGTAAGTCTCTCCAGGCCTCTCTGAAATCCTCCTGCTGGTCATTTCTTACAGAACAATAATATTCCATCACATTCATAGACCACAATTTACCCAACCATTCTCCAATGGATGGGCATCCACTCAGTTTCCAGTTTCTAGCCACTACAAACAGGGCTGTCACAAACATTTTGGCACATACAGGTCCCTTTCCCTTCTTTAGTATCTCTTTGGGGTATAAGCCCAGTAGTAGCACTGCTACTTTTTGCACAGTTTGATAATTTTGGGGGCATAATTCCAGATTGCTCTCCGGAATGGCTGGATTCGTTCACAGCTCCATCAACAATGCATCAGTGTCCCAGTTTTCCCGCATCCCCTCCAACGATCATCATTACCTTTTCCTGTCATCTTAGCCAATCTGACAGGTGTGTAGTGGTATCTCAGAGTTGTCTTAATTTGCATTTCTCTGATCAATAATGATGTGGAACACTCTTTCATATGAGTGGTAATAGTTTCAATTTCATCATCTGAAAATTGTCTGTTCGTATCCTTTGACCATTTATCAATTGGATTATGGCTTGGTTTCTTATAAATTAGAGTCAATTCTCTCTCTATTTTGGAAATGAGGCCTTTATCAGAACCTTTAACTGTGAAGATATTTTCCCAGTTTGTTGCTTCCCTTCTAATCTTGTTTGCATTAGTTTTGTTTGTACAAAGGCTTTTTAATTTGATGTAATCGAAATTTTCTATTTTGTGATCAATGATGATCTCTAGTTCTTCTTTGGTCACAAATTTCTTCCTCCTCCACAAGTCTGAGAGATAAACTATCCTATGTTCCTCTAATTTATTTATAATCTTGTTCTTTATGCCTAAATCCTGGACCCATTTTGATCTTATCTTGGTATACGGTGTTAAGTGTGGGTCCATGCCTAGTTTCCAACAGTTTAGAATTCAATGAAACTATAATGGTCATTGGGTCACCATATTTTGCCCCCATTACACGCCGGCAAAAGGGATTGTGGGACATTTCTATACTTCACAAACAAACAGAGCGAGTACTGGTCAATGCTGCCCCAGTGGACCATGGGTAACTGTAGAGGCCAGTGAAAACAGACTTTTCAACTGAGTAGTAGTCATCGTAGTAGAGCTTTTAAGTCATTTGAGTCATGTCAGGCTCTTAATGGCCCCATTTGGGGTTTTCTTGGCAAAGATGGTGACTTGCCATCTCTTCCTCCAGCTCATTTTACAACAGAAGGAAAACTGGATGGATTGATTTGCCCCGAATTACAGAGAGAGTTTGAGGTCAGATTAAAATCTGGTCCTCCTGATTCCAGGCCTGGCACTACTATACTGGGCCACCTGACTGTGCTGTAGTGCTACAGAGTCAATAGTCCCTTGGTGCCATTCTTTTTGGCTAGAGAGAATGATTTTCCTTCAAATAGTTTGCTAACAGATTTTCTACTTTACAGAAAACTTCTTATTCTACAGCCTCAGTCTCAGTGATCCATTATCATCAGGTATATACATAAACTGTAAGGGAAAAAGCAACCCCCTGTGGGCTCTCTTTCTATTCCTTGACTAAAAACTTGTCAGGTGAGATAGGAAACAGAAAGGGTCAAACATCTTGATGGTTTCTGACAGTAGCCCAATTGTTCTTTGCTCTTTGGGTGCCCGTAGCACTGGACCAGACAAGAAAAGGAACTAGGGCCTGTAGCTGTGATGTCACTGGTGTTATAGAGAACTCTCAACCTACAGACATTCCCTCCACCGATACCAGTTGGCACCCATTTTGCAACTTAACATCTTCGTTGCCTTGAGGACTCAGAGGTGAGATGACCTGACCATCACCTAGAGGCAAGACTTAAACTCTGGGCTTGCTGGCTTCTAGGCCAGCGTGCCGTCCATTATGCCGATCCCCAAACTGCCAATATGCGTGTGTGTTGGCCACAATTGCCCGAGCATAACAGTGATTCATGAAAAATTCAGAAAAGCATTTTAAGTAGATGGTAGGCCGGCAAATAAACATCATCTCTGAGCTACACTTGGAGAACAAAACACTTTCCAATTAGAGAGATTCAGCAGAGGAGCTCATGGTCGTGTGGGAACAGGATGAGCTGTCTCCTGCTGTTCTGTCTGCTCCTGGCGGGGTACCAAAAAGCGTGGCCTTGCATCTTAATACTTTGAATACGCCACAAAAAACAATTATTTGTGCAATCACGGAACATCCAGAGAACATGAAATCTCATTAGAAAAGATGAGAAGTCCACCATTTTTTTTGGAAAAGCACAAACTGAGGAAAATAGAAGACCAGAAATGAATGAAATCCAGATTTGGTGTTAGTTCAGTATCGGGTAGTCTCTCATTCTATTCCGGGGGAACAGGTGAGGAGTTGTGGCTAGATATCAGTACGGCTGGGAACTTGTACCTGTGAGATGGCCAGACTCCCACATGTTAAGTGAAATGTCCTTGGAGTCTCTGCTGTTTGACTCTGAAATGACTTGGGAAAACACATAGCTAAAATGCTCACCAGATGGCTCCAAGCTAGTGAGATCTGCTGATGTTCTCCATGACAGAGCCCAACTTTTGAAAGATCTTGACAGGCCAGAAGATTGGGCAGAAGCTGATACGGGGATCAATACTTAGCATTTGGGTTCAAAAATCCATTTGCCAGGTATGAGATTGGGGAAGCATGGCTCAGGAGCAATCTGTCTCAAAATGACCTAAGGGTTAACTGAACAGACTTCTGAACATCATTTGTAGAAAGATGGGGAGGAGAGAGTTCTTGAAGACTCAGTCTGGTGCAAGAGACAGTGCTACAGACAGGAAAACTAGGGTTCAAATATCCCCAATCAGTTTCCCCATCTCTATTATGGGAATAATAGCAGTTATCTCCCAGAACTGTGCTTAAGGGTTAACGAGGGAACAAAAACACAAGCCTGCAGTTAAGGTGTCCAAAAAAGTAAATACCCTCAAAAATGATGGATGAGGGCATTCACAGGGGAAGGTTATTCAAAAGTAAAGATGGAAATAGGGAGGGATCGCTTGGAATCTCACTCTAATCTGGACCAGGCAATAAAAGGGAAAAGAAAAAGAAAAGAAGCAACTATAACAGAAAAAGAGTAAGTTCAGAAAATATTGCCAGGGAAGCTGTCTGAAACTGGGGAAAAGGGCCCAGTATTTGAACTCAACAGATCTGGATTCAAATTCTGGCTCTGCCACTGACCAGCTGTGTAACCTTGAGCAAATTTTTTTTCACTAATGGGGGTCTCAGTTTCCTTTTCTATAAAATCAGGAGCTTGTGTTCCGAGGTCCCTTTCAGCTATAAATCTATGATGCTCTGAATACATAACGACTGATTACCAGAGAGAAAGAGAGAAGGGAAACCAGATCAAGGATTTGTGTCTAGGTTGAGAGGGGATGGGGAAAACAGGAGGGCCTGAGATCAGCTTGTTTGAAGCAATACATATCCCTAGTATTGATTAAATTTAAAAACTGCGTGTGTGTGTGTGTGTGTGTGTGTGTGTGTGTGTGTGTGTATTCTGACAATTTAATGCAAAGAAAACCTAACATAATTATAATTATAGTTATAAACAGAAAAAACATCCTTAAAAGGAAAGAGGATGGCAAAAGATATTAGAAAACAAAACCTAACAATCTTTTATGTATAAAATATACACACATATATATGTATATTTATAGATGCACATACTACACACACACAACAAAATCAGAAATGAAGACACACAATATCATCAATTGAAATAAGGTATTGTGATATAATTATTTGTTGCTCAATTAAATCCTACAAAGCAGAAGCTGCAATTATGATCTCAGACAAGGCAACATATTCAAGAAAGACAGTTGTCAGGGAGACGCCATCTTACCCAAAGGAACCACTGATAAGGAAACATGTCAGCATTAACTGGATATGCACTAATAGTAGCCAGCATCTAAAGACTGCTAGGGGGGAAAAAAAAAACTAACTGGATTACAGGAACACACAAAGATAAGATAATAATAGGTGGGGAATTCAATGTGCTTCTGCCACACTTTAAATGAAAGCCAAATGGAAGAAATGACAGGTTTTGAACAGAATGTAGAAAAGCTAGATGATGCTAGACATGTTAAAGCTTTGGGTGGGAATTTCTTTTTCAGCATCACATAGCTTCTGAACCAAAACTGGTTAGTGCTCAGGCAGAAAGAACTCATAAGAAATACAGAAAAACATTTGACAAATAACAGTACAATTTATAATCAAGATGGGAAATGGGAGCAAAGGAAAAAGACCTCAGAATTTTATCTAAATAACAAGTTTGTCAAAGAACAAATAGAAATAGTAAGCAATGAGGATAGATAGCCATTAGAGACAGCAATGAGGAAACACAACCAAACTTTGTGCTTGTGTTGGATGAAGCCAGACACTACGAGGAGGGCCTCCCGTTGACCCTCTGATTGGAAAAGTGTTTAAATTTAGATGAACCATAAGTTCAGTTCCAAATTGCAAGTCTGAGCCTACATCACAGAGTATATGATTACTGGTTTTCTTCCGCAACACAATTGAACTGAGAAATAAAACTGAAAGTTGTTTTTAAATGCCCATAAAATAAACCATCAACTACTAGGATAGCAAAGAAGAAAACCAAATTACCCAAAGAACAAAAGAGGAGAAAGGAGGATTCACAATAAATAGAGAGGAAAGCAGGAAAATTATCAAAACTACTCTTTTTATTGACTGCCAGTCAAACTTAAATGAAACAGATGAATATGGCCCCAAATGCAAATATTCAATGTAACAAAATCAGAAAAAGATGATTTTCAACAATCAGTCTCAGAAATGGAAGTCAAGTCATGAGCGAGTGCCCCAGGAAAGCCCCTGCTCCAAATACACTGACCAGTGAAGTGTGAGAAACATTTAAAGATCAACTATATATGGCATAAACTCCAAAAAGGTGAAAGAAGGCACCATACCAGACTTTTTCTAGAAAATAAATGTGGTTCAGGAAAACTGAAGCAGCAACAAAACTATAGACCAATATCACTAAAAAATATCGATGCAAAAATATCCACTAATCTATTAGTAAAGAGGCTACAGGAACATCAAAAAATATTCATTTTGACTAATAATCCAGAACATATTCTCCCCCAGCTGGCCACAGGCAATCAAAGGGACCTCCTCCCTCTGATCAAGAGATCCCCAAACTGTTCATTTTCGCGACGAGGTAACTGAAAATCAGAGACCCAGATTCTTTGACTACTCAACCCAACGCCCCAGCTGGTCTCCCAATTGGTCTCCCTCTACGCAATATGGATGACTTGCAGGTCTTCCTAGGTTTATTTCCTGAGCCATAGATCATCAATCAAAAAATGAATTGAGACTATTGTGTTAGCCCAGTAGGAGATATAAAATGAATCCACAAATGTCATTACTTTTTCTGTACATTACCAACACAAAACAGAAAGAGGTAAAAAATAAATTTTATTTCAAATGACAATAAACTAGGTATTAAACCACTTAGACATACACAGGACTGATCAAAATGCAACTATGGACTAAGCAAAGCAATTTTCACAGAAGAATTAGGATATATTCACTGTCCATGGCCAGGACATACCTAGATAGTAAAAATAACAACTCAGATCACTCCATAGATTTAATCTAGGCCAGTTACATTGTTTGCTGGCAGGTTTGCACCGCGTAGCAAGGTGCCACAGTGAATAGAGCAGGAAGCTCTCATCCTGAGGTCAAAACCAGCTTCAGAGGTATACTAGCTGGCTGACTGGGCAAATCTCTTTACTCTGTTTGCCTCAGTTTCCCTAGTGAGCTGGAAAAGGAAATGGTCAACCACTCCTGTGTCTTTTCCAAGAAAATTTTCCCTTTGGGGTCATGAAGAGTCAGACTTAATTGAAATGACTCAAATTAAAGGAGGCTTTAGAACAACTGAAAAAAAAAACTTTAAAAAATTCCCATGGAGAACTTAAATGACAACAAAAACAAAGGATATAATAAAACAAGGAGGGAGGAGCATGGCTTGGTTAGACCAGATTGTATAATTATCAGAACTATTTGACATTTGTACCCCCCCAAAAAAAAAACCCAAAGGAAAGTAGATTAACAGAACAGAGTATAAAAAGGCCTTAAAACAAATGAGCCCCCAAACCTGGTTCAATTAACCCAATAACACAAACTGTATTTGGTAAGAATGACGAGGAAGACAAAAGCATGGCTTTCAGTTGTGGGCAAATTCAATATGGCTCAATCTCTTATATACCACAATGGCTCCCCAAAGGATTGCCCACCTCAGTGTTACTTTATACCATAAAAATGAATATTCAATATCTCTTGTGACTGTGAGCAGGGAAAAAAAAACTGTAGACATGGTACATAGAGAATGTAAGAGACATATTAAGAAATCCCAATTCTACAAAATCAAAAAGCCTGTGATGAAGTAAAATTCAATCAGAATCGGAAGAAAAGAGAGATTCAGGGAAAGTTCTTTGTGTTACATAAAATCCATAGTCCAACAACCAAAGGCTTTGTAAATGGATATAAATCTGGAAAATTAAGTGCCATTTCCCAATAGACAAAGCAAATTTGTGAAAAAAGCATTTATTAAGTGTATAATATGTGCTGAGGATGATCCACTGAGGATACAAAGAGAAAAGTGACTCACTTTCTGGTGCCCACATTCTGATGGGGGAAAGACACACGTTTTCAGCAAATTGCACGCAAACATTTCCTGAGCCTTAGGATCCAGCAGCAAAGTGAATGGCCCCTTTCCTTCATAGCATTTTGACTGATAAAATGACTGCAGTTTAGGCAGAGTCGAGGACTTCGCTTTCCTCTCTGGGGGTTTCCCTCTGTAGCTGCTGAGGAGGAGGCAGGAGCTGCAGCCCCAGCAGAAGCAGCTTCCAGGCCATATCCCTCCAAAGGTGGCTTTCTGTGGGGGGCCAGGCTAGAAACAAAGCAAGGGATCTTGAGGGCCACTATTGCAAGGAAACAGTGGGTAATCTTAAATGTCATGTTTGCAAAGCCTTGTGTGAAAAACATCCTATTTGGTCCCCCCCCCTCCAACAAGCCTGGGGAAACATATTAATACTTTTCCAGAGAAATTCATTTCCTAGAGAAAATGTTCTAAATCAGTACCAGAAAAAATATAAATTGAAATACTTCTGAGGTATCACTTTGTAACTTTCTTGCTAGAAAAGTTGAAAAAACTCATTGTTGAATTGGCTGCAGTGGTGTAATGGTTAGAGAGCTAGACCTGAAGTCAGAAAGGCCACAGTTTGAATCCAGTCTTAGATATTTACTAGTTGAAGATGGAGTAAAGGCAGGGACTCGCCTGAGTTTTTCCCCAAATCTTTCCAAATATCTTTTTTTTTTCTTTTTCTTTTTCTTTCTTTTTTTTTTTATTTTGCTGAGGCAATTGGGGTTAAGTGATTTACCCAGGGTCACACAGCTAGGCCATATTTGAACTCAGGTCCCCCTGACTTCAGGGCTGGTGCTCTATCCACTGCTCTACCTAGCTGTCCCCCAAATATCTTTAAATAATGACTCTAAACAAACTAGAGTAGCAGAACCCCTCAAAAGATGAAGAGAAACAATTTTTTAGCCCAACACAACTTGGAAGGTTGAAGAAAAGGTTTGTTGCACCAGAGTGAGAGTGGAGTGCAGTCCAGTACAGGGAGAGCCCACACAACCCCAGCCCCAGCAAATCAGGAGTAGGCCTTGGGAGTCACTGAATCCACAGCAGTGGCAAACTTCTGGGGCTCTCAGCCCACAGGTGGTAAGGAAGTCAAACAATTGGTCAGAAGGAGATAATAGGGGTGTCTTTGCTAGCATTAAGGTAGAATTCTGCAGCTTTTCCCATACTTGGATCTAGGTTTCAATCTGGGGTGGTTGTCCCTAGTGGGGAGGGGTTCTCGCACACCACAGCCTGTGGCTACAGTGGAACAGGGATCCTCCTCACAGTTCCAGGGAAGAAAAGAGTGCTTGTGGTCATTCATAGAGCAGAGCACAGGTCAAGGGATTAGGAAACACCTCTTCTTAGATCATACCATTTTGGAAGACTTGAAAACTTCAAACAGATCCCTATTGGGTCATTGTATTCTCCAACCTGGAAACAGAGCCCCATTTTAACAAGAAGTTAAAAGTCAGTTAATGGATTGGGAAAATGAGTAAATAAGAGAAAAAATAGTCTAACTATAGAAAGTTATTGTGATGACAAGGAAGATCAAAACACATACTCAGAAGATAACAAAAGCAAACTTCTACATCCAAAGCCTTTAATAAAATATGAACCAGTCTTAAGCCATGGAAGAGCTCAAAAAGGATTTTGAAAATAGAGAAAAAATTGCAAAGAAAAATGAGAATGATGCAAGAAAATCATTAAAAATAAGCCAACACCTTAGTAAAGGAGATACAAAAAAATACTGAAGAAAATAACACCTTAAAAAGAGACTAGGCCAAATGGTAAAGCAAGTCCAAAAAGCAGATGAGGAGAAGAATGCCTTAAAAACCACAACTGGTCAAATAGAAAGAGAAACACAAAAATTCACTAAAGGAAAAAAACCTCCTTAAATTGGAGAATTGGCCAAATGGAAAAGGAAGTACAAAAACTCACTGAAAAAAAAATTCCTTTTTTTTGTTATAGCTTTTTATTTACAAGATATATGCGTGGGTAATTTTTCAGCATTGACAATTGCAAGACCTTTTGTTCCAACTTTTCCCCTCCTTCCCCCCACCCCTTCCCCCAGATGGCAGGTTGACCAATACATGTTAAATATGTTAAAGTATAAGTGAAATACAATATATATGTATATGTGTCCAAACAGTTATTTTGCTGTATAAAAAGAGTCGGATTTTGAAATAGTGTACCATTAGCCTGTGAAGGAAATAAAAAATGCAGCCGGACAAAAATAGAGGAATTGGGAATTCTATGTAGTGGTTCATACTCACTTCCCAGAGTTCTTTCACTGGGTGTAGCTAGTTCAATTCATTACAGCTCATTGAAACTGATTTGGTTCATCTCATTGTTGAAAAGGGCCACATTCATCAGAATTGATCACCGTATAGTCTTGTCGCCATGTATAATGATCTCCTAGTTCTGCTTACTTCCCTCAGCATCAGTCCCTGTAAGTCTCTCCAGGCCTTTCTGAAATCCTCCAGCTGGTCGTTTCTTATAGAACAATAATATTCCATAATATTCATATACCACAGTTTATTCAGCCATTCTCCAACTGAGGGGCATTCACTCAGTTTCTGGCCACTACAAAGAGGGCTGCTACAAACATTTTGGCACATACAGGTCCCTTTCCCTTCTTTATGATCTCTTTGGGATATAAGCCCAGTAGTAACACTGCTGGATCAAAAGGTATGTACAATTTGATAACTTTTTAAGCATAGTTCCAAGTCATTCTCCAGAATGGCTGGATGTATTCACAATTCCACCAAACAGCGTCCCAGTTTTCCCACATCCCCTGCAACATTCCACATTATCTTTCCGTGTCATTCTAGCCAAACTGAGAAGTATGTAGTGGTATCTCAGAGTTGTCTTGATTTGCATTTCTCTGATTAATAATAACTTGGAGCAGCTTTTCATATGGTTAGAAATAGTTTCAATTTCTTCATCTGAAAATTGTCTGTTCATATCCTTTGACCATTTACCAATTGGAGAATGGCTTGATTTCTTATAAATTAGAGGCAATTCTCTATATATTTTAGAAATGAGGCCTTTATCAGAACCTTTGACTGTAAAAATGTTTTCCCAGTTTATTGCTTCCCTTCTAATCTTGTCAGCATTAGTTTTGGTTGTACAAAAACTTTTCAATTTGATATAAACAAAATTTTCTATTTTGTGATCAATAATGATCTCTAGTTCCTCTTTGGTCATAAATTCCTTCCTCTTTCACAGGTCTGAGAAGGAAACTATCCTATGTTCTTCTAATTTATTTATAATCTCATTCTTTATGCCTAGGTAATGAATCCATTTCATCTTATCTTGGTGTATGGTGTTAAGTGTGGGTCAGTGCCTAGTTTCTGCCATATTAATTTCCAGTTTTCCCAGCAATTTTTGTCAGACAGTGAGTTCTTATCCCAAAAGCTGGGGTCGTTGAATTTGCCAAACACTAGATTATTAAAGTTATTGACTGTTTTGTCCTTTGAACCTAACCTATTCCACTGATCAACTAGTCTATTTTTTAGCCAATACCAAATAGTTTTGGTAATGGCTGCTTTAGAATATAATTTTAGCTCTGGTACAGCTAGGCCACCTTCATTTGATTTTTTTTCCTTAATTCCTTTGAGATTCTTGACATTTTGTTTTTCCATATGAACTTTTTTGTTATTTTTTGTAGGTCATTACAAATTTTTGGGGGAGCCTGATTAGTATAGTGCTAAATAAATAGATTAGTTTAAGTAGAATTGTCATCTTTATTATATTTGCTCGCCCTATCCAAGAGCATTTAATATTTTTCCAATTCGTTAGATCTGACTTTATTTGTGTGGAAAGTGTTTTGTAGTTTTGCTCATAAAGTTTCTGATTTTCCCTTGGCAGATAGATTCCTAAATATTGTATACTATCAGTAGTTACTTTAAATGGAATTTTTCTTTGTAACAGTTGGATTTTGTTAGTGAAATATAAGAATGCTGATGATTTATGTGGGTTTATTTTGTATCTTGCAACTTTGCTAAAGGTGGGGATTATTTCTAATAGCTTTTTGGTAGAATCTCTGGGGTTCTCTAAGTATACCATCATATCATCGGCAAAGAGTGATAATTTGGTTTCCTCATTACCTATTCTAATTCCTTTAATCTCTTTCTCAACTCTTATTACCAAAGCTACTATTTCTAATACAATAATGAATAGTAATAGTGCTAGTGGGCAACCTTGTTTTTCACTCCTGATCTTATTGGGAATGGCTGCAGTTTGTCCCCATTACATATGATGCTTACTGATGGTTTTAAATAGGTGCTACTGATTATTTTAAGAAAAGTTCATTTATTCCTATACTCTCAAGTGTTTTTTTTTAATAAGAATGGATGTTGAATTTTATCAAATGCTTTTTCTGTATCTATTGAGATAATCATATGGTTTTCGTTAATTTGGTTATTGATATAGTCAATTATGCTAATAGTTTTCCTAATATTGAACCAGCCCTGCATTCCTGGCATAAATCCTACTTGATCATGGTGTATTATCCTGGGGATGATTTTCTGTTGTCTTTTTGCTAATATCTTATTTAAGATTTTAGCATCAATATTCATTAGGGAGATTGGTCTATAATTTTCTTTCTCTGTTTTCAACCTACCTGGTTTAGGTATCAGTACCATGCCTGTGTCATAAAAGGAATTTGGTAGGAGTCCTTCATTCCCTACTTTTTCAAATAGTTTATATAGCATTGGGGCTAATTGTTCTTTAAATGTTTGGTAGAATTCACATATAAATCCATCTGGTCCTGGGGATTTTTTCTTAGGAGCTGGTTAATAGCTTGTTCTATTTCTTTTTCTGAAATGGGTCTATTTAAACAATTTACTTCCTCATATGTTAATCTGGGACGTCTATATTTTTGGAGGTAGTCATCCATTTCACTTAGGTTATCAAATTTATTGGCATAAAGTTGGGCAAAGTAACTTCTTATTATTGCTCTAATTTCCTCTTCATTGGTGGAAAGTTCTCCCTTTTCATTTTTAAGACTAACAATTTGATTTTCCTCTTTCCTTTTTCTAATCAGATTTACCAAAGGTTTATCTATTTTATTATTTTTTTTCATAAAACCAACTCTTAGTTTTATTTATTAATTCAATAATTTTTTACTTTCAATATTATTAATTTTTCCTTTTAATTTTAGAATTTCAAGTTTAGTATTTGATTGGGGTTTTTAAATTTGGTTTTTTTCTAGCTTTTTAAGTTGCAAACCCAATTCATTGATTTTCTCTTTTTCTGTTTTATTCAAGTAAGCCTCTAAAGACATAAAATTTCCCCTTATTACCGCTTTGGCCGCATCCCACAAATTTTGGTATGATGTCTCATCGTTGTCATTATCTTGGGTGAAATTATTAATTGTGGCTTTAACTTGCTGTTTCACCCAATCATTCTTTAAGATGAGATTATTTAATTTCCAATTATTTTTTGATCTATTTATCCCTAACTTTTTGTTGAATGTAGTCTTTATTGCATCATGATCTGAAAAGAAAGCATTCACTATTTCTGCCTTCCTGCATTTAATTCTGAAGTCTTTATGTCCTAATACATGGTCAATTTTTGTATAGGAACTGCTGAGAAGAAAGTATACTACTTTCTGTCACCATTCAGTTTTCTCCAAAGATCTATCATACCTAATTTTTCTGATATTCTATTTACCTCTTTAATTTCTTTCTTATTTGTTTTGTGGTTTGATTTGTCTAATTATGAGAGTGCCAGGTTGAGATCTCCCACTATTATCTTTTTGCTGTCTATTTCTTCTTGCAACTCTCTTACATTCTCCTTTAGGAAGTTAGATGCTATACCACTTGGTGCATATATGTTTAGTATTGATATTGCTTCATTGGCTATGCTACCCTTTAGCAAGATATAGTTTCCTTCCTTATCTCTTTTAATTAGATCAATTTTTGCTTTTGCTTGATCTGAGACAAGGATGGCTACCCCTGCTTTTTTTGACTTCACGTGAAACATAATAGATTCTGCTGCAGCCTTTTACCTTTACTCTGTACGTATCTCCCTGCTTTAAATGTGTTTCCTGTAGACAACATATTGTAGGGTTCTGACTTTTGATCCAGTCTGCTATCCACCTCTGCTTTATGGGAGAGTTCATCCCATTCACATTTATGGTTAAAATTACTAATTCTGTATTTCCTGCCATCTTATTATCCCCAGATTATGCTTTTCTTTTTCTTGCGTCCCCTTACCCCCTTTCCCAGTATTAAACTGATGGGCACCATTTGCATCATGCAGCTCTCCCTTTTTAGGATCCCTCTCTCCCCCCCTTTGAATCCCTTCCCCTTTCTTATACCCTTCCCTTATTACTCTTTTCCTTTTCCCTTTTCCTCTCCCACTTTTTAATGGGGTGAGAGAAGTTTCTCTGTAAAACAAATATGTCAATTATTTTCTCTTTGAGCCAACTCTGATGAGAGTAAGATTCACACAATGTTCCTCCCCTTCTCTAAATTCCCTCAGATATGATAGGTTTCCTTTGCCTCTTCATGGGATGTAGTTTCCCTCTTTTTATCTCCCCTTTTCCCTTTTTCTGACACTATACCCTTTCCATTTCTACTTCCCTTTTTTATGTTATATCAGTAAAATCAAATTATAGATGTACTCTTTATGTATATCCACAACAGAAATACAGTTCTCAAGAGTTCTTTTCACCTTTTTCTGCTTGTCTTGAGTCCTATGGTTGGAGATCAAATTTTTTCGTTTACATCTGTTTTTTCCTTAGAAACAAATGGAATTCACCTGTTTCATTAAATGTCCATCTTCTTCCCTGGAAGAAAATGCTCAGGTTAGCTGGGTAATATATTCTTGATTGCATTCCAAGTTCTTTTGCCTTTTGGAATATCAGATTCCAGGCCCTTTGATCCTTTAATGTGGAAGCATCCAGATCTTGAGTGATCTTTATTGTGGCACTTTGGTATTTGAATTGTTTTTTTCTGGCTGCTTGTAATATTTTTTCCTTAGTTTGATAGTTCTGAAATTTGGCCACAATATTCCTTGGAGTTTTTATTTTAGGGTCTGTTTCAGAAGGTGTTTGATGAATTCTTTCAATGCCTATTTTACCTTCTGATTCTATTACATCTGGGCAGTTCTCTTTGCTATTCTCTCTGGCTGCTTCCACATTTGCTATTAGTCTTCTCTGGGATGAAAATCTGCTCTCTTTCTGTATGGAAGCTAGTGATCATACTTTTGATTTTTTGACTCATTTTTTAAAGCCCCTTTAAGGTCCGTTTAAGGGCAAGGAGGTTACCTGCTTCCTCTGCAGAGCAGGGATAGGTATATGGACAGTAGCTGTCCTGTCAATGGGCTGCAAAGAGCGGCTGAGCTGTGGTAGTGCTCTGGGAAGAGCTTCCACACTGGTAGTGACTAGGCCTGGGTATCACCGGGCTGAGCTGCAGAAGTGCTCTGTGAGGAGCCCTGCTGTGAGGATTAGTGACTGCCTTGAGGCTAGAGGCTGAGCAGTGAAAGTATCACTGCCCCCCACAAAAACCTGCTTTGAGTATTAGCAGTTGCCCTATCCCTCACATCACCGGAAGTGTCTCTGCTTGGGGAGCGTAGTTGAGCTGGGGAAATTCCACTGCCCCAGGCCAAGCCCCTCATTGTGCAGATTAGAGGCTGTCCCTGACTGTGCCCCCTGCTGTGCAGATTTGAAAGCCCCTCTTGCAGAATGCCACCTCAGAGCTGTGTTATGGTCTGCACTGAGTCACTTCTGGTCCTGGCTGGGCACAGCCAGATCCTGTTAGGCTCTGGCATCCTTCAGAGTATCCTCTACCCTAAGCTCTAATTTCTCTGCTGGTCCACTACTCCACAACCAAAGCAAAGCAGTTAGCCTATGGCAGAAAGCTCTCTGTAAACCTTCCAACCATGGAGGCCACCCCTGCTCCCAGTTCTATCCCTGCCTACACTGGTCTGTTCCTGCTGCTCAGGACAAACCTTTTCTGTCAATCTTCCAGATTATCTTTGGCTGGTAAATTGTTGTACTTTCAATCTTCGTGAATTTTACCAGTCAAGTGCTATTTTTGAGGCTGATTTTAAAAATTGGTAATGAGAGTATGAGAGGAGGTTAGAAAGTCACGTGTGCCTTCTCCCCCATCCTGGCTCCATCCACAAAAAATAATTCCTTAAAAATTAGAATTGAGCAAATGGAAGCTGGTGATGTCATCAGAAATGAAGAAAGAAACAAAACCCAAAAGAATGATAAAATAGAAGAAAATGTGAAATATCTCACTGGAAAAACAACTGATGAAAAATAGATTCAGAAGAGATAACTTAAAAATTATTGGACTACTTGAGAGTCATGATCAAAAAAAGAGACTAGACATCATATTTCGAGAAATTAAGGACAATTGACTTGATATTTTAGAACCAGAAGGAAAATTGAAAGACTCCACTGATCACCTTCTGTTTTTGTTTGTTTGTTTATTTGGGTTTTTTTATTTTTATTTTTTATTTTTTTTGCTGATTCAGTTGGGGTTAAGTGACTAGCTCAGGGTCACATAGCTAAGAGGTGTTAAATGATTGAGGCCAGATTTGAGCTCAGGTCCTCCTGACTTCAGGGCTGGTGTTCTATCCACTGTACCACCTAGCTGCCCCCACTGATCACCTTCTAAAAGAGATCTCAAATTAAAAACTCCCATGAATATTACAGCCAAATTCCAGAATTCCCAGAAAATATGGCAAGCCCGAAACAAGTCAAGTATTGTGGAACCATAATCGGGATAACACAAGATTTAGCAACTTCTACATTAAAGGATAACCGCATGCCTTGGAATATGATATTCTGGAGAGCAATGAAGCCACGATAACATCACCTACACAACAAAACTGAGTGTAAGTCTTCAGGGGGAAAATGGATATTTAATGAAATAAAGGACTTTCGAGCATTCTTGAGGAAAAGACCAGAGCTGAGTAGAGAACTGGACTTTCAAATACAAGACTCTAGAGAAACATACCAAGGTAAACAGGAAAGGGAAATCATACCGGACTTAAGAAGATGAAAGTATTTACATTCCTATATAGAAAGATAATACTTATAACTCATAGGATCTTTCTCATTATTAGGGCAGTTAAAGGAGTATATCTAGACAGAGGGCACAGGTGTGAGTTGAATGTAAAGGGATGATAAGCTAAAAAATCAAATTAAGGGGTGAGAGATGAATGTACTGGGAGAAAGAAAAAGGGAAAGTTGGAATGGCCTAAATTTTCTGCCATAAAACAGGCAAGAAAAAGATTTTACAATGGAAGGAAATGGGGAGAGGGAGTGAATACTAGTACTCTTCAGAGAATTTAAGAAGGGGGAATTTTAAGTGTCCCATTCTTTCAAGCATTCTTGGTGACTGGGGACCTGACAGGCCCCATGGAGGGGCCAGGTGATTGGCCAGGATGAAAGCAGCCTAGCTAATGAAGCTCCTGCAAAAGGGATATCTCTATCACTATGTACTTCTTTAGGAATTGGCTTAAAGAGGAAATAACATACACATTCAAGATGGGTATAGAAATTTAGCTTACCCTGCAGAAAAGTAGAAGGGAAAAAAGATATGAGAAGCAGGAGAGGTTGTTAGAAGTGGTAACCAAATTTTGCTCTCTTGGTTTTCCAGGTTTTAGGTTTTAGAGATCATGTCACAATTCCATTAATCATTTTCAGAGTGAGGAATACAGTTTTCAAATTGGAAGTTTTCTGGGGCAGGAGACCTCCTCCTGATGCAGGAAAGACAAACAAATCATAATGGGAAGGGAGGGGAAAAGTAGATTCCAATACGATCATTTTTAAGGCCCGAGTGCTTTCCTATGACAAGCAGGACAAGATGGTTATTCTCTAATCCTGTGAAAAGTTCATAAGCAATTGTTTCAAATTATGGGGGTCGCTACTTGGTGGAGGACAGGACCGGAGTTCTATGATGGGAACAGGTTCTGCAATCTTCAATTCACTTCACTTAACATGCACAGGAGAGCCCTGTTAAGGATTGCTCACTGATCAAGTTGCATTGTAATACTCTGATTCCCAGGCCACAAGGGACAGCTCTGAGAAATGGAAATGGTTGTGTATTTGTTACACACATCATCTTGATAATTATGAAAATCATCATAATATTTCCTTAGAGGGAGGGCATACTGAGGGAGGGGAAGTCAGAAATAAAACACTTTTGTGAAAGGAGAGAGAAAATAGAATAAATGAGGAAATAGAAGTAGCAAGAGTAACTGTGAAAAAAAAATTGAAGCAAGTTTCTCTGATCAAGGCCTCATTTCTCAAATAGAGAACTGAGTCAAATTTATAAAAATAAGAACCATTTTCTAACTGACAAATGATCAAAAATATGAACAATTTTCAAATGAGTTAATTCTATCTATAGCTATGGGAAAAATGTTCTAACTCACTGCTGACTGAAGAAATCCAAATTAAAACAATTCTGAAGTACTATCACATACCTATTAGATTGGCTAATAGAACAGAAAAGGAAAATGAAAAATGGTAGAGGGATTGTGGGAAAAAATGGGACAGTGCATTATTGGTGGAACTGTGAATTGATTTAACCATTGTGTACAGCAACTGCCCCAAAGGTTATAAAGCCATGCAATATACTAGCCATAGAACTACTAGGTCTAGAGCCCCAAAGAGCCAAAAAACAAAAAAGAAAAGCACAAAACATTCATAGCATCTCTTTTCTGGAGGAAAAAAAACTAGAAATCAGGAGGATGGTCATCAATTGGGGAATGGCTAAATAAAATATAATATGGGAATATGACAGAATACTATTGTGCTATAAGACACAATGAGCAGGATGCTGTCAGAAAAACTGGACAGACTTCCATGAGCTGATGCAAAGTTACATATACTGTGTGCAAAGAAAAGGCAATATTGTAAGGTGAAAAGCTGTGAATGATAGAACTATTCTCGGCAATACAATGATGCAAGACAACTCTGAGGGATTTGTGTTGAAAAATGCTTCTTGTACCCAGAGAAAGAACGGATGGAGTCTGAATTCAGATCAAAGCAGACTTTTTCAACGTTTTCTTGAGCATTTTGGTCTGTTTTCTTTTACACTATGACTTACAGAAATGTTTTGCATGACCATACATGTGCAACCCATATCGAGCTGTTTGCCTTGTCAAAGGGAGAAAGAGAATCTGGAACTCAAAGTCTTAAAAACGAATGTCAAAAACTGTTTTTAAAATAGGTGGGGAAAATAAAATACTAAATAAAAGTGAAAACAAAAGATACTAGCTGTAACCTCAATTTCCTCATTTGTGAAATGAGAATGATAATACCAACTTTGTAGCTGATGAGTCCTTTCATTCCTGTCTGACTCTTTGGGTCCCCATTTGGGGATTTTCTTGGCAAAGATACTGCAGGAGTTTGCCGTTTCCTTTTCCAGCTCAGCTTACAGAAGAAGAAACGGAGCCAAACAGGATGCAGTGACTGCTCCAGGAGCACACAGCTAGGAAGTGTCAGAGGCAGGATTTGAATTTAGGAATTTTTCCTGACTCCAGGCCACCTAGTGGCCAGTAATAGCACTTACTTCATAGAATTGTCATGGGTATCAACTGAGACAGCATGAAGTGCTTTGCAAGCCTTAAAAATTCGGTGTATAAATTATATCATCATCATCATCATCATCCTTATTCAGTGTTGATGATAGTGTGAATTGGTTTAACCATTCTGGAGAATAATTTAAAACTATGCTAAAAAGTTACTAAACTTTTCATATACTTTAATCTAATGGTTACTAAGGAGACTATATTCCAAGGAAGTTATTGACATGAAGGAAAAAAATCCATATAATAGTAACTTTTTACAATCATGATCTCATTTGATTCTCACAAAATCCCTGTGAGATTAGGTGTTATTATTATCTTCATTTTTCAGATGAGGAAACTGAGGAAGACATAGGTTAAATGACTTACCAGGGATCACACAGCTAGTAAATGTTTGACAAGGATTCAAACTCTGGGCTTTCTGACTCTAAATTCAGCACTCTACCCACAATGCCACCTAAAAACTATTCCCACTGGCACTACTGTATTTTAATAAAGCTTTTTATTTTCAAAACATATGCACGGATAATTTTTCAACATTGACCCTTGCAGTCAATGTTGAAAAATTACCCATGCATATGTTTTGAAAATAAAAAGGTATAATAAAAAATCAGGTATAAAAAATAAAGGCCATCACATTACTGACCTTACTCTCAGCAGCAAGCAGACCTTGAGATGTTTCCAGTAGTGGTGATGGTTTTGCATTAATGTATCCATTTTTTTTTTTTTTTTGCTCTATTCTGGGGGCAGACTTGAGAGAGGACTTAGAAATAAAATTAAAGATTGTGAATATTTAAAAAAAACATTGCCCCTTGCATAGCCTGGTGTTTCAGATTTTCCTCTCCTTCCCCCCACCCCCTTGGAAAGCAATCCAATATATGTTAAACATGTTAAAACATATGTTAAATTCTACATGTGTAAACATATTTATACAATTCTCTTGTTGAACAAGAAAAATCAGATTAAAAAAAAGAAAGTAAATGAGAAAGAAAACAAAATGCAAGCGAACAAAAACAAAAGGAGTGAAAATGCTCTGCTGTGGTCCACTCTCAGTTCCCACGGTCCTCTCTCTGGGTGCAGATGACTCTCTTCATCACAAGATCATTGGAATTGGCCTCAATCATCTCATTGTTGGAAAGAGTCATGTCCATCAGAATTGATCACCGTATAATCTTGTTGCTGTGTATAATGATCTCCTGGTTCTGCTCATTTCACTCAGCATCAGTTCCTGTAAGTCTCTGCAATCTTCTCTGTATTCATCCTGCTGGTCGTTTCTTACAGAACAATAATATTCCATAACATTCATATACCACAATTTACCCAACCGTTCTCCAATTGATGGGCATCCACTCAGTTTCCAGTTTCTGGCCACTACAAAGAGAGCTGCCACAAACATTCTTGCACATACAGATCCCTTCCTTTAGATCTCTTTGGGATATAAGCCTAGTAGAAACACTGCCGGGTCAAAGTATATGCAGTTTGGTAACTTTTTGAGCGTTATTCTGGCACTATTGTGATGACAAAAAAGTAGAAAAAGATGTTGGTGGTTGGTTGACCAAATTTTGGCATATAAATACCACGTTATTATTGTTATTGCACCATAAGATGTTGTTCTACTCCATCTTCACCAGCAGATTTCCTTCTCTATCATCCCCACTCACTCGGTGACTTATATTTAATCTCTCTCTCTGTAGGATGGCTCATTGCCTACAGCCTACAAACATGCCTGTGTCTCTTCCAACCTCAAAAAAACCCTCTCCTGATTCTTTCATCCCCGCTAGCTTTTGTCCCACTTCTCCGGTCCCTTTTGTGGCTACACTCTTTGAGAAAGCTGTCTATATTGTTGCCTCCACTTCCTCTCCTCTCTCATCTTAACTCTCCAGCTTCCACTGAAACTGTTTTCTCTAAGTCACCAATGGTCTTGCAGTTGCCTCATTCAATAGCCTTTTCTCGCTCATTCTTTTTGACCTTCCTGTGGCCTTTGACTCTGGTGATCACCCTCTTCTTTTTATGCATTTATTTAGTTAAAACTTAAATACAAAATAGAAAAAAAATTTAAAATGAATGTTAAACATTGTTTTTTTTAAGGTCCAAATCCTTTATTGTTTCCTTCAAAGTCTTGTCTCTTTTTCTGAGGCCCCGTTAGCTTTATTTATTTATTTTTTAATAGTCTTTTATTTACAGGTTATATGCATGGGTAACTACAGCATTAACAATTGCCAAACCTCTTGTTCCAATTTTTCACCTCTTACCCTCCCACCCCCTCCCCCAGATGGCAGGATGACCAGTAGATGGTTAAACATTGTTTTTACACATAAATGCAAAAGACAAAATAGAAAAACATTGTCATGTGTATAGCAGAACATGAGAGGATTCAAAATATGAAACAATATATTTCCATTTTGAGAAAGTGTATGTAATAAATGCATGTTATCTTTTGTTCTCTGCTGTGCACTTTTTATTTTATTCTGTCTTTCCCCTTCTTTTCTCTCCTCTACCTCCCCCAGTAGGCTACAGTTAAGTATGGATATATTTACAGATATGTATTTTTTCTAAATCCGCCAACTCGTCATTTGGTACACCACAACAATATTCCAACTTTATCTAAATAGTATTGAATAGTCTAAAATAATATTAATATGGCTGTCATATAGTGTAGTTTCCCTATTTTTTCTCTTTTGATTGAATCTTTTGGAACTTTAACTTTGTCTGAGATCAATGATTACTAACTACCCCTACTTTGTGTCTAATAAATTCTACATTATTATTATGTTTGTGTATATCCCTTATTTCCTATCCCTGCTGACTCCTTTGCTTTGCTTCTATCTGCTATCTTGCCTTGTCCCTACTTACTCTACCCACCTTACCCTAGGATCAATCCCTTATCCTCTTCCTTCACTTTTCCCTCCCTCTTCATCCCCACTGCCGTTAATCTAGACACCTTATCCAATTCCTATTAATCTACACTCCCTTCTATACCCCCCTTGTCCAATTTCCTCCTCTGATTATTTCTCAATAAATTTAGAAAACTTTTATATCCTTCAAGATATTTATCTATTATTCTTTCTTTAACACATCCCGGATGTGAATGGGATTCCCAAACTCCCCGCCCTCCTCTCCCATCTGATTTCTGTGTTAATTTTTGCTCTTGCACCTCATCTCCATAATCAAATCACTTTTTAAAACTTATTCTTACCCAGGTTTGTTTTTTAGAATCACATGACACTCAGCTCTACCCCAATATTTCTTTTGAACTACCTACTCGCTAATGATTATCTCGGACATATGTTTTACATTTTCACGTATTAAAGCACAAACTTTGTCCTTATTGAATCCCTTGAAATTGTTCATTGATATTTATCTGACATTTCTCTTGGATCTTATATGTCAATTTTAAAAATTATTTTTTGCAACAAAATCCGGAAAGTCTGATAATTCGTTGAAAATCCTTTTTTCATTCAGGATCATATTTAATTTTGCAGAGTATGATATTTTGGGCCACAATCATAGTTCTTTGGCTCTTTGATATATAGCGTTCCAAGACCTGTGGTCTTTTAATGTAGCTGCTGCTAATTCTTGTGCGATTCTAATTGTGGCTCTATTGTATTTGAATTTTTTTTCTTTCTGCTTGTAATATTTTCTCCTTGATCTCAAGGTTTCAGAATTAAGCTATGATGCTCCTGTAGGATTTCTTCATAGGATAACTTTCAGATGGTGAATGGTGTTTTTTTTCCTACTCTCCTCTCATGTTCCAATACTTTGTGAAAATCTTCTTTAATAATTTTCTTGTTGTATTATATTAAGATTCCTTTTTTGGTCATAGTTTTCAGGTAGTCCAATTATTCTTGTATTTTCTCTTCTTGAACTGTTGTCCAGATCCATTGTTTTTCTTATGAGATGTCTCACATTCTCTTATTTCTTGGCCTCTTATAACTTTGTTGGCCTAATTCTTGTTTTCAAGGACATTTTCTTCCTTAAGAATCTGAATTTCCTTTTAGTTGGTTGACTGTACATTAATCTTGTTTTCCTTGGATTGTTCTTATCTTTTTTAGTTTTTCTTTAGCCTCTCTCATTTAATTTTTCAAGTCTTTTAAAAGTTTTTCTAGGAATTCTTTTTGGGCAGGTAACCGTTTGCCATTATTTATTGGGGGGGAAGGGCTTTTTAAAGTTCAGTATCCTCCTCTCAAGATGAACCTCCTATAGTAACTTTTTGTGGTTGAGTTCTTTCTTCCTTGAGAGCTCTTTTTTTAAAAAGCTTCTTCAGGTAATCACATCTAATCCTGGCTGGGCTTGGGTGGGGGGAATGGTGCCTCTGGCTTTCAGGTCCTCCTTCTGTTCTCCCCTATAATCCCAAACCAATACCTCTACCCTCCTATAAGTCCCCACAGCCAGCAGTGTCCCTGCCCCACTGCTTTTTTTTTTTAGTTATTGGCCCAAAGTCCAACATGTAGGGTGAACTGCCAGGAGTGAGAGGCCATCAAGTGCCTAAGGAGGAGTGAATGGAGCAGGTCAGAGCATGCAAGCTGACGAGCAGTGAAGTTGGGCCTATGAGTGGCCAGCCCGGCTGGGATGTTGCTGTCATTCAGTTCTTTCAGTGGTGTCCAATTCTTGGTGACCCCATTGGGGGTTTTCTTGGTAGAGATCCTGGAAAGGCTGGCTGTTTCCTTCTCCGGCTCATGTGACAGATGTGGAAACTGAGGTGATCAGGGTGAAGTGATTTGTCTGGGGTCACACAGCAAGGAAGTGTCTGTGATCAGATCTGAATTCAGGGAGATGAGTCTTCCTGACTCCAGGCCAGACACTCTGTGCACTGCACCATCATGGGTGGTATAAGGAGATATAGTATCAAAAACCAAAACCAAAATAAAATGAGTGATCTTATCACAGTAAGCGTTTCCTCTAGTGATGATGATGGCTACCTTTCCATGTCTGCCCATCCGATACAATTCTTATCTAGATTCTCTTGTGACTTCCTGAGAGTGACTTGTCTAGGGTCCTATGGACAAGTGTGTAACAGAGTCAATCCATGAATCCTGGTCCTCATGGTTCCAAAGCCATATTGCCTCTGATCTTTTCCCACAAAGTATTATTGAATACCAAATGTCTATGTATACCAAAATATGGATATATGTAACATATCTATGTACGTATATGTATACCCAAAACCTTTACCAAGCATAATTGCATGGCCTGTTTTTCAGTTTCAACTCTAGTGACTGGCAGTTTTTCCTCAAAGAAAAAAAACTTTGGTAATAACTAGAAGACCTTGCATATAATTAGTTACAGACTCCCCAGATCTCAGAGCACCACCAAATCCAATTCATCCCTGCACAAGAATCTCCTCTCCACAATGTCCAACAACTCATCACCTAATGCGTATTTGAAGGCCTCCAATGAGAGAGAGATGCCTCCCTCTCCAGGCAGGCCATTTTACCTGTGGATAGCTCTCTTTGTGAAGAACCTTTTGTGACATCTGACCCATGTTTCCTTCTCCCCTGCAGCTCCTCCATCTGCCATTGGCAAAAAGTAAGAGGCCTTCAAGTATTTGAACTACATACTCTCCCGCACTCACTGAATCTTCTCTCTGAGCTAAATAGCTGCAGCCCTTTCGCCAGGGGTTGTATGGGATGGTCCAGGGGCTTTTCACTCCCCTTATTCACTGGACTCAAGCTCAAGTCAATGAGTTAACAAAAATTTGTTAAGCACTTCCTGTCCCACTTACTCTAATTGTCTCAGAGCCATTTTTCGTCTGTAATCGTGGTTCTGACGGCCCTGGGTCTCAGTTTTTTTCCTTCTGTAAAATGAAAAAACTGGACTGGATCCCTCAAGTTGCTTCTAGATCAGATTCCTAGGATGGTTCTTGATCGTGACCTCTTTCAGCAGCAGATGGCAGCATTGTCCACGTACAGGCCAAACCATCAGCAGCTTCCTACAAGTTACAGCTACAGAACAACTTCAAAGAAAACCCTTCTGGTTGTTTCTCTGGGTCTGGCCAGCCCCAAAGAAGGGCACTTGCTTAAGCTGGAAAGCATTTGAGCCGGCATCATTTTTCTAATTTAAAGCAGACTCTTTAGCAACAACTCAGGAAAACTCAATGGAAAACAGAACTGACCGCACTGTGGGACTTAGCACTCCAGCGACACACACTTGAGTCCAGGCTCCTCTTTCCCACCCAGGGACACGAGGGAGGGCAGTTCTGACCTGCTCCAGGAGACCCTCAAACCCGTCTTCTTCAAGGAAGATGCCCTTGTTTTATTTGAAGCCCTCTTAGAAGGAGGAAGTCACAATGCTGTATATATCTTAGAAGTATGAAACTCCACGAGAGACAAGTCATCATAGATGGCCAGAGCAGGGAATTCAGGCTGGGCCAATGGGGTTTTCCCCAGGGTAACAGACACGCCTGGGAGCAGGCTTCCTCCCCTGGTCTTCTCTTTTCTCCCTGTGCCATAGCTTCAAGGGATTCTAGAGTCTCTGTCTTCATTTTCTCCCCCTCCTGCCCTAGGGACGGTGTCTTGGGGTCTCAACCCCTTTGGAACCTTGAGTTCTAGGAGATATCTCCAAGATTACTCTACCTGACCCACACTTGTCCCTAGTTCAAGCTCTCTATATTAGCTTGTGAGCAAGGCTGCCTGGTGAAGGAGAAAGCACTGAAGTTAGTCAAAAGATCTGGGTATGAGTCCTGCATTTACTAACTTTGTATTTATGTGACCTTGGGAAAAACCCTTCTCTGAGCCTCAGCTTCTACCTGTAAAATGGGGGAAACACTGTACCTCCACCCTAATAAAAGCCCCACCTTCATCCCTCATTATAACGTGAGGGTAACCCTAATGCTGGAAAACTCTGACAGTAGAGTGCAGCTACAAACTGATCTACCAGTCAAGAACCAGTTTAACCAAATTTGGAGAAACACGCAGTCAGTGGATGGTGACTCATGAAACAAAATGGCGGATGCGCCTATGGAATCCCCTTTCATTTCAATAGTGCCCATAGCAGGAGGCACATAGAGGAGGAGCAAAAGGAATGGCTTAAACTAGAGGTCTCTAAGATCAGTCTGACTCTGAGATTCTGCAAAATAAAGATGGCAGCAGGTTTGTTTACATCATGCACATTTCATAAACATGGGGTCATGTTGCCTTGCAGTGCTCATGAGGAGAAGCCAAAAAACCACAATGAGCATAACTGGGGCTTATGTGCCAACATCTATCTGTTTCAGAGAATGAAGAAGCAGAAAAGAAGAGATTGATATGGTCTTCAAGATTAAGACTTGGTGATTTGAAGGCAAAGCTCTAGAGAAGGAAAGCAGAAATACCTACCAAAAAATACAGTTCAGAACAATTTACAATTGTGTCAGGGAAGTCACTGGGTTGTCCATCCTCTTTGACCCAAGACCCAAGAATACTGCAAGGAGGTAAAAAATGGAGGAAAAGATCCCGTCTGTGCTAAAATATATAGAGTAGCACTTTTTGTAATAACAAAGCAGTGGAAAGAACATAGACACCCATCATTTGGGGAATGGTCAAACAAACTGTGGTAGGTGAATGTAACAAAAACAACCTGTGAAAAAGTCAGAAAGACTTGGAAAGCAAGGCAAAGAAAACAGAGGCAGGAGAATGATCTACACATTGACCATGATAAGGTAACAGAAAACAATGAAAGACTTAAGACTCCGGTTATTGCACTGACCATCTAGGATTTTAAAGGAGTGATAATGAGACCTTCATCCCATCTCAGGAAAGAGGGGTAGAATATCAAGGTGACTTTGTCAGACACATCTGGGCCATTGAAGCAGTGGATGGTTTTGCTCTAGTATACTTCCTGGTCACAAGACAGAGTTCTGTGGGTGATGAGGAGATTTATGGGAAGGGACTTTTAAAATAATAATCCATTTCTTAAGGAAGAAAGATATGGTTCAAGATCAAGAAATGTAAGAGGCCAAATGACGTGAGTTACTCAGAGATCTGACACATGCATACGGTGAATACTTTGAGAAGAAAGTTGGGTGTGTGATGGTACTGGACATGATTAGCACAGAATAATGACCCCAAAATTGACTCTATCTTGACAGATGGGAGATGACCAACATATGAATCATTTCCGATTCAGCTCTCTGAGTATAGTCACACCATTAACCTGTTAGAGCAAAGGCCCTAATCACAAAATTATGAGGAAAAAAGTATAATTGTAAGGATAAAACACCAACTGGAGGGTGGGAGGGAAAAATCAGAACAGAAGTGAGTGCGAGGGATAATGTCGTAAAAAAATTACCCTGACATGGGTTCTGTCAATAAAAAGTTACTATAATAAAAAAAAAGAAAAAGAAAAAAAAAAAGGATAAAACACCAACAACCATTAAGATTCCCAGGAACCCGATTTAAAGAAACTATTGAATTTGATGTAGTCATACAATAAGTGATTTCTTTGGACAAGGTATTGTGCTCAGCATTTTTGATTCTGAGCAGAGGAACTAGATAAAAGTCAAGACAGAGACTAGGATCAGCATTTCTTAAGAGAAGACCAACAAACGTAAAACAGTTTGCTATAACGAGGAGGCCAGAGAGCCAAGAAAACACAGAGCCGCCAGATGCTTTTCTTCTTGCCTGTTGGAGTGACGCACAATTCAGAGATAACGCTGATTTGGAGTACGAGTTAATTCGCAGTACATTCCAGAGGGGAAAGAATGATTAAAAATAATATCACCTCCCAAAGATGAACCTGGAGAGGGCTCTCCTGAAAGCTAACTAAAGGGTATCCTCCCAAGAGCGTTTAGATATAACTGGAAGGGGGAGGAATCAAACTGACTCACAGGAGCCCAAATTACAGCTGCAAAGATTGTTAGAAGTCACCTGGTCCAATCCTCTCATTTTGTAGATGAGGAAACTAAGGTCCCAAGAGGTTAGCTGATTTGCCCAGGGTCATATGGCTAAGAAGCAATAGACCTAAGACTTAAACTACATCTTCTGACTCCAAAGCCAACATTTTTGGGGATCTGTCTTCACTGATGAACATAGAGATAGCATATTTGACTTCCTACTACTTCATCTGCTATTTGAGAAAGTGAAAATGTCACTAGAGAAGATTATTTCAGAAAAACTGGTTGAACCTGAGCAAATACCTATAGAAAAAATACATGGGGGAGCCAATACAATTTTAGGCATAAAATACAATTTGTATTTTAGGCAATGCAATCCCTACCCAAGGATCAATTTCTATACATCTGCAGGAGAAGATTCACTTAAGAACAGAAAAAAAGATCACAGTTGCTTTTAACCCCAAAAGACAAATAAAAATACCACAATAACTACTTGAGGCCAGGATTCTTCCTTCAGTCACTCACCCCACTCCTCAGCACCTCTGGATGTGCTTTGGACCAAGTAGATACGCCATGAGGTAAAGGTGGATTAATTGGTTGCTTAAAGTAAGCTACTAGGAAGGATCCAGGTTTTTTTTTAAGGTGTTAATACCTGACAAATTATGTGGTCTTCAAGAATTTGTTAGCAGAATGACACCATTTCTTAGGCTTCATCATTGTTGGGTAACTCAGGTCCTTTCTCCTGGCCTGTATCCTCATCAGTGAGATGAGGAGAATGGACTGGATGACCTCTAAATAAGACTCTAGTTCTGGTCCAAGAGTCTTTTTTGGAGGTATCCAAAGTGTTACTTAATAGAAAGTATTGTTTAAAAAATCTGAAGAATCGATTTCACAGTGAAGTGAAAAATCAAGACACCATATGAAGTGACAATATGAAATAGATCTGGGACAGCATAGTGGTTAGCTACATGGAACAACTATGACAGAGATATCCATCACAAGTTATAAAGGTTTGCCATTTATTGTGTGAAATAGCCCACGGCTTTAACCACCACTAAGCGAGGCAGAGTTAGATGATTAAACAGCTTGTTTCTTGGGGGGGGGGAATGACTTTTTTAAGGGTCTCAGGGAGTGGAGGGCCAGGGCAGGTGATCTAGGGAATAAGGGGGGGGGAAGAACCAAGAAGGTTCATTATATACTCATTTTATACCCTCCCCCTCTTGACTCAATTCCCTTTGGGGAACCTTGTCCTTGTGCAATTAAGAGCAGGGCCCTCAAGATAGAGTTCATATTTCCATTTTGTGGGTACAAAATGTCTCTAGTTTCCATATAAGCACTTCAGATAACAATGCCCGTGGATACAATGAATTTGCATACATTATATAGACTTATACTCCCATGGGGACTTTGACTCCTCCCATCCTCCCTGGAGCCTCTGGTACTGCCACTTGGTGACACATCTGGGGGTGGGGTGAAGTTGAGAACCTTTGCATTGTCAGCATGGTTCTATCCCTTCCTTTCCAATAAGTTGCTCCCTGAGAGAAAGCTGTGCAGATGCACAAGCTTTCCTATCCCTTAGGGAAGAAAGAGGATTCTCTATTTTCATAAACAAGCCTATCAGAGACAAATTGAGCAAATTTTAATCCCAAGCATCTCTGCCTCCAGAGAGAGAAATCCACCCTGTTTTTTTTTTTAAATCACTCTGACCTGGGCCTTTTTAATTCCTGGTTTACAGGCTTTGGAAACAAAGGCAAAATCCCATAATCAAGATGAAACAAGGTTTTCTAAGTGCTTATCAGTTTTGCTGATTTTTTTTCCTCTTCCTTTCTGTGAATTTCTTCTCTTCCTTTTTTCTTTTCCTTTATTCTTTTCGCTTTAAAAAAATTAATCGTGAGAAAGGATGGTACTCTGGAAGACAGTAAGGGAGAGCTCTGGAGGAAATGTAGTCAATGTAAAATAAAAATATTTTTGAAAGTAAAAAGGTGAAACCAAGTCTAAGGTTTAGGGGAGTGTTTAATTCATCAAACAGAACAGCTGGAACACATTTCAGAACACCCTAGAGAAGGATTTTTGGAAAAAACTATTCAAGCCAGTCAGGAGAAGGGAAAGAGAGCTCTGCTCTTAATTACACAAGGACAAGGTTTTCTACTTAGATTAGATCAAGCACTTTTGACAAAGACACTGAAAAACAATGTTTTTTTTTCTTTTAATATATCTAAAAGAGGGCATAGAGAACCTTGGTGTGTGTCCATACCAACATCTGGGGTTGCTCTTAGTTTGGCTCCCAGATAGCAATTGGATTCTCCTCCAACAGGTCCGGTACTCACAACAGCAGCCAGACTGAGTCCGTCATCAATGAGAATTTATTAACCCTCATTGTTGTTCGGTCTTGTCCAACTCTACATGACCCCACAGCCTTTGGTTCGTGGGGTTTTCTCGCCAAAAATGTTGGGCTGATTTTCAATTTCTTTTTCTGGTGTGTCCCCATTTTACAGATGATGAACTGAGATACATAGGGGTTAAGTAATTTACCTGGGGATCACACAGACAAGAAGTATTCTGAGGTCACATTAGAACTCAGATTTTTCTGACTCCACGGCTCTGATTCTATGTATTGGACCACCTGGCTTCCCCTTATTTTTACTATGTGGCTAGTAACGTATTAAGCACTGGGAACAGAAACAGAAGCAGAGACAGTTCTTGCCATAAAGGAGCATTCTAAGGGAGGAATACAATTCATAAATATGGGAGAATATGATACCTAAAAGGAAGATAAAAGGGGGAAGGAGGAAGAAGGGACTTGACACTGGGGGGATGGTAAAGAAGCTCCTATGGAGGTGACTCATTAGTGCTATCAGCAGAAGGGTGAAGATAGCTTAGTCCTGGGCCTGCTCCCTAAATTGAAAGTCCTGGAAGGGAGCAGCCAATCTGAAGGCAAGGGTGGGGAGATAGGCAGAAAGGGAACTTCCAGTGTGACAAGCAGTCCTGGGTAGAGTGAGCTTCCAGGGAAACGGAGTTTCTATCGCATAGAAGAGAAAGTCCTGAAGAGATAAGTAAGCAGTTCTTTGTCTTTCATTCTCCAAGAGGACCCTGGTAACAGGGAGGTGCTGCTGGGACATGCAAGTGAGGGGGATTGAAGTGAGGTTGGGCTGGCCAAAGTCACCGGCCTCACTTTCCCCTCCGAAATCATCTGGATCCAATGGATAGATATGGATCAAGATGACTGGAAGTAAGTACAGGCTGGAGAAGGATGAACCAATCAAATCACTGGACTCTGAGACAATTCACTTGTCTCCCATGAAGTGCGACAGGATCTCCAGGCACCCAGGTCTCTGATCCAGATGTGAATCCTTTATCAGCTGAAAATGAGTCTTAATCAGGGGCTCACCCCCTCCCCAGCAATATCATCAAGTTAAATAAGCTCTCTTGTTCAACTTTAGATAGTGGGCAATCCAATGTTATGATTGCTGAGCATCTTCACATCCTAGTCACCCTCCACTGAACTGACCACAGAACTTTCTCAGCAGTGTGACCAGGGCAGGGTACAGTGGATTTGTCACCAAAAAAATATTCTGTCCAATTGTCACTCATCATCATCCTCCCCACCTCACTCCTCTTTCATCTTTCTCAAGACCCCAGTGTATTATGGGTTGTCTTTTTGGTTTTATTTTTAAAGTCAAATACTTAATGGAAACAGTCATTCTGGTAAAGGCTTTGACTTTGAATGAGACTTACATCCTGGGAGTTGGATCCTGAGGGATGGGACCAGCCAAAGGTGGGTCCTGCTAAAGCCCAGAAAAATATGAAGCTTTGCCCTAATATCTTCAGCTTTTGCACGTATTTTTCTGTCATTCAGAAGTGACCTCTGAGGGAAAGAGACCCACATGTGCAAAAATGTTTTGGCAGCTCTTTTTGTAGTGGCGAGGAACTGGAAACTGAATGGCTGCCCATCAGTTGGGGAATGGCTGAATGAGTTATGGTGTATGAATGTGATGGAATATCATTGTTCTAAAAGAAATAATGAGCAGGCTGATTTCAGAAAAGCTGGGAAAGACTTACCTGAACTGATGCTGAGTGACATGAGCAGAACCAGGAGAAAATTGTCTGCAGTAACAGCTACATTGTGTGATGATTGACTGTGACAGATTTGGCTTTTCTCAGCAATGCAGTGATCCAAGCCAATTCCAACAGAGTTGATGGGAAATGCCATCCTCATCCAGAGAAAGAACTATGGAGACTGAATTGGTATCAAAGTATCATACAATTTTTATTTCTTTTCTTTCTTGGGGTTTTCCCTTTTGTTTTGCTTTTTCTTTCACAACATGACTAATATGGAAATAGGTTTTAAATGATTGTATATATATAACTGATATCAGATTTCTTGCTGTCTTAGGGAGGGGAATGTAAAAGAGGGAGGGAGGAAGGGGGAGAAAAATCCGCAACTCAAAATCTTACAAAAATGAATGTTGGAGACAATCTTTGCATGTAATTGGAGAAAATAAAATTAGGTGAAAAAAAGAAGTGACCTCTGAGGATTCAATTCTCATCTTCACATATCCTCAAGTTATTTTGACTCATATCTACTAGGATGTGTTGTTTTTTAACATTTGTGGAAATGAACTTCTAACTACATTTTCTCTGAAAATCCTTTGAAAGATGTTCCCCCCAAATCTAGTGTAGGTGGCAGAATTTGGCAAGCTATGTCAGCAACAGCTGAATATTCTGAAATTTGGGACTCACAACTCATTATTTTCTTTACCTTTTGGAAGATGGGATTACGATTCAATTCAAAGATTTATTAGCAACCTTTCATCCAGCTCCTAGACTTCCATATCTGAGTGTATCTTCTGTTTGATGTATCCATATTTCTACAATGATCTTGCTGCACAAGAAAAATCAGACCAAAAAGAAAAAAAAAAAGAAAGAAAACAAAAAACGAGCAAACAACAACAAAAAGAGTGACCATGCTGTGCTGTGATCCCCACTCAGTTCCCACAGTCCTCTCTCTCTGGATGCAGATGACTCTCTCCATATCAAGATGTGGCCTTAATCATCTGTGAGTACATGTTCTTAACATGCAACTTTATATATTTTGTTTCTCTTAAATAAGGTGGATCCGTCTAGAGCAGGGGTCCTCAAACTTCGGCCCATGGGCCAGATGCAGCAGTTGAGGACGTTTATCCCCCTCCCCCAGGGCTATGAAGCTTCTTTATTTAAAGGCCCACAAAACAAAGTTTTTGTTTTTACTAGTCTGGCCCTCCAACAGTCTGAGGGACAGTGAACTGGCCCCCTATTTAAAAAGGTTGAGGACCCCTGGGACTCTTGAGTCACATTTCAGAATGAGTCTCATCATGCAAAGTCTCAGTGATAACTATTACACAGTCAGATCCCCAGTATCCCTTGCTTGATACCCACCTGGTGCATTTGGGAAGAAGGAAACAGCTGAGACCATGAGTTCCAGCTCCTTCCTTGGAGAGCATCTCTTCTGAATTACTGGTCCTATCTACTGATAGGCTTCTTCTTATATCTGCTGTTCTCCACAGTATCTGGTTTCATAGCCACAGGCTATGAATATAGCCTATATACGCTAGGATATCATTGTCCCTCTCCCTCCTCCCTTTCATTTTTAAGCTCTTTTGATGGGATACAAAGACTTTTGACAAATACAGCTTTCTTCCCCATTAGCCCAGCAGTCGATCTTGCTTTATTTTAAGCTGTTTTCCACAAATCCCAATTTCATTCTCAGACACCAAGTTCTTAACCAGCTGTTCCCTTCCCATTTTCCTTCTCTCTTCCCTGGCCCCTGTCTTCAGTCAGCAGCGGTGATGAAAACACCACCTGTGTCCCTGAGGTTTTCAGTTTCTTGCCTAGGACTTCATAATCCCTAACGATGCTTTCAAAGTTCCTTCAAGCAGCATCATTTGTTCCTAAGTGAATCGCCAGAAGAGGGTAGTATTCGTCATGTCTAGCATGTCTCTAGCACACCCCAGATATGATCCCCCAGAAGATCTCTCTATTGCTTAGTCAAAGTTTACTGCTCAACCATTCGATGGGGCATTGGCAACCACCTCGAGGCTTCTCTTCCTCCTCTCTTACTACGGAACGATCCCATTCCAGATGGCACCAATTGAGCGTGCCATTGTTCCTTGGAGTCTAAAAAGCTGCTTCCTCTGGAGAGGACCGACTCTTCCCTTTAAGCAGGATCTCATAACCATAATTTGGCTCTGAATATTTAGGGCCCTCTTCTTCCTTCCCCGTATCAATTTCCACAAGCCTTTTTATGCAGCTTTTTGTCTCTATGCCTGCAATGCATTTACTGTATCATACCACTGGGGCAGTAGGAACAGTAGATGGAGTGCTGAGCCTGAAAGTGGGAAGACATCTCCATAGGTTCAAATCTGGCCTCAGAAGCTTCCTTAGCCATATGACCCTGAACAAGTCACTTTACCCTATTTGCCTCAGTTTCCTCATCTATAAAATGAACTAGAGAAGGAAAGGAAAAAGGAAAGAATGTTAAAATGCATTTTTCTAAGTCTATATGCAAGAATCCTTATATAGGAGTTTGTGGCCCCCTTTCCATTTGAATTTGATAACACTGCACTAAGCCATTCACTACTGTTCAGTAATATTAATAACCAGCTAACTTCAAGGCAATCCCAATAAACTTTGGATAGAAAACATCATCTGCATCCAGAAAAAGAACTATGGAGGATGAATGTAAATCAACACGTGCATTGTTCGCTTCTTTTTTCTGCCTTTTTTTTTCTGTTCTGTGCTTTTCCCCTTTTGTTCTGATTTTTCTCTCCCAACATGATTCATAAAGAAATGTGTATTAAAAATAAAGAAAATTTTGAAAGAAAAAATATCAACTAAAATTCCACTTTAATGTTACATATACATATATGTATGTATATATTATATCAGTTGGTCTTCCCAACTATCTTGTGGAGGTAGACTCTATTATCTCCAGTTTATAGATGAGAAAAAAGAGGCACTGAGATGTTAAGTGACTTGCCTAAGATCATATAGGTAATAGGCATTGAAGGTAAGATTTGAATCCAGGTTTTCCTGACTGAGGTTAGTCTCTATCCGCTGGGTCACACTGCCTCTCTAATAGCTAATTTTCCTGTAGGATCATACATTATAGCTTAACTACATTTCCCCATCTCAAATGGGCCTAGAGCTTTCTGATCATTTGTTTTCCTCAGTATTTCCTCCAGAAAAACAATGACCTGTGCAGACAACTGGTTTCATTGTCCTGCCTACCAACATCTATAAAAGAAGAAATCAGCATTCTGGCCCAGTCTTAGGGCCAGTTTTCCCTGAGGTCTGATCATCTCACGATAAACCAAAGTATAAGGTCCTGGAGTTCTGAAGTGATGACCTAGACTTGCACTCCTGAGCTTCCCAGCAAGGTGCAGCCGTCCTGCCTGCCTTTTCCTACCACAAGTCCCCAGCTGAAACGAGCTGTCCTTCCTACAAATATCCCTCCAGGATGCCTGTACCTGCTCAGAATCCACAGGCCTTGGGCAGTTTCACTTGGCACCTCATCGATGTCACACCCCTAAAGTATGTTTCCACAATTGGCTCTTGCTGAAATAGCGTGCTCCATAGATATTTCAGTCTGCCTAATAAAGACCTGTTAGCCATCTGAGGGCAGCTTCTCGCCCATTTACAACGTTCATTCAAATATAGGTAACTGCTCTACATCCCCGATAACTCCATCTACCAGGTTTTATTGTCCTTTTACAGTGATATAAAGGGATTTCAACTTGCATTTTCCTTTGTTTGCACCTTTAACATAAATATAGCAGTCGATCGTCAGGGCTACATTTTCATAGCTCTTGCCCCATATGCCCTATCTCGAGGGGTCCCAGATGGTGCGTACATTGGATGATATTTTACAGGTTGAGAAGAACAGCATGGGATGGCAGACCAACCGGGGAGTTTGGAAAACCAAAGGGGCAGCTATTTATTGGAACACGAATGCCACAAAAGGTTCTTGAGCGGTGAGAAATGACCACCATGAGGAATACAGAGAAGCATGGGAAAAGAACTGTCATAGAGTTGACCAAGAAGAGCCAGGAAAATAATGTACACACCAACTATGCAAGAATGAATAAAGAGCTTGCTGGCCATTTTTAATATGAATCAGAGAGCATGGCGTGAGAGAGATAGGCTTCCCAGCCAGTCTCCCACCCATATTATATAGACTAATGTCCCCAAAAGAGACAGATATTAGCTCCTTGGGAATCAGCTTCTACATGTAATGCAAAACACTGCTGATGGGGGTTTTGGAGAGAAGAGCATCTGGGGAGTCTCCTCATTCTTTCCAGGGGAGGTAGCAATAGAAGGGGAAGCTAGGTCGCCCTGGGAAAGGAGTCTAGAATGGCAATGCTCTCTTTTTTTTCATCCCACACTAGCTGCCCAAAGAGCAGCCTCCCACTTCTCCTGCTTATCACTCAGAGCTAGATAAAGAATAAGATAGAAGCAGGTTTAGGATCTCTACCCTGTGGGGCAGAGTCAGTGTCCTGCTGTTTCCCATCCTGCACTTCCCTCGCTGATTTCTCAGACAGCTCCCCTCTCCCATTCGCCACTGATGTTGTGGACCATACGCCCAAGAGTTAGCAGCCATTCATTTCTTTCTAAACAATAGAAGAAATGGTAACGAGGGGGAAACAGAGGGTAGAGGGAAGGGGAGCAGTGCGGGTGACTTCAATAGAGATTTGGCTGTTCTAAATCCTTCTCTAGGTAAGCTGTTTGGGGCAGTGTCCTAGACGAGGGCAGATGGGGACATCTTACCAAACCCGGTCCTGTCAGCACCATACCCACTGGTCATAGTCTCTTGGCCTCTCAGGGTCTTGGAGAAGAAGCTCAGTGGAGCACAGGCCAGTGGCGGGCTGAGTGCCCAACACTGAGGCAAGAAAAGTTCCTATAGTGCTAAGATAGAGAACAACACTCTAAACTCCATGTCTGCATTTGGCTTTTTCCCTTTCTTTCTCCCAGGTTTCTCCATGAACAATCCCAAATACGTCAGTCCTTGACATTACTAGCTGAGGGATTTGAGGAACCCTTCTCTAGCTCCACAGTGATTTTGACACAGGATTATGGTGACAATTATGTGAGGGAAAAGATTGCTTACAGGAAGCTCGGCAGCTTTGTAATTAAAGAGAAAATAAAATCTACAGGTGGAGAACAAGTAGGTGAAATGGCATATACTTTGGCAGGGGTTGTCATAGTATCTTTTCTCTTCTTCTTTTTTTTTTTTGTTGTTGTTGTTGTTTAACTGGTTTTCTTCATTAAGAGGCGTGGAGTTGGGGGCTGGGGAGGCATTCTGAGGGGCCCAAAAGACAAAGACAAAGAAAGAAATGGAGCATAAGTTACCTCACCTCTCCAGAATTCAACTTACATATTAAGTGAACGGTTGGGCCAAGATGATCCTGCATTTAATTGCCCGATCTCTATCTCCTCTCAGATCTTTTCCTTCTCTCAGCCTTTTGGTCCCCACACTTCCTCTAAAGACCATTCGATTTGTGAGTTGATTTCCCAAATTGTTTCTCCAGCACCCAGCAGAGAGTGCTGGAGGTACAAAGAGCAGAATGGAAGAGGTCTTGATCTCCAGGAGCTTACCTTCTACTCCAAAACAAACCAGTGCTTCCTAGGTAGCCTGATTACTTTTGCTAAGGGGGTGCTAAGTTCTAAAAGAAGTCACCCCTCAACACATGGTCTGAGCTTAGAAGAATAACGTGAGTGGAAGGTCGTTATGGGAATTTTGATTTCCTTTTATTCCCCGTGCCCCTTTGGATTAATATTAACCTCACCTGAGCAAAACCTGTCCCATGGGCTTTAAAATTTGCCCGGGAGCCTTAAACATTCCTTACATAAGAATTCAGAGGAAAAATTTCAACTGTTCCCGATGCCTTGGCAACAAATAAATATTCCTCCTCGGTCTATTTATGAATTCTCTAAATGTAGCTTAATCTGTAATCTGACTTAGTTTACCTACAGAGTTTATTTGACAAGGTTTGCTTCCACAGGGGACGTATGAGATTATGGCTCGGTTTAACTAAGTTTGTTCAACTTTTATGACATTGAAGGAAATAGGAGATTATGAATCTATATTTTCTTTAACTTTCATGACCAAAATGGCGATATATTAATGGAATTATTTCCCTGTCACTCAGATGTAATCTGTCCAATAAGAAGACTTGTCAGAACCTTCACGATTGTTCAGGTTTTCTCTGAGGTCCGAATCTATGCTTAAGGATAACAATAAAACCTTGGTTTTTACTGTCATAATTTCTGTGTCGTGGTAAATATATGTTTGACAGCAGTCACGGACCATGTGAACTCAGAGGGGAGAGATTTCCTCCAGAACAAGCCCCAGAATTTTTAAAAGTCAGAAGAACAAGCCACTGGACACTGAGAATCACAATCCAGACCGATGGAACATTGGTGCCCCAAGTTGCTCTCTTTGGGGTTACTTTTGGGGCTCCAGCCCAGCTGAAGGACTCCCCCAGTGGTCATGCTGTCTCTGGTTACAGACTTGATAGTGCCCAGTGATATATAGGAACTGTGCTAAGTTTTGAACCCTCCAGAGCCTTAGATGGTATAGGGAGAATATCCTCCTGAGGTGTTGGGGGGGAAATGTTGGTACATTGAAATAAATTTTTCTTTGTAAAAGCTAATAAAATGTTAAATTGTTAAACAGAACTGGCCTTGGTACCTAAATATCACAATGAATTAAATCTTAAACTGGAAGTTGAACTGAGTCTAATTCATTTATTTGAACAGATGATGAAAGTGAGACTCATCAGGACCAAGCGACATGTCCAAGATCACACTGAAGCCAGGATGTGAAGCAAGCTACTCTGACTCCAAATCCTGCACCCACAGCAATAGGCATGAGAAGCGAAGTTCCAATTATTTTCACACCCTGAGAGGAGAGGGGCCTAGCCTGCCCAGCTGCTCTCCCTTTCATCTCTGAGCCTGTATGAGAGCCCATTTCCTAATAATACACCATCTGGGCTCTTCCCTCTGGAAGAAGCAAGAGGGCACACAGCTCGGGTTTTCCTGCTTCCGAAGTGGCCCCTCCCCGGGCCCCTCATGCCAACAGGCAGGGGAATAAAAACAAGTGTGGTCCAAGGCAGACAGCACTTGGCACACAGCTGACCAGGTCTCCTCTGGCAAGCCAGGAAACAGCTGACTCACCAAAAGGTTCATCATCGGTGAGGGCCTGGAGCCTGGGCCAAGCTCAAGGGCATTCTGGGCCAGCTGTTCTCTCTGTGCACTGGCTTGCCAGGCAAAGTGAAGGGCCATACCAGTGCTTTCCTTTGACATTTCTCTTCCATTGAGAGTGGAGGAAAGGTTTGACTGTGCAAGTGAAAAAAAATTTTAATGGCATCAAGGTGGGGCTTTGGTGGCTAGACAGGCGCAGTCTTGCCAAGAACATCTGGCTCGGATGGCCAAAAAAATCCAAAGTCAAAAGATTTTAAAGCCAGCCTACTTGGTTCTCAAAGGGAAACCCAGCTTATTAACTTCCACTAGCCTCAGTTTTCTCATCTGTGGCCTGATGGGATTGAAGCAGATTATCTTCTAAGATCCCCTGCAAATTGAAATCTGTGATTCGATGTTATTGAAAACCTTTAGGAATTTCTTCCCCAAGAATTCAAGCAGTAATGGGCATGGGGTTGGGGGTCAGGAGCAACTTGAAAGTTGCCAGACAGCCAAACATTCCTGACTTTCTCCATCCTTTCTGAGGTGTGAGACTCCTCTGTATTTGATGCAGTTTTGGAAGGCACCTCAGAGGTCCACTAGTCTAACCCCTTCATTTTTCAGAGTGGGGAACTGAGGCCCAGAGAAGCTAAAAGACTTCCCAAAGATCACAGCGGGCATTAAGGGGCAGATCCCATGCCCTTCCACTACACCGATAGTAACTGATCTTTGAGGATTCTGGTCAGAGGCAAGTGTTAACTGTGTATTTTATCTGGTCCTAGGAGCGTGGGGGCCATAAGGGGAACCCTTTAGGAACGATAACTTAAAGCACTGGTCAGAACCAGAATTGAGCTCCTGATGGCCAGGGAGGATTTCTGTGTGAAACAAGAAGAACGTCCTCTCCTTTGTTTGGACTCCAGGATGCAGAGATTCTAAGGAAGGAGGTCTGGGGAAGGCTCCTGGGAGTCCTACCTCCTCACTATAACCATTGTCTGGGCTTCAGTGGAAACAAGAAATGAGCCAGTTTCTCCTCCCTCTGATGCCTGCCAACGCTTCCCAGGCCTTGCTCCCTGACCCCACATGATCCCAATCATTCTCTTTCCAATAACGACATGCATATGTATAGTGCTTGACACTTCGCCGAGCCCTTTCATACTCATGATCTCATCGGACTCTTAGGGTAATCTCATTGGGGACGAAGAACAGTGACAATCAGTCCCATTTTATAGATGAAGAAACCAAGGCAACAAGAAGCAAGTTATCCTGTGAGGCAGTGGCAGAGCTAGGATCAAAGCCCAGAGCTGGCTCCTAGTTATGCTCTGCTGTGCTTTCAAAGAGCCCAGAGTCAAGTTTTCTAACTTCAAGACTCCGCTGCTCCTGGGCTCCTATGGTCTGTTTGTTCATCGTTGTAACCCACGTGCTGTTCAGTGTAGGCTCCACAGGAAGTAGGCTGGCAATGGAGGAGAGTGTGTGGGCTTTGGGATGTGCCCTGAGCTGACCAGATGCACGGCCTAGGGGGAAGGCCAAGAGGCCGATTTCAGCTGAAGACTGGAGAGACTTCGTCATGATAAGAACTATCTGAGCAGAATGGAGGTCATCAAGCAGAAACTGGAGGCCCGCTGCTTTTAGGTCAACCGCTAGGAAGATTCATTTCTGAATGAACTAGATGCATTTGGATGCTCAAGTCCCTTCCAATCCTCATATTTTAAGATTCTGGAGTTCATTTGTCCCTCCCTAGTCTGAAAATGGGAACTTCTAAGTTCCTCAGTTGTCCCTAAGTTGACCACCATAATACCAGACCCAAGGAAAAGGCAGCATTGGCCTACTAAAATATTTAATCGAGACCAAAGCAAGTCCAAAACTAACATGGGAACAGTCATACCTATATTCCTAAGTAAATATAATCTCCTCCCTTTCCCTCAAGATTTCAGAAACAATCTCTTTTAAGGCTCTGGTTCAATGTGGAGTGAGACTATCAGCACAGAAAGTTTTACCCTTTTAAATCAAAAACCCCTTCCCACCAGTGTCTGCCATTTGTTTTCTGGGTCCAGTTATCCTTACAGTTGGTTCCTGGTCTCAGCGAGGTTCATCACAGACATCTCCATGTGCCCTTCATATTTTTCTCCCATTAACAAACACTCAGCAGCAACTGCTATCATCTTTCTCTTCCTTCCCTCTGATTCTTATGACACGATCGCCCCGTATGTACTGAGGCACAGTCTTATGGGAATGAAAGTCCTGAGGAACTTCGCTATAGCCCATCCCCGAGGCTGGTGAAAACATCTTCTTCTGATCCAATATGTCTGTTACCTGAGTCTCTAGCCCATAATTTTCAGTCTCTGAAATCGTAATGGGTACCGATATATTACATGACACACATAAATGAGAGAGCTCTGCAGGACTGCCACTTGTTAATTGAGCGCTTTAGACCAATAGTTTCTAGCTTATGTTCTATAGGAGGGCTTCTGAAACTTTGTCCACTTGCAACCCTTTTTTGACTGAGAAATTTTATACAACTTGGGATATAAATATAGGGATACATACATATATATGTATGTATGTATAATATGTATATATTATAAAAATAGGAATATAAATAAAGAATTTACAATTCTGAGACCCTCACATTTCATTACATGACCCACAGCTTGAGAAGTTTTAGTCTATAGCACCTATTGGCAAGGGGCTGATGAGAAGTCTAGTTTTTGCAGCTAGAAAAATCACCAGAAATCTAGTGAGCTGGGAGGGATGCCCTATGGAGAGGGCTAAGCCAGAGAGCAGCAATACAAAGACCAAAAGCCAACAGTCTCGAGCACCAAGGAGCTTCCACTCTACCAGGTGCCTAGAGAAAGAAATAGAACACACATATGCACAGTATACATACCCGGTGATTTGAAGCAGAAGATGATACTACCAATTGGGGGAATTAAGAGAGGAGTTATGGAGAGATCATACCTAAGCTGTGCCTTGAAAGTTAATTTCCCTCCTTGGGACTCAGTTTCCTCAACTGTTAAAATGAGAGAGTTGGATTAGATGGCCTGAGGAGATGCCACCAGATAATCTGGGAGGTCCTTTTAAGCCCTGATACTTTATGGTTTTAGCCTCTGGGTCCTGCTTGGTCCCAGGCACATTTCACTCTCCCATTTTGTTCTCGGAATTGATTCTCCGGATGTTTTCTTTCCATGCACTTGCCTTCTCCCTCAAACCCCCACAGGCTTCTGGAATCGGGTGAACTCTGAGCAACATTCAGACGGGCCGGTCCTGGTAAAACACTTAAGAGGGAGTGTGGCCAAGTCCATTTTGAATGCTTTACACCTAGCTGGGAGACTACCACAAAATCCAACGGCTTCCAAGAATTTTCCATTCTGCCTTTTTCATTTGTAGAGGGACATGAAGCTTGGAGAGACCCGATCCAAAGTGTAGAAAGGGTCGGACTGGATCTAATGGAGACAAAGGATGCTGACCTTCCCTGAAGCAAAATGGGCCCATCTGAACCCTTGCTCCAGAACCAGTTTAAAATTCCCCAAGAACCAGTCAGCAAATAGGGCAGTCTTTTTCCAGGAGGAAAGTCAAGGGTTTGGCTTTGGAGCAGAGGCACTCCTGGTAAAGAATTCTTGTGGAAAGGGACTCCTTACCTAAGTATCCCAAATTTCCTATTTCCTTTTGTCAAAACTTCCTTCTTCCCAATAGCTTTGCATGAGTCACTGGTACATCTGATAAGGCACTCCTGGCCTCCACTATCCAATATGGCCTTCGATCCATGTTAACGTCCATTTCTGTTCCATGGATACAAAGGAGAGGAGGTGGAGATGAGCAGGCTTCAGAATGTGTCTGAAAAAAGGAATTGGTTGGGAGAGGGGGGAGCAGGATAAAAAGATGGCGTCAGAGAAACATAGGTGTGAAAAATATGGGCTGGTTACTTGGGAAGAATGAAGGACGGCTGACAGACGGCCCAGGCGCCCCGTTTGTGTCCTTATGACATCGAAAGAAAAGGCACTAAGCAGATTCGCTGTCTAGGGAAGTCTAGGGGAAGACACGGAGAAGCAGAGACCAGGAGGGGAAGAGTGGCTATGGAGAGGGAGAAACCTGTATTATTGGAGGGACTGCCCACATGGGAGAGAGACCAGAGCCAGCAGAGAGCAGAAATGATATTACACCCACCCCAACTGCAACAGCAGCAGCAGAGGCTTAGTGGGACCCACTATGTGGGCTTCAAAAGAGCTCACCTTGACTCAACATCCCCCCATCCTGCCCCAGCCTCCTGCTTGCCCAACAGTGAGAGAAGACAGAAGTCTTCCCCGTCAGAAGATTTCCTTTGCCTCTGGCTTGGGTCACTTAGAGGGTATTCCCAGAGAACTCAGGGTATCCACAGGAGTTTTTAGCAGAAGTTCAGTGTTGAATAGGGCTCAATGAAGCAGCTGGGTAGCCCAGTGGCTAGACCACTAGGCCTGGAGGCAGGAAGGCTTGAATTCTAATCCAATATCAGATATTTACTGTGTGACCCTGAACAAGTCAGTTAACCTTTGTCTTCTTCAGTTTCCTCATGTGTAAAATACATATAATAATAATATAAGGGTTATTGGGAAGATTAAATGAGATATTTGTAAAGTGCTTTGTAAATACTGTCATTTAGTTTTTTTTCAGTCATGTCCGACTCTTCATGACCCCTTTCTTGGGGTTTTCTTAAGATACTAGACTGGTTTGCCATTTTCTTCTCCAGTTGATTTTACAGATGAGAAAACTGAGGCAAATGGGTGACGTGACTTGTCCAGGGTCACACAGCTAGTAAGTGTTTGAGGTCAGGTTTGACCTGAGCGCTTCCTGATTCCAGGCCCAGCACTCTCCACTGTCCCACTTAGTTGCCCCAGATAAATATCAGTGCTTATTCATTGAAGGGGAGACATTCCATATTTCTTCTAGTGGGCTGAGAAACAAGATTGATGGTAGAGAAGAAAGGACCTTGGGTTAAGGACAGAAGCCCTAGATTCTAGTCCCCCTCCTGCCACGAATTTTTAGGGGGATGTGCTGGCGCACAGCTGTTCACCCCTTGTCATTCATCTACAGCTTAATTGTCTACATGAGCCCTTTGCATCGACTTTCACGTTTGATTTTCTCAACGGTCATGGGAAGAAGAGTAGAACGGAGACAGTATTTCATAGGAGGGGAGGAAACAGGTAGCCAGGGGATAAATGGCTTCTTGTAGGTCATATAGTCAGGAAATGACCCCAGTCTGTGCTCGGCTTCTTTCCGGAGCTGTCCCCACTTGTCTGCTGTGGCCTTCTCTACTTATGTGTCAAAGGAAGAGGTTGACTACATAATCTCTGAGGTCCCTCTCTGCTTGAAAACTCCGTGATTTGTAATGACTCTGTCACAAAGAGAAAGAGATGTTGCCATTTCCATTTCAACTTCGGTTTAATCCCACTACCTCCTGCTTCCTACAAACTTGCCTCTATGGGTGAGCAAGAACGCACAGTTGGAATGAATTCAGCAATGACTTCAACAAATGGAAAAAGATTATGCTGCAAAAAGATTTTGAATGTGCTTAACAGTCCTGAGGAAGAAAAATAGGATTAAACAAGAGTTAGATAAAAAAAATTGAGGGGATTCAGAATGATATCCTCCAGTCCAAGCCCCTCATTTTCCAGAGCAGGTGGAAACTGAGGCCCAGAGAGGGAGAAACACTTATCCAAAGTCACCCAGGGAGTAAGCGTAGATCTGGGACTCGCACCCACCAGGATTGGCAGCAGGCCCACTGTTCTTTGTCTCACGGTCCACAACTACATATTGAATGGCTCTACTGGGCTTGATCCAAAGGACAAAGTTGGGGGGAGGGTCTGAAAGGAAAGAATGGTAACCACAGTGAGATGATCTAAAGGACAGATCCACCCAAATGGATCATCTCTCAATAATGATAACCCATTGGCGGCATGGTGGTAGAAAGAACTGGTGTCTGGGGGAAAGACACGGAGGCAGGAACCCCCAGTTCAAATCCTGCTTTTGACACTTACATGGCTGTTTCATCAGGGACAATTCACTTACCCGCTCAAAGCTGGAAGCTCCTCATCTGCAAAATGGGGTACAGAAACTGACATCCCCCTACCTGCAGGAGAAAGGACTTAGGAATTGTCATTATGATGGCCAGCATAAGCTTCCGGTTTGTTTAACTATCCTAAATGAGCACTCTTTCAAAAGAGAATCGAGGGTCCTGGACGCAATCCATCCGTGTGTTGAATTTGACAAATGTATCTCCTTGACAATAGCAATGAAATTAAAAATAAAGCATTTCCAAGGAATATCACCCTTCTACTTAAATTCCCCCTCAACTGTTGGATTGTGGGTATTTCTCATACTTGCATACTTATGTTCATCATCTGTCCCATTTGGTTGTACGCTTCTCCCTGGCATCCGGCACCCCGTCCGGCTTGGAGGAGGCACCCGCTACAGGGAGTTTATATTTGCTTAGATAGTCATCATTGTTTTCCTGCTACAAGAAATAGAATGTGCCTGTTCTTCTTTTAGGGGAGAGAAGAAAGGCAATGCTGGCAAGAGAACAAGTACCCACTATCTGCAGGCACCTCTCAAATATGATATCCTTTTTCCTCACCTTGATCCTGGAAGGTAGGCACTCTTATCAGCCCCATTTTATAGAGAGGAAACTGAGGCAGATGGAGGTTAACTGACTTGCCAGTGCTTGTGAATATACCTTCGCATCGGATTGCTCTGTTGCTTGGCTTTGCTTGAGTGGCTTTCTTTGTTCCAAGGGAAAACTCCCTGAGAAGGGGAAGGGGGTGGGGTGTATCTGGAAACGGCTGGGATGTAAAAATGAAAATAATACTAATCAGAAAAAACAGCTGGTACCAATCTTAGGCAACGAACACTGAAAGAAGAGTCAGGTCAGCTTGCTGCTGACTCCCATCTATCCTCCCGTCTGTCCCGTCTCCCTCCATGTGGGTGAGCACTGCCCTTTCGTTCTCTATCGGAGCTCCTCAGTGCCGAGCGAATAGCAACAGCTGCCTCCTGACCTCTGGCACAGAAGAATCTCTGTCCTGAGGCCTCATTCTTGTGCTCTCAGCCCAGAAATTTGATTTGAGGGAAAGCAAAACTTCTCCTATTTGACCTGCAGACGGACTTCTTTCCAACTTGGATTTGAACTGAGGCAACTCATGGGTTGGGCCTGGGGACCCTTCTGGGATTATACAAACTCACAGTTCAGTGCCGGCCTCTAGGTTGCCTTAACTTGACCCAGACAACCTCTCCTTGGATTCCAGGGAAACGAATTGCTTGGGGTGGGAGCCAGAAAAGACAGAGGATCTGAAATCCTTGCTGGGAGGTCGGCTCAGAGAGAGCATCCTTAAGTAACTAGGTCTTCTCAAGCTATGCAAATTGTGCATCAGAAGGGGTTATTTGCCACCTATGAGAGGCCATCTAACTGTTCAAGGGACATGCAGTGGGTTTAGGTTATGAGGCAGCTGTCTACAAGGCTCTTCTCCTTCCCTTGCCACATAAGAATGGAAAAGAGTTGGAAAGAAGCTCTATGGCCATTTGCCTGAATATCAGACATCTGACTCACAACTAGAATTCCCTTGTCCCTGCTGGATGCCCAGTGATGGCCTTCGAGAAAGGGAAATCCCCTTCCTTGGATTCCACTTTGGGATAGAGTCACATGTTGGGAAGTTGTTCCCAAACAGCTACCCCGATACCTCTGACAATCAATTTATAAAAACGTGATTGATTCCTATTCAATCAAGTGGGTTCACCTGTCCCAACGAAGTGCAGATTTCTCAGTGATCAATGAAGCAACAGCTTGAAAGTCTGACCACCCAATACCCTTTAGGTTCTGGAGCCAAAAGCTGAGAAGGAAGACGGTGTTCTCTTTCATTAGGGAAGAATTAGATTCAGATTCAGCTTTGCATAAACAACTGAGGATTCTCTTCACCTCCAAATAAGGGCCCTAGGAAGAGTAGCCTAGTAGATGGAGTGAACCCAGAGTTTTCCTCCTGAGGTGGGAGACCTCAAAGAAAAAGCGAAAAATAAACAATAAATTAATTAACATTAGGATGAAGGAGAGAACAATCATTTGAGCCAACATTTCTATAGCGTTTTAAGGTCTGCAGAGTGCTTTATATATGTCCTCTGACTTGGTCCTCACCACAATCCCGCAAGGTAGGTACTATTGTCCCCATTTTACAGATGAGGAATCCGAGAGGCTGAGGTCAAACTACTACAAATGTCTGAGGCAGGACTGGAACTCGGGTCTTTCCCATGAGTTGAGCCCTCTATCCAATAGGGCAGGAAGGTGAAAGACAATCACAGTACATAGCAGGAAATAAATGGGATATATATTAGGATGAAAGAATTGAAAGGGAGAGGGAGAATCACAGTATCGCAACAGGAAGTGGGAAGACTGTCACTCAGACATAACAGGAAGTAGATTGGAAGGCAGGAAAGGCAGTCTACAAAGTGCTTTACAGATGGTAACTCATTAGATCCTCCCAGTAATCTTGGGAAATCAGTGCTATTATTATTATTTCTATTTTATGGATGAGGAAACTGAGGCAAACAGAGCTTAAATGATTGATTGGGGTTAGAGCAGCATTTGTGGGGGATACAGCCGCAGAGCTCCGTAGTCCTTTTCAGCTCTGAGATTCAGGGATTTGGGGCAGTACTCTTCAGCTTAGCATTAGTCTAAGGAGCCAGACAAAGACATTTCACTATCCGTCACAGACACACACGCTCCCTTTATCACACAAAAGATCTCGAAGGGGAATTTGAAAAGCAGCCAAGCAGGGCAGCTAGGTGGCGCAGTGGACAGAATACCAGCCCTGAAGTCAGGAGAACCTGAATTCCAATCTGGTTTCAGACACTAAACACTTCCTAGGGGTGTGACCCTGGGCAAGTCACTTAATCCCAAATGCTCCAGCCAAAAAAAAAAAAAAGGCATCCAAGCATCTGTCCTCATCCCAGGTCACAGCCCATTTTAAACCAAGAGTAAGTGCTAGGACACTGACCTACAATGCCACTTCTCGGCATCATTTCCACCCAGTCTCTAGCTTTAATTAAGGCCTTCAAGGGTTTGTCTTTCCATCTGGAAATGGTTTTCATGAAAAGAAGGGAGATGGAATGGATAATCCAGGATGAGAAGCAAAGATGTCTCTGTTTCCACCCCCACTGCCTGTCATTTCTCTCCCAGGGAAGAGATTCCTCCCCAGATGGGGGAATCGTAGACAAGAACATACATCAGCTTTCATCTCAAGGCACCCTTGCTCATCCAAGACTCCCACGTGGACCCGGCACGTCCAACCGAGAACTGAAGGGCAGGGTACCCGTGATGTCTTTAGCCAGCACTTGCCTCTGTCACCTGGAATTCCTCCATGTCGGGTTTTGGTGAGGGATAATAATAACAAATAGTGACAAGTGAAATTTAAGTGGCAATCTCAGGTGAATGAAGTTCTTTCTTTCCACACGTTAGGCCACTTGATGCTGCCCTCAGCGTTGGAAAGTGATAGGGATTTTCTTATCTACAGAGAGAAAAAAAACTTAGAGGGATGAGTTTGGAAAGCAGCTTAGAGGCCACTGCATTTTACACGAGAGTAAACTGAGGCCAGGGGCTGGGCCATTTACCCTTAGTCACAGAGCTGGTGACTCCAAAGGCAGCTGTCTACCTACTGTACCATACTGTCTTTCACGAGGGCTGTGTGTTTCACTCACCAGGATCATGTCCCCAGCTGGGACACATACATCACTGGGAGAATGGAAAGAAAACCTATGTTTTTTTTTGTTTGTTTGTTTGTTTGTTTTTTTTTTTTCTGAGGCAATTGGGCTTAAGTGACTTGCCCAGGATCACACAGTTAGGAAGTGTTAAGTATCTGAGGCCAGATTTAAACTCAGGTTCTCCTGACTTCAGGGCTGGTGCTCTATCCACTGTACCACCCAGCTGCCCTGGTCCTTCTGATTCTAACAGTGTGTTCCAATGAAGCCGCAGAGAGCATGTGATACACCCCGACTGGGGAAAATATCTCAGCTGCACCAAGCGTCTCACTCCAGATCAGTCAGATCTTTGGCTCCCTAGCTCCAGCCCTCTAGAGTCTCCCTTTGCCTTTACCATGGCCTACACAAGGTCTCCATTATGCTGGCAATACTGAGATGGCGATAACTGCCATGGGGGTCAGAGAATCTGAGAATTTTTGTTCCGGAAGGGACCCTGGAGACCACTGAGTCCAGGGCCCTCATTTTCCAAATGAAGAAACTGTCCTGGAGTTTGTGGGCAAACTTTCAAACACAAAAGGTATTTCCTTGCGCTTGAGGTGCTCTCTTGCTTTGTTGAACCCATGTGGACCCAGAATTGAAAAACCTACTAGGCTATTCTGTCTGCCAAAAGTCTTGTACTCCTGCTTACACTTCCTGCACTAGCAGGAAGATGGGATTAAGTTGTTAAAAGTGCATCCCAAGAGGAGTTTCTTTAGCCTGGCTTGGGTACAGGAGTCAGATCTGAGAGCACCAAAGGTCAAATCCTCCCCGTCAATTTGAATTTTCCCATCACAAGAAAAATTGGTTTGGAGGCTTCCAGGATAACAGAGGGCACTTAAGTAGTACTTCACAGTATATCTGAACCTCATCAGAACCTTGCAGGCAGGAGTGAGAGTTATCCATTTTGTACAGATGTGGAAACTGAGGCTCAGAAAATTGGAGCAGATCATCCAGGGCCACACATCAGGAAGTTGTGGGGCGGGGGTGAACTCAGCACAATTCAACACGCACATTTCTTGAGTGGCGGACACTGATTTGGCCGGCTTAGCACCTTGGAAACAATTTTCCCAAGGGCCAGGGAGGAGGCTGGAGCAGGTGATGTAGAGCACGTAGAACTTGGTCATCTACTGCATTGTGGTCATTGCCAGTGACCATGACTTCTGTCCTGCCATTGGATCGGGAAGACTCGGGAAGAGGGAGCGAAGGCAATGACTTTGAACAACTCCACCTTACTTCAGTTCACAAGCTAGGCAAGATGTCACCCAAGATGTCACTTGTCCTCTCCAATAAAAGGTCTAAGACACTAGGGGCACAAAGACACAAAACAAGCTAGGGATTACACCAGAGCCAAAGAAGGAAACGTGTCCTCTCCACCATCTTGGCTCCACCCTCTGCAGAGCCAAAGAAGGAAATTTGGAGTATCCACAAAAGTGACATTAAGGAGAGATTACTAAGGGAGTAGTTTGAGGAAGGAAATCAGTTCTCCCGATTCCAACTCTATAACTCTATCCACTAGGCCACACTGCTTTCCTTCCTTCATCGTGGTGCCCAAGTGCCACCAAGATTTTCAATCCTCCATCAAGCACTACCCATTTGTGAAACTCTTCTTGATCTTCCCTGCCCACTCACTCTCCCCCTTCCAATGCCCATAGCATCCACTGTTGATAGCAGGTTGTGGGTGTGCTTCATGCCATGCCATCTAGTACTCCTGTACGGGGCCTAAATCTCTTTTCCCATACTAGGTTAGAGGAGGGCTCTTTCAGGTTTCTTCGGCCTCTCCCCCACAGTTGACCTTTGGCTCTCTGTAGGTTTTCAAGAAATAGAACCGAAGGTGAAGATCGATCCTTTTTGGTAAAGTGACAGAAGGAGAACTTCTCCTCAGACTCAAATGACCACCTGGTTTGTCCAAATCTGCTAGAAGGGACCAGACAGAACCACCAACTTGTACATGGTTCCCCCCTGTACACATAATTGATTGTCACAAAAATCCCACCAGGGTCTTTGATGATTCTGATATTTCCATACCCAGGCATAGTCTCTCAGGGGCGCTGAGTCACCTTCTGCTTTTGGACATTTCGAGTTGCATATTCCACCAGCATATCCAATGGCCAAAACAGAATCCGGGATATTCCCTACTAAAGCTCCCTCAGCCTCTCATTTCCTGATCTCCTCTGGAGTATCCTATATTCCCCATCACTCAGGACCATAGGCTAGGAGCTGTTCTTCATCACCCCTAACCATCACACTACACTTCCCACGCCATCCAATTGTTGCTAAGTCTCGTCGGTCCTGTTCCAATGACGCTTCTTGCACCTATCTCTGCAATAATACGATAGCCTCCTTAACAGGTGTCTCTGTCTCCATTCTTAGCCCCACGGGTGCCAGAGTGATCCTCCTGAAGCACAGCTCTGACCGTGATACTCCCCTAGTCAAGAAGGTACTGTGGTTCCCCATGTCCTCCAGAATTAATATAAATGCCTCTGTTTGGAATTTAAATCCTTTACAAGCTGGCTGCGATCTGGCTTTCGAGCCTAATCTCACATGACTTCCCCTTACACTCGGATGGAGCCCAATGGGCTGATCCTCATTTAAGAAATCCCATCTCTTAGGGATCTCTATACCTAAAAATAAGCATCCATGTTGTGTGCTTTCCACTCGCCCTGCTCTAGGCCCCCAGCAGAAGAGAGGGATGGTGTATTTTTTTCCCATTGTGCTCCCCCACCCAGCCCAGCACATAGTATGTAGCATGCATAGCACACAGTAGGATTTTAACAAATGAGCGCTGGATGACATTGAAGTGGGTCCTGAAAGTTCAACCGTTCCACATGAAGGAAGAAAAGGCTTTGGCCGTGGGTTGGCTCCATCCAGGGATAGTGGAGGGGCCCATCCAGCCCTTTAATCGGGGAGCTGGCCTCTGTCAGTGAATGCTCTTTCTTTCTGAGGTGCTCGGGGATGGAGACAAAACAGGAGCCAAACAAAGCCCAAGTTCAGCTGTTGGGAGGGAGCCACTGAAACAGCCTGTCATCTGTCATTTGCCAAGCGCCACATCATGAAACATTAAGCTAAGTGGCCACACCTGGCTCCTCCACTGATCCCCCTGAAAAAGAAAAGTCATGCTGGTTTTTTTTTTCTTTTTCTTTTTCATCAAGAGCTCACAAACCCAAAGGAAAAGGAGAGCAAATGCTACAGGTGGAGCCCCTTCCTAGACGGCTCAGAGGAAGTCCTGAAAAAGTAGGACTTGGCAGGCTGGGAGGCAGGAGCATGGCCAACATGGTTGTGTTTAGGGAAGGCCGGAGAGAGCTTTTCCAATCATATCAGAGATCTCTTTAGTCCTTTAAGATTCACAAAACACTTTATATCCACTGTGCAAGAGGTGGGTGCTGTTGGCACCGTTCCCCCCATTTGACAGATGGAATCAGTGAGGCTCAGAAAAGTCCGGTAATTTGTCTGTGGTCACAAGCAAAAGCCAATCCGGGAAGCCACAGTGCTTCTCCCTCTAGGTACAGCTTTCCATCTGCTTTATCCAAATATTTTCCAACTGGACAAAGGAAAGCCAGCCTTAGAAACACAACTGCCACTTCCAAGGAAACCCAGACAACATATGGGTGTCAGGGAGGGAGAAGTAGGAGTATGGGCTCGGGACTGACCGAAGGAGAGAATATAAATGGAGAGAAGCCAGGGGCAGATCAGGGCAGGCAGGGCTGGGGGGAAATTCGACCGCTGGCTAAGGGCGCCCAAGATTTCAAGGCAGGTGGATGGGAGGATTACAGATCTCTTAAGCTCTTGCTACATGGCAACCACAGGGCTAGGTGCTGGGGACACAGAAGCAAAACTCTTCCTGTTCACAAGGAGTTTCCATTCTTCTGGGACGGAAAGAGTACATTCATACGTAGCTACATTTATACACACATACACACATATATACAAAGTATATACAAACTAACCTTGGAAGGAAAGTACCTTGGAGATCTTCCAGGACCAATCCATTTTCCAGCTTAGAAAACTGAGGTCCAGAAAGGGGAAGGGCTGTGTCCAAAGTCACTCTGACCACTCAAGGACATCAAGGTCACTCGGGGAGGTCAAAGTCCCACAGGGAGCATGTGACAAAGCCAGGACTCACAGCCAAGTCCTTGGATTTCAGAGCCATCATTCTTCCTAGCCTGCAACACTACCTCACTTCAAGAACAATAAGTACTGTGTGGCCGGCCTGGTCCTTGGCACAGCGGGGGACACATGTGAGTATAAAACTCGGGATGTGGCCGTTCAGAGAAAGTTAGGGAGACGGAGCTACTATATGTACAAAGATGGCCTGACGCCTGTTTGAGGATGTGCAGGGTAGCTAATGCAGGGGAGGGGGGTCCAGGGAGGCCAAGAGTGCTTGGGCTGTGGGACCTTGGGAACACTACTTCACTTGTCTCCTAATTTCCGTGTCCTCCTGTAAAAGGAAGGGTTCAATGCAGTGACCGTCAACTTTCCATTTCCCCATCTCGGCTGGAAGGAAGGCTCCTTCGATATTGAGGGATTGGTATCAGCAGGAGAGAGATCACAGTAACATTTCAGAACCATTTTAAGGTTCCTCAATTTAAGGTTTAAGACCTCCCCTGAGTCTCAACTTGCTTCTTAGTTTTCTAAGAAGATGACCTTGAGTATCTCAAGTGACTATGGACATAGCCCTTCCCCTTTCTGGACCTCAGTTTCCTAAGCTGGAAAATGGATTGGTCCTGGGAGATCTCCAAGGTACTCTTTATATTTATTATCTTACCTGAACCTCTCAACAATCCTTTGAGATGGCTGCTAGTTATCCCATTTTCCAGATGAGGCAACCGAGGCTGAGAGAAGCGAAATGATTTGCCCAGAGCTCTGCAGCCACTTGGTGCCTAGGGTAGGATTCACCCCCAGTTTCTTTTTTATTCCACGTCCAAAATTCTACTAAAGGACCTACCATCTCTATCTCATGATAAACGAGATCACAGAATGAGATAAATGAAATAAATGAGAACTATAAGATGGGCCTAATTAATGGAAAGCCTTGAAAATACCAGGTTTGGAAACCTGAACTTTACCTACTAGACAGACACTGCCGGCTCTAGGCAACACCAAACCAAACCGAAGCCAAACCACAAAGCGAGATGGAGTATGATTGTACTCTGAGAAATAATGAGCGGGATGCTGTCAGAAAGACCTCGGAAGACTTACATGAACTGATACAAAGAGAGGTGAGCAGAACCAGGAGAATGCCGTACACGGTAACGGCAACATTGGGCAACAATCAACTGCGCCTGACTTAACCATTCTGACCATTCCAAAGGACTTGTGATGAAAAGGGCTCTCCAGCTCCAGAGAAAGAACCGCTGGAATCAAAGGAATAATTTTCTTACTTTCTTTGTTTTCCTTGTTCTGGTTTTTTTTTTTTTTTTTTTTTTTTTTTTGTGCAACATGGTGAACACGGAAATACTTTGCATGATTTCACATGTATAATTGCTATCACATTTCTTGCATTCAGAATGGGTGGGAAAGGGGTGGGAGGAAGGGAGAAAATTTGAAACTCAGAATTTTAAAAACCTGCATGTTGAATGCATAATGATGTTTTAAAAGTGAGAAAAGAAAATAAAAATGAAGGGAAAGCTTAACTATTTTTTTAAGAATGAGTTCTTAGAAAAGGGCAACATCAGTCAGTTAAGAAACACTCATTAAATTCCTTCAAAAACAATATTCCTGGGGCAGCTAAGTGGTACAGTGGATAGAGCACCAGCCCCAAAGTTACCAGACCTGAATTCAAATCTGGCCTCAGACACTTAACACTTCCTAGCTGTGTGACCCTGAGCAAGTCACTTAAATGTTTGCCTCAGTTTCCTCATCTATAAAATGTACTAGAGAAGGAAATGGAAAATCCCTCAAATATCTCTGCTGAGGAAAATCCCAAATGGGGTCGCAAAGAATCAGATGCAGCTGAAAATAACCAAACGACACATGACCTAAAATCCTACACTTGGGAGGGTTGATCAACTTGAAACGCACAGCACCGGGGAGACGTGGTTCACGTGGACCAAGACTGGTAGTGAGATCAGCCAAAGCGACCCAGGAACCCAATGGGAACCATCAGTGAGCCATAGTAGAGAAGGGACAGATCACATCTGGAATACTAGGTTCAGGAGGATGCTAACAAGTTGGAGAAGACTTATTTCTCTGAGAGCTATCCAAGTTGTCAGAATGGGCTGCCTCAATCTTCAGTGGGAAACACTTTTCAGAGAGAGGCCATGAACTCTCTTACAAAGGACAGGGTTATGGGAGTTTGGGGTTGGGTATGAGTTGGACTATGTGGCCTCCGAGGCCCATCCCAACTTTGAGGTTCTGAAATTCTAAGAAATTCTTGAAAATCTCTTATAGTCCATTATTTACTGGCCCGGGAGGGCAGCAAATGATTTGGGGAGGATCCCTTTGTTTCCAGATTATTTTCACATGATTTGGGAATGCCGTCAGAGAGTCACAAATATCATGTAGTTGTTTCCCCATCCTGGCAGCTGCAACTGGACTCCACAGGCTGCTGTGGGACACGGCGTGATTAATGTAGGAACACAAAACTTTGCCTTAGATAATCTACTCATGGGAAAATCAAAAGATAACTCATAGACAGCTTTGAGATTTCATGTTTCATGCCTTGTCCCTGGTGGATGGCATTTCTGGTACAGAAATGGGAAATGGGCCCATGTTTCTTTTTAAAGCTCTGGGACTGTTAGCTCCCTTTCTTCCTTTTTAATGGCCCAGCCTATCTGTGTTCGCACCCATTCAGGAAAAACAGAAAGAAAAGCAAAAGCTGGAAAGGAAGGCAGAGGCAAAGGCAGGTTTTTCAAATGGCAAGAGGAAATGAAAGTTTGGGCAGTTCCTTCAGCTGGAAAACAGCCTCCTCCTCCTCCTCCTCCTCCTCCTCCTCCTTCTTTTTCTACTTCGCCTCCTCCTCATCCTCTTTCTCCTTTTTCTCCTCCTCCTTTTCTTTCTCCTCCTCTATTTCTCCTCCTCTTCCTCCTCCTTTTTCTCATCTATTTCTCCTCCTCCTCCTTTTTCTTCTCCTCTATCTACCTCTCTTTCTCCTCTTCCTCCTCCTCCCAATAAATGATTAACGAGGAGAAAGGAGAATTGTGGCATGGGCCATAGGGAACAGTCTGGAAGCAAGAGCACCTTGTGCCCGTTTCTCCCCATCGAGCAGATTTCAACAGCTACTGCCATGTTTGTGCTGAAGAACATGATGTACAAAGAGCAAAAAAAATGAGCGTGGGCAAACTCCCCTAGCCACTTGGAGAGAAATGAAGGAATTCTTAGTTGTTGGTCAGTTGAATGAAATGGAACGTGACTTAATTCCATCATGATTTCTTTTTCTTAAAAGCCACAAGTTTACCGATGACTGGCTTCTTTGGTCAAGTTTCCTCTCATACCCATCATCAGAAAAAAAGTCCACACCAATCAAAGCGATCATAGAAAGCTCTTTGGAGCGTTGTCACAGTTGGTTCTAAAACACAAAGGACTTCCTTTGGAGTCAAATGCAGCATCCAGCTAGTTTGGGGCCTGATGCAGATAACCATAATCAGACATTTCCAGCCCAATTAGCTTATGAGCTCCCTTTTAAGTCCAAAGGTGGGGGAGGGTGGGGAAGGCTCCCATTCATGTTCCAGAGCTTGTCGGCATGGTGACTGGTACAATCAGTAAAGTCTTTGTTCTTCAGAGGACACAGCTGTCTCTTGCCACTGAGCAGTCTCCCTCTGTGCTGTGCCAGGGCCTGGCACATGATCTGGTGCCCGGAGCAAACTCAGATGAGCAGCTCGGTTAGATAGGTGAGTCTGTGGAAGAGGTGCTTGTGCCTGGAGGAAGGGCAGGTCACATGGGCTACGAACATCTCTTAAGCCCAGGGCATGGCACGCTAAATGAAGCACCCAGACTCTGAGAAAGACTGTGTGAGTTGCTTGTGTCAAGGTTTGGGCCTGCTTTCTGGAAGAGATCTTGGTCAGAATTGAGCCTTGGGCCTCATCTCTCAACCTAAGCTCTTGTGAGAACAGCCGGGTCAGCTCCCCAACCTCATTAGAATATAGCACAATTTGAACAGAAAAGGCCAGTGGGCCCGGACGAGTGGTTGGGCAAGGTCCTCCGCCTCACCGCTTGACTGAGGAAACATGAGATTCCTTCACAAATGATGGCCTACCCAAATCCCCAAGTTCCACTGAGGCACTGAATGATGCCGTCAGATCTCTGTCTTAATTTAAAGCAGCAGGAATAGTTCCCCTAAGCATGTGCTGTTCTAGATTTTACAAAAGTATTGTTTTTTCATTGGATCTTGGGACCATAGACTTAGAACTTAAAGAAACTTACTTTATAGATCGTTTTGTCTCATTTACTTCATTTAACAGATGAGGAAATGGGAAACTAGAAGGGACGAGTTCCTTGCCAAAGACACACACGCAATTAGTAGGGCAATGATAACTGGGTCACTCCCTATCATCCCCCACATCCAATATGATACCAAGGTCTGCGGCTCTCATGTCCAAAATGGCCCTGACTGGTGCAGGCCCTCAAATCGCCTAACCTTTGGTCTACTGGAATAGCCTACTGGGAGGCTGGTCTGCCTGCCAGGCTCCCAATGACCCCAGGACCAAATAGAAAACTTCTTTTTGACGGTCAAAGCCTTTCCTTATCCTCTTCCCAACCTTTCCAATCTTATCCTTCTATGCTCAAGGATCCTGGGACATTGGACTCCTGGGATTTTCACTGATTGTCCTCTGGGCCTGGAATACCCTCCACTGTTGTCTCGGCCTCCCGGCCTGCTTGACTTCCTTCAAAATGCAGGTAAAATCTCCCCTTCTCCAGGAAGCCTACCCTGATGCCCTTCATGAGGACCAAAGCTCTCAGCATCATCTCCAATTTAACCCATTTGGTTGCGTGTCTGTTGTCTCCTTCATTGGACTGTGAGCCCTTTGGGGCAGGACTGGCTTCTGCCTTTCTTTGTATCCCCAAGGCCTGGCACACAACAGGTACTCCATAAATGCTTATTGACTATGGGCAGAGAAGGAGCCCTGAGTGTGATCACACTAATGGAAGTGAGCAGCCACACGTAATCAGAGTAGAAAGTATCCCAGGTACTCTTCCTAAGCACAGCAATGAGTGAGGGCAGAGGGGAGGGAGTCAGGAAGATCATCTGACCACAGATGCTCACAGGCTGTGGGATTTTGGACAAGTCACTTCTCTTCTCTCGGGCTCAGTTGCCTCATCTATGAAATGGGATGATTGTAGCACTAAAACTACATGGCTGGCGTGAGGAGTAGATGAGAGAGCATACCCCAAACACTGTGCAAATCTTAAAGTGCTACAGAAATGTGAGCTCCCGTTATATGAGTCCTCCTCCTAAGGCCCCCCCCCATTTTTATAATGCTTACTTTCCCAAGCAGGCTTGCATGCATCATCTCACTTGACCCTCACAAAAACCATATGAAATGGGTGGTACACTGAGGCTGTTTCTCATTTTAGAGAAGAGGAAACTGAAGGCCAGAGGACAGACTTTATTTGCCTGAAGCCATAAAGGAAGATGTTGGCCAAGCCCAGATTCAGATCTCCTGAATCCAGATCTAGGATTCTTTCCATCAAATCACAGCATATGTCAATGTTGCCACCCATCTGGGGTTTTCTTGGCAGAGATTCTGGAATGGTTGGCCATTTCCTTCTCCAGTTCATTTGACAGATGAGGATGAAGTGACTTGCTCAGGGTCACACAGCAAGAATGTGTCTGAATCTGGATTTGAACTTGGGGAGATGAGTCTGTCTCTAGGACTAGGTGTTCTAACCACTGCACCACCTAGCTACCCCCAATGAGAATAGAAACAATTAAACTTGTCTTGAAGTATGCCAGGGTTATTTTGTATTCTATTAATCGGGCAATTGTGAGTGATCTGAACCCATTTTTGGACTTAAACAATGACCTAGAATCTTATGCTTCCACACTGGTGGTGGGAGAAGCTGACTCGGCGGTCTCTGCAAGTGAAGAAATAGTAATGGAACGATGACGATGTATGATAAAAGGCTCTGTTTTCATAATATGGTGTCTTAGTAAAAATATAAACAATAAATCGAAGAAAAGAAAAACTCTGTTTCTCTGGACTAAGAAAAAGTCCATCGGAAACCTCCCAAAGGCTGCAGTAGTATAATTGCAACTTATGCTGAGTCAATTCTAAACTCAAAGCAACGGGACTCGAAGGGAGAGCTCATTGGAGAGCAGAATAGAACACCCAGAAATGACCGGGACATGGGAATCGAATTTAATAACACTGAATTTTTTAAAAAGAGATGTTAGATAATGTAGGCCTTTGTTTGCTCCAAAAGGTGAAGGTTTCCTTTGCGTTTCTCACAGCTAACCTAGACTTCTCTGAGCATGCCCAGTTTGGGCAACATAAAGAAGCCTCTGAGGGGCCTCTGGCTCACCCCCAGATTGCCTAACATGGAGCCCCCTTTGCCTGTACCACTCCAGTGGGGGTGGCCTCCAGAGACCGTTGACTTTGGCTTTAACAACGATGAGACTTGACCCACGGATCCTTTTCTCACTGTGTTCTTTTCAGCACCCGGTACCCGCTGTGCCCAGTGAGGATGCCAGGAAGCAAACCAGTAAGAAGGGAACATATGTCATTAGATCTTTCGTAATGGATATTTCTGTGTCAAAGCTAATTCGACTGGTAGTGACTCATGGAACTGGAGTCCAGGGACTCCACCCTTACCCTTGAAGGAATCGTACTGGCAGCTAGATGGCACGGTAGATCCAGTACCAGAGCTGGAGTCAGGAAACCCTGAGTTCAAATTTGATCTCAGGCCTTTTCTAGCTGCGTGACCCTGGGCAAGTCCCTCTACTCCATTTGCCTCGTCATCTGTAAAATGAGCTGGAGAAGGAAATGTCAACTCACATTGGTATTTTTGCCAAGAAAACTCCAGATGGGGCCACAAGAGAATAGGACACAATTAAACAACAATCTCATATCCTCCTACCCCAGCCACACACACACACACACACACACACACACACACACACACACACACACATACATTTACTAGAGATCCAGATGGGCAGAGAAATGAGATGTCCAATGTCACAGGGATAGTAAGGAACAGTGCTAAGACTTGACTCCAGGTTCATTAACTCCAGATGCATCGTGCTTTGATAATATGCTACTTTAGTAAAAATATAAACAAAAGAAAAGGGAAAAGGGAAAGAAAGAAAAGGGAAATTGGTAAGTTTCTTAAAACAACTTGTAGCTTTGATCTTTTGGCCCAAGGGACCAACTCTTCGGATCTTCATCTGGAGGGCCCGTTTTCATAAAGAAGGCACTTCCCCAGAAGTGTCTGGGGCTGAGAATGGAGAGAAAGCAAGCATTGTTTCAGGGCCCTTCCTTCAAGAACTTGCTGGAATGTGTGGGTGCTGGGAGGGTACATTTTCCTTGAGTGAAATCACTGCAGACAGAAGTGGGGTTAAAAGCCACAGAAAAGCATCCTTGTGCCAAAGGCGCTCTGAAATTGCTTCACAAAAAAGAAGATCCGGACTATTTTGGGCATGGAAATTGAGGGAGGAAAGGCCAAAGCTCAGGACTCCATTCATTAGGGACATCTTGCTTCTTCCTTTAAGCATGAAGGAGTTCAGTGTTTAGAGGGACCAAGAAGGCAGGGCAGGGACAGAGAAGGCCCACAGAGGCAGAGGCTAGATCAGTCCCGTCAGAAGAGCAAGAGAAAGCCATATGGTCTAAATTAAAAGCAGACGAAGGTGAAGAAATTGGACAATGTAGAGCATGGAGTGGGCTAGGGAGGGGGGACTTGAGGCCTGGAGATCAAATAGGAGGCTACTGTAATTATTTAGGGACAGCGAGGTGACCGAAATGAGTGAACAGCAACAATGGTCTAGGTTAAGAGGTGATGAGGGCCTTTCCTAGGGCGATGGATGTATGAATGAAGAGAAGGGAAACGTGTGTAGACAGTTGTAGAAGTAGGGACGATGAGCTTTGGCAACCGATTTAGTACGCGGAGTGACAGAGAATGAATAGTCCAAGATGATGAATAGGAGAATGGGGGTACTACACTCTACAGATCAGTAGTGGGTTTCTGGGTAGAGATCATATGATGAGATCTGAGCTAATGATCATAACTCATCCATGCTCGCTCATCCTGCAAGGGAGACTTTGTCTCAGCTAAAACCCAAATGGGTATAAGGAAGGAGGCAGATTCCACCATCCAAATGGAAGATGCTCCAGCTTTAAAGACACAAAGATTGTGTATTGTATATGTGGCAGGGGCAGGAACAAGGGTTTTTTTCATTTATTTTCTATTAAAATAATTTTTTTTGACAAGGGGTTTTTAATGGTGTCTGTGGAGTTGTAATTCAGAGCAGAATGAGGGGAGTGGGAACTTAAACACCAGAGAAAGTGTTGGAGCAGCAAAGTCTTAGGGGATTAAGGGGATGTATGGTTAGACTGCAGCTCATTACTGCAAGACTCATGTTTCTGCCCTCTGATTGGATGATCACATTCTAGGGTTGAGACTATGACTCCAGCTTTGGAGAGCACTGTTCTAATTAATCACTCTACCCCTGCTATTGTACAGATAAGGAAACTGAGGCTCAAAGAAGTAAAGGGGCTTGATTGAGAGAGAGAGAGGCAGAGAGAGAGAGAGAGAGAGAGAGAGAGAGAGAGAGAGAGAGAGAGAGAAACAGATAGAAAGAGAGAGGGAGGGAAGGAGAGGGAGAAAAGTGCAGAGGCAGAAGTAGGAATTCTGGCACTTATGACAAACTCAGTTTGGGAGACAGAAGAACTCTGACCATGGCAGCTGCAGGGCTTTGAGGTCGTTTATATAATACCAATCACGCAACAGGCTACGATGGATTTCCGAGCCTGTACGCACATGCTTTGTGCTAACTCAAGTTAGTGAACTCAAGTCCATCCAAGTGGCTTGAGAGTAATGGAGGGAATGTAGGATGAGATGCTGCCTTTGGCATCATATAGTCTCCCAAAGAGTATTCTGGATGGCTCTAATGTCGACTTCACCCTCATAGACCAAGATTTCCCTCCCGTCAAGCACACATCTGTCTCTATGATTTCCACCCGATGCCACCGGTCCTGTCATCTGGAACCACGTAGAACAAGTCCATCCACCTTCCATGAGCTTGAAGCCAGACGTCTTCTGTTTTCCTGCTAAACGTCTCTAATTGCTTCAACCAAGCTTCACATGGCCTGGACCCGAGTCCTTTCCCTGCCTCGTCTCCCTCTGTTGGATTCCCTTTGGCTTCTTCCTAAATCGTCACATCCAGAATCGAGGACCGTGGGATCAGGACAGTGGACAGAAGGACTACTGCCTCCTAAATCGAGAACCTCACCCTTTCTTAGTCTCAATCAGACCTCAGCTGCCGGGAACTTTCTGGACAATTTGACACAACTCAACTAACACAAGATGGCCATTCTATAACTGGTCAAGGCTAGAATTTCTCCCTCCATTCCTCAGTCCTCTCAGCTCTGTGGCCAACACGTGAGCCTTTAAGATCCGGGGTATGTCCCATCTTCCATCTAATAATAATTATATTGTGCTTCAAGGTTTACAAAATGCTTTACGTTCTGTCATTTGATCCTCACGATAACAATAACAAGTAACATTTACAGAACACCTACTATGTGCAGGGCACTGTGCTGAATGCCTCACAATTAGTATCTCATCTGATCCTCACACTGACCCTAGAAGGGAAGTCCTGTTATTAGCCTTATTTCACCAAAAGGCAGATGATGATAAATGACTAGCCCCAGGTCACCTGGCTAGAAAGGGTCTGGGGTTGGATTTGAACTTAGATCTTCTTAACTCCGGGTAGAGCATTCTATCCACTATGCCTCCTAAAATAGTAGGTGATGCTATTATCCCCTTTTCACAGATGAGGAAGCTAAGGCAGAGCTAGGTAAAAGTGACCTGTGCCAGGGTCACACAGGATCTGAACAAGTCTTCTACCACTACTGCTTTGCCCATCATTTTCCCTCAGACCTTAATGGAGATAGTGCAACAGCCCTGGGAATAGCAGGTGCTCACAGACTACCAGACCCGTTTCCAGCCAAGTTCTCACAGCATCCTCTAGGGAAGGAACTCCCACTGAGAGGGGGCCAGCAGTCCCCACCAATTTCCATTCAGGGCAGGTCGACCAGCCTAGTTGAACCAGTGAGGCACCCTGGGGGAGAGATGGGAGCCAGCCAACTACCATCCTGGTCCCCATCCCCTTGCAGACCTTGGTGAAGACAGCCCAGGGCCCTGTACCCAAGAACCTTGCTAACCACCGTGCTTCCAGTCCATGCCCTTAGCCATCCTCCTTGGAAGCAAACCTGAGGAGGAACTGCTCCTACAGGGGCTAAGGCCAGAGCTACAGGAAAGTCCTTGGCTCAGGGCCAATGGCTCCACATCACTGAAAATAATCTTAAAAAGAGGCCTGCCCACCTACTTTGCTGCTAGACCCCAAGGACCATAGGGCCTTTTGATCAGTCTTGCCATTGAAAATTCCCCATTAAATCAGGAATGTACTGAGACCGAGCACTGTCTCTGCCTTCGTTCCTAGCACTCAGCCTGAGGCTTTGTACACACAAAGTCCTTCCCAGATATTTCATTCTTTCATTCCTAATTCCAAAGCCAACACTATCCACTGAGCCACAGACTGACCCGCCCCACTGATTTCATCACTGAACAGCATTGCAGACCAAGGCCAAGTGCATCCTGATATTTCCTAGCAGGAGGCTGTTTATTTGCCAATAACTCTAATAAATCGGGGGCAGAAGTCTAACGAAGGCCGCCAGAGCATTGAGCAGCTCGGTTTCCCCACGGTGCAGACACAAAAGAGCAGGGAGTGAGCCTGCTGACTGCAGTTCCTTTCTCGAGACACCTCCTGTCCTTCAGGACAGAGAGGCTTGTGTGAGTAGCATGACCTTTGGAATTAGTCTAGTGGAAAAAATTAATTTATACACTTTCAAAAGAAATCATAAACTTTCAAAGGACCTTAAAAAAAAACAGTAGGGAGTAGGGAGAAGTATGCTTGATTTGGCAATAGTGAGACCGAGATTAAAATCCTAAATTCCATCTACTTCCTGTGTGAGTCCAGCAAGCCCCTTAACCTCTCTGGGACTCAATTTCCTGTCCTTGACCAAACAAAATAAAGCAGGATTGTGTGGAGCAGTGAAAAAGTCAGTAAGACCATTTCGGTTCCTGAGGCAGCCAGGGGGTAAAGGGAGAGGTCCCAGTGTTCAGGTCACTGAGTCAGGAGGACTGAGTTCAAGTCCTACCTCAGACACTTACTAGCTGGGTGACCCTGGGCGAGTCACTTTACCCTGTCTGCCTCAGTTTTCTCATCTGTAAGACAGTAACAATCAAAGCACCTACTCAGAGTTGTTGTGAGGATCAAACAAAGTAATATTTGGTAAAGCTTAGTGCAGTGCCTGGCATATAATAGTTATTTAACAAATATTTATTTCTTTCCTTTCCTTCTTTGCTCAGCCATTTGAAAAAGACTCAAATAATCAGCCCATTGGGTATCTTTATATCTGCAAAGTCTCTGAAACCATCCCTCCCCCTCCTCATTTCTTATAGCCCCATAGTATTTCATCATAATCATATACAACAATTTGGGGATTGAGGCCTTTCTGGAGTACTTAATTGATCTTTCTTCAGGCGTCACCCTCCCTGAAGGCACCATGGGTGACTAACTTTCCTAATCTCTGAGTAATTCTTCTCTCCTTGGCCATTGTTGTAGCCTCTGTGACCAACTTTGGTTGTCAGGGGGATTTTTCATAATTTTCCTGACCTTTTGAAGCTCCTAACATTGGAACTTAGTCAATTCTGTCTCTGATTAATCATTTACTTAAAATCAGAAAATAACAAACACAAGTTAAATAGTACTTGCCTGAATCGTTGCCAGAAAGAGCCTGGAAACACTTCCATGAACTGATATCAAGTGAAATGAGTGGAACCAACTGAAATACTGTAGGATCAACTGGGAAGAACTTAGCCATTCTCAGCAATACAATGCTTCAAGGCAGTTCTGAAGGATTTGTGATGAAAGGGGCTATCTGTTTCCAGGGAAAGTACCAATGAAGTTGGAAGGCAAATCAAAGTATACTTTTTCTTTATTTTTCTTGGATTTTTGAGGGGGTGTTTTCTTTTACAGAATACTAATAAGGAAATATATTTTCCATGACAGCACCTGCACAACCTATATTGAATTGCTTGCCTTCTCAATGTGGGGTGGGGGGAAAGGAGAGATGGAGAAAATTTAGAACCTCCACATTTTAAAGAACAAATATTAAAATTGTATATGTAATTGTGAGAAGTATTAAATGATAAGAAATCATTTTCCATGTGAGTGTCAAAGTTTTAAACTTTGAATCCACTCTTCCCAGGGACCTTGTTGGTGCAAGGGGAGAATGTACCTCATGGTGTGAGGATATGTTTTTCTTGTTCTCATTGTACCTTCTCAGTAAATGCCTTTTGTAAAAGCTAATTGATTGAAATTGGCTGATTGATAATGAGAAACATACCATATGGGGCTTCTCAAACGACAGAACTAGGTACTACAGAACTAGGTACTCTAGCTCCTCAGGGTTGTCCCTAGAATCCTGAGGGGAGAAGTACTCAGTTGCCCTCTGGGAACTCAGACCACCAATATGATCAATAAGACCAAAATGATCACCATCATTACACTCCTTGATGTTTCCTTTCGAGGCCCTTCTCAGCATGTGTAGACATTGCATCCAGTTGCTTGGTAGAGCAATGCTTAAGAATGCATTTGGGAGAGTGAGCATAGATTGGTACCTACACCAAACTGGTAGCTTTGCAATAAAGAATTGTGAACCCAAATTATATTGAACCTGCATTATATTAATGGTCTAGAAATCACTTTGCAAATCTTTGATTGTTGTGTAAATGTGAGTTCTTACTGCAGCTGCTCAGAGCTTGCTGAGAGGCTCTCCCTATGAAACCACTCAGTGGTTTTAAGAGATAATGATTCAGCCACATGGGGAAACAACAACATGGCTCTCCTGTGCTCCCTTGGAATCTCTCGTGAAGGAAAGCCAAAGAGGAAAAGACCAAGCCCTTAACCGAGATTCCTTTTTCTAGGCCGGCACAAAGGTAGCTCTCTTAATCAGCTGTCACACAATCATGGGAACCACAAGCCCATATTCAGCCAGTGCCACGGCCTCTGTGGGGAGATGCCATCACAAGAACCAAAGCCAGGCTCCCCTGCCCTAGAATCTCAGTCATTGATTGCCTGTGTCACCTCTTGTTTCCAACCTTCGGTTTCCTAGTCCATATCAAAAGGAACTTGACCTGGATGGCCTCTAATATCACTTCCAGCTCTAAATTGAAGAGCCTCTGAATGCTTTCATGTTACAAAGAAATGAATCAAGGCCCAGAAAGTAAGAAGGCTTTGCTGAAGCCCACACATTTCATTTGTTGCCGAGCTCTGACTAGATGCCATGTGCTCGACCTCCCATGTTCTTTCCCCAGGATCTCTCCTCTGTGGCACCCAGATGGCTTATGAAGCATATTCTTTAGTGACGTTTACCAAGGCCTTCTCTCTAATCAGTCATTCAGCTCTGCTAGCAGTAAAAACCCGATTTCCAAAGCCATAAAAAATCTATAAGCACTTACTCTCTTTTCCCCAATGAAAAAGGTTTCTCGAGCTTCTGGTCTCTGGTCTCATTATTGCTTCAGCTGTTTCAACAGCAGGCTCATCTCAATTACTGGCGGCAAACTGTCCCTACCCTTGCTTATTTGAATCTCTGGGGAAGAATTACCTTCTCCTTGTCTCTCGGCAGAAGCTTTGGATTGGACCGATGTGGTTCTTCAGCACTGCTGGGGATGTTAGAGACCGAAATTAGAAATAGCCTAACTCTAGTTGGCAGTGAGAAGTGGGCAAAGTTAACAGTCCCACTCCCACCCTCAATTTGTCTGACAAGTCCTCAGCTTCTGGGGCTGCTGGTTGCTGGGCCTTGAGCTTCACTGTGGTCTTTCAGGGGAGACTATTGTAAAAACAAATGGTTCCCTCAGGGCTTCCATGCCATGGTGGGATTAGGACTTCCACTGGAGCGGAGGTGGTAGGAGAAGTCAGGAGAAGCCCACCTCCTCACCTCTTCTTTTGGTTCTTTCTATCATAGTTTTCAAAGTCAGGATACCTTCCTAGCTTTAATTCACTTTACTTCCCTTCACACACCTCACGTTTCAGCTATAACAGAGGTTAAACAGGGTGTGTGCAAAGTTAACCTTCCTACCTCAAGCCAACCACTTGCATATGGCTCAACATGCTCTATTATCATGCTGAATATATCCTATATTATATACTATACTGCCGAAATACTTTTTGCCCTTAAAACGCGTCCAGAAAAATACTCAGAGACTTCTTTATGTTTCTTACTTTCCTGACTTCAACACAGTGCATCTATTATACCCTGGTACCTCCTTCAGTTACTGAAATCTCCTTACCCTGGAATATCTATCCCCTCTGCCAAGCCTTCTCCCACTCTTGACTTCCTCCCAGTTCTCCGTTTTGGAGATGGACGCAAGTCAGCCAAATTTCATTCTCTTTCCTGCTGTACTTCTATTACATTGTAAGTTCCTTGAGGTAGGGAATGTCTTTCTTTTCACTTGAGAGTTTGGCCTCAGTTTATCAACTGTCTTAGTCTTAAGTAAAACAGACTAGAAGGGTCTTCTTTTTTGTTTGCTTCAAAATAAAATGAATTTTTTCTACTTAGGAATATTAGGATGCTGGTTTCCTTTTGGAGGCCCTTTTCAGCATGTGTAGATGCTGCATCCAATTTCTTGGTAGAGCAATACCTGAGAATGAAATTTAATTTGTCCCCAGTTGGCCAGCTTGAACAGTAAGTACCCCTCTCACGGTGAGAGAAGTAGAATATGATGGAGTCAGGAAGGTATGGGGTTAATTCACTAAACTGTCTTAACATTCTTCCCTGTGAAACAGGAACGAATTTATCTGCAAACATGAATTGCCTAGTATTCTCTGTCGGGCAGTGTGCCAGATACTAGGGTTATAAAGAAAAAATTAATGATATTACCTACCTGCCATATTTACTATATAAGTTTGTGATGAAGATCAAATGAAGTCATGTTGGAATTAAACACGTTAACCATTAAATAACCATTTAAATTATTATTATTCCCCAAATGAAAAGGGGCAAGGTCTACTATCAATAAATGGACAAGGGACAAGCAAACCTGGAACACAAGTAGTAGTAGTTGTTGTTTTTGTAATAGCAATAAAGCAAAGAAAACCTACTTCCAGAAATCATTTTCAGGTACAAAACATGAGTGGGACCTCAAAGGAATAAAATCACCACCTTGTACCACCATGACCCCTGGTTAGTTGAGTTGGAACTGGAGTCAGAAGTAGTCATTGTAGGAAAGTAACACCCTCCTACACATAATACCCAAGGGCATTGCTTTGAAAACTTTCAACTCTGCCCAAAGGACAATCAAACTGGATACTTTTTGACCTAGCAGTGTCTCTACTGGGTCTGTATCCCAAAGAGATCATAAAAGAGGGAAAAAAACCCACATGTGCAAAAACATTTGTAGCAGCCCTTGAGGCCAAATGAGCAGCTTTATTTCACTGTTGGGGTACTTTTTGATACGTGAAGTTGTATACCCTAAGCAGCAATTCTGCTTTCATGACTGAGTGCTTGGTTGGGTTACACATTAAGGGAGCTTGGAGGTTGTTATAACTGGCAGTGAAATGTTCCAAGGAAGAAGAGTGAGACCTAGAGATTAGAGAGCTAACAGACTAGACAGCCAAATTGGGAGCAGGCCCAACAAGAGAAGGTAGGCAATGGTCCTCTCAGGACGATAGGCCAGGTTAAGAAGGTCAGACAGTGAGTATCAGGAACTTAGCATGGAGGGCTCCAATTTCTTGAAATCTGAGTGTGGTTTTGGAGGAGTCCAGGGAGAAGAGAATAATTCTAAAAGGATACTAGGTTGAGAAAAATTTGTTTACCAAGCAGGAAACCAAGGCAGAGACTGAGACGTGGGAAATGGGGTCCAAGACAGGGCCACAAGAGATGGCATTTTAGATGAGCCTTGGAAGAAAAGAATTCTAAGAAGCGAATGTGAAGGAATGCAGTTCAGGAATCGGGAACAATCTGTACAGAAGTACAGAGTCAGGAAGTAGAAAAAGAAGATCCTCCGACAGCTAGTCTTGCTGTTTGGCAACAAAGTAGATTGCCTAAATGGGATGGATATGAAATCAGTCTATAAAGTTAAATGAGGCCAAATTGTAGAGGGCTTTAAATGCCAGGCTGAGAAATTTGTATTTTATACTAAAAGCACAAGGAGCCACTGAAGATCCTTCAACAAGAGGATGATATGTTCAGCTCTTGTCTTTTGACAACTATGTGGAGGATGAATCAGAGAAGGGAGAGACCAATTTGGAGACTGATGCAAGAGTTAAGGCAAGAATCAATGAAAGTCCAAACTAGGCTGGTTGCCATGTAAGCAGAGAGTAAAGTACAGATGAGAGAGATGTTCTGGAGGTCAAATCCAATGACCTTTATTTTTCAAATAGTCCAGAAGTACAGTTGAATTGAGTGAAAATATAATCAAAATTAGAGCACTTCAGGTAAAAGTCAATAAACACTTTAGACAGTAGGGAATTTAGAGCAAAAAACCACAATGCTCTCTAAAACAGATAATCTATAAGATAAGACAACAGAGTTAGAATGCAAACATTCAGAGATATAGGAAAATTAATTGAACAAAATCAAAACACGAGATCAGCTTTACAAAATGTTATCAAAAAATGACATATCCCGACTCAGCCTAAAAAAGCCCTTCTTTAATAATAAAAGCATCTATCTAAAACCAAAAAAATCATTTGCTGTGGAAAACATTGGAATTCTTCCCAGTATGAACATATAAAAAAGAATGTCTCTTCTCTCCAATATTTTATGAAGTAGTTCAAGAAATGCCATAAGACAGACTCACACCCAGACTGATAAATGGTCAAGGGATACAAATAGGCAGTCTGTAAAGGAAAAAATCAAATCTATCAATAGTTATATATTAAAAAAGGTTCCAAATCACTGATTATTAGAGAAATACAACTTAAAGCAACTCTGAGGTTCAACCTCACATTGATTAGATTGGCAAAATTGACAAAAAGGAAAATAATTGAAAAAATAAAACAATAAAAATGGTCTTATTTGAGGTCTGGAAATGCTATTCTTTCTTCCTTCCTACTTCTTTTCATCATTTCTCTTGATAGTCTTGATTTGTTTTTCTAAATGAATTTTTATCAAGTTCTATAAAGTATCTGCTTACTAATTTGATTGGTATGACATTAAAATGTTAATTTAATTTTTGCAGTATCATTTTTATTATATTGGCACAGTCAAGCACTGAATATTCTTTTGTTTTTCTTTAGGGGACAATTTGTAATTGAATCTACACAAATCTTTGGTGTGCTTTGGTAGATTTAGACATTCTATGCATTTTGTAGTTATTTGGAATGGGATTTCCCCTTCTATTATTGCTTCTTGGGCTTTGTATTATTATATAGAAACTCTGTGGACTTTTGAGGAATTTCTTTTGTAGCCTATAACTTCTTTTAAGCTATTGTCCAGGTTAGTATCTTTCCTGATTCCCTTGCTTTTGGTTTTAGATAGATGCTTTTTAAACTACTAAAAAAGGTCACTGTATACCTATACTTTGTAAGGTTTTTTGGCCTGAGTTTTTTAACCATAAAAGTGTTATAGTTTGTGAAAGGCTTTTTTCTGCAGCTGTTGAAATGATCATGTGGTCTTGGATGTTTTGGGCTCTAGTATGAATAATTATGTTGATTGTTTTCCTAATGTTGAACCATCATTGGTATAAATCCCATTTGGTCATAGTGAATAGCTTCTTGGATAAATCATTGTAGTTTGTTTGACAGGATTTTATCTAAAATTTTTGAGCCAATGTTCATGAATGATATCGGCCTACAGTTTTCCTTCTGTATTTTATATTTCCCTCTTTTGGCTATTATGATATTTGTTTTATAAAAGGATTATGATAAGATACATTCTCAATTTTTGAGAATGATTTGTGATCCATAGGTACTAATTGTTCTTTATAAGACTGACAAAATTCCCCTGTGAATCCATCAAGACCAGCAGTTTTTTTTTCTTTTGGTAATTCCTTTGTGGTTAAATCTATTGCCTTGAGATCATGTTGTATAAGATTTCTATCTAGTCTTCTGAGTTTGGGAATTTTATATTTTTGGAAGATATTCCTCTATTTTTTGTGTTCTCAATTTTGTTATATCTTACTGTATAATTTGTTCTAATTATTCTTTTTATTTCCCTGGCTTTGCTGTGACTTTACCTTGCTCATTTGCTGTTATTGAATTGATTTTTTCTTCTCTTTAATTTGCTTAGCTAAGGGTTTATGCATTTTAGTAGCCTTTTCAAAGAACCAGCTTTTATTTTATTTATCATTTCTATAGATTAAAAAAAATTTCCAACTTATCTGTTTCCCATCTGTTTTTTTTTTTAAATCTCACTATTTGTGCTTATTTTGTATTTGCTTTCTAATTTGTTAAGTGCATATTGGGTTCATTAATCCTCTTTCCATTTTGCTAATGTATGCTTATGACCACACGATTCTTCCCCTGAGGATTGCTTTAGCTACATCACAGAAAATTTTGTTTCATCATTGCTGTTCAAAATTGTTCTTTCATTATCATTTTCTTTTACATAGTTATTCATTGTTTCTAAGATATGTTCATTGACCTACTTATTATTTAGAACTTCATTGTTAAGTTTCCATTTGGGTTTGTATATTTTGTTTGTGGTCCCTAAACCAATTACTATTTTTATTGCTTTAAGATCTTTAAAGGATGTGCTAACTATTTCTGTCTTTTTCACATTTATTTTCAATATCTCTGTGCCTTTTTCCATGGTCAATTTTTGTAAAAGCTCCATGGAGCACTGAGAAATATGTATCTACTTCTGTAGTCCATTTATAAGACACCATAAGTTTTTTTAAATCTAGTTTCTTGATCTTTCCATTAGACTTATCCCAAACCACTTCTCATGTCTTCTTGTAGACTGAAAAAAATGTTTCCTTTAATTTCGACGCTAAAATATTCGGAGAGTAAAAGCATAAGACTGATAGAGGAGAGTAGTTCCTTTCAGCATAAAGTACTTATTAGTCTCTTCTTTATTTTTGCTTTATCAACTAGTATGACTGCAAATCTTGATTTTTTAAAATCCTCTTGTTAGATATAGCATATTTTTTTATCTTGTTGATATCTATGCTTCTCATATGTTTCTTGTATGTAATAGTGTAAATTGTTTTCTTAGACAAAATCTAATCACTCTTTTGAATTTTATTGGATCGTTTAATCCATTCACAGGAGGATGCTGTCTTGAAATACAGGACTGTCATAGTGTTTTTGAAGAAACCATAGACTGGGTATCCAGTTGAGAAAAATAGTGGTTAGTGAATAGAGCAGTGGACTCTGAGTCAGGCAACAGGAGTTCAACTCCTGCCTCTGTTAGTAAGTTGCTATGTAATTCTGGACAAGTTCCTTAATATTACTGAGCCTTAGTTTTCTCATCTGTTAAATGGGGCTAATAATAGCACTGACTTCACAGGATAGCTGTAAGGCTCAAATGAGAGCTAGTGTATGTAAAGTCCATCACAAACGTTAGAGTGCCATGTAAATGCCATTCTTCTGATGCCATTGTGGCCCTTGTTTTCAACAGGCATCTTGCTGGCATCAGTCGCATGTTGATTTTGAAATGCAAAACCAGAGAACAGAGGATGCTATAACCACAAAAAATCTCTAGGGCCATAAGGTCTAAGGTCCTCATTTTACAGAGGAGAAGTGTGAGGTTCAGAGAGGGGAAGGGAACTATCTGTGTGCCAAAGCCAGAACTCAGTCTCCACTAGCATTTGGTCTGTGGCTATGAAGTTGAGACTTTGAAGAATGGCGCACTCCACAGCAGGAGGGGATTACTCATGCTTGCTTGGGGGCCAGCTCAGCCAGATAAGTCAGTGGAACACGCTATATGAGCCCATAGCTGCCATTACCAAGAATCAGAAGAGAAAACAGCCTGACTTGTTTGTGCCCTACAAGATCTTCTTGAACTGAGCTAGAAGTGTAGACTGAGAAAGTGAGCCTAGTCTATAAACCAAACTGGTTTTCCACATAACCCTGGACATGTGTGAATAACAACTGCTAGCTTTTGACCCATCAGATTTCTCCACTAGCGACATATTCAGAATCAAGTCCCCAGGGTGCCATCTGTAGACAGTGCATTCTTTCTAAATTCTCCCCCTTGGCCCACTCAGAAACTGCAGCTGGAACCAACGAAAAAAGAACTATTTGACATTAGAAAAGTAGTTTCTGGCTTTGCTTTTTGTCTCTCTTGATTTCTTAGACAAGTGAGAAAAGTACATTGGACTTAAAGTAAAGAGAAATTCATTTCTTGAAGGCTTTTAATGACTATGAGCTCAGAAAAAAAAAGATCAAAAGAAATTCCAGTTCGGGGCGTCAGGTCTCCTGACATTATGTAACTGCAAATAAATCAGGAAGAGACCCAGGGACAATATTTACCTAATATAATATTTAAGGAAATTTGGGATTTAGAAGATTTTCAGACATCAACAACAAGGTCACTTTCCAATATTACTTTCTTTGACACCCATTGTAAGCAAGGACCAGCCTAGTTCGATGTAATTTTATTTAGTACAATCTAGCTATGCTTTTTATTGTTGAAAATGATGCAATATAGTGGAGCTAAGGATTTCATTATGACCAATTACCGAATCCTTCCAAAAGTCTCCCTGTTTTCAGAATCTTATATTTTGGTAAACTTTCCAGGAAGATCTCTCTCCCTGTATTTCCTAATGCAGACATCCCTCGAAAGAGCCTCATGCTGGTCATTCTGCTAGTAATGAGGAGCTCTGCACTCTTCTGGAAGCCATGACTGCATATTTGCAAGACTGCCATAATGGTTACATACTTCTAGATGTATTTCCTCTCTTTGGTTTTTGAGAAATAGACTTTTGTTTTGGGAAGACGACTATGTTAGGAATGTGAGGCTTTATCATTTCAGAATGATAAAACAGGAATGTTCCCCGTTAGTCTTGTAACCCAGATAACTAAATGGTAATCCTGGGATCTGATTATTTTCTCTTGGGTAATGAGGTATGAACTGGCTGTGTCTGTGATATACTTTGGGTGACCTACTGAAAAAGAATAATCACATGAAAAAAAAAGCTTAAAACACCAAACTCAGGTTTCCTATAGGATCTTCCTTTGCATTACAGATTTAGAAAATGTCTAGGAAAGAACTTAAATATCATGAAGTCCAGCTCCCTCATTTTTCAGAAAAGAAACTGACATTGATGCCAGTTAAACTAACTTGCCCAGCGTCAAACCGGCAGAAAGCAAGAGCTCTGAGATTTGAACCCAGAAATTCTCAGTTCTAATCTAGTGTGTATTTAAAAATAAAACCAAAAAATTATTGATAGCTTTTGTTTTTACATTATTATTTCCAGATAATTATATTTCAAATGCTGACTTGGAAGCTCTCTAAACTCCCCAAATATACAACAAACAATCCTCCCCAATAAAGAACAGTTTAGTAAAACCAATGAACCCAGTGATCAACAGTAGATTTAACCTTACACATCAAAGAAAGAAGCACTTCCTTATCTCTTCTTCAGGGCCAAGTTAATCCTGCAGTCTTTCCACTTTGCCATAGTTCCCCTAGGAGAACAGCATCTTCTCTTGGGATGTTCTAGAAATTTTAAAAGCCCCTTTCCCTCCTTGTATGCTAAAAAGATCTGGTTGCCTTAAAAATCTCATGACATTTCCCCTTCCTCCATGAAGTCCTCTTTGCCTAAATGGAAGGGAGGATGTGACTATTAACTCTATAATTGAATTTAGCAATGTAACTCCTAGCCTTCAAGGAGTCATTTTCTCCCATCTTCACATCTCCACTAAATAAACCCAATTTTTCTTCTTTGTCATGGAAAGAGCATTAAGGCAATCCTTCATATAACCTTTCCCTCCAAGGCATGAGGAGAGAAGTTGGAGTACTTATAGTGAAAGCAAGCCGTGAAAATTGTCTTTGGTCTGGGACCTGGGACCACAATGAAGTTGAGAGAGCTTCCAAGGAAGCATTTGAAAAGTACCAGTAAGAAAAAGAAGAGGAAAATAAAATTAGTAGTCTTAAAAATGAAAAGGGAGAACTTTCCACCAATGAAGAGGAAATTAGAGCAATAATTAGGAGTTACTTTGCTCAACTTTATGCCAATAAATTTGATAACCTAAGTGAAATGGATGACTACCTTCAAAAATATAGGCTTCCCAGAATAACAGAGGAGGAAGTAAATTGCTTAAATAGTCCCATTTTAGAAAAGGAAATAGAACAAGCTATTAATCAACTCCCTAAGAAAAAATCCCCAGGACCAGATGGATTTACATGTGAATTCTACCAAACATTTAAAGAACAATTATCCCCAATGCTATATAAACTATTTGAAAAAATAGGGAATGAAAGACTCCTACCAAATTCCTTTTATGAAACAGACATGGTACTCATACCTAAACCAGGTAGGTTGAAAACAAAGAAAGAAAATTATAGACCAATCTCCCTAATGAATATTGATGCTAACGAGATCAACCGAATCATTTCCAATGGAGCAGTAATGAACTGAACCAGCTATGCCCAGAAAAAGAACTCTGGGAGATGACTAAAAACCATTACATTGAATTCCTAATCCCTTATTTATGCACACTGCATTTTTGATTTCCTTCACAAGCCAATTGTACAATATTTCTAGAGTCTGATTCTTTTTCTACAGCAAAATAACGTTTTGGTCATGCATATTTGTATCTAATTTATATTTTAATATATTTAACATCTACTGGTCATCCTGCCATCTAGGGGAGGGGGTGGGGGGGTAAGAGGTGAAAAATTGGAACAAGAGGTTTGGCAATTGTTAATGCTGTAAAGTAACCCATGCATATATCCTGTAAATAAAAGGCTATTAAATAAAAAAAAATAGAATTATATAAAAAAAAGAAAACTTTATCCTCCTTAAAAAAAAAGAATATTGATGCTAAAATCTTAAATAAGATATTAGCAAAAAGACTATAGAAAATCATCCTCAGGATAATACACCATGATCAAGTAGTATTTATACCAGGAATGCAGAGCTGATTCAATATGAGGAAAACTATTAGCATAATTGACTATATCAATAACCAAATTAACAAAAACCATATGATCATCTCAAGAGATGCAGAAAAAGCATTTGATAAAATTCAACATCCTTTCTTATTAAAAACACTTGAGAGTATAGGAATAAATGGAATTTTCTTAAAATAATCAGTAGCATCTATTTAAAACCATCAGTAAGCATCATATGTAATGGGGACAAAGTGCAACCATTCCAATAAGATCAGGAGTGAAACAAGGTTGCCCACTAGCACCATTATTATTCAATATTGTATTAGAAATGCTAGCTTCGGCAATAAGAGTTGAGAAGGAGATGAAAGGAATTAATAGGTGATGAGAAACCAAATTGCCTTTGCAGATGATATGATGGTATACTTAGAGAACCCCAGAGATTCTACTAAAAAGCTATTAGAAATAATCCACACCTTTAGCATAGTTGCAGGATACAAAATAAACCCACATAAGTCATCAGCATTCTTACATATCAGCAATAAAATCCAACAGTCAGAGTTACAAAGAGAAATTCCATTTAAAGTAACTGCCGATAGTATAAAATATTTGGGAATCTATCTGCCAAGGGCAAGTCAGGAACTACATGAGCAAAACTATAAAACACTTTCCACACAAATTAAATCTGATCTAACCAATTGGAAAAATATTAAGTGCTCTTGGATAGGTTGAGCGAATATAATACAGATGACAATACTAGCTAAACTAATCTATTTATTTAGCGCTGTACCAATCAGACTCCCAAAAAACTATTTTAATGACCTAGAAAAAATAACAAAATTCATCTGGAAGAACAAAAGGTCAAGACTTTCAAGGGAATTAATGAAAAAAATCAAATGAAGGTGGCCTAGCTATACCAGATCTAAAACTATATTAAAAATAGCTGTTACCAAAACCATTTGTTATTGGCTAAGAAATAGACTAGTTGATCAGTGGAATAGGTTAGGTTCAAAGGACAAAATAGTCAATAACTTTAATAATCTAGTGTGTGACAAACCCAAAGACCCCAGTTTTTGGGATAAGAATTCACTGTTTGACAAAAACTGCTGGGAAAATTGGAAATTAGTATGGCAGAAACTAGGCATTGACCACACTTAACACCGTACGCCAAGATAAGGTCAAAATGGGTCCATGATCTAGGCATAAAGAATGAGATTATACATAAATTAGAACAACATAGGATAGTTCACCTCTCAGACCTGGGGAAGAGGAAGGAATTTGTGACCAAAAGAAGAACTAAAGATCATCATTGATCACAAAATAGATAATTTTGATTATATTAAATTGAAAAGCTTCTGTACAAACAAAACTTACATTAGTTTTTCAATTAGACAAGATTAGAAGGGAAACAATAAACTGGGAAAACATTTTTAGTCAAAGGTTCTGATAAAGGCCTCATTTCCAAAATATATAGAGAATTGACTCTAATTTATAAGAAATCAAGCCATTCTCCAATTGATAAATGATCAAAGGATATGAACAGACTATTTTCAGATGAAGAAACTGAAACTATTTCTAGCCATATGAAAAGATGCTCCAAGTCATTATTAATCAGAGAAATGCAAATAAACACAACTCTGAGATACCACTACACACCTATCAGATTGGCTAGGATGACAGGAAAAAGATAATGCAGAATGTTGGAGGGGATGTGGGAAAACTGGGACACTGAGACATTGTTGGTGGAATTGTGAATACATCCAACCATTCTGGAGAGCAATTTGGAACTATGCTCAAAAAGTTATCAAACTGTGCATACCCTTTGATCCAACAGTGTTACTACTGGGCTTATATCCCAAAGAGATCTTAAAGAAGGGAAAGGGACCTGTATGTGCAAGAATGTTTGTGGCAGCCCTCTTGGCAGTGGCCAGAAACTGGCAACTGAGTGGATGCCCATAAACTGGAGAATGGACGAATAACTTGTGGTATATGAATATTATTGTTCTGTAAGAAATGACCAGCAGGACGATTTCAAAAAGGCCTTGAGAGATTTATAGGAACTGATGCTGAGTGAAATGAGCAGGACCAGGACATCATTATATACTTCGACAACAATACTACATGATGATCAATTCTGATGGACATGGCCCTCTTCAACAATGAGATGAACCAAATCAGTTCCATTTGTTCAATAATGAAGAGAACCAGCTATACCCAGCGAAATAACTCTGAGAAATGAGTGTGAACCATCACATAGCATTTCCAATCCCTCTATTTTGGTCCGCCTGCATTTTTGATTTCCTTCACAGGTTAAGTGTACATTATTTCAAAGTCTGATTCTTCTTGTGCAGCAAAGTAACTATATGGATATGTTTACATATGTTGTATTTAACATATACTTTAACATATTTACCATATATTTGTGTACCTGCCATCTGGGGGAGGGGGTGGGGGGAAGAAGAGGAAAAACTGGAATAAAAGGTTTTGCAATTGTCAGTGCTGAAAATTTACCCATGCATATATCTTGTAAATAAAAGGCTATAATAATAAAAAAGTACCAGTAGATATTAATCAACTGCTTGAGGATCCCTTGCTTAAGGTATTCTTCTTCTTGGGAATATTAGCATTTTGAGAGGGAATTTCTGAATACAGAAAAGCTCCACGGCTCAAGTAATGATTTTTCATGGTTAAGTGATAGGCAGTACGACAAGTGGGTAGTACCAATTATTTTAGGTAGTAGGGTCTCCCTATTTTTAATTACACCACATTAATAGCTACCCATTTTGCTGATTCTTAAGACCAGACCTTGCCACATTTCTGGCCAATGTCAAACTTGCTGCCATTGCATAAAATCTTTGGGGACTGGTGGACTTATGTGGATAGCTCTGGAAGAGTTTCAAAGAGAAGGCTTCGTTTGCTGTTCAGTACAGGGATCAGGGTTAAGCTGGACTTTCCTCAGCTCTCTATCATCTTTGATCAAAGTTACTCAAAAGAGAAAGTTACTAGAAAGATAAATCAAGAGTCTTCAAACACGGAGGGTGGAAGGAGACAAAGAAACCACATACAAAGAGTTGTTATGGATTTCAGATTTCAATTCATGGAATGCAGTTTTGAAACATTTACCACACTGAGGCCTGAGACCAAACTGTTTTCTGTATGATCCTAAACCAATAAATAATTGTCTTTATTCTCTTGTATAGTTGCTGTACTTCATATCCAATAAGAGAGAATGAATTTGATTCGATTCAACAAGCATTTATTTAGTCAGTGCAAATTATCAGAAGGGTTTATGCTAAGTGATATAAAGAAAAGATATAAATATGAGAAATTGCTGGTTCCTCTCCTCAGGAAGCTTACAATTCACTAAGGATGATAAGACAAATATAGAAAGAACAATGTCTGGAAGAATATAAGAAGAGGCATAAGAAAAGTACAAACATAACATGATCAATTCCAAAAGAACAAATGAATTAAAGAGGGAAATGTCACACAATTAAAATCAAGTTGAAACGGAATAGAAAGTGCTCTCACTCATGATGATTTTTTAGGTGATGAGTTTGCAACCAACCAAGACACAGAGAGTATTAGAAGAGACAAAGTAGACTACTGTGACTACTTATAGCAAAAACAAACTTTGCAAATCTTTGCACAAAATATTCCTGAAGATCTATCTTGGAAAATCTATAGAGAACTGACCTGAAGTTACACAATTAAGAACCATTCCCCAGTTTTAAAAATAAACAATATGGGGGCAGCTAGGTGGCACAATAGATAAGAGCACCAGCCTTGAATTCAAGAGGACCTGAGTTCAAATTTGATCTCAGACACTTAACACTTTCTAGCTATGTGACTTTGCGCAAGTCATTTAACCCCAATTGTCTCAGCAAATAAAATAAAATGAAATAAATAATACAGATGATATTAAAGTATTCAAAATTACTAAATCATCAGAAGTAAAAATCTGAGCTATTACTTCACTCATCAAATTGGTAAAGATGGTAAAATGTAGAAAATTCAAAGTTGGAAGGTATGTGGAGAAATAAGCCCACTAATTCACTTCTAGTGGAACTGTAAATTAGTGTAACCATTGTGGATAATGACTTGGAATAATTAAAGCAGAGGCACAACATTTTTCATACTTTTTGCCCTAGTCATCCCACTATTGGGTCTGTACCCAAAAGAGATTATTAACAATAACAAAAGACATATCTACATAAAAATATTCATAAGGAAAAAGGAGAGAAACAAAGAAATAGGAAAGGAAAGGAGAAGAGGGAGGAAAAGCAAACAAGAGGGAAGTGAAATAGGAAGAATTCAAATAAATCTTGGAAAGTGAATGGCATGAATTATTGATATTTCTATTGAGTGTCTATTATATGTAAGACTATTACTATTATAAGCAAGAATATTACTTAAGGCATACTGGTATGACCTGGTGTTTATTTTATGGATGGGAGGGGGAAACTAACTTAAAATGATGAAGTCAGTGATTATTTATAAATATGGTTGTTATGTTTTACTGCGATAGAATTCCCAAACCTTAGTTAACAGGACCTCAAGGGTCATCTGGCCCAAATGACACCTGACCAAATGTCCCCGTTATAATCCTACAAGTGAGCATCCACTCCAATGACTACTGATTAGACTAGGCTTATTCCTGGAAAGGCAAAGTAGTACAGTGATAAGAGCCTTGGATTTGGATTTAGAACTCAATTTGAATTTCACCTCTTTAGCTTCCTGGCTGTATGACTTTGGATGGGTTTACTATTGTACCCTAAGGAAGTTATTCTATAGGCCTTAAGTTTCCTCATTTCTAAAATGATGAGTTGGTTTAGGTGGAGGTGGGAGCATTAGGGGGTGGAGAAGAGACCTAGAAATAGAAACAGGTGAAATGAATTCATGAGTGTAGCCCATGATACCAACCAGACTTGATAAACTCCATGTTTGTACTTATCTAGCTTGTGATTGCTTCATTTGAAGATACTGGAGTCATTAGGAGTTTTGAAATAAAAACAGAAACAAGTTTCAAAAGTTCAATCAGTGCCTCCTGTGTACAAAGTACTATATTTAAAAGTACCATTCTATATGTTGAGGAAGAATTGGAGTTTAGACGAGATACAGTCTCCCAAATCACATATACCATCAAAGGGTCCATCCAAGAGCCTGGTGAGGTTTCTCAGTTACATTTGAGACTGGGGGGGGTGACTGGGGGGGTGTGCAATTCTGAGCATGGTCCTGCCCTCTTAGAAGGGTTTTTAAAGGTTCAGACCCATCATCTATTACTTTAAGAATAACAAGGACCATATGATTTTTTGTGACATTTTCCTGAGGTCCATGCAGCCCATGAGCATCAGTGGACGGGCAGAACCAAAGGAAAAGGATGACACTCAGTCTCCCTTTGTATCATAAACTGTACTTTACATGGAGAAAGGCTCAGACAGAGAATTGTCTTATCCTCTTTTTTTCATTTTCAAGTTTTCTCTTGATTTTCAGACCTATCTCTCATTTTGCAGAATTAGTTTTCTCTTCTGTATTCAGGGATTTTTTCTGACACACTGAATTGGTTAAATATGTTTGATCGAATGGATATTCCTGATGTATAACCAAAGCGCATAATAAACGATGTCATGGACTGCATTGGTGGGGAGATGAGATCAGATGCAATAGAGAGATCTGGTTCTCCTCTTGCTGTCACTCATTTCGAAAACATGTTTTTTAATATTAATGAGGAGAGAAAGTAGCATTCTTTCTTTGGCCTCAATTTTGCCTTTGCTTTCGCAGCAGCAGCTGCAATAACCCAGCTCTCCTAGGATTCAGATTTCTCCTGGAAGCTTTTAACTCTCACCAGCCCACAGCGTCCATTCAGTCTGTCGTGTCAGTCTATTCATCTTTCATACAGGGCTCATAGGCAGCCAATCACAAGATGACTTGACTGGACTGACTGTTTTAAAATAAACATTGGAGGGGGGCGGGAATTGTCTGGAAGGCAGAGTTAGCTCCCATGGAAGGGACACAGCATTCCTCCCTCAAAGCATGTGCACTTGTAGAGATATGAGAATATCTGGATCCAGAAGAAAATTTTTAAAATTATGATGATTTATTCTTGTAGATCTCTGGCTCAACTTTGATCCCTTTCTAACTCTCCCTATTTCTTCTCTTTTAAAATGCCATTGTGGGCACAATCCTACGTGATCCAGAGAAAGGTATGGTAGGAGCCATGTGGGGACCCTTGTTACCTTGGAAATATGACTGGATGTAGCCAGGAAGCACTTATTAACTTTTTATTGTATGCCCGGGACTGTGCTAAGTACTGGGAATATAAATACAGAAAAAGACAGTCCATGACTCTGACAAACCCTGTTTTTGCTTCAGGTAAGTTTTCCTAAAGACACTGTAAGTGAAATTTCTTGTTTTTAAGAAAGTAAAAAGACCAGCTTATTACAGAAATAGGTAAAGGACAGAAATCAATTCCAGTCTTCTGGACGTGTCAATATCTCAAGGACTTGTGATTTTATTGGTTAGGAACCCTCCTTTGAGGCAGATTGCAATCCAGTTCTGATTTGTAATTTCAGATAGCTGCTTGAGGCTTAAAGACGTTAGGTAATTAGCCCATGGTTACAGAGTCAGAAAGTATCATAGCCAGATTTGAACCCACTACACCACAATGCTCCTCATTTTCTTGGTTTATGATTTGTCAGTATTTTATTCAAATTCTCCAGGTAAACACCACAGGATTCAATTCACTAAGCACTTACTGTATTCACTGAAGATACAAAACCAAAAATGAATAGTCTCTGTCCTCAGAAAGCTCTCTGAGGATCACAGATAAAGAACTGAAAGGGATCTTTAAAGCCTCACTTTACAAAAGAGATAACTGAGGTTCAGAAAAATAGGGGACTAAGCAGTAAAACTTATTAAAAAAAGAGAGAACCCAAGTTCTCTTCTCAGAATGCAGCACCATTTTCGCCGAACTATATACTTCCTTCTCCAGTCATATGTTTTCAGCATCAGAAGCCACCAAAAGAGATTTTGAATGTGGAAATAATCAGCTGATATATTCCCCACCAAAAGTATATTCTCAAGTTTCTATTCTGGGAACAACGAAAGGAGTAGCAGATGGGCTCTGAAATAGTTACTGACATGACATGGCAGAACAACCTTTGGGAGGAGTGCAAAGGTCAGGCAGTTAGATTCCATGGGTCTGTGTGCCCTGGTACATCTCTTCCCACAAGGCCTGATGGAAATAAAATGGCAGAGCAGCAGTCTAAGGCCCTGCACTGCTGCCATTTCCCAACAGGAAGCTCCGGTTTCCCCATCTGTGAAAATGAGCAGGTTGCACCAGACGGTCTCTGAGGAGCTTTCCAGGCCTAGCACTCCTGCACTATACCATGAGCTCAATTGCAACATTATCTATATGCTGATGGATGGAGAGGGCGGTGACTTGATACAGTAGGCATTTCCTCCAACAGTGCTGATGGCTACTTCTTCATGCCTGTTCATTTCTATGTAATTTTGCCAAGATACTCTCAGGGGGCTAACCAACATTAATACATATGAAAAATATATACCATGGGTTTTCTCTCTACTAAGTAACTGCTGAAGCAGTGGGTAGAGAGCTAGTCTTGGAGGCAGGGACCCTCTGACACATGACTTGCGTGGCCCTGGGCAGTTCACAGTGTATCGGTGCCTTACAGAGCTCTCTACGACCAAAAAGGGCAGAGATCAAGCTGACCCACATGGGGAAGTCTCTCCTCACCTAGGAGATTCCTCAGGTTAATTAATACCACTCTGCCACCAACTCCCAGATGTACAAATCCAGCCCTTGTATTTCCCCTGATGTCTAGTCCCATTTCAAACGAGATGGCTCATCTCAAAATCAGCATGTCCCAAAGAGAATCCATTTTCTTTACCCACTGAACTCACTCTGCCTCCAAATTTCTCTACTTCCCACTATTGTTTCAGTCACCCAAGCTCCAGTTTGCAACTTGGGCGTTATCCTCACCTCCTCCATTATCATCACTCTATACATCTAACCAGTTGCCAAATTTTGTTTTTTTCATCTCAAAGCTCCTCTTTGCCCAAAAGCCTCATCATCTTGAAGATATCTCCAACCATCTGGTGAGTTCCTACTTAACACCATTTCCTTAAGAAGCCGGACAATCTATGCTCACTTCTCTCCTGGCTCAGCTCTGGACTCTCCCAACTTTGCCGCTTTGCCCTTATTTTAATATCCCCAGTCTTCCTCTCTTCTGCCTCTTTGCACTTGTCTCTTTTATGGATTGTCTCCCCCCATTAGAATGTAAGCTGTTTGAGGGCAATGACTGTCCTTTTCTTGCTTGTTTTCCCAACTCATAGCACCATGCTTGTTACGTAGTAAAATTTTAATACTTAATCTATCCATCATATCTGACTATTCCTTTTATTCATGAGCCATCACCTAACTTTACACCTTCATCACATTTCACCTCAACTACTGGTAAAGCCTCCTAATCAGTTTCCCTGACTCATCTTCCCCTCTCCAGTTCATCCTCCATATGGCTACTCAGGTTATTTTCTCCTAAAGCTCAGATCTGATCTTATTATTTCTATCCTCAATAAATTGCAATGACTCGCTATTATATCTATGATCAAATACATATTTTTGTCTAATTTTAATTTTTTTTCAATTAAACGTAAAAACCAATTTTAACCTTCATCATTTACAATTTTGAGTTCCAAATTCCTCATCCTCTCCCTCATTTAGACAGCAAGCAATCTGACGAAAGGTTTTCCATGTGCAGTCATGTAAAATATATTTCCATTAGTCATGTTGTGAAAGTAAACAGAGGGGGAAAAACAAGAAAAATAGGGTAAGTTTAAAAAAATATGTTTGGATCTTCATTCAGGTTCTATCTGCTCTTTCTCTAATGACATTTTTCATCACGGGATCTTGGATGATTGTTTTGCTGAGTAGATAAGTCATTCATAGTTGATTATTATACAGTATTGCTTCAAATGAATATACTGTTCTCCTGCTTCTGCTCACCATACTTTCCACCAATACAAAGGCAAATCTATGCAACAGTATTCCATCACATTCATATACCACTTGCTCAGCCATTCTGCAATTGACGGGGAACCCCTCCATTTTCACTTCTTTGACACCACCAAGAGTTGCAAGAAATATTTTTGTACATATATCTTCTTTTCCTTTTTAAAAATCTCTTTGGGATATGGACCTAGCACTCCTGGTCAAAAGATATGCTCAATTTTATAGACCTTGGGCATAGTTCCAAATTACTCCCCAGAAGGGTTGGATCACTTTACAACTTCAACAACAGTGCATTAGTGGCCCAATTTTCCCACATCCCCTCCAACATTTGTCATTTTCCTTTTCTGTTACATTAGCCAATCTGATAGTTGTGAGATGGTTCTAATTTGCATTTTACCAATTGTTCTAATTTGCATTTCTCTAATAGTCATTTATAACATTTTTTTTCATATGACTACAGACAGCATTTATTTATTCCAAAAACTTCCTGTTCACATCCTTTGACTATCAATTGGGGACTGACTTGTACTCATATACATTTGACTCCATCCTTCCCATATGTTTAAGAGAGGAGGCCTTTATCAAAGAAATTTGCTATAACTTCCCTCCCAAAAGAACCTATTTGTACAAAAATGCTTCTATCTAGAACTTGAAATAGAGGGGATGCCCATCAATTGGGCATCTGGAATAGATACTTCAGTATTTAGATTGTATAACACTGTCCCAATATTAGATTTTTAGGCCAATTAAACATGATGGGAACTTAAGAGACCATCTATTCTACTTCTCCTTCATTTTACAAATGATCATAACTTCCAGAACAGTCCTAATCTTCTATACATATGTATAAAATTGTCAATATTATCTGCTAAATTACCCTCTTCTAACCCAAAGAGGAAAAAAAAGGAAGAGGCCTCTCAACGAGTAGTCACCAGATCTAACGCATGAGCAGTTCCCCAGATTTCTGTTTCACAAACACTGTACTGGCAACATCTCTTATTATTTTCCTTAATTTTTCTTCTTCTTAAAACCCTAGGAAATCAATATCAAGTATATAAAAATCAATATCAAAATGCTACAGTTTTAAATTTAAAGATGAGGATTCAGGAAATAAGGAGTTTTGTCTGATGATAACAGCAAAGTGTCGCAATACTGGACGTTCCGTCCATTACAAACCACAGTGGACATTTAATGAAGACTCAAAAATACTTACTTAGTTCTATGGAAGAATGAGAATCTCTCAGCTACTGTGGCATGTAATCCTGAGGATTGTAGCTTTCAATTTTGCCAAGTTAAAGCACTTAACCTGATACACCACACCATTAACAGGTTTTCTATTCAATTAAACACTTCAAAGCAAAGTATTTTCCAATATGTTTTTACAAATCAGTAGAATTGATATAAGCAACATATAAGCTTAGATATGATCCTGAATATAAGCTTGCTTAAGTTAAAACCTGCCATTCCTAGATAGTAATGTAATATAGAACCCTGGCTATATTTAGAGTGAGAAATCTAGGTGGCGTAGGGGATGGAGCAGCAGGACTTACCTTCCTGGGTTCTACTCTGGTCTCAGATACTTACCTGCTAGACAAGTCACTTTACCCTATTTGCTTCTATATCTCCATCTATAAAATAAACAGGGGAAGAAAATGGCAAAGCAATGCAGTATCTTTACCAAGAAAATCCCAAGTGGGGTCATGCAGAGACAGACTGAACGAAAACAACTCCAACATTTCAAAGCTCGGCTTAAGAGCACAAAAGAAAATACATTGTTTTCCCATAGACCAATGAAACTTTCTGAACTGAGCACCTACAAATCTCATTTTGGAATGTGGCAAAGATCAGTGAAGCTGCAACTTTCTTGGAATCTGGGTAATTACTTGAGTCACAAAATAAAAATAGATGCAATTTGCAAAACTTGCAGAAACAACAAATTTCTCCAGGTCTTTTCCTAGCCTTCCTGAGTTGGATTTGCACCATTATCTAGACTAAGGGACTGCAGGATGGTTACCAATTAGGTCACTTGTGCATATTGTATTATTTCACACATTCTGATCATTAAATATCAGCTGAATCATGAGAGATCATAGCTTGACCCTGATAATTGAAACAACTGATTCAGTCCTCAAATAGCTGGACTACTCATTAAGACTCTATGTCTGGCTTCAGTCTGGCCCAATGCTTTGCATTTCATAGAAATAGAACTTCTTATTCCTCCTGGGACTTCTATTTCCTAAGATGATGCAAGAATTAGCTACTAAGTGAACATGAGGCTTGGAATGACCCACAACTTCACGTCTGATATTTTATTATAACCAGCTTCTATGGGGTTGTGGGAAAAAAACCACATGCATAACATGCATAGGATCCCAGATCCCCCTCAAATACCCCCAAACACTCCACTGGGACATAAGAATGCATCACTTTATTAGACCATAGAAAGAATCATTTCTAAATTAGCCCTACTCCACATCATGTCTCCACAGCAAGACCCCCAGAGTCTTGTGGAGATCCTGGTATAGACAAGCCAAGGCAAGTAGCAGCTCCTCCCACAGCCTTCAGAATAGTCCCAACAATTCCTGTCTGAGTTCCAGAATACCTAAACCCAGTCCCACCAGAGCCTTCACCAGACAGAGCCAAAGGCAAATACAGCAGGGCACTCCCTGCCTAAGCCAGGAAGGAGCTGAGCCTTTCCCAAATCCATGTCTGACTGCCTAAATCCTGCTCTGGAGAATGTTGCCTTAGGGCATGCAGCAGGCCTGCAGCACTCTGGGAAATAAAAGCCCGAGACTGGCTTAGTCCCAAAAGCACCTGGACTCAGTCCTAGCCAAGCAGATCAATCAACATCAAGCATTTCTTCAGAAAGGAAGGTCTAGCTACAGGAGGAAAGTCATGGGCAAAATCTAGCCTCATTAGTCCCTGAATAGGGTGGCAATCCAGCAGCAGAGGTGATGACCCCAGATATCACTGGTAACAGGGAGAAGTGCTGGAGCTTCTAAACAAGCTATTAGAGAAACCTTGGAGTCCCTTGAAGTGGGCCTTAGTCTGGCCCATTATACTCAGCACTGGGCAGCTTTAACCACAACAGTTAGTCAGTTGCGGAGCTTAATCCAATCACCCTTCTCGCCTTTCTCTCCATCCCAAAAACAAATGAAGGAAAATTCTGACCACCATGAGAGACACTGGGGGGAGAAAACCCCCAAAGAAAAGAACCCCATAAGTCCAGGCACATAGCCACAGGGACTACAGGAATTTCTGGAAGAAAAGAAATAATACAGAATGGAAACATTAGGGAAGAATGGCGAGGGAAACTGATACCTTAAAACAGATGTTGGAAAACCTTGATCAAGAACTAAATCCCCTGAGAATTAGAATGGGTCAGACAGAAAACTATGACTCAACAATAGAAGAAATAGTGAGACAAAACTAAGAAAAAAAAACAGAAGAAAAATCTAAGAAATACAGAACACCAATTGACCTACAAGTCAAGGAAAGACAATAAGAATTATCAGACTAAATGAAAATTTTGATCAGAAAAATAGGCTGAATGTTATCTTTCAGAAAATTATAAATGAAAAGTGTCTACAACTCTTAGAAAAAGAGAGGGTAAAGTAAAAATAAAAAGAATCAACCAGTCACCTCCAGAAAAAAAAAACCCAAACTGAAAACTTTCAGAAACATAGTAGACAAATTCTAGAGCTTCATGTGAAAGAATACTCCAAGCAGCCAAGAAGAGTTAAAAGTACCAAGGAATCACAAAAAGGATTAGACAAAACTAAATGAAAGGAAGGCTTCAAATATGATGTGTCAAAAGGGAAGAGACAAAGGTTTACAACCAAGGATAACCTAGCTGACAAAAACAAAGTATAAAGGGAAAACAGGGGACTTCCATTCATTACTGATGAAAAGACATGAAGAAACATCTGGAAATAATACAAGGTCTGAGAGAAACATAAAATAGTACATATATTTGTATAATTGGAAGGGGAGAATGAATTGTTTATGTTAGTTCGGAGATAAGAAACATCTTTTCAGAACCCTAATACTTAAAAGGAACACAGAGAAAGGGAAAAATAAAAAGGGATCTGTGGTCAATTTTCTTCTGTTTCAGTGATGTTAGAAGACAAAGACAGGAGGGATAAAGACAAAACTGGGGAGAAAAACAAAAAGTAGGGAAAGGAATTCACTGTTAAATGATAGAGGTAGACTAAATGATGAGTTCATAGAATAGAAGAAGGGATTGGACTAAATAGATAGTCCAGAATTTTAATTTTTTTTATCAATCAGATTAAGATTGAATATAATTTGACAAAGAGACACCACATACACATAAAGAGCTTGGTAGAGAAATACACAAAATCAAGGGAAACAGGAGACCAGTACAAGGGAAACACAGAGAAAGATCTTCCTTAAGACAGAGGGTCTATTGGAACCAACTCTATAACCTGCTTAAGAACTCACCATTTAATGTGCAGTGAAAATTTACAAAAAGTTTGTAAAAATTAGTTTTTCATAAATCATTATTATTACAGTAAACTACATTACTAGCCCATAGAAATTGCCTAAAATTGCTTATTGACTTTACCTAAAACATCACTAAAGAATTTTAAGTTTCAGATGACTCCATTTAAACTGAACCTATGTTTCCAGGAAGCCCATGTACATACAATTTGTGAATAGCACCAGACAACTTCTCCCTTAAAAAGAGCTATATTTGTTTATGACAAAAGAAGCAACCAACAATCACACAAGATAAATTAGACAATTTTTACTACATAAAATTAGATTCTGTGCAAAAACAAATCTAACGTAGTTAAATTGAAAAACTAAATGGGTAACTGGGAAAAAAACTCTTTGCAGTACCTATCTCTAATAAGGTCTCATTCGGGATATTTATGGAACTAACTCAAATTTATAGAACTAAGAAGAATTGCCCAATAGATAAACCGGTCAAAGGATTAAAAACAGCAAAGTTGCAGGGGAAGAAATCTGAGGTTTCAGCAACATTATGGAAAAAAAGTGCTCTAAATCACGATTAGAGAAATGTTAATTCAAGCAATCCTGATGTTCTACCTCATCCATGGACTGGCAGAGATGAGAAAAGAGAACGAACAGTGGAAGGGCTCTGGTAAACTGGCACATTAAAGCACTGACAGAGTTCAGAATTAATCTGTTTTAAAAAATAATTTACAACTATGTTCCCAAAAGTTACTGAATTGCATACACTTTGACTCAGCTATCCCATTACTAGACCATGTATAAAGCTAAAAAAAATCAAAGGCAAAAGTTATGGAACCTGTAACCAGATTGGAAACTAAGATGCAGTGCTACTGGGATATGGCTAACAAAATTTTATTATGTGAATGTAATGGATAATAATTCTTTGAGGCGAAATTAAGAAAAGGAATTTCTGAAGAAACAGATAAGATTTTTATGAACTGATACCAATTGGGCAGAAATAAATCAATTTGTTTAATGTTATGCAGAAAAACAATGTTTCAAGACATTAAAACTCTGATCAACTTAATGACTAACTCCTAATTCAAAAGACTGAAGATAAAACCTACCATTCACCTCATGGCAGAGATGTAAGGAGCTTAAAATGCTGAGAAGTAAAATTGTGCAATATGGTTGAGGTGAAAAAATTAGTTTTTGCTAGAATATTTTTATTTGTGATATAAAGACCTGCCCAATGGAGAGAATGAGAAGGATACATTATAAATGAAAGAAAATATAAATTAAAAAACATATTTAAAGAAACATTTTAGCATCATCTTTGTTTGGAAATGTGGGTAACATTCTCAAATAACATGAAATAACTAGAAATAATTGAGCCATAAAGCCAAGTTTCTGAAACAAAGATGTACATATGTTGCTTTAGAAATAAGTTTTTTAAAATTTTAGCATTGTCCCATCACAAAATTTCACTCTAATTAAAGCCATCACCTCCTCTGGATGGGGTTCACCTTCATGTAGAAGAAAGATTGAACAAAACTGGCTCACAGAAGCTTTTTCTGGATCAAATAGCATAATGAGAGGGGCAAGAAGGAGCAGGTTATCAGGAGGGGGAGGAATGATAAGGATGTCCACAATACTATATGACTGAGTCTAAGAATCTAGACTACAATTTTTTTCTGGCTTCTTCCAACTCTAGTAGTACCATCATTGTGGTATAGTCTGCTCCTGTGGCAGGGTTCTGCTCAGGAGGTTGGAGCCGGGCGCAAAGGGAAGACAATATCTAATAAATATAGTATGTGGTCAGAGGACCCAGAAAGTATCAATTCTCCATGAGAATAAGTTCTCTGGCTTCTTTGAACTTGTTATCATTGTTATAGTCTTCTCCTATGACAAGTAATATATTCAGGAAATTAGGGCTGGGCTCAAAGAGAAGACAACGTTTAATAGACCGTGTGGCCACAAGGACCCAGATAGTACCAGTTCTCCAAAATACTAAGTTCTCTAGCTTCTTGTAGTACCATTATTGTTATAAAGTCTTCTAAAGTCTCCTCCTATTGCAGGAGCATATGCTCAGGTCAGGAATGTGGGACTGGGTCAAAAAGGAAGACAATGTTTAATGAAATGGGTGGCCAGAGGACCCAGATAGTACCAGTTCTCTGCAAGAATTAAGTTCTCTAGCTTTTTCCAGCTCTAGTAATACCATCATTGTGGTACAGTCTGCTTCTGTGGCAGGTATGTGCTCAGGGAGGTAAGGTCGGGCCCAAAGGGACAATAAAAATATTTGGTAAATTCTATGGTAACAAGTTCCCAGATAGTACCAGTTCTCCACCAGAATAACTTCTCTAGCATCTTCCAACTCTTCTAGTAGCAACACTGTCATATAGTCTGCTTCTGTGGTAGGTTTCTTCTTGGGAAGGTAGAGACGGGCACAATGTTTATTAAACTGTATGGCCACAAGGACCCAGAGAGTACTAATTCTCCACCATAAGAAGTTCCCCAGCTTCTCCCAACTTCAGTTGGGACTGGGATTCCCATAGTCTTAATGGCGGAAGATCTAAGAATTGTCATATTTGGATAGACCTGGCCTAGCCATTGGCAGCATGCCATGGAATTAGTTGAATTAATGCTATCTTCCCTGACTACTTTCATATAGAAGACTCTCAAATTGTGGCACCTCCTAAAGTGACAGGGGCCAGTGTTCTAAAAATGTGATCTTACTCATTGCTCTTGATTCACTCTTTTTTCATGAGGAATGGTTGAGAAGAGACTCTAATGATGGGAAAGTTGAACCACATTTATGAAGTGTAGATTCTGTTGATGTCCCAATGGTATCAGGCCTCAAAGTTGTAACTGCTACACTTGCCTACAGATGACTATGTTGGTCTCCACGAACATTACCTCTAGTCAGGGAGGCAAAAATCCAGAAAGGAAGACAAATGAGCCATTCAAAATAGTGTACATTCAATTGTCAGATTGGTGGTTATAAGTGACAGAGCAGGAAGGGACACTGGATGATAAGAAAGTGGCAGGAGGCAGCAAGGTAGCCCATAGGAAAGAACCTGTGACCTCAAATCAGGAGTACCTGACTTCAAATCAGAACTCAGTTAATTCCTAGCTGTTATGTTCCTGGGTAAGTCACTTCATCCCAATGTGCCTCAGTTCTTGCAAATGTAAAATGGGGATCATAAAAGCACCTAACTCTCAGGGTGGTTGTGAGGATCAAATGAGAGCCTGTTTCTAAAAATCATCCACCACAGTACCTGGCACATAGTAGGAATTCTATGGATTGGGAAGTGTATATTCCCTCCCTTTCCTAGGAAGATGGAGCAAGGGGTCTTGCTACACCTGAATCTATCTGATAACTTGCCAGGCTGCTCAGCCAGAAGTAGTTAAATGAACTGGCTATAGGCCTAGATGGTTGCTCTTTACCCTAAAAGAATGAAAAAAAGGGAAAGCTGTGTACAGATGTCAAATAAAAAAAATTCAACTAAATTCTCTATACATTCCCTTCGAAAAACCTTTGAAATAACTTCTCAAATCAAATTTTGAAGGGTCATAGCTGACAAAAGATGGAGGTGAGACATTTTTTCCAGCCTAAGAAAACTGAGGCGGTCAGCCTATCTGGAGCCCAGCCAAGTGGCAACTGCCACATCATTTCTGGTAGCTCTCAGCCCATAGATAGTAAGGGAGTCAGGTAATTGATCAGAAAAAAATGATAAGGGATTTTTCTACTGGCACTGGGTACAAGTGGCACTGATTAGCAAGTCTATTACTTATATGCAGTCAGGCCTAAAAGTTCTTGGATGGAGAGGAATGCTGGGGTGGGGGGGTCAGTAACAAGACAGCAGGGGGCCTAGTCACAATTCCTAGGCAAAGAAAGCACAAGTGCTCATAGCTGCAGGGGAAAAGGGGCATTTCCTGTATAAAGACCAGGAGAACAGTGACCACATCTCAACCAGGATAACATCACCTTGGAGGAACGAAAAACTTGCGGAGCCTTAGAACAAGTTGTAAAGACAGAAACAAAGAAAGCCAAAAGCTTGTGATGATAAACAGATGATGAACAACATTAACAGCAAACTCAGACAGAAGAAACAGACTGAAAAATGAGCACAAAACAACAAAGAACAATGGTAACTGGACGCACATCCAACAAAAAATCTCAGAAGAAATAAGGAAAGAGACACGAAACTTGTGGGGGGGTAGAACCAAGAAGGCAGAGTGAAGACAAAAAGGTACTCAACTTCTCCCAGTTTCCCTCCAAAACCACATGAAACCAAGCCTCTAAACAAAGGCTGATGTAGTGAAAGCATTCTCCAGCTCAAAACAAGGTAAAGGGCAAAGTGGGAGAAAGAAAACCCTAAATGCCTGCTCACCCCAAGGATCCTTCAACAAGTATACAGGCCCAGAGGGAGGTATCATAATCATTACAGGCCTCACTTACTAGTAATTACTGGGCCTTAGGCTACCAAGAAAAATGAGAATACAACCGCTCCAATACTCAAGTAGCAAATCAGCAAAGGAGGGACTGTCAGAGGTGACTTCCAGAAGGCCCTGTACCTGCAAGTCAAAGGGGCCCAATTAATCCATCACAAAACCTTTAGATTGGGGAAAGCAAAAACTCATGGTAATCCACAATCCACAGAACAACTAAAGCTTCAGATAATCGTCCACCTTCTATGTTACATTGAAAGCAAAAAAGGCTGTAGCTCTAAACAGACATGGAAAGATAGTGTTGAATTGTGTGTCAGAGGCACAAGTCATCCAAAATGGCTTCTCTGACTTAGCCCAAGGCCCAATTGAGGGAGAGAAAAAATGAAAAGCCCCAAATTGACCAGGCAAGGTGAGGTTTTAGCCCAAAATAGTGGCGGCAAAAATATACCCGAGTGCCATGTCAGGGGCACAGAACAAGGGACAAAATTGCCCACCTCAAAGTGAAGCCACAACTGAGGGACAGAAAGTCCAAAGAGGGCAACTCACCCAAAGGCTCCTCCGGCTCTGCTTGCCCAGGGAAAGCAAATGGTGATATGTGTCCTCTTTGTTGCCATTCTGACTTACTACTGAGGTTTGGCTGCTGGCTACCAAGAGAAATAAGTAGCCAGTAGCTCAAACCTCAAGTAGGCAGTCAGGAACAGAGGGACGGTCAGAGGCCACAGCCAGATGTGCACCCGCAAGACCCAGTGGCTCCACACCTTCATCTGTGACACCAATATTCTGGATGAGGATTTGCAGACTGAAGGCACTCTCTAATCTAGATGCCTCTTAATTCACAGACCATTTGAAAACTTGTGTGTTTCCACATACACATGAAGAGTTTGGGGCCCCAAACAGCAAAGGCAACTGAATCCCAAGGAGTGTGTGAGTGGTTCAAGAAATGAAAAGCCCCAGCCAGCTCCATCTAATGCTGTACTTGTGGGATAGAAAACAGTAAACGGTGACTCAAGCAAGTCTTCTCCAGCTGTGCTTGCTCTCTGGAAGGTGGATGGTGTAGGTGTCCCCATCATTGCTATCCTGACCGACTGCTGAGGATTGGTTGCTGGATTTCAAGTAGAATGGAAGGCCGGCATCTCCAATCCTATACCAGCAAATCAGGAAAGGAGTAACTGTCAGAGGTGACTTCCAGAAGGTCCTGCACCTGCAAGTGAAAGGGGCCCAATTAATCCATCACACAACCTTTTGATTTGGGAAAGCAAAGACTCGGGGTAATCCACAATCCACAGAACAACTAAAGCTTCAGATAATGGGCCACCTTCAATGTTACAATGAAAGCAAAAGTGGCTGTAGCTCTAAACAGACGTGGAAACGTAGTGTTGAACTCTGTCAGAAGCACAAGTCATCCACAAAATGGCTTCTCAGCATAAGTACAAGGCCCAATTCAGGGAGATAGACACTAAAAGCGCTAAATCGACCATTCAAAGAGAGGTTGTAGCTCCAAATAGTCCAAGGAACATATACCAGAGTGCAATGTCAGGGGCAAAGAACATAGGACACTATTGCCCACCTCAAAGGGAAACCACAATTGAAGGACAGAAAGTCCAAAGAGGGCAACTCACTCAAAAGCTCCTTGGGCTCTGGTTTCGCAGGGAAAGCAGATGGTGATATGTGTCCTCTTTCTTGCCATTCTGACTTACTACTGAGGTTTGGCTGCTGGCTACCAAGAGAAATAAGTAGCCAGTAGCTCAAACCTCAAGTAGGCAGTCAGGAACAGAGGTACTGTCAATGGTCACATCCAGATATGCACCTGCAAGACAGAGGGGCCCAATGAATCCATCACACAACCTTTAGATTTGGGAAAGCAAAGACATAGGTAATCCATAATCCACAGAACAACTAAAGCTTTAGATAACTGGCCACCTTCAATGTTACAATAAAAGCAAAAAAGGCTGTAGTTCTAAACAGACGTGGAAACGTAGTGTTGAATTCTGTGTCAGAGGAACAAGCCATTCAAAATGGCTTCTCAGAACAAGCACAAGGCCTAACTAAAGGAGAGAAAACACTAAAAGTACTAAATTGACCATGCAAGATGAGGTTTTAGCCCCAAATAGTGCAGGCAACATAGACCGAGTGCCATGTCAGGGCCACAGAACATGGGATACTTTTGCCCACTTCAAAGGGAAGCCACAACTGAGGTACAGAAAGTCCAAAGAGGGCAACTCACCCAAAGGCGCCTCTGGTTCTGCTTGCCCAGGGAAAGCAGATGGTGATATGTGTCCTCTTTGTTGCCATTCTGACTTACTACTAAAGGTTTGGCTGCTGGCTACCAAGAGAAATGAGTAGCCACGAGCTGAAACCTCAAGTAGGCAGTCAGGAAAAGGCATTGTTTGAGATCACATCCAGATGTGTACCCGCAAGACCCAGTGGCTCCACACCTTCATCTGTCACACCAATGTTCTGGTTGAGGATTCGAAGGATTTAAGGCACTCCTTAATCAAGATGGCCCTTAATTCATAGATCACTTGACAACTTGTGTGTTTCCACATACACATGGAGAGTTTCTGGCCCCCAACAGCAGAGCCAACTGAATCCCAAGATGTGTGTGAGTGGTTCAAGAAATGAAAAGCCCCAGGTGGCTCCATCTAAAATTGTACTTCTGGGATAGAAAACAGGAAATGGTGGCTCAACTAAGTCTTCCCCAGGTCGGCTTGTGTTATGGAACATGAATAGTGGAGGTATCCCTAAGGGTTGCTATCCTGATCGACTACTGAGGATTGGTTGCTGGCTTTCAAGTAGAATGGAAGGCCGGCATCTCCAATCATCAAGAAGCAAATCAGCAAAGGAGGGACTGTCAGAGGTGACTTCCAGAAAGCCCTGCACCTGCAAGTCAAAGGGGCCCAATTAATCCATCACACAACCGTTTGATTTGGGAAACCAAAGACTCGGGGTAATCCACAATCCACAGAACAACTAAAGCTTCAGATAATCGTCCACCTTCTATGTTACAATGAAAGCAAAAAAGGCTGTAGCTCTAAACAGACATGGAAAGATAGTGTTGAATTGTGTGTCAGAAGCAAAAGTCATCCAAAATCTCTTCTCAGCATAAGCACAAGGCCCATCTCAGGGAGATAAACACTAAAAGCGCTAAATTGACCACTCAAGGAGAGGTTGTAGGCCCAAATAGTCCAAGTAACATATACCCGAGTGCCATGTCAGGTGCAAAGAACATGGGACAGTTTTGCCCACCTCAAAGGGAAACCACAAGTGGAGGACAGAAAGTCCAAAGAGGGCAACTCACCCAAAGGCTCCTCGGGGTCTGCTTGCACAAGGAGATGGTGATATGTGTCGTCTTTGTTGCCATTCTGACTTACTACTGAGGTTTGGCTGCTGGCTACCAAGAGAAATAAGTAGCCAGTAGCTCAAACCTCAAGTAGGCAGTCAGGAACAGAGGTACTGTCAAAGGTCACATTCAGATATGCACCTGCAAGACAGAGGGGCCCAATTAATCCATCACACAACCTTTAGATTTAGGAAAGCAAAGACATAGGGTAATCCACAATCCACAGAACAACTAAAGCTTTAGATAACTGGCCACCTTCGATGTTACAATAAAAGAAAAAAAAAGCTGTAGTTCTAAACAGACGTAGAAACATAATATTGAATTCTGTGTCAGAGGAACAAGCCATTCAAAATGGCTTCTCAGCACAAGCATAAGGCCCAACTCAAGGAGAGAAAACACTAAAAGTGCTAAATTGACCATGCGACACAAGGTTTTAGCCCCAAATAGTGCAGGCAACATACACTGAGTGCCATGTCAGGGCCACAGAACATGGGATACTTTTGCCCACCTCAAAGGAAAGCCACAACTGAGGTACAGAAAGTCCAAAGAGGGCAACTCACCCAAAGGCTCCTCCGGTTCTGCTTGCCCAGGAAAAGCAGATGGTGATATGTGTCCTCTTTGTTGCCATTCTGACTTACTACTAAAGGTTTGGCTGCTGGCTACCAAGAGAAATGAGTAGCCACGAGCTCAAACCTCAAGTAGGCAGTCAGGAAAAGAGGCACTGTTTGATATCACATCCAGATGTGTACCCGCAAGACCCAGTGGCTCCACACCTTCATCTGTCACACCAATGTTCTGGTTGAGGATTCGAAGGATTTAAGGCACTCCCTAATCAAGATGGCCCTTAATTCACAGATCACTTGACAACTTGTGTGTTTCCATATACACATGGAGAGTTTCTGGCCCCCAACAGCAGAGCCAACTAGATCGCAAGATGTGTGTGAGTGGTTCAAGAAATGAAAAGCCCCAGGCGGCTCCATCTACAGTTGTACTTCTGGGATAGAAAACAGGAAATGGTGGCTCAACTAAGTCTTCTCCAGGTCGGCTTGCGTTATGGAAGATGAATAGTGTAGGTATCCCTAAGGGCTGCTATCCTGATCGACTACTGAGGATTTGTTGCTGGCTTTCAAGTAGAATGGAAGGCTGGCATCTCCAATCATCAAGAAGCAAATCATCAAAGGAGGGACTGTCAGCGGTGACTTCCAGAAAGCCCTGCACCTGCAAACCAAAGGGACCCAATTAATCCATCATGCAAGCGTTTGATTTGGGAAAGCAAAGACTCAGGGTAATCCACAATCCACAGAACAACTAAAGCTTCAGATAATCGTCCACCTTCTATGTTACAATGAAAGCAAAAATGGTTGTAGCTCTAAACAGATATGGAAACGTAGTGTTGAACTCTCTGTCAGAAGCACAAGTCATCCAAAATGGCTTCTCAGCATAAGCACAAGACCCATCTCAGGGAGATAAACACTAAAAGTGCTTAAATCAACCACTCAAGGAGAGGTTGTAGCCCCAAATAGTCCAAGCAACATATACCCGATTGCAATGTCAGGGGCAAAGAACATGGGACACTTGCCCACCTCAAAGGGAAACCACTAGTGAAGGAAAGAAAGTCCAAAGAGGGCAACTCACCCAAAGGCTCCTCCAGTTCTGCTTGACCAGGGAAAGCAGATGGTGATATGTGTCCTCTTTGTTGCCATTCTGACTTACTACTAAAGGTTTGGCTGCTGGCTACCAAGAGAAATAAGTAGCCAGTAGCTCAAACCTCAAGTAGGCAGCCAGGAACAGAGATACTGTCAAAGGTCACATCCAGATATGCACCTGCAAGACAGAGGGGCCCAATGAATCCATCACACAACCTTTAGATGTGGGAAGGCAAAGAATCAGGGTAATCCACAATCCACAGAACATCTAAAGCTTTAGATAACTGGCCGCCTTCGATGTTACAATGAAAGCAAAAATGGCTGTAGCTCTAAACAGACATGGAAACGTAGTGTTGAACTCTGTGTCAGAGGAACAAGCCATCCAAAATGACTTCTCAGCACAAGCACAAGGCCCAAACCAAGGAGAGAGAACACTAAAAGTGCTAAATTGACCATGCAACACGAGGATTTAGCCCCAAATAGTGCAGGCAACATATATCGAGTGCCATGTCAGGGCCACAGAACATGGAATACTTTTGCCCACCTCAAAGGGAAAACACAACTGAGGTACAGAAAGTCCAAAGAGGGCAACTCACCCAAAGGCTCCTCCGGTTCTGCTTGCCCAGGGAAAGCAGATGGTGATGTGTGTCCTCTTTGTTGCCATTCTGACTTACTACTAAAGGTTTGGCTGCTGGCTACCAAGAGAAATGAGTAGCCACGAGCTCAAACCTCAAGTAGGCAGTCAGGAACAGAGGGACTGTTTGAGATCACATCCAGATGTGTACCCGCAAGACCCAGTGGCTCCACACCTTCATCTGTCACACCAATGTTCTGGTTAAGGATTCGAAGGATTTAAGGCACTCCCTAATCAAGATGGCCCTTAATTAACAGATCACTTGACAACTTGTGTGTTTCCACATACACATGGAAAGTTTGTGGCCCCCAACGGCAGAGCCAAGTGAATCCCAAGATGTGTGCGAGTGGTTCAAGAAATGAAAAGCCGCAGGCGGCTCCATATAAAGTTGCACTTCTGGGATGGAAACCAGGAAATGTTGGCTCAACTAAGTCTTCTCCAGGTCGGCTTGTGTTATGGAACATGAATAGTGTAGGTATCCCCAGGGTTGCTGTCCTGATCGACTACTGAGGATTGGTTGCTGGCTTTCAAGTAGAATGGAAGGCCGGCATTTCCAATCATCAAGAAGCAAATCAGCAAAGGAGGGACTGTCAGAGGTGACTTCCAGAAAGCCCTGTACCTGCAAGTCAAAGGGGCCCAATTAATCCATCACACAATCTTTTGATTTGGGAAAGCAAAGACTCAGGGTAATCCACAATCCACAGAACAACTAAAGCTTCAGATAATTGTCCACCTTCTATGTTACAATGAAAGCAAAAATGGCTGTAGCTCTAAACAGATGTGGAAATGTAGTGTTGAACTCTGTGTCAGAGGAACAAGCCATCCAAAATGGCTTCTCACCACAAGCACAAGGCCCAAATCAAGGAGAGAAAACACTAAAAGTGCTAAATTGACCATACTACATGAGGTTTTAACCCCAAATAGTGCAGGTAACATATACTGAGTGCCATGTCAGGGGCAAAGAACACGGGACACTTTTGCCCACCTCAAAGGGAAACCACAATTGAAGGACAGAAAGTCCAAAGAGGGTAACTCACCCAAAGGCTCCTTGGGCTCTGCTTGCACAGGGAAAGCAGATGGTGATATGTGTCCTCTTTGTTGCTAGTCTGACTTACTACTGAGGTTTGGCTGCTGGCTACCAAGAGAAATAAGTAGCCAGTAGCTCAAACCTCAAGTAGGCAGTCAGGAACAGAGGTACTGTCAAAGGTCACATCCAGATATGCACCTGCAAGACAGAGGGGCCCAATGAATCCATCACACAACCTTTAGATGTGGGAAAGCAAAGACATAGGTAATCAACAATCCACAGAACAACTAAAGCTTTAGATAACTGGCCACCTTCAATGTTATAATAAAAGCAAAAAAGGCTGTAGTTCTAAACAGACGTGGAAACGTAGTGTTGAATTCTGTGTCAGAGGAACAAGCCATTCAAAATGGCTTCTCAGCACAAGCACAAGGCCCAACTCAAGGAGAGAAAACACTAAAAGAGCTAAATTGACCATGCAACATGAGGTTTTAGCCCCAAATAGTGCAGGCAACATATACCGAGTGCCATGTCAAGGACACAGAACATGGGGAACTTTTGCCCACCTCAAAGGGAAGCCACAACTGAGGTACAGAAAGTCCAAAGAGGGAAACTTACCCAAAGCCTCCTCCGGTTCTGCTTGCCCAGGGAAAGCAGATGGTGATATGTGTCCTCTTTGTTGCCATTCTGACTTACTACTAAAGGTTTGGCTGCTGGCTACCAAGAGAAATGAGTAGCCACGAGCTGAAACCTCAAGTAGGCAGTCAGGAACAGAGGTACTGTCAAAGGTCACATCCAGATATGCACCTGCAAGACAGAGGGGCCCAATGAATCCATCCCACAATCTATAGATGTGGGAAAGCAAAGACATAGGTAATCCACAATCTACAGAACAACTAAAGCTTTACTTACATAACTGGCCACCTTCAATGTTACAATAAAAGCAAAAAAGGGTGTAGTTCTAAACAGATGGGGAAACGTAGTGTTGAATTCTGTGACAGAGGAACAAGCCATTCAAAATGGCTTCTCAGCACAAGCACAAGGCCCAAATCAAGTAGAGAAAACACTAAAAGTGCTAAATTGACCATGCAACATGAGGTTTTAGCCCCAAATAGTGCAGGCAACATATACCGAGTGCCATAGTCAAGGCCACAGAACATGGGATACTTTTGCCCTCCTCAAAGGGAAGCCACAACTGAGGTACAGAAAGTCCAAAGAGCGCAACTCACCCAAAGCCTCCTCCGGTTCTGCTTGCCCAGGGAAAGCAGATGGTGATATGTGTCCTCTTTGTTGCCATTCTGACTTACTACTAAAGGTTTGGCTGCTGGCTACCAAGAGAAATGAGTAGCCACGAGCTGAAACCTCAAGTAGGCAGTCAGGAACAGAGGTACTGTAAAAGCTCACATCCAGATATGCACCTGCAAGAGAAAGGGGCCCAATGAATCCATCACATAACCTTTAGATGTGGGAAAGCAAAGACATAGGTAATCTACAATCCACAGAACAACTAAAGTTTTAGATAACTGGCCACCTTCAATGTTACAATAAAAGCAAAAAAGGCTGTAGTTCTAAACAGACATGGAAACGTAGTGTTGAATTCTGTGTCTCAGCACAAGCACAAGGCCCAACTCAAGGAGAGAAAACACTAAAAGTGCTAAATTGAACATGCAACATGAGGTTTTAGCCCCAAATAGTGCAGGCAACATATACCGAGTGCCATGTCAAGGCCACAGAACATGGGATACTTTTGCCCACCTCAAAGGGAAGCCACAACTGAGGTACAGAAAGTCCAGAGAGGGCAACTTACCCCAAGGCTCCTCTGGTTCTGCTTGCCCAGGGAAAGTAGTTGGTGATATGTGTCCTCTTTGTTGCCATTCTGACTTACTACTAAAGGTTTGGCTGCTGGCTACCAAGAGAAATGAGTAGCCACGAGCTCAAACCTCAAGTAGGCAGTCAGGAACAGAGGGACTGTTTGAGATCACATCCAGATGTGTACCCGCAAGACCCAGTGGCTCCACACCTTCATCTGTCACACCAATGTTCTGGTTGAGGATTCGAAGGTTTTAAGGCACTCCTTAATCAAGATGGCCCTTAATTCACAGATCACTTGACAATTTGTGTGTTTCCACATACACATGGAGAGTTTGTGGCCCCCAACGGCAGAGCCAACTAGATCCCAAGATGTGCGTGAGTGGTTCAAGAAATGAAAAGCCCCAGGCGGCTCCATCTAAATTTGTACTTCTGGGATAGAAAACAGGAAATGGTTGCTCAACTAAGTCTTCTCCAAGTCGGCTTGCATTATGGAAGATGAATAGTGTAGGTATCCCCAAGGGTTGCTATCCTGATCGACTACTGAGGATTGGTTGCTGGCTTTCAAGTAGAATGGAAGGCCGGCATCTCCAATCATCAAGAAGCAAATCAGCAAAGGAGGGACTGTCAGCGGTGACTTCCAGAAAGCCCTGCACCTGCAAGTCAAAGGGGCCCAATTAATCCATCACACAATCTTTTGATTTGGGAAAGCAAAGACTCAGGATAATCCACAATCCACAGAACAACTAAAGCTTCAGATAATCGGCCATATTCGATGTTACAATGAAAGCAAAAATGGCTGTAGCTCTAAACAGACGTGGAAATGTAGTGTTGAACTCTCTGCCAGAAGCACAAGTCATCCAAAATGGCTTCTCAGCAAAAGCACAAGGCCCATCTCAGGGAGATAAACACTAAAAGAGCTAAATCGACCTCTCAAGGAGAGGTTGTAGCCCCAAATAGTTCAAGCAAGATATACCCGAGTGTGATGTCAGGGGCAAAGAACATGGGACACTTTTGCCCACCTCAAAGGGAAACCACAATTGAAGGATAGAAAGTCCAAAGAGGGCAACTCACCCAAAGGCTCCTTGGGCTCTGCTTGCACAGGGAAAGCAGATGGTGATAGGTGTCCTCTTTGTTGCTATTCTGACTTACTACTGACGTTTGGCTGCTGGCTACCAAGAGAAATAAGTAGCCAGTAGCTCAAACCTCAAGTAGACAGTCAGGAACAGAGGTACTGTCAAAGGTCACATCCAGATATGCACCTGCAAGACAGAAGGGCCCAATGAATCCATCACACAACCTTTAGATGTGGGAAACCAAAGACTCAGGGTAATCCACAATCCACAGAACAACTAAAGCTTTAGATAACTGGCCACCTTTGATGTTGCAATAAAAGCAAAAAAGGCTATAGTTCTGAACAGATGTGGAAAGGTAGTGTTGAACTCTGTCAGAGGAACAAGCCATCCAAAATGGCTTCTCAGCACAAGCACAAGGCCCAAGTCAAGGAGAGAAAACACTAAAAGTGTTAAATTGACCATGCAAGATGAAGTTTTAGCCCCAAATAGTGCAGGCAACATATACCGAGTGCCATGTCAGGGCCACAGAACATGGGCTACTTTGTACAGAAAGACCAAAGAGTGCAACTCACCCAAAGGCTCTTCCGGTTCTGCTTGCCCAGGGAAAGCAGATGGTGATATGTGTCCTCTTTGTTGCCATTCTGACTTACTACTAAAGGTTTGGCTGCTGGCTACCAAGAGAAATGAGTAGCCACGAGCTCAAACCTCAAGTAGGCAGTCAGGAAAAGAGGCACTGTTTGATATCACATCCAGATGTGTACCCGCAAAACCCAGTGGCTCCACACCTTCATCTGTCACACCAATGTTCTGGTTGAGGATTCGAAGGATTTAAGGCACTCCCTAATCAAGATGGCCCTTAATTCAGAGAACACTTGACAACTTGTGTGTTTCCATGTACACATGGAGACTTTGTGGCCCCCAGCAGCAGAGCCAACTGAATCCCAAGATGTGTGTGAATGGTTCAAGAAATGAAAAGCCCCAGCTGGCTCCATCTAAACTTGTACTTCTGGGATAGAAAACAGGAAATGGTGACTCAACAATGTTTTCTCCAGGTCGGCTTGCATTGTAGAAGATGAATGGTGTAGGTATCCCCATCATTGCTTTCCTGACCGACTACTGAGGATTGGTTGCTGGATTTCAAGTAGAATGGAAGGCCAGCATCTCCAATCATCAAGCAGCAAATCAGCAAAGGAGGGACTGTCAGAGGTGACTTCAAGAAGGCCTTGCACCTGCAAGTCATAGGGGCCCAATTAATCAATCACACAACCGTTTGATTTGGGAAATCAAAGACTCAGGGTAATCCACAATCCACAGAAAAACTAAAGTTTCAGATAATTGGCCACCTTCGATGTTACAATGAGAGCAAAAATGGCTGTAGCTCTAAACAGACGTGGAAATGTAGTGTTGTACTCTCTATCAGAAGCACAAGCCATCCAAAATGGCTTCTCAGCATAAGCACAAGACCCATCTCAGGGAGATAAACACTAAAAGCGCTAAATTGACCACTCAAGGAGAGGTTATAGCCCCAAATAGTCCAAGCAACATATACCTGATTGCGATGTCAGGGGCACAGAACATGGGACACTTTTGCCCACCTCAAAGGGAAACCACAAGTGAAGGACAGAAAGTCCAAAGAGGGAAACTCACCCAAAGGCTCCTCAGGGTCTGCTTGCGCAGGGAAAGCAGATGGTGATATGTGTCCTCTTTGTTGCCATTCTGACTTACTACTGAGGTTTGGCTGCTGGCTACCAAGAGAAAGAAGTAGCCAGTAGCTCAAACCTCAAGTAGGCAGTCAGGATCAGAGGGACTGTCAAATGTCACATCCAGATATGCACCTGCAAGACAGAGGGGACCAATTAATCCATCACACAACCTTTAGATTGGGGAAAGGATATAGTCAGAGTAATCCACAATCCACAGAACAACTACAGCTTCAGATAATAGGCCACGTTCTATGTTACAATGAAAGGAAAAAAGACTGTAGCTCTAAACAGACGTGGAAACGTAGTGTTGAACTCTCTGTCAGAAGCACAAGTCATCCAAAATGGCTTCTCAGCATAAGCACAAGGCCCATCTCAGGGAGATAAACACTAAAAGCGCTAATTTGAACACTCAAGGAGAGGTTGTAGCCCCAAATAGTCCAAGCACCATATACCCGAGTGCCATGTCAGGGGCAATGAACATGGGACACTTTTGCCCACCTCAAAGGGAAACCACAATTGAAGGACAGAAAGTCCAAAGAGGGCAACTCACCCAAAGGTTTCTCTGGCTCTGTTTGCTCAGGGAAAACAGATGGTGATATGTGTCGTCTTTGTTGCCATTCTGACTTACTACTGAGGTTTGGCTGCTGGCTACCAAGAGAAAGAAGTAGCCAGTAGCTCAAACCTCAAGTAGGCAGTCAGGAACAGAGGTACTGTCAAAGGTCACATCCAGATATGCACCTGCAAGATCCAGTGGCTCCACACCTTCATCTGTCACACCAATGTTCTGGTTGAGGATTTGCAGGATTGAAGACACTCCCTAATCAAGATCGCTTGTAATTCACAGACCACTTGACAACCTGTGTGTTTCCACATACACATGGAGAGTTTGTGGCCCCAAACTCCAGAGGCAACTGAATTGCAAGATGTGTGTGAGTAGTTCAAGAAATGAAAAGCCCCAGCCGGCTCCATCCAAAGTTGTACTTCTGGGATAGAAAACAGGAAATGGCAGTTCAACTAAGTCTTCTCCAGCTCTGCTTGCTCTCTGGAAGGCGGATGGTGTAGGTATCCCCATGGTTGGGGTCCTGACCAACTGCTGAGGATTGGTTGCTAGCTTTCAAATAGAATGGAAGGCCGGCATCTCCAATCCTATTGCAGCAAATCAGCAAAGGAGGGACAGTCAGAGGTGACTTCCAGAAGGCCCTGTACCTGCAAGTGAAAGGGGCCCAAATTAATCCATCAGACAACCTTTCTATTGGAGAAAGTTTAGACTCAGGGTAATCCACAATTCAGAGAACAACTAAAGCTTTAGATAATCAGCTACCTTCCATTTTACAATAAAACCGAAAATGGCTGTAGATCTAAACAGATGTGGAAATGTAGAGTTGAACTTTGTGTCAGAGGTACAAGTCATCCAAAATGGCTTCTCCACCTTAGCCCAAGGCTCATCTGAGGGAGAGAAAACACTAAAAGGCCTTAAATGATGACCCAAGATGTGATTTTAGCCCCAAATAGTTCAGGGAACATATACCAAATGCCATGTCAGGGGCACAGAACAAAGGACACTTTTGCCCACCTTAAAGGGAAGCCACAACTGAGGTTCAGAAAGTCCAAAGAGGGCAACTCACCCAAAGGCTCCTCCGACTCTGCTTGCTCAGGGAAAGCAGATGGTGATATGTGTCCTCTTTGTTGCCATTCCGACTCACTACTGAGGTTTGGCTGCTGGATACCAAGCGAAATGGGTAGCCAGTAGCTCAAACCTCAAGTAGGCAGTCAGGAAAAGAGGGACTGTTCAGAGGCCACATCCAGATGTGCACCCGCAAGTCCCAGTGGCTCCACACTTTCATCTGTCACACCAATGTTCTGGTTGAGGATTCACAAGATAGAAGGCACTCCCTAGTCAAGATTGCTCTTAATTCACAGACCACTTGACAACTGGTGTGTTTCCATATACACATGGAGTTTGTGGCCCCAAACTGCAGCGGCAACTGAATTCCAAGATGTGTGTGAGTGGTTCAATAAATGAAAAGCCCCAGCTGGCTCCATCTAAAGTTGTACTTCTGGGATAGAAAACAGGAAATGGCAGCTCAACTAAGTCTTCTCCAGGTCGGCTTGTGTTGTTGAAGATGGATGGCGTAGGTATCCCCATCGTTGCTGTCCTGACCGGCTACTGAGGATTGGTTGCTGGCTTTCAAGTAGAATGGAAGGCCGGCATCCCCAATCCTATAGCAGCAAATCAGCAAAGGAGGGACTGTCAGAGGTGACTTCCAGAAGGCCCTGCACCTGCAAGTCAAAGGGGTCCAATTAATCCATCACACAACCTTTTTGATTGGAGAAAGCACAGACTCAGGGTAATCCACAATTCAGAGAACAATTAAAGCTTTAGATAATAAGTCATCTTCTATTTTATAATAAAACCAAAAAAGGCTGTAGCTATAAAAAGATGTGGAAACGTGGTGTTGAACTTTGTGTCAGAGGCACAAGTTTTCCAAAATGGCTTCTCCGACTTAGCTCAAGGCCCAACTGAGGGAAAGAAAACACTAAAAGCCCTAAATTGACAACGCAATATGTGGTTTTAGCCCCAAATAATACAGCCAATATATACCGAATGACATGTCAGGGGCACAGAACACGGGACACTTTTGCCCACCTCAAAGGGAAGCCACAACTGAGGGACAGAAAGTCCAAAGAGGGCAACTCACCCAAAGGCTCCTCCGGCTCTGCTTGTCCAGGGAAAGAGGATGGTGATATGTGTTCTCTTTGTTGCCATTCTGACTTACTACTGAGGTTTGGCTGCTGACTACCAAGAGAAATGGGTAGCCAGTAGCTCAAACCTCAAGTAGGCAGTCAGGAAAAGAGGGACTGTTAGAGGTCATATTCAGATGTGCACCTGTAAGACTGAGGGGCCCAATTAATCCATCACACAACCTTTAGATTGGGGAAAGGAAAGACTCAGGGTAATCCACAATCCACAAAACAACTAAAGCTTCAGATAATAGGCCACCTTAGATGTTACAATAAAAGCAAAAATGGCTGTAGCTCTAAACAGACATGGAAACGTAGTGTTGAACTCTGTGTCAGAAGTACAAGTCATTGAAAATGGATTCTCAGCATAAGCACAAGGCCCAATTCAGGGAGAGAAAACACTAAAAGCGCTAAATTGACCACTCAAGGAGAGTTTATAGCCCCAAATAATTCAGGCAACATACACCGAGTGCCATGTCAGGGGCACAGAATACGGGACACTTTTGCCCACGTCAAAGGGAAAACACAACTGAGGTACAGAAAGTCCAAAAAGGGCAACTCACCCAAAGGCTCCTCCGGTTTTGCTTGCCCAGGGAAAGTAGATGGTGATATGTGTCCTCTTTGTTGCCATTCTGACTTGCTACTAAAGGTTTGGCTGCTGGCTACCAAGAGAAATGAGTAGCCACGAGCTCAAACCTCAAGTAGGCAGTCAGGAACAGAGGGACTGTTTGAGATCACATCCAGATGTGTACCCGCAAGACCCAGTGGCTCCACACCTTCATCTGTCACACCAATGTTCTGGTTGAGGATTCGAAGGATTTAAGGCACTCCCTAATCAAGATGGCCCTTAACTCACAGATCACTTGATAACTTGTGTGTTTCCACATACACATGGAGAGTTTGTGGCCCCCAACAGCAGAGCCAACTAGATCCCAAGATGTGTGTGAGTGGTTCAAGAAATGAAAAGCCCCTGGCGGCTCCATCTAAATTTGTACTTCTGGGATAGAAAACAGGAAATGGTTGCTCAACCAAGTCTTCTCCAGGTCGGCTTGCATTATGGAAGATGAATAATGTAGGTATCCACATCGTTGCTGTCCTGACCAACTACTGAGGATTGCTTGCTGGCTTTCAAGTAGAATGGAAGGCCGGCATCTCCAATAATCAAGCAGCAAATCAGCAAAGGAAGGACTGTCAGAGGTGACTTCCAGAAGGCCCTGCACCTGCAAGTGAAAGGTGCCCAATTAATCCATCACACAACCTTTAGATTGGGGAAAGCATAGACTCAGGGTAATCCACAATCCACAGAACAACTACAGCTTCAGATAATCGGCCACCTTCTATGTTACAATGAAAGGAAAAAAGGCTGTAGCTCTAAACAGATGTGGAAAGGTAGTGTTGAACTCTGTGTCAGAAGCACAAGTCATCCAAAATGGCTTCTCAGCATAAGCACAAGGCCCAATTCAGGGAGAGCAAACACTAAAAGCGCTAAATCGACCACTCAAGGAGAGTGTGTAGCCTCAAATAATTCAGGCATCATATACCTGATTGCGATGTCAGGGGCACAGAACATGGGACACAATTGCCCACCTCAAAGGGAAGCCACAACCGAAGGACAGAAAGTCCAAGGAGGGCAACTCACCCAAAGGCTCCTCCGGTTCTGCTTGCCCAGGGAAAGCAGATGGTAACATGTGTCCTCTTTTTTTGCCATTCTGACTTACTACTGAGGTTTGGCTGCTGGCTACCAAGAGAAATGAGTGGCTAGTAGCTGAAACCTCAAGTAGGCAATCAGGAAAGAGGCAGTCTCAGAGATCACATCCAGATGTGCACCTGCAAGATAGAAGGGCTCCACATCTTTATCTATCACTCCAAGGGCTCTGTTTGGCGATTCGCACGATTGAAGGCACATCCAATTACTCTTAAATCACTTAAGACTTAGGAGGGCCAAATATTGTAACTACCTGCCAGTTTCTCATCATCCCACTTCCACCACCAAACAGTCCTAAGGCATTCAAGGCAAAAGCCCACAACTCTAGCATCCCAGACCTGTCTTTCCCTTCACTTAAGACATCAAAATGCCAGAATCCAACCAGCTTTCTTTTTTCTCCACAATAACTGTAGACTTAGGGCCCAAGCACAGCTAAGGTCACCATACCCCAAACTCCAGGCTCAGAGATCTTGAATGTCCAAATGGCTGACACATCCCAACCCTAGGGAGTCAAAGTGCAATAATTCCCCTCCAGTCCAAGGATCCTCATGCAACAGTAACAGCCCTAGGCCAGAAGAACAATCACCTCTACTGAATGACCAAAGCAGTCTGCAGCCCCAACCCCTGACCCCAATTCCCCCCAAGTCATTTTTTCCCTTTCTGTTGTACTTTGCCTTTAAGGAGTGGGCAGCTTTATTTTTTTTGAAGAGAAGTACAGATATGCATTTTGTCCCCCAAGTACTTTTGAGCTGTATTTTGTGGAACAGAGATTAGACTTGTTCTGTTTGGCCCCAGAGGATAGAACTAGGAGCAAGAGTTAGTCTTTTCATAGAGGCAAAGTTAGGCTTATGATCAGGAAAACTTCCCAAGTATGCGTGCTGCCCCATGTGGATAAAGCTACTGAGAGAGATAAGACTTGGGATTGACAACCAGAAATAACCTTCAAGATTGTCTTACCTCCAAAAGTTGGATGAACACTTACTGGCTCTGATGTCAGATTGCTTTCCAGGTACTGGCTTGGACCACATGTGTGTGGAAGTCTACTCCAACTATGCAACTCTCTGCTTCTTTTTCTTCTATACTGGGAATTATTTGGGGCCATCCATCCATCTTGTATTTGAATAAACTCACACTTTAGGGGAAAGCTACAAAGTCATGGGGTACAAGATGTTACAAAACTCAACTGAGAGAGTATACGTAGAACTTTTCAAACTATAAAGCACCAAATACTTGTCACCTATTATCACGACCAATTCCTCATATCTGAAAGAAATCCTATTTAAGGACTCATTAGTAGATCTTCAAGTGCATTGCCCAATTACATCTGCATAGTCTGCAACACAATTTTATCCTTCATAATCTAACAGTAACACAACAAATTTGAACATTCGATCATTAATATTTCTGCTAAAGCCCAAGAAATTCAAATTTCTTGGGTTACTCTTTAAAATACCTTGTTCAAATCACAGAAACACTAATTTCTTCACAAGGGAATGACAATGAGACAACATCCCCAAACTTCTGGCCTGCAGACAAAGTAGTTCGCAGGGTCAATTTTATATCTTTAAATTACTTATCTGAATAAAACACAGACAGATGGCAATGAATTGAGCATGCAACTAAAAAGCTAGCTAAAGAACACATTTAAAATACCCAACTAAATACCAAATTAAAAACTCTGAAACTCAAAGGAGAGCTTAATAAAATAAAATTAAAACTAAGATAACCATTGAACTAATCAATTGAACAAATAATTAATTTTATGAAAAAAACAAAACAAATTAGATAAACCTTGAGTTAATTTGATTAGAATAAGAAAAGAGGAAAAATTACCAGCATCAAAAATGAAAATGGCAAACTTACCACCAAGGAAAAATAAATTAAAGCAATACTTAGGAGGCAGTTTGCCCAACTGCATGGCAGGAAATCTGAGAATCTAATGTAAATGGATGAATACTTACAAAAATATTAATTGTCCAGATTAACAGAAGAGGAAATAAATTAGAGTCCTGTTTTGAAAGACCCTGTTCTTATGGACCCTGAACAGAAGTCCTGGAATCCTCCCCTTTCTAACGGCCTTCTCCTTTCTATTGACTATGACAGTCCAGAGACTGGAAGTGGAAAGGAGGTCAGAGGGGACTGTGTCAGGGAGCAAAACAGCCCCCCCAAAGAAGGTTTGTGTCCCAGAGCTTGCCCAGGAAGAGACAGGCAGTAGTGCCCCCCCCCCCACTCTATAAGATGCTTAGACCTAACCAGACTTACCTTACCCCTTCAGAGGGGGAAGAGCAGCCAATGAGTAGCTCCTTCTCCAGCTGCAAGACAAAGGGGTGCCAATGCACCATATCCCACCAACCTCAGGTTGGGGAACTCAAGGACTCAAGATACCACCAGCCCCAAGAGAGCCAAAGCCACAGATAACCTCCCCAAATTCCTTGTTTCCATACGGAGGGACCCATATTGGGGCCCCAAAGGCACTAAACCCCCAGCGGCCTGGGACGGTCAGAAGACATCCAAAATGTCCGCTCAGCTCTAGGGCTCGCACCCCCAACCCAAGGCCCGGCACGGAAGACACTCAAAATGGCCACTCAGCCCCAGGGTCGGCATTCACCAACCCCAGGTGTGGGACAGAAAACATCCAAATTGACTGTCCATTCTCAGGGAAGACATCCAAAATGGCCGCCCAGCCCCAGGGTCGGTATCCCCAACTCAAGGCCTGGCATGGACAACACCCCAAATGGTCGCCCAGCCCCTGGGTCATCACCCCTAATTCAAAGCCTAACACCCAAAATGGCCACCCAGCCCCAGGGTCTACACCCAACAGAGGCCCAGGACTGAGGATGAAACCATCCAAAATGGCCACCAGCCTCATGGTACCCAGGAAGTAAAATACTCCAAATGGCCGCCCAGCCCCAGGGTCCGCACCCCCAACCCGAAGCCTGACCCTCAAAATGGCTGCACAGGCCTAGCCTCAGGCCCAGCCAACATCCACAGGCTCAGCGTCCCAGGTCATTTCTCTCGCCAGGGTCCCCACAAACCGCAGCTCCTCAGGGCCCACCCAGAGGGACCTGAGCACCCACCTCACAGGGTCCAAGGGCCGGTTTTCTCCCCTGTCCTAAGGTCCTCCCCCAAGCTGCCCATGGCCACATAGACACTGCCCCCGGCTCACCTCTAGCCTGCGGGTGCAGACACCAGGCAGGCCTTGGAAAACCCGCAGGTAGAGTCCGGCCTCGGGTAGAGTCGGGCCGGGGTAGAATCGGGCCTGCAGGGCCCTAACACCGGTGGGGGAGGCGGGAGGCCCAGAAGGCCTAAGGCTGAGGGGAGAAGGCCTAAGGCTGAGGGAGCAGGCCAGGCTGGCCGAGAGCCCCAGGGCTGGTCCACTTCCTTCCGCACCTCAAAGCTTCTGAGGAGAAAGTGCCTCGAGGCTGACAGGAAAGGGCGGGCCAAGCCCGAGCGCCCCCTCCTTCCGGCACCTCCCCCCCAGAAACTGCCCCAGACAGGCGCGCTTAGGGCCAGCGACCCACCAGAAACTTCCGTGGAGGCCGCAGGGGCTCTGGGGGAAACCCCATGCCCGCCACCCCACGGTCGCCTCCCCTTCTTCTCCAACATAAATGGTTCAGCCCAGTCTGGCCCAACCACGTGGTTACTCCGCACTTGTGTCTGGAGACTTGGGGGAGGGATTGAAGGGGACTCCCTTTGAATCAGGTGGTCCATGGTGACCCTGCCCTGCATCCGGGTGTACAGGTAGTTGTAGGGCCCCCCTCCGGGACAGAAGCCCTGTGGGTGACCCGTCTGGTGCCCTCCAGGCCCCCTCCCCCCACCATTGTGCACTCCTCCCCTCGAACTTGGACAGGCCTGCGAGCCTCCACCCTGTTTCCATCCGGGCCTCAAGCTCCTTCTCCTGTCCCCTCTCCTCCAAAGAGAAGCCCAGGGTGGCCAACCCCACCGGACCTCAGAAACTCAGAGCCTCCCCTGTGGGGAGGATGGGGAATCCCTCATACTCCAACCAACATGTCTTCCTCTGGTCTTTTAGCAGAAGGAGGAAGAGTGGGGTGCGGGGCTTTGCTATATATTTTTGCCCTGAGTTGGCCACCAAGTTGGAGGCTGGCCTGGAAAAGGTAGGGGGAGTGGGGCTCCGGGTGCCCTGGTGCTATCCAGGAAGAGGAACCTGGCGCTCCCTTTCTGGCCAACCCCTGCTAGGCTTATGGCCGGGCATCCACATCAAGGGTGGGGTGCCCCAGCGGGCCAGTCGGGTCTGTCTCCTGAAAATCCATTGTTGTGACACCTCTCAATGTTTCAGCCATCATATCTGCTCCTTTTACATTCCAAAATATGCCTCATCCCAGGTTACTTTAAGTCCCTATCAATCCCTAAGAGCCATATTGGTTCTGTCCTTTCCACCCCAAATGTCCCTCTAGTTAGCAGCGACCAAAAAAAAAACCAAACAAACAAACAAACAAAAAAAAAAACTAATGAAAAAGTTGGCTTTCCCGTGTACTTAGTTATCATTATGTCAGCCACCAAAAGTGAGGACCTTTTCCTTCTTTGCTGACTTTTTTCTTCCAACATGGCTTGGAAAACAACAGAACAAGAAACCTCTAAACCCCTTGAATATTCTGAGTTTCTGGGGACTCCCTCAGCTGCTCATTTGGTGCCTTTTGTGATCCCAGAACCACACTACACCTTTGAATCCAACCTTTCCTTATCATTTGCATCTCTACTGCTTTCTTGCCCAGAACTAGCCCCCTATTCTACTTACCCCACACACCCCGACTGCCAGCTTCCCGGTACATGCTATCTCCCCTCATTAGAAGATAAACTCCATGACTTGCATACTTGTATCTTCATTGTTTTGCACAGTGGTCACTTCTCTACAAGGTTGCCATTATTTCTGCCCCCACAACTAATGTGGCCTTGTCTGATGAGCATAAAAGCTTAATTTTTTTTCCCTTTCTTTCACAGTTTGAAGGACAGGATGAGCAGTACAGCCAAGTAAAAAATGATTAGCTCCTCAGCTTTTGGCACAGTAAGAACTCCAACATATGTTAAGAACTGGAGTTCCCCCATCATTTCTAGAATATGCCAGTCTTGAGATCCATTTCCCACACTCATCTCTTTCTGGGTAACTGCCTGTTGAACATTCTGACAACATATCAGTTGTCTTTCAATTCCTTTTGATGTCTATCTCATGTTTTCCACAATACTTTCCCAATCTGGTTCTGGATTTCTTTAAAGAATCATATCTTTTTAATAGACAATTGTTTTTAAACGAAAATTTTTATATTTTGTTTCTAATTGCATATAAATAACAAATTTCCACATTCATTTTTAAAATAATTGAGTTCCAAATCATCTCACTCCCTTCTTTCTTGAAAGCAAGCAATGAGATAGTTTGTGTGTGCAATCATGCAAAACATTTTCGCATTAACCACGTCGTCGAAGAAAACAGGCCAAAAATCCCCAAGAAAAATAACATTTAAAAAGTCTGCCCGATCTGCTTTCAGACTCCTTCGGCTCTTTCTCTGGAAGCAGACAACATTTTTCACATCAGTCCTACGGGACTGTCTTGGATCATTGTATTGCTGAGAATAACTGAGTCATTCATAATAGATTATCATACAATATTGCTGTTAATGTATACAGTGATCTGGTTCTGCTCACTTCACTCTGCACCAGTTCATGAAGTCTTCCCTGATTCTTCTGAGAGTATCCCTGCACATCTCATTGCATGATAGTATTCTAACCCAATCATACTCCACAACTTATTCAACTATTCCCCAATTAGTTACCCCAACTTATTCTCTCCTTGGATATTTCCTCCAACTCCAGTTCTCTCTTAAGAGGGAAGGATTAACTTTCAGTCATATCCATAAGACCATCATTCTCCTTAGGTTTCCTTGATTTACAAAGTACAAGCAGTGTTTTTTCTGAGCAGACTTTATGAACCTAGCAAATTCCCAAAACCTCTATGTACAAGGGAAGGGCTATGGCCTTCTGCTGTGCTTTGTAGCTTAGTTTGATTTCTGCTCTGAGGCAAGGAGTGCCGGCTTTGGCCACTCCTTGGCAAGGAGCCTTAGGTCCAAGTCTCAGTTTTCCTTTTTTCCTGGCTGTCTGACTCTGCAAAATGTACATAATCTTTAGATTATTTTCAGCTCTTCAATCTAGGATTCTACTAGTGTCTACTCAGAACAAGGTTCTATGCTAGGCACTGAGACACACAGAACAAAAATTTCATGAGGCTTATCTCCAAGAAGTTTCTATGCTTCTTGGACAAGGACAAGGACACAACACGAACACAAATAAATCTGAGAAAAGATAAAGAGTGATGTTGTCAAAGGAGAGAGTCAACCAAAATGTTCAAAAATTAACAAGGCAGCAGTGGGTAGAGTACCAGTCCTAGAATCAGGAAGACCTGACTTCAAATCCAATCTCAAACACTTGCTCAAACACAAAATGTCTGAAACTAGGTGAGTCATTAAGCCTGTCTGCCTCAGTTTCCTCATCTACAAAATGGAGATGACAAAAACCTATCTCAAAGACTATGTTAATGCTTCTAAATCACTCTTCCTCTCTGAACCTTGGAAAAGACCAGAAGTAACATGTTACAGGAGAAAAATGCTGACCTTGCAGTAAAAAATCCAGCAAACCTGTAGGAGTCTGAATTCAGTTTCTGAGATGTACTAGCCATGTGGCTCTGGCCCTCCATTTCCTTGGCTAGAAAATGGACATAGCAATCCCTGGAAAATGTAAGGGGAAACTTCCCACTAATGGAACTGGGCTTCCTCTGATGGGACAGACTTTCTCAGGAGCTCAGAAGGCCATTAGTGCCTCCAGATCGGTCTGCAGGGCAGAGGGCCCCTGGGATAGGCACTGGAGCCAGACCTGCCTCAAGATATGCTCTGACAAGGTGCAGGAAACCCAGTTCAACTTTTGGACTACCTTCTTCCAGGACCACCCCAGAAGAGCAAACTTACTACAGCTAAGAAATGTGATACCTAAAGCCCTTTGACCTTTACTACTTTGATTTTTGGGAAGGAAAAATGTGGTAGCTGCCATTCATGCAACATATCTGTCTGTTCCTGGCCAGAGGGAGCATTACACAGGGTTGAGAAAAACTTCCAAAAGGAAAATTTTCTGATTTACTTCCTGAGCCTCTGCAACTGGAGCAAATAAGTGACTGCTGATTTAATTGTGTTATTAGGTCAAGAGAAGTTAAGAAAACATGACTTAGTTCCTGTGTTTAAAATCAAAATTGCCCCCCCCCCCAAAATTTCAATGCATATTTTGTGGGGAAGGCTCATTCGTGATGAATCAAAAACCATTCCTGAATTTCTTGTCCTTCCCCAAATGGTTCAAAAACACAAGCATGATTTTTTGCTTCCTTTCTAATGCACTTTTGACATGCTGAAAAATAGCCTGTGGTTGATATCTATTCCCAATGAAAAGACTGCCAATTCATAAGACATAAATATACATTTTAATACAATGATTATTTCAACTATGCTTCTGAGTTAAATTCTGATATTATAAAAACAAATTCAACAAAGGACTCAACATTTATTGAAAGCAAAAAAAAAAATCATGTTAGAGAGCTGAAAGATAACACCTTCTCTGACTTCAAAGAGTATAGTTCAGATTCAGGGGAAGAGGGGAGAAGTTTCACCATTTTGAGTTCATTTACTTTCTTTCAGACATATACCATACCCCTTAGAATGCCAGGTTTTAACTTTAGGGATTAATCACCGGAATTCTGCATCTCATACATCAAATTGATCTATAAACATAACGTATTTTATCATTCTTTCACTAAAGTCCTCCTCTAAGGCAAAGCTCTGGTGCTTCCAACTGAACTGGAAAGGCTTGAAGTATAGGTTGGGCAGTAAACAGGGGATCTGTTTTATGAGGACCAGCCTGGCTGAAGGTTGGAGAAGTTCATCACCAGGTGAACCAGAGAACGAAGTATTTGGTTTTTTGCCACCAAGAAATTTGGTCTTGAAGGACATGGCCTAAATCAAGTCAATCAAGTCCACAAACATTTATTTACTAAGTGCTTGCTATGTGTACTAAGAACTGAGGATATAAAAAGGGGCAAAAGGCAATTCCTGTCCTCAAGGAGTTTATAATCTAACGGGGGAGCTTGCAAGCAAGCATCTATGTACAAACAAGGTTTATAAAAGATAAAAAGAAAATAAGAAAGAGAGAGATGGCCCTAGAGTTTAGAGGAGTTAGGGAAACTTTCCAGTAAAAGATAAGATTTTAATTGGGACTTAAAGGAAGCTAGGGAGATCACTAGTCAGAACAGAGGAATGAGAGGGTTCCAGGCATGGGAAACAGCCAGAGAAGATACCTGGTGCCAAGAGATGGAATAGCTTGTTCATGGAGCAGCCAGGAGGCCAGTATCGCTGGCCTGAATTGGACTGGAGAATATAGTAAGATTCAAGAATTCTAGACAATGAAGCATTAACAAATTGTCAGGTACCCTTCCTCTAGGAATCATGCAGCCTGAGTATAACATAAGGAGCCTGATTCTATTTCCAACTGGTGACCAAACCAAACAAAAATTTCAGAGACCCTTTAATCACCTCAGTAGCTGCTGTACCCCTGAGAAAGCTCAAAAACCTCGAGTCACCCTGTCAGAATTGGATAAAGAATATGACCCCAAAGCTCTTTCCTAACATTGGGAAATTTGACTATCCCATAACTGCCAATTCCCCAGGAATTTTTAACTACTCCCCATTTCCAAATTAGTATGAATCAGCAGTAAGGTAGAAACTCTTTCCCAGTCAATGCTTATTCTGTTACTTCAAGATAAGTGCCCTATTAAAAACCAGCAGACTTTATTAATTTGGGGTACCCAATGATCTTCCTTGACTACACTTCATATTATCCATTCCCTTAATAAAGGAGGCTTGATTTGCGTTCCTGTTATGCTATGTACCTCAAACCTTCTTAAAACTATTTTAAAATAGACCCCTAAAACAAAGGATAGTGACTTTTGCCTTCAGATCTATTAAAGAAAACTGGGGGGAACTGATTTGGGAAATCTCATCGCTCAATCACTACATCACTCCTGGATCATCATGAAAAGGAGACACTGAAATGTCATCAGTTTTTCTAGCAAAACACAGTCTTTAGTATATCCTTCCAAACTCCAAAAGCTGAGGATTTCAGAGGATTTGGAACATCTAGTCCAAAAGTTCTCCTTTTGTGTGTCATGAATCCTTCTGGTGATTTCAGGAAGCTCACTCAGAATCATGTTTGCAGTTGTATAATACATAGGATTGCAAAGGAAACCAATCACATTAAAATACAATTATCAAGGTCTTGAAAAAATATTCAAAAGTTTAAAAAGTAAATTTTAGGATACATGGTTAAGAACCCCTCATCTTAGCCAATCTCCAGAGACCTTTTACAGATGAGAAATTGATATTAGAGGGACAAAACGACTTGCCCAAAGTCCCAGAACCAATAGGTGACAGATGCAGAAACCAAAGCCAGGACTTCCAAGGCCAGACTTTTCCCCTAGGCAGGGATCTCCTAAGTATGCATGGGCCAGTGGGACTCTGTTGTGCTAGGAAAGTCAGAGAGGTTCATCAGCACCCCACAGCCGGCCCCAGCATCCGGAAAGGTGTGGAGAGGTTATGATCTGCATGGATAGAGGAAAAGAGAGATTGGAGAGCCTCCCAGCCTACAGATAATTCAGCAGTCTGTCTGGCATCTTCCCTGGTGATAAATCCATTGGAAAGCAGACAGAACACTAAGCAGAAGTATGCATGACAGCAGCATAAGGAGTGAACACACTAGAAGAGATAAAATGAGAACCTCCTCCTCCATTTTATCTGAAAATGATAAGAGGCTCTCTAAGTCTTCGAAAGCCAACCTCTGGAGCAAAAAGGGAAGCTGGAGCTGATTTGGTAAGCTGCTGATTTAATTGAAGCTTGTCCCTGTTGGGGCTCAGACTTAGGCTAGCTTCAACATTTTCTGCATTTTTGAGGTTGACTTCAAGGCAGCCAGTCTCCACCATCGAACCTGGGCCATTTTTTTTTTCATTTACCAATACAGACACTGAAATGAAGAATACATGTGACAGCTGTATTCCCAATCTATTTGTTTCTGTATCCCTAGACCTGGCACAGTGCCCGGTAGAGGAGGAACTTAATCAATGCTTGTCAAATTGAATCCAAAATAATTGTGTATTAGCCCAGCTGTGTTGACAGCATGCAAATCAATCGTTCTGGAAGAGTACCTGTCTTGGAATCAAAGGCCTTGATTTTAATTTTGGAGCATCCAAGGCCACACCTGGGAGGCCATGCACAAGTGACATTACCTTTGTAGGTCATTTTTCTCCTGGGAAAAATGGAGGCCAATGTTTAAAAAAAGTTTTAAAAAAGAAAACAAAGACATTGAACTAGATGAACTTGAAGTTCCTTTCCATCTCTAATTCTATGATCCAGCTAATTATAGGTTTGTGCAAATGATGAGCTCATCAGCAACAAATAAGCAGTTTGTGGAGAAGGGAAAGAAACAAGTGCCTACTATGTGTCAGGCAATGTACTAAATACTTTACAAATTTATTTCATTTGATCCTAACAAAAAGTCCGTAAGGTAGGAGCTATTATTAGTTGAAGAAATGGAGGCAGACATAAGCACGGGATGATAGTTACCTCTGGGTCTACTGTGTCTACTCTTTCCTGCACCCAGTGAAGGATGCCAGAGTATGTAGATAGCCAAGCCCCATTTGCCACACAACCCAAAGCAGCAACTAGGTCCCAGTCTGGCACTAGACTAGATCGACCCCATAACCAAGATTCAGGGTCTTACCAATAAGGAAATAACTTCACTGGTTAGGACTGAATTCAGAAGTGAACTTGGTGGGGTAAATGCTTGATAGCAACTTCTGAAGTTTGGGTCCATATCTGCTCAGATATCAAAGTGAACTGCAGTAGAGTGTAGCCCCCATTGGGGCAAGGGAGGATTTCTATTCAGCAAATAGCTCAGTATTTGCAATAAGCAAAAGAAACTGAGGTAGGAAGGTTAAATGAGTTGCCCAAGGACACCCAGGTAGTAAGTTGTCTGAGTGTAAATTTGAACTCAAGTCTTCTGAATTGACAGATGGTTTGAATGCTTCCTTCTTCATGTTAGATTGAGTCAATTCATAGAGTAATCAGTGGTCCTCTATCTGGCCTTGATGTCAAGCATGATTGTATCATACCAGGTATGGGGATGGTTGTCTGTTCTTTCTTTTCAAAGAGGTTCACCGTCATCATCAACATCAACCTCAACATTGTCACCACCAAGGCAGAGGGACAGGTCAGGGGCACTTAGAGATCTTGAGTGACCAAGCAGCTCAGGGTCCCCGGCTACATGGCCTACTTCTGAAAAGGCTACCTTGACACTGCCATTGACTCCCCCGGCTTAGGAAGGACCTCACCGGTCATCCCAGAGTGAATCAAACCTTTCCACTCCAGCCAATAGTTATCCAGCTCCCATTCATTTTCTTTTACCACCTTTTACAAAAGACCATTCCAGCTTCAGAGACTTTTGCTTAGGGAGTTTTCTTCCTCCACAGGGCCTAAATCTGTCACTTACAACAGGGATAAATCTGGCTGGCTGATTCTTTGTGGGTCCCTGCCCAGAACCCCTTCTTCAGAATTTAGGGAAAACAAATTTGCACTCTGGACCCGATCATTCATTAGCTGCTCCTTCGTTAAGAAAAAAGCTTTCCCCTTCTGATAAGAGGGCCGCCGATTTCTGAGTAAATTGATGTAACCAAATGGATAAATAGAGCCATCTGTACAAACACTGGTTGTTGAAGCTCATCCAATAAATTAAATGCCAAAGAGCTGATGGAGAATAACCCTTATTTCAGTTCAATTCTTGGTGATATCATGTGGCCCCAGCCACAACTAAGCCTGCTTCCATCAACATTTAACTTCCAGGCATGGGTGACTCATCCACAGAGCATAGAATAACTCCATAAGAGATGAATGAAAATGGAATATCCCCTCAAAATGGAGGTTTGGGAGATGGGTGGAAAGAATTATGCCCTATGCGAGGCAATTATGTTTTGAGGACTGAATAAATTACACAGCCAAAGGCTAAAAACAGTCCTAGAAGGAAAGTAGGTAAATACAGCTACTGATGATCCTTCTGGAATGCTCCTTCCCTTCTTTCCTTTTCCAGCAGATCTGGTTTCTTTTGTTCAGTCAACACATTTTGGAAAACAAATTCTTTCTAAAAATATTTATTCAAATGGGAAAATTGAAAGCAGGATCTAGGTCTGGGTATATTTTTGGTGGGTCAATTATAGAGCAGTAGAATAGCTCCTACTTCAACTGATCCAGATTAATTTATTACTATTATTAATAACGATAGAAGCATTTATAAAATACTTTTAGGTTTGCAAAGCCCTTTATAGATCTTATTTTATTCTCACAGTAACACTGGGAGATAAGTACTAATACTTATGAGAAAACCAAGAGAGACAGAGATTAACTGACTTGCCCAGAGTCACAGAGCTAGTGAAGGGTTGAGGTCATATTTGAATTCAGCTCTTCCAGACTCCAGGGTTGGGCTCTGTGCACAATGGTACCCCTAGTGGCCTCCATGCACCTCAGATGATTCATCTATTTTCTTTATTCACTGACTTAAAAAGTAAACCAATTATGAAGAATTCTCCATTGCTTTATACTTAAACACTATGGCGGCCAAAAAAAAAAAAATCGGAACCCAAAATCTGATGCAATAATGTTGCATATAAGTCTCTCAAGTTTTAGAATTTATGCAAAGAATACAAAAAGGAGCAAACTGGGGAAAATAATCAAATTCTTTTTTTTGTGATAACAAGAAATGAAAATAAAGAGTAAAACCATCAAATGGAAAATGACTAAACAATACAATGTATATGGATATAATGTAATATTGTATCATAAAACACAAGGGGTACAAGGAACTTGTAGAGAGAAAAGAAACGGTAAACTGAGTAAAAGAAACAGAACTAGGAAAACAATTTATACAATGTTATCATGAAAATTAAAAGAATAACATAACAAAAATAAATGCTCTATCATTGTGGTAATCAGTCTAGAGATAAAAACAGTCCCTTCCCTTCTTTTCTTTGAGAGGGGAGGACCTATTTTTATGCTGCATATTGCTGTCAGACATTGTGGCCCTGTTAATTTTGTTTAGCTAGTTTTCTTTATTACGAGGAAAGGTTCATGGAAGGTGGAAGAAGGATATACAAAAATGCTGGGATGTAAGAAGAAAATTTATCTAAAAGAACCTTAAAAATAAATAGGCAAATAAATAAGAAACTGATGCAACTTAGTGAAGTGCCTGGAATAAATTAACCCACAGCCCAACAGTGTCACAACCAATCATCTCATATTAGCAACTGTACATTAGATGGGTAAGACCAGTTGGTTTGAGCCAATTCTCTTTTCAACTCCTATGTCCTAGGGGAGAAAAGGAGAACTAAGAGTATAATGGCAATCACACATTCAGAAATATAGAGGGATTGGTATCAAAGCCAAAGCAACATTTTTTGTGCCTTTGCTCAAGCCTCTGAAAATGTAAATTGTTCCAAGATGTCAGAAATAGATGTGGAATGAGAAGTGAGATCGTTGTTCAAAAACCCAGGAAAGGAAAGAACAAAGGAGAACAGCTGTGTTGCTGAGGTCAGGAACCTGGAATTGGAGCAAAATCTCCCATGATGCCCAACAAGATTACATGACTCGATATGAACTGTTTTGTGAATGTTGGATATGGACTGACAGCATGGCAGAGTGGGAAGGGGGCTTCATTTGGAATCCAAAGATTCGAGATTCAAATCCCAGTTCTGCCAACTTAGTACCTCTGTGATATTGGACCCTAGTCAATGTGTCTTGGGTCTATTTTCTCTTCCGTAATATCTGGGAGATAAAATCAAAACCATCTAAATCTTTGATAGCCTTAAATATTTCTTACATAAAAAGCCATTCAAGTTTTTAAAGAATTCATTTCTCAAAGTGCTAGATCTAATAGATTTCAAGTCTCATTAAGTAATAATAATAATAATGAAGATAGTTAATATTTGTATAGAGCCACTACTTGCCAGCCACCATACCTAAGTACTGGGATACAATGAAAGGTAAGACAGTCTCTGCTGTCAATAAGCTCACAATCTAATGGGGAGACAGCAAAACAACAACAACAAAAACTGTGCCAAAGAGTTATAAATATGATAAAGCAAAAGTAATAGACAGAGGGAAGACACTAGAATTAAGAGGGCTTGGGAACTTGTAGAAGGAGAGATTTTAGCTGGGACTTGAAGGAGGCCAGGGAAGCCAGAAAGAGAAGATGAGGAGGGGGAGCCTTCCAGGGAGAGGGGACAATCAAGAATAATGCTCGTAATTGGGAGATGGAGGGTCTTGTGGGAGGAACAGCCAGAAGGCCAGTGTCAGCCAATGAGGGGTAGATCTAATCTGAGATGTCCAACAATCAGTTAGAAATAGCTAAGTGAAAATCAGCAGAGAAATTAGGGCTGAGTAATCAGATTTAAGAATCATCAGCACAGAGATGACTCCATGGAAGCTACTGAGATCACTAAGTGAAATAGTAGGGAGGAAAAGAGAAGAGGTGAGACCTGGATGAAGATTCAGCCAAGGAGATTGAGAAAAAGTGGTCAGACAGGAAGAAGAAGAACCGGGATAGATTGATATCTTGATAAATCGAAAGAGATGTGAGTATCAAGTAGAAGAGTGCAACTCACAGTGTCAGAGGCTGCAGGGAAGGCCAAGAAAGATGAGGACTGAGAAGCCATACTCTCTCACAAGCAGATACAGAATCCAAGACTTAAGACATTATACCATGGTTCCTGGTTGCACAAAGTATATTTCTCTCCTACACGGGGCTCATTTTAAGTACCACCACCCCCTGCCCCCCAGGTATAATGCAGCTGTCTTCAGGTCCTAGAACCTTGAAGCTATCTTTTCTTAGGGTATTTAGTTCCCTTTCCATGTGTCTCTCAGCTATAGATTCAGATGCTACAACTCTCAAATGTCTGTATAATTTCTTGCTCTGGTCACTGGTGGGTGGGGGAGGCTTTCCTCCCTCTCCCTCCAGTGAGTCCTTCTTAGGGCTTGACTAAAACTGTGCCCCAATTAGCTTAGTCCTTCCCCAGAATGAGGGATTTCCAACAAACACAATTCTAGCCCAGTCCCACAGTACATGAGCAACTCTTCAATAAATCCTGATGGACTTGCTCCTTCCACATCTCTTTTTAACCTTTGACTGAAGAATTGGTTCAGTAGTAGTTAGTGTCTTATGATTCCCTAGTCCTTCCTGTTTTTGCTGGTTGCTTGATTCAGTTGAGAAGACTGGGTCCTCTGGGTTGAAATGGAGTAGGATAGAGCCCAGTTCTACCCCACCCCTATCTTTACGGGAAATGGGAAAAAGTTCAATGCTTACTATACAAGTCAAGCAAACCAGTTTGGGTTTCTGAGTATCATCTCTTATTGGAATGGTGCAACATGATGTCATGGACTTGAACTGAATCGGAGCCAGGTTGTACTGCTTGTGAGAGCCATTGATTCAACGTTCGAGGTGAACAACAAATGCTGCAAATCAGGACTAATTAGGTTTTGGTGACTGTCTAGATTTCAGAAAGTAATGGACAAAGTGTTCCTGCAGATTCAACTTTCAACCATTTGTACAACTTTTCCCCAGAAAACCAGTCGCTAAACAGTAGCACACTACTACACAGCTGCCAGTGAAAAGCCCTATGTACCAAAATGGTCACGTATTCAACAACATAAGCAGGAAAACCAGGGCATCTACTACCAAGGATGCGGTGATCTCCACCTACCACCAAATCTCGGTTATCCAAGTGATCTTCAGTGAAGGTCACCTACTATCCAAAGATTCAACATTGCTCCCCCTCCAGGAGAACAAGGAGCCCAAAGGCTCCTTCTGTCTAGTGGCTTCAAACAAGTGTCACTGGTTAGGCTTAGGTTAAGATTCTATAACCTGCCTCCAAGGCCCTCTCAATTAGGAGATTCAGTGACATTTGTATTCTATTTTCATTTTCAGCTCTAAAACAAAATATATTTTGTTAATGTGTTTGGTAGGCTTTGAGGAGGCTGTTCTTGTACAGTTGGATCCAAGTCTAAGTAAATTTTTTACTGGAGTAGTTTACCATCTCCTTCTCCAGTGTCTCCATTTTACAAGGAGGAATTGAGGTCAGTAGAGGCTAAGTGACCTGCTCAGACTCACCTAGCTAGCAGTATCTGAGGCCTTATTGAACTCAGATCTTCCTGACTCCATCTACCAAGCCACCAGCACTAGCACTATGAGCTGTCATTATTGTTATTTACATTTGATGGTGGTGAGTCTACCCCAAATAAGAAAACAGAAAGGGAAACCGGTTGCTGCAGCCTTCTCTGGTTTGCCATAAGGTCTAGGATGAGGCAGGCCACCAATATTCCAGGGAATATTGGAAATCTGGAAGCAAAGGGAAAAGCAATGCACAAAAAAGGAAAATCCCAAGGCACAAGGTAGGGGTCTTCGATGTCAGGAAAAGCTAAGTGGCTGCTTTGGCGCAAACCCTGGCATTAAGCATATTTTTTAGTTTAACGTTAGTTAAACTGGCAACACCAGCTAAGAGCCTGGAGACTTGAAAAGGTTTTATTTTCCTCAGAGTACAAAGTACACTGGACTCAGAGGAAATGAATTCAGACTTCAGCTTACTATACAAGTCAAGCAAACTAGTTTGGGTTTCTGAGTATCATCTCTTACTGGAATGGTCACTCCCTATCTCGAGGCTTTCTTTCAGTTCCTCATCCATAAAATAGAGAGGCTGTAACCAATGGCCAGAGAGGCCTAGTCCAGGCCTGGCAACCCATGCTAAGGTTCTAGCCTTGGGGCTGCCTGGCAGTTGTTAAGCTCTTCCCATCTAGTGTCTGTGAACTTGGCAGTTGTCTCAGGGATGAGCAGAGCCCTACTTAGTGCAGACAGAAAACTGGGAGCATATGCTACGTGTAAACCAATGCATCTGTCAGTAACATGCGGGAAAGGCTCCCTGGATGGATGGTTGGGTTCCACCAAGATGGCCAAGAACCCCAAATAAAAGGGATTATATTGTTTCCTAAAAGTTTCTCTTTATCAGCTTGGGAGTCACAGGTCTCTTCTCTATTCTCTTCCATAATTTGGAGCTGGTACTGCAAGAAACTAGACTGGAGTTTCTAATTCCTGACTCAAGTGCAGTCACAATTGCCTCAAGGTCATTGCTATTTCAACTGCCTTGTTAATACAAAAGCCTGCCAGCTCACTTGCCCTTCACAAGTTGGCTTGAAGTCATCTTCTAGGACCTGCCTCCATTCTACCCTACTGGCAGATTTGCTAGTTACCCCATGGACCCTTCCCTCTCTTTTAAGAAGCCTTTATGGATTTCTTTAGTAACTCTGGATTGATTCTGTATCTATCTTCTACCTAGTCATACACATAGGACATAGCCCAGTAGAATGTAGACTCCTCAAAGGGAGAGGATGTCTTCTTTTTGTCTTTGTCCAGGGCCTAGGATGGGCCTTGATACCAAGACACTTCATGAACGTTGGGTGAATAAAGGAACCAGTAAATTTGCATTAGTTTCTCCCCCTACATTATGGACTTCGGGGCAGGGGGAGTCCCAAGGGGTTCTGCCTCCTGCGGGTACAAAAGGAAGGGCAGTGGGCAGGTTCCGATTTGGCACTGGCATTTCCCACAAGTGTTCCATCTCTGCTCATCATCAAGCATGGATGTGATACAGGAGCTGAGGGACCTCTCAACTATAGGAGAGAAGAGCTTGAGGTGGAAAAAGGCATTTCAGACTCCCTGTCCATACTGTACGCAGCTGAACCATCACAGAGAGGTAAGTACTGTCTCTGGAGGCGGCAGAGGCCAAGCCACCTTTCCAGCCCATCGAGTATGACACTGGCCCTGATAAGTTGGACCTCAACATAAGTTGTGCTACTCCAAGGCACATGACAGCCAATCAACAGGACCAATGAAATTTCCTGCTGCAGGCAGTGGCTGAATGCCAGCTACCAGCAAAGGATTCCTTCTTCCATTTTTGCCACTGAGACTCAATGAGAGCTGTTTGCTAAAACCACAGCTCCAAAGCTCAACTTGGGGAAAGCAAAACATCTGTGGAGGTAATTTCCAGACAGAGACAAAAAAAAAAATCTTTCCCTCTGGTCAGTGTTGGACTAACTCATACCAAGGTCAACCCTGGGCAGCCTGACCCCAAGGAGACCAGAGCAGACTTCTTGGAGTCTCTGGTTCTATTTCCTCAGCAAGATAGTGCAGTAGTTTTTATTTCTGGCTCCTGTGAGAGGAAGAAGAAAGGAAATGGGAAAGATTAGAGCTGTGAAGAAGAAAGGAAAGAAGAAAGGAAGGAAGGCAGAAAGGGAGGGAGGAAGGAAGGAGAGGGAGGAAGGAAATAAGCAAGGGAGGGAAAGAGGAAGGCAGAAAGGCAGGAAGAATGGAAGAAAGGGAGGCAAGGAAGATTTATTAATGGCCTACTATGTGCCATGTACTATGCTAGGAACTTCACAAATATTATCTCATTTGATTCTCACAATAAGTGCTATCATTTTCCCATTTTACAAATGAAGAAACAAAGACACAAAGATCAAAAGTTAAATGAATTGCCAAGAATCATATAGCTATTGAGTGCCTGGGATACTGATCCAGATTCTACTTCTTCAATGAAAGAAAAGGAGGTTCAAGAACAATTAAGGAACCTATAAAAGGATAGGAAGCATCTGAGATGAATGAGAAATAAAATAAGAAAGCTCAAGAATGCAAAGGAGAAATAGTTACCAAGATCAATCAATCAAGCAATGAACATTTTTTAAGCACTTACTATATGTCAAGCACTGTGCGGAGCTATGTGGATACAAAAAGAGACAACAGGAAGTTCCTACCCTCAGGAAGTTTACAATTTAATGGAGGAGACAACATGCAAACTAATATATATGAAGTAAGCTACACACAGGTTAAACAGGAAATAATGGAGAGAGAAAGTGCTGGAACAAGGGTTGGGGAAGGCTTTTAGTAGAAGAAGGGATTTTGATTGGGACTTAAAAGAAAAGCATGGAGGTCAATAAGTGGAGCAGAGAGATTCCAGACATGGAGCACAGCCAGAGAGAATGGCAAGAGTCAAAGAGAAAAAATCTTTGTTCTTGGGACAGGCAGGAAACCAGCATCATCAGATGTAAAAGGAACATATTGGGCAGTAAGGTATAAGAAGACTGAAAAAATAGGAGGGAAATAAGGGAAAATATGTGAAAAGAGGTTTTGATAGACCATAAAGCAAATTGATTGAGTGAACTAGTAAGCAGGGTAAACTGGTGAAACAGAAAGGCTCACAGGATCTTAAACATAGAACTGAAAAGTATCTTAGAAGTCATCTTATTTTGAAGAAAATGAAAGGACATACATACACTACAAGTAATTGTGTCAAGGTGACAGAAATGATTTTCTTTTAAAATTATTATTACTCTTTATTTTCAAAACATATGCAAAGATAATTTTCAACCTTCGCCCTTGCAAAATTTTGTGTTCCAAATTTTTCCCTCTCTTCCCCCTACCTCCCCTCCCCTATACAGCAAGTAATCCAATATATATGTTAAACATGTGCAATTCTTCTTTACATATTTCCATAATTATCATGCTGCAAAAAAAAAGTCAGATCAAAGAGGAAAAAAGTTAGGAAGAAAATAAAATGCAAACGAACACACCACAATACCATTAAAACTGGCCTGAATCACTTCGCTGTTGAAGAGTCACATCCATCAGAACGGATCGTAGTATAATCTTGCTATTGTCGTGTACGATAATCCCCTGCTTCTGCTTATTTCCCTCAGCATCAGACTTTTGCTGAAACTTTAAAACATTAGTTGAGTGAGTTTTCCCAGTTACTGTGGTCATAACTGGTAGAATACATTTTAAATATGTACTTAGGGTTAGGGTACAAACACCTACCAGTAGTTAAAAAAAACAGGACTGAAAATTTTAACAAATAAAGAATATGATAAATTGTACAATGACTGGCATCTAGTATGTGATGGTTGTATTGATGCCCTAGCTGAGTGACTGTTATCTGTGTTCCAAGTGAACATGAACAACTTCCTTCCTGGAGGAGAAGGAATGATCAGAACATCTTTTCACACTCTAGATTACTAGAGATAAAGGATTTCCTAAAGAAAATAGAAGAAAGACCTCAATGGCAGAAAAAAATCTAATGTGAATGAAGGAAGAATTGATCACTGTCAGGATATTAGAGAGTGGAAGCCCATTTCAGAGAAGAGAAATAGGAAAATGGCCACAGTGCAGTTAGTGCTCAAAAGCATATATGAAGCTTTTCTGGAAGAGGGAGCTACTCAGAGGAAGAATCTGTTTGTCTTCTGAAGAATTTTATAACAGAGCCTCAGAAGCTCTCAAATGAGGTCATCCAGGAAGGCTCAAAGGAAGAAGTACAACAGTCATGAGCAATTCCTTGCTCAGAGGTAAGGAGGCAGCTGTTTGTGGACGAAACAGCAATGTTAGAGGGCTTTTATCCAGGACATAAGAAAAGGCCTCTAAAGACATAAAATAGCTGCCATCTCCCCATTCTTGGTGATACATTCAGGCATGAATACTATTGCCAGAAGGAAACTGCAAAGTATTGCCAACAATTAAGAAGACTTGGGCAAGAACCTGAAGACCATAAGGGCACAGTTTGTGATTTCCTCACTGTTAGCTGCTAAAGACAAGGGATGGAGAAGATCAAAATTAATTTGAAAAGTGAACAACCGGGTAAGAATGTGATTTGAATCTCTGGACCACACCTTCAAATGACATATTTCTGGCTAGAAATGGAATACATCTAAGACCCAAATGTATTTTCTGTATGTTTTACAAATCTAATCAAAAGGGCTTTAAACAAAAAAAGAATAGGGGAGAGAAGACTGTTGTAAAGTGAAAGCTAGATGTCAAAGAGAGTACATACAAAGAAGCAAGAGAAACTCAAAGTCCTTATGCAAGGAGCCCATGTGATTTCCTAGAACTCAGTAGGATGAAACCCATGACTATGGCTCTGGATTGGGATATCTTATTTAAAAGAAGCAGGCTAGGTAAATGGAATAGCATTATCTATTTAAAAAGGTCCACTCTTCAAAGGAGATCCAGAAACTAGAGAGATAAAGAATATTTGACTTGAGGGCCATGGGAAGAGAAATAAATATGTATTCTCTTCAGAATCTGACACACAATTCCCGACAGAAAGAACCTCTAAATGAGAAATTTGTAAAATGAAGGACTCCATTTCTCCAATCTTCTGCCAGAGCTCTGTCTCTGCTAATATCAGACTGGCAACTTATCCTCAGCCTCAGTAATTATTTCCTCTTTTCAAAGGCAGATGAATTCAAAAAGAGGAAATTCCATTCTACATCTGATTTTTACTCACAGGGAGGAACCAGTCATTGGAGGGAAGTGAACACTCCCTCCTAGAGTCTGTGATAGGGAAGGAAAGGAAATCTGGGCATAGTCTTACAGACACCCTAGAATTGTTCTGCCTTCTCCTCCAGGAAGGAAAACCCTGCCAGTTTTCAAAGGGTTCAGGGGGAGAGATAGGTAGAATTCCTTTATCATTCTAAAGATGAAATCCCTCCAAAGAGGAATGGAAGATTCTCCAGAATGAAATTCTAAAAACACAAAGCAAAGTAATTTCCATGGGAAGGAAACAAGAGGATCTGATTTTTGAGTGTTGTAGATATACATTTTGGTGACCCATCCACTCAGATTTTAAAGGGAAATTCAGAGATAGCAGAAACAAGGCCAAGTAACAGAGGATGAATAAGAAAATGGTACAGTCCTTGAAAAATGGCATCCAGAATGCTAAACATCAGAATAAGATAAGGTGGTGAGTGTAACTAGGACCCCGGAGAAAGCTCTTTTTTTAGCTGCATTGGGAGAACAAGGAGAATTGCAAAAGAGATGAGGCCTTCATTCCCAATGGACAGGACAAACTAACTGATGGCAGAGAGAAAGCAGAACTGCTCCATTATCAGTTCACTTTGGTGTTCTCTGCCAAGGAGAACAACATTTGTACTAGAAGTGACAGAACAAAAATGACTAATGGGGAGTTGCCTTTGATGAAATCAAGTTACCTAGGCCAGATGAGTGGGGCACTGTAGGAACTGGTAGATGTGATAGCTAAGCTATTGCCAGTGAGTTTTTGAAAGATCATAGAAAATGAGAGGTGCCACAAAACTGAAGAAGAATAGACATCTTAATTTTCAAAAGAGCAAAGAAAACAGTATGCACACTACAGGCTCATGAACTTGACTGTGATTCCTGGAAAAATTTCAAAACAGATCCTCAAAAAGTAAACAAATGGCACAAAGAGAAGTTGGGATCAAAAGGGCCAGGAGAGCTTCCTCAAGAACAGATCATACCAGTGACTTTATTTCCTTTCTTGACAAGATTGCTAAATTAGATGATGAAGGCTAGGCCATCCTTATAATTCATCTGGATTTTTGAAAAGTATGGGATAAAATATCATCCTATTCATATGAATAAGGTAAAGAGACATGGATTAAACGAGTTTTCCTTTTTTTGTATCTTGGACCCCTTTTGCAGTCTGGTTAAGTCTGTGGATCCTTTCTCAGAATAATATTTCTAAAAAGTAGAAAATACAATCCATAGGATTGCAAAGGAAAACAATTACATTGAAATACAATGATCCAAATATGCCTTTTAATTTCATGGACTCTAGGTTAAGAATTCTAGACTAAATGATAATACAACTAGATAGATTCAGAACTGATTGCAAGATCCCACAGAATTAAAGAACAGTCAATAATGGTACTAATGTGAATATATAGCAGCAGGTCTCCAGTGTTGTGCACCAGGAACCTGTGGGGGCTCTGGCCTGTTTCACAGTTTTATCGGTGCCTAAGTTAAAGGCAAAAATGATATCCTCACCAAATTTTCAAGTGACACAAAGGTAGCTAACTAACAGTGAATCATAGATGAGAATCCAAAAAGGTCTTGGAAGGTTGGGCAGTCAGCGGTCAGTCAATGAACATTTATTAAACATTGACAATATGCCAAGTAGTGGGCTAGAGATACAATAAAGGCTGTCATCAAGAAGCTCATGTTCAAATGGAGAAAGAGAAGTAAGTGTAGATAAGGGGGTATCCATGAGAGATATACAAAGTGGCATAAGGACATATGGGAGGAAAAAGCACTAGTGGTTAAGTGTGGGATTTAAGTTGGGTCTTGAAGTAATCTAGGGAAACTGAGTGATATAAATGAGAGGACAGAGTATTTCAGGCATTGGGGGATGACCAATGCAAACTTATTACAATAATGGCAGATGGAGTGCCCTGGCAAGAAGGCCATTAAGTATGGATTGTAGAGAAAGGGGAGGAGAATAAAGGATCCAGATTATAAAGGGCTAAAGACAAGCAGAAGAGTTTATATTTGATCCTGGAGATAAGCTCAATGAGCAGTCGACAGAGGCGGGGAGTGACACTGGTTGTACCTAAAGTTTAGAAACACTATTTTGATAGCTGAATGGAGATATTAGAACAGAGAAAGACTTGAGGCAAGTGGACTAACCAAAGCCTATTTCAGTAGTGTAGGCAAAAAGTGAAGAAGGTCTGAACTGGAGAGGGAGGACAGATTCTAAGTATAAAGAAGGGGATGTATATAAGACATTATATAAAAAAGCCCATCACCTCTGCTCTCATCACCATGATGCCAACTTGACCTCCTACTCTTTCAGCCTCCGTTTACTTCTGAAGACATGGAGGACAGAATACCAAAGCCCTCCCAGTGCTGTCCTTTATAGAGGCAGAATCTGGACTCCCTCAGCTCACTTCACTCTGCATCTGCTGCTTTGCCTGATTTCAACTTCTTGGAATAAGATGTGCTGTAGTGTCCCATCCTCCTATTCTTCCCCCCACCCAACTCTTTCCTACCTCCCTTTGTGTGTTGTCTTCCCTATTAGACTAAGTTCCTTAAGTGAATTCAGGAAGTCTTTCTTTTTCTTGGTTGTCTCCCCTCAGCACAGTGCCTGTCACATAGAAGGCACTTGGTAAATATTTATTGGTTGGATTGGACTAGAAATGACAAGATTTAGCAACAGATTAAAAAGTGGGGTATGTGAGAGTGAGGAACTAAAGATGACACAGCTTGTGGGCCTTGGTGACTGAAAGGACAGTCACACAGAAGAAAGGGGAAAGTCTGGGGGAAAATAATGAATTCCATTTTGGACATGTTGTATTTGAGTTTTCTATGAGGCATCTCATTCAAGATGTCCAAAAGACAGTTGGTGATGAACGACTGTAAATCAAGAGAGAGATCAGGGCTGGATACACAGAATCATCTGCACTGAGGGAATAACTGAATCCAGGGGAACCGATGAGATCGCCAAGTGAGAAAGTATAAAGAAAAGAGGGTTCATTACAAAGCCTTAGAGAATAGCCACAATTAGTTGGTATAACATAGATGAAAATGATGTGGCTTTCTAAGCTGTTCACTTGTTTGTATTTCTGTCTGCCTTTCATTCTATTTTGTCCTGTGAATTTTCTTTAATTTTTAAACATTTTTAGTTTTTAAGACTAGGTCTTCCTATCTTTGAAAGTTTATCAGCTATTCACAGGCCTGATCTCAAATCTGATTGCTAGGGAAGTTTTAACCTACTCCATCTTTCTATGCTAGGCTAGTTCCCACTTCCTTAGGCAGCTTGGTGGCCCTCCTCTCCTTGGGGCTCATCTTACTGGTGCCAGACAATATGGACACTCAATTGGCTTGAGTCCTACTGTAGGTCAGAACTCCTAAACTAAAGTAATCCCTAAGGTTCAGTTTCCCCCAGTAGCAAGGATAACAAGAGTACAACACTATATCTATCTTATGTATTCTTTTTTTAAAAAATTTTTTAATATTTTTATTTTCTCCAGTTACATGTAAAACACGTAAAAATTTTTTACATTTATTTTTAAAAGTTTGAGTTCCAGATTCTCTTCCTTCCTCCACATTCTACCCCTATGGTATAAAACAAAACATTGATCCTCCCCCAAAAAAACCCTCAAGAAAATAAAGATTAAAAAGAGTATGCATCAAACACAATCAGTTTTTACTCTGGGTATAGATTGCATTTTTCATCATAAGTCCTTTAGAGTAGTCTTAGATCATTGTATTGCTGAAAACAGCAGTCATTCACAACCGATCATCCATCCCACAACATTGCCATTTCTTTGTAAACAGTACATTTCACTTTGCATGAGCTCATGGAGAATGTTGCAGGTTTTTCTAAGAGCATCCTGCTCATCATTTCTTATAGCAAAATAGTATTCTGTCCTAATCACATATCACATTTTATTCAGCTATTCCCGATTTGATGGGCATCCCCTCAATTTCCAGTTTTTTTTTTCCTAAGAGGAGAGCTGCTATAAATATTTTTGTACATATAGTTCCTTTTCATTTTTGTTTCAAATCTCTTTGGTGATTCATGTCAAGTAGTGGTACTCTTGGTTCAAAGGACATGCATGATTTTATAGCTCTTTAGGCATAGTTCCTATCTTTTGATAATTTATCAATTGGGGAATGGCATTTTTTAAAAATAAATTTGACTCAGGTGCAGAGCCAAGATGGCAGAGTGTAGGCAAACTTTGCCTGAGTATCCCTCACAATCTGGCATCCCCCACAATCAACACTATATCAAGCCTCTGAATGGATTTTGGAACAGAACCCATAAATATTTGGAGTACAACAATTTTCCAGCAGAAGGTATCTTGGAAGGACTTCAGGAAAGATCTGTATCAATTTGACAGAGGAGGATACAGGCATGGTGCAGGGAAGCCCAGGGTGGAGAGGCCCCACCCAGGGAATCTAGTGGGAGGTCAAAATACAGCAGCATGGGCTACTCTGTTCTGGTTCAGAAGACCAGTGGACCAGCACACTAGCTGTGAGACCTCCCTCCATAAGGCATAACAGGCGAAAGCTAGCCAGGCCCACCCAGGGCAGTGAAGCACTGGCCCCAGCATAGCATGAAGCCATTTTCACCCTCTAGAGGAATCTGGGGACAATCTCCCCTCTGTCATAGGAGCAGATCTCAATTTTTAAAAAATGAACAAAAAAGCAAAAAGAACCATAGATAGTTATTTATGAAGACAGGGAAGAACAAAACTCAAACCCTGAGGACAAAGGCAAAAAAATCTTCAGATGAATTTTCAAAGGGAGATATGAACTTACTAGTTGTATTCTATTGGGCAAGGCATTCAACCTCTGTCTGTCTTGGTTTCCTCATCTGTTAGATGGAGGATAGTTTTGAGGATAAAATGAGATAATTTCTATAAAGTGCTTTGCAAACTTTTCAGTGTTATGGAAATACTAACTCTTATTATTTTCCCCAAAACATTTCTTCTGGGTTTCCCTGTTACTACAGAAAGTGCCATTCTAGTTCACAACCTCAGCATCATCCTCATTCTCACTCCTGCAGATATCTGATAAGCTGCCCAATTTTGCCATTTCTACCTTCATAACATCTCTCGTACACACTGTGTCTTTCCATTTCCATAAGCCACCAAGCTGTCTGGGCCTTCATCACCTCTCCTCAGGACTCTTGCAATAGTTTTTCTTTCTTTGCTTCATCTCACTAAGCCATCCCCACTAGATGTCAACTATGAGCTTGATGTTAGGAACAAACTTCCCTAAAAATGGAGTTCTCCACAAGTAGAACTGGTCCCTTTTGGAATACTTGGAGGACTTTCAAGCAGAAGCTGCACAACCCCATTGCAGGATATTTTTCATAGGTCAGAAAAGATGTTCACTGAAGTCCCTTTCAAAAGCCCAACTTATGTAGAATTATGTTTCATTTTACAGCAATATCACAAAAATTCAGAAAGGATACCACAGTTGACAAGGTTAGACACTGTGGAGAAGTCAAGAAGGACAAGGATTGAGAAAAAACAATTTAGCAATTAAGAGCTCATTGATATCCTTGAAGAGTGTGGGCTCAGTTCAGTAATGAGTTCAAAAGTCAGATTACAATGAGATGAGAAGTGGGAGGAGAGAAAATAGGCAATAAAAATAGATGGCTTGATCTAGAAGGTTAGTTGTGAAAGAGATGAGAAATCTAGGATGAAAGCTTGAAATTCAAATGTGGAATTTTTAAGGATGGAAGAGATGCAAACATATTTTTAAGCACACAGAAACAAAACCAGACAGGGGAGACTGATGATTGGGAAATGCAACAGCTCGGGGGTGGGGGGGCAAGCTGCCAGAGGAGATGGGAGAGGGCTCAATGAAGAGTACAAGTAGAGGGGCTGGTCTCGTTGAGTATAGTTTCCTCTCCACCAGAGAGTGAAGTGAAGTGGTTTTAAGAGACATTAGGGAGAAAAGGGAGCTCAGGGCAAATGGCTTCTTTCTTTAAAGTAAAAGTATGAGGCAAGATCTGCTAAAAGCAGCCAGGAGTGGTATGAATACCTCCAGGAGAAAGTTTATTTTATTTTATTTATTACATTAGTTTAAAGTTTATTTGAATGGTATTTTACTTTCCCTAAAAATGCAAATCTAATACATTTATCTTTGCAAAATCTTGCATTCCAATTTTTCTCCCTCCAGAAGAGAAAGTTTAGATGAAGTGGTGAGTGAGAGAGGGAGTCAATTAGGAAGGAAGAAAAGGCCCACCTTGCAGTAGTAAGACTCCAGGCCATTCAAGCTCTGATATTATATGACTCTAGGATAAATTAAAATTCTACAGAGGCAATCAATTAAGCATTCCTTAAGTATATAGTCAGTCAATAAATATTTTTCAAGTAGCGGCACTGTGCTAAAACTGAGGATACAAAAAGGGGTGAAAGACATCCCTGCCCTCACAACTTAATGGAGTAGACAACAAGGGAACAAATATGTACAAAGAAGCCACATACAGGATAAGAAGAAAATTATTACCAGAGGGAAGGCATTAACATAAAGAGAGGTTCGGGAAGGCCTGCTCCTGTGGAAATATCCCTCTGGATGGCAGAAAGACCAGGTTTTTGTTGGCTTCCCCTTGTACTAACCCTTCTGAAGCAGAGGGCAGAGTGGATGAGAAGTGTCATCCATCTCAAATACTTCGCAGCTGTGTGAGTAGGGACATAAAGCTGGAACTCAAGTGACTCCTTTACAAAACCTCCCAAGATTGTTCTGAGGCTCAGTTGAGATAATATGCTTATCAACTGAAATCCTATGTATAAAGTTGAACGCACTCTCAAGTACCAAGAAAGTGTTAGTTGTTGTTCAGGAGGATAATATTTCTCAGCAGGAAATCCTCCTGTCCCTGTAAATAGCCCTTACCCCACTGATAATGATACACATTTATTCCAAACCAAATTCCATTTTATGGTTGATCACTAAAGTTTGTGATTTTAATGGCTTAGGCAGTTGTATCATAAAGCTAGTAGGCAGTTCCAGCTCTGTCACTTCTAAATCCATAGCAAATGACAGGCTGGGCATCTAGAACTGCAGAACTTGGGGAAGGGAGGGTTCTGAGTGGAGCAGAGCAGCAAGGACTCTCACAGATGCCTCTAAAAAGCAATTTGAGGACTAGGAAGGGCATTTGGAATTCTCTGAAGCCATGTGGCCCATAAGCCTCTGTCAGTACTTACACCATAGCTTCTGGTGTCTGTCGCAGTCACCTTAGAATAGTCATTTCTATGGTGCAACTTGAGCTTGATTCCACTCTGGAAAAGTCCCTGAAAAGGGGATTTTAATTTAATTTAATTTTGATGCCTGATTTCGGAGAAATGCAGGCCCTTCAGCAATTCTGCTGTAACAATAAGTTAGAAATTAACCTAAATATTGTTCTGTTATTATGAGTGATTAATTAATTAGTGGGAGGTGGAGGGGATAAGAAATATCAGAGGGAAGTGCAAGAACACCTAATGGAGGGACCCTTTCCTCCCTGCTTCAGAGCATGCGGAGGTACTTCCTGTGTCCTGTCGTCTTATTGCATGATGACAAAAAGGCTTTCTTAATGCCATACAGGATGGCTTTAGCTGAGTTGACTGCCATATCTCCCACGTCACTGTGACTAGATATAGGAGGAGATATATATTTTGTGGTGGGTTTCTCCAGGTATTTTGTGGAAAATATCTATTGTTTCAAAATAAAATCAATAAAAATTTTGTTTGAAAGTGTTTGCAAAATGCAGAAGAACTAAAGCCTTCAGTCTTACATCATAGATTAAGAAGAAAAATACTAGAGAGAAAGAGATTTCCCTACCTGAAAAATACTATAATAAGAGAATAATACCTAGGGATGAGTTCGAAAAGGCCCTCAAGAGAACATCCTAGAGCTGTGGCAAGTATTATGCAGCTAGAAAGACACAATTAGGAGCTAGAGGAAGATTTCAATTCTATAGCACATTGTACTTATGAAATCCCTGCTGAAGTCCCTGGATGTTTTAGGAAACTTGCCGGGAGCATCAGGATTATAACTATAACTTTCCTACCAGAGTAAGATACATTTTTTTTTTACTATCTGCAGAACATATTTTGAGAATTAAATGAAGAAAACAAATGAAGGTTTGGAAGGTCTACTTTTCTAGCGCAGGTTCAGCATCAGTCCAAGTGCCAAGAAGAACTAGGAAGAGGATTCTCAGTTGGAGAAATGTATGAATGCCGCCAGGCCCTTATCAAAAATGGACGGTAAGCCAAGTGGGTCCCTGATGCTCTGCCATCTCTCTTTCCCACCATCCTGGAATCTCTTCTTGCCTGTCTCCAAATCATTTCCCACCTGTGGCAACGTCCTCCCAGGCTACTATCTACTTCCAAATTCTTCCTTTTCCAGTCACAGCTCATTCTTTAAATGCCCCGAGGGCAGGCTAGACATTGACATAGTATCTGATTAAAGGGAAGGAGGCAGAAAGGTCCCTGGAGTTTGAGAATGCTTGTTAACCTAAATAACAAAACAGAAAGGGGTGGCATGTACCATGGAGTCTGTTACCTGCATGCCTTTTGTCTGCTTCCTTCCACTTTCCTCCCAGAAGAAATGAGATCAAGTTATCACCTCGTTTCTGAAAGGATGTTAGTGCCAGAATTAGGTGCTATACTGTAAGGGAGAAGGATACAGGTTTTCCAATAGTGGGCTACATGATTAAATCTCCGTGTGTGTGAGGTCACATGCAAACAATTATATGCTGGGTATTATAGTCAGCTACACTTACAATGATTAATTCACCCAAACCTACCAATGGAACACATGATGACAGTAGGTAGCAACGGACAAACAGTGAGACCCTTTTGGCCTCCTCCTTCAGGTGGATTAGCTAATTTTGCTAAATATTTCACGTGACCTGAGATTACAGTAGGCAGACAACTTTAATGGCTGCCTTCCATTCAAGTTGTGCTAAGGCTAATCCATCACCATCACCATTAATGTGAATACATTTCTCAAACCAAAAACACAGAAAGAGTCAGTTTAAGTGGAATTTCTTACAAGAGCTATTTTGAATTTTATGGTTAAAACATATTAGTCTTCTAAGTTTTGGCTGGCATAGAAACTCACACGAATGCTAGTCATTAAGAGTACTGCACAATGATCTGTATCGTGTAGCGTTCCATGCCCCTTCTTCAGAATCAAACTGACTGTATACTTATTTAGTCCACAGCTCATCCTCCCAGTGAAAGTAGTTTGGAAGATTTAAGAATAAGTATGAAGTAAAAGAGTCCTGGAAAGGAAGGAAGACAAGTCCTTGTTGGGTACACACATGCTACAGGTAAGCAACTTGCAACCAAGTTAAAAGGAAGAAATCCAAAAGTTCTAGTTACTTGTATTAATGGCTCTTTGATATAAAAAGGCAAGGCAGAGAAAGTCTTTTTATTTAATTTTTAAAAAATTCATCTGGCTTCCTTTGTTCTTTATGGATGTGATCCAAGGTAAAGTTCAAACTCATGTCAGTCATGGTCTCTTAAGTTTGAGTATTCATAAGACAAGGCATTCTCATTTCCCTCAGTCACAATGCAGATTTTAGACTAGATTTTAAAATAAGGGGGGGAGGCTGATTTTGGAAATTATAACTTCAATAAATGTGAGCTCCCATTAGTTACAAAGAAGAAGCAATTCTTAAAAAGCAAACTGTGAAAGCTATAGCAGCTTATTTCCTAAGTGTTCCTTACTAAACCTAGGACTCCCACTTCACTACTATAGGAAACTAATTTCTCCCTTTCAAAAGGACAAAGAAAGTTAAAGAACAAGTTTATTCCTAGAATAACATAACCACAAAGGTTTGAGAACATCTTTAGGCCTTATCGAATCCATTCCCCTAACTTCAGGTGGCAATGCAACAGGGATCTGGATCATATTTGCTACACTAATTTAATTTTCAAAGCCTCCCTCCACCTACTCTAGTCAAGTGACCCCTTAAGTTACCTTGATCTTGCTCATTATCTTACTTAACAATCTTTACCCATAACACTCACTTTTGGGAAATTCTGCCTTATGGCTCACACTCAGCCCTTTCGATTTTCAGTAAACCTGGCTCACTGGGTGAGAGGAGTAGTGGAGAGATTGGGGGGAGGAGGGAATGCTGCCAATAAGCCTGTTTCCTCTTTATTAGCAACTCACAGGACTGGAGAGTAATACACCCACTGCTGTTGGTCTTGGAACTGCCAAGCATATTGCTTTTCCAGAGGCCAGAGGGAGACCGTGTGGCCTTTTGTCCAAATTATTTCAAAGGATGGGCTGACTTGGGGTTATAGCTATGATACACTGACCAGATCATTTAGGGAGTCCATATCATAATGGTAACAGAAATCCAGAGGAACCAGTCCCTGTTGTTCATTTTGAGAATTAAATTCCAACTCTTTTAGTCCCAATTTCCCTAAACTCGAACTCCATTAAAGGTGAATCCACATAACAAACAACTGGATTTACTGAGATTTCATTTGCCCTTTGTCTAGACTGGCCATCTACATAGTCCCAATTCCCCAGAAATGAGTCACCTGTCTACTTCACTTGATGCTCTCCTTTGTGTAGAGGGCTGAGACTCTAAAAAGGTATGCTTGAATCAGACAACCAAGCACTTAAGGCTAATTACCTATTCGATGTGAGACAATGACTCTATTAGCCTATGTTTGGAAAAAATGGCTCTTCTCACTGTTGGTGCTTGCTGACTGTTTGGTGTTAAGGTAATCATAGGCAAGGATTGGAGGGAAGAGAAAGAGGAGCCAGAGAGTCACTTGGCAGCAGGACAAGGAGGAGAAAGGCTGGAGATTCTGGATTGCAGAATCCAGGATAGATCTTTGGCAAGCCTCGTGGCAGCTTGCCTACTCCCTTCACTTCCCCCCTAAAGACCAAGGACTTTAATTCATCCTGACTCTGGCTGACCTTGAAGCCCTCCAGGGAGCTAGTCCCTACTTTACACTTTTGTATGAGATCAGTGGCTCAGAGAATCCCTGCCACGTTCCTATTCCCTATGTTCTTCAAGGTTAAGTTTCTGAACCTCTGGATCTGTGCCTCTACTTCTAAAATAAAGGAGTTGGACCTTTAAAAGACACAAAATGATGCAATGAGAAAGAAAAAAGAGACTTGTTTGAAGAGACCAATGTGGATTTTAAAGACATTCACTAACCAATTTGAAAAATAAATGTAGAAATACTGGGAAGCTAGGCTATACATACATACACACACACACACACACACACACACACACACACACACACACACACACATATATATATATATAGAGAGAGAGAGAGAGAGAGAGTAAGTGATCGCACATGCATGGTCTAGTACTGTAAAACTAGATAAAGTTAAGAATGGGATGAGGCTAGTCAAAGAAGCTAAGAACAATAAAGAGTTGGGGTTTTTTTATCATCATTACTGTTAAATTTATCTAGCAAAAAAGAAGGCTTCAAGATGGGAGAGGCTATTTCCATGGAGTAGATCTGGACAATAATAACCAATAACAAACAGAAGACAGAGCTGCTCCATTCTCATTTTACGTTCTTTTTCCTCTCTGCCAAGGGACCTTGAGATCAGAACCAAGAAAATTGGATGGGACTTGCCAAGAGGCCAGTTCATGCTCCATTTCAGAGAAAACTTTCCAACAGTGAGATCTGCTAAGGGCCTAGAATACCATATTCTGGAGAGCAAAGGAGCTGAGACTGCAGCCAAGAATCAACTATCCAGCAATACCAAACATTATCTTTCAGAGGAAAAGATAGATTTTTCAATGAAATAGGGGGGCTTTCAATTATTTTGGATAAAAATATCAGAGCTGACCAGAAAATGTGATATTCAAATACAGAATTCATAAGAAACATAAGAAGATAAAAAGAGAAGGAAAAAAATTATGTTTTTTTCCAGAATTTTTGTTTTTTTATTATAACTTTTTATTGACAGAATATATGCATGGGTAATTTTTTTTTACAACATTATCCCTTGCACTCACTTCTGATCTGAATTTTCCCTTCCCTCTCTCTACCCCCTCCCCCAGATGGCAGGCAGTCTTATACATGTTAAATATGTTATAGTATATCCTAGATACAATATATGTGGGTAAAACCGTACAGTTCTCCTGTTGCACAGGAAGAATTGGATTTAGAAGGTAAAAATAACCTGGGAAGAAAAACAAAAATGCAAGTAGTCCACATTCATTTCCCAGTGTTCCTTCTCTGGGTGTAGCTGATTCTGTCCATCATTGATCAATTGGAACTGAATTGGAACTTCTCTTTGTCAAAGATGTCCACTTCTATCAGAATTGATCCTCATATAGTATTGTTGTTGAAATGTATAATGATCTGGTTCTGCTCATTTCACTCAGCATCAGTTCATGTAAGACTTTCCAAGCCTCTCTGTATTCATCTTGCAGATGTAGTCATTTCTTACAGAACAATAATATTCCATAACATTCATATACCACAATTTACCTAGCCATTCTCCAATTGATAGGCATCCATTCAGTTTCCAGTTTCTGGCCACTACAAAAAGGGCTGCCACAAACATTTTTGCACATGCAGGTCCCTTTCCCTCTTTTAAGATCTCTTTGAGATATAAGCCCAGCAGTAACACTGCTGGATCAAAGGGTATGCACAGCTTTGACCCAACAGTGTTACTACTGGGCTTATATCCCAAAGAGATCATAAAGGAGGGAAAGGGACCTGTATGTGCACGAATGTTTGTGGCAGCCCTCTTTGTAGTGGCCAGAAACTGGAAACTGAGTGGATGCCCATCAATTGGAGAATGGCTGAATAAATTGTGGTATATGAGTATTATGGAATATTATTGTTCTGTAAGAAATGACCAACAGGATGATTTCAGAAAGGCCTGGAGAGACTTACACGAACTGATGCTGAGTGAAACAAGCAGGGCCAGGAGATCATTAGGTACTTCAACAACAATACTATATGATGACCAGTTCTGATGGACCTGGCCATCCTCAGCAATGAGATGAACCAAATCAGTTCCAATGGAGCAGTAATGAACTCAACCAGCTACGCCCCGTGAAAGAATTCTGGGAGATGACTAAAAACCATTACATTGAATTCCCAATCCCTGTATTTTTTCCTACCTGCATTTTTTATTTACTTCACAGGCTAATTGTACAATATTTCAGAGTCCGATCCTTTTTGTACAGCATAATAACGGTTTGGTCATGTATATTTATTGTGTATATAATTTATATTTTAATATACTTAACAGCTACTGGTTATCCTGCCATCTGGGGGAGGGAGTGGAGGAAAGGAGGGGAAAAATTGGAACAAGAGGTTTGGCAATTGTCAATGCTGTAAAGTTACCCATACATATAACCTGTAAATAAAAGGCTATTAAAATAAAAAAAAAGGGTATGCACAGTTTGATAATTTTTTGGGCATAATTCCAAATCGCTCTCCAGAATGGTTGGATTTGTTCCAATCCCCCAATAATGCATCAGTGTCCCAGTTTTCCCACATCCCCTCCAACATTCATCATTATTTTTTCCTGTCATCTTAGCCAATCTGACAGGTGTGTAGTGGTATCTCAGAGTTGTCTTAATTTGCATTCCTCTGATCAATAGTATTTGGAACACCCTTTCACATGAGTAGAAATAGTTTCAATTTCATCATCTGAAAATTGTCTGTTCATATTGTTTGACCATTTATCAACTGGAGAATAGCTTGATTTCTTATAAATTAGAGTCAATTCTCTATATATTTTGGAAACGAGGCCTTTATCAGAACCTTTAACTATAAAAATAAAATTGCTTTTTAAAGGTTAAAATGTTTACATCCCTACATGGGAAGATGATAAAGTCGGGAGTCAGGGTTATGTGTAATGCTTGAGAACTATATCTTTATTAGGCATATACTTAGAGAGTGTAGATATAAGTAGACTTTATTGTGATGATATAAAAAGAAATTAGGAGTGGAAAATGGATTGTACTAGAAGAAGAAGAAAGGTAAAATAGTACAAAATTATATCACATGAAGAGGCAAAAAAGACTACAGTTGAGGGAAAGAAGGGGGGTGAGCATTGTTTGAACCTTAATCTCATCAGATTTGGCTGATAGAAAGAATATCATACATATTTAGTTTGGTATAGAAACTTGTCTCACCCTATAGGGAAGGGAAGGGAAAGGAGAAAAGAAAGGGGAAGGATAAGAGAAGGGAGGGAAAAAATAGAAGGGAAAAGGGACAAGAAAGGTGACGGGTTGAAAAAATGGAGGGCAGATTGAGGGAGGTGGTGGTCAGAAGCAGAATAGTGGTAAAGACGGGGGTGGGGGGGAAAGGAGAGAGAAAAGTATAACTTAGAAAAAATAGGGAGGTGGGAAATACAGAGTTAAGTCATTTTAAATGACTTAATTTATGTGAATGTGAATGGCATGAACTCTCCCAATAAAACAGAAGCAGAGAGCAGACCAGATTAAAAAGTCAGAATCCTATAATATGATGTTTATAAGAAACACATTTGAAGCAGAATGATACATAAAGATAAAAGGCTGCAGCAGAATCTATTATGCTTCAGCTGAAGTAAAAAAAAAAAGCAGGGTAGCCATCCTGATCTCAGATCAACCAACCATGAGATCTGTCCCAGAATACTACAGATAAGCCTCAGGGCCAGTGAGGGGCCCTCTCTTTTAGAGGCCTTCAAACAGAGGCTAGATGACCATTTGACAGGTACATTAGAGTGGGGTATACTTTTCATGTACAGATTAGAATAGATTGCTGCTGAGATCCAGACCAATATTCATATTCTGTAATTTTTTTTTACTAGAGGACTGATCAGGTTTTATTTCTAAATTTATAATCCCATGACTTATTTTCAAATGTATTTATGCTGAGTTTTCTTTTTGCAAGGGGTTGGTTAATAGAAATTAATTTCAGGATACAGGTCAAAATGAAGTGAAATTCTAAGGTCATTTTATTTCTACAGCATTGCGGAGAAGACGATACCACATCAAAGTGGAAAAGAGATGGGTCTATCCAATAATATTACCGGTGTTCTAGCTATTAGATTAGAGGCAAGAACATTTTTATCTGTCTGAAGGTAAAGGCTGGGTCAAATTTTCCCTTGAGGTTCCCTCCCTTCCATCTCAAAAAGGATAGGCCATAGATATGGAGCTAGAAAGGACCTCCAAGATCATCAATAGAACCCCCTTATTATATAGGACACTGAGAATCAAAGATATGGACTGACTTATTTAAGGTCACATCAGCAGCATATCAAGGGATGTGAACCCGGTTTATGAGTCCAAATTTAGCATTTTTTGCCACACTACAGACTTTCAAAGCTTTGGTTCTTATTTCCAGATCTGATTCTGCCAATGTAAAGAGAGAGTTCCATCATCTAAACAATGTGCTGTTCCCTCTAATATTTACAAGAAACCTTAAGAAAGCATTTCTAGACTTAATGTTCCATAAAGAAGTCTAGCATACTCCAGAACTTTGTAGCTGGAGAAATTATTTTATCTTTGATCACTTAATAAATTTAAGCACAATTCAGCTTGTGACACATAAAGAAGGGGTTTACATTTTAATTAGCTGACTCTAAGGACCTTATTTCAAGTGAAATTTGGTATAAAGGATGCTGGAGATGTTCTAAGAGGTACAAACAGATGATAGATAACTACACATAGATAACTAGATATAAACAGAGAGTTTTATTAGGCACTTGCTCTGTGTCAGACACTATGCTAAGCACTGGGGATTCAAATACAAATAAAAATCAAGGCCATTCCTACCCTTATAGAGCTTACATTCCAATGCTGGAAGACACCAGAAAAGGAAGCTGACAGGATAGCGGGAAAGAAAAGGTTCCCAATGGGGGCAAGGCCTGGGTTTGATGAGAACATGGATGGCATACGTTGTTCCAGGAAAAGTTGTCAAAAGTTGTTCAGGAATGAACTTTTAAAAAAGGGTTGAAATCTAATGGTTACAACAGTTTTATTCATGTGCCAGATTCTTCTGGTTTTGGAATCATCTAAAATATCTCTCTGGAAAATGATGCAGTTGTTGCACTTCCTGAAATATTACTCATTGTTCCTGTCACTCTTTACTTAGCAGCATAATCCACATGGCACCAAAATCTTGCTAAGGCATAGAGATATAAGCATGTCATTACCTTGCTCAACAATCTTTAGTGGCTCGCTATCACCTCTAGAAGAAAATACAGGCTCCTCAGCCTGATGGTTAAAGTATTTCAGAATCTGAATCCAGCAAACCTTTTTAGGCTTCTTCTCTCCACATTATTATCTGTCACACACACTATTTCTGTCCAACTTTCAACTTGCCATCCCACTTCCCACATTGCAAGTCATCCCTCATGCCTGGGACATGCTGCCTCTTCCTCTATCTTTTGGAGTCCTTAGTTTCCTTCAAGGCCCAGCTTCTGGGCCACCTTCTACAAGAACCCTTCCCTGATTTCTGGAGTTGTCAGCGATTCCTCTCACTTCAGGGTCTCAGAAATACACAGTACATCCCTGCTGACTTGCCTTATTCCTCCAGGGGACTAGGCTGTTCTTGAGAGCAGAGATTATGTTCTGTTTGTATCCTCAGTCCCTGGCCCTCTGCTTCAGTCAAGCAGCAAGCACTCACCAAGGGTCTATATGTACTTGCCTCAGTGCTGGGTGTACAAATGGAAAAGTGAGCCATACTCACATAGAAACTATCAATACATTGTGATGAGAGTGGATAAGAGATGGAAGTGAGGAAGAGAAACAAGTTGTGAAAAAGCACATTGGCAGGAGATGTACCGGCCTATAGAGTGAACAGCAAAGAAGCCAGATTGTAGCTGGAGAAATTATTTTAATAATTGATAATAATAAGTAATAATAATCCTTCATCAGCCTGGAAAGGTAGGCTACAGCCATATGTGAAGCATTCCAACTCCAAGCTGAGGAGCTTGTGCTTTAGTCTACAAGCAATCAGGAGGCCAAAGATTCCTGCGGAGGCGAGCAGGGAGGGGGTCACAACTATGCTTTAGGACATAACAGATGCATAATGAAGACTTCTAGAATTGGATTTGAGTATAATTTTAATGGTAAACCCGTTCCTCTTCTTTGACCTTTAATTTCTTCATCTGGAACAATATGGGATTGGGCTGATGGAAGTTACTGTTAATGTTTAGCTTTATTTTATAAGAAGCACAATAAAATAGAAAAACTCTGTGTTCCTAAGAATCCTAGCTATTTAGAACAAGGGCCATCATCAAAGCACCACAAGGTATCTGATGGCAGTGTACCTAAACTACTGGCAGGGGAACGGATGAACAACCTCCCAAGTTGCACATAAAAAGTGACAATGTGCATTTAGGGTTAGATATATACAGATAGAGGATTCCAATCATATTCTGGGTATTATTATTGCTTTTTTTAAGATTGTCTAATTCTCCTTTGGAAAAACACATCTTACCTCTCTTCCTTTGGAAGATCATTTCTCTATGAAAGAGATGTGACTATTCTAGTCATTGTGTAGTCTATTATAGAACATTAATATAGCAAAGCTCTTTCATTTTAGTCATAGAGGGATATTCCACTGTGGAAGTTCTCTCTACCAACTTGGCTATAAATACTATTACAAAAGTCCAGACCAAAGATAACGAGGGCTTGAAACAGGGATGGCTGTGTAACTAGAGAGCAAGGGATAAATATAAGAGCTATCATAGAGGCCCAAAATGGCCAACTGACAACTAATTGGATACATGTGGGGAGAGACAGTAAGAAGTAAAAGATCGATAACCTTGGGTAACCAGCAGGATGGCAGTACCCTCGACAGGAAGTTTGGAAGAGCTTTTTCAGAGGTTTTGAGAGAAAAATAAAGGGCTCTGCTTGGGATATTTCGAGTTTGAGAGATCAATGAAACATTATATTTGAAATGGCCATTAGACAGCTGGGGAGATGTTGAAAACGAGAAAGGAACATGATTTTGGAGGCAACATACCTGAGAAGATATGATTGGGTTTGGGAAGATGGACATAAGGAGACAGGTGGACTTGGGGTGAGAATAACCTCTACAAAAGAGATTGGAATAAAGAGAGAGTGTGACATTATATAATGGGGTTTGAGATACAGAGTAGGAAAGAAGAAATTCAAGGCAAATGCCCTATATATATGTTCAGTAAAGTTTGAGGCAAGATCCTCTGCTGGCGGAGAGGGAGGAGTAATGGGCCAGCATTTAGAAGGTTTGAAACAGTTGCTTTGGGAAAGGTGATAGAGAATCGATCAGGTAGGAGGCAAAGCCCTGTCCTGGTACAATGAGAAACCAGGTGAGACTAAATAACAAATATGTAGTGAATCCAGCCTGCACTAGAAGATGATTGGCTCTAGCTATACTGAATAACAAGTGAGCAGGAGAAGAAGCAAATGACAGGAATAATCCAAGGCTGGGGTTTGGATAGGTATGAGTATCAAAAGGACAAGAAGGTAAGAAACTCAAGAGTAGGGGACAGTGTAGCACCAAGCTGGCCAACTACATGATTTCAATTGGGAAGAGAAAAATTAAGCCAGAGCAGTATTATAGCCTGGGAGATTAAAGAAGGGTGGAGGGCCTGGAAGTCACAGTGACTATGAAGAATAGCTTTAAGAGGAGTGCAACACAGGGAGAGATGGAACAAGAGCAAGTTAAACTCAGATGAAGGCATTTCAGAATTCTTGATCAAGGAAATGTAAAGTTTGTGAATTATAACTAGATCAATGGTCAATTTGTGTGGCTGACAGACAGTTAAGAATTTAGGTCATGGGAATTGTGGAGACTAAGAAACTAGAGATTATTAGTGTGTTTGATGGACCATTAACATGGTAAAGTCTTCTAGCATCAGTGAAGGAGTACAGGCATTCCTTGAAGATATTGCAGGTTTGGTTCCAGACAACTACAATAAAGTGAATATCACAATACAGTGAGTCACATGAACTTTTTGGTTCCCCAATGAAAATAAAATTTATGTATGCAAAGTAGTATGTCTAATATATATCTATATAATTATAATTATATATAATACATATAAGATATATATCTAAATTAAGAATATCTTATTGCTAAAAAAAAAAATGGAAACCACTATTTAAGCTTTCAGTGAGTCACAATCTTTTTCCTGGAGAAAGGTCTGGATGCAATGTTGATGGCTGCTGACTGATTGGGGTGGTGGCTGCTGAAGGGTGGGGTAGACAGGGCAATTTCTTAAAATATGACAACAATGAAGTCCATTACAGCCACTGACTTTTCCTTTTACCTGAACAGTTAGAGGTAGGGCTACTGAGTGGCCTGATTTAAATAATGTTTCGTCTCAGAAAATAAGAAGACCCAAGTAGAGAGAGAGAGATGGGGACGGCATTCAGAAGACAAAGTTATCTATCAGTGAAGTTTGGCGTTTTCTATGGGCACAGTTTCTTGGCATCCCAAAACAACTACAAAAGATCACTGATCACAGATCAACGTATTAGATATAACAACAATGATAAAACTTGAAATAGTGCAAGAATTACCAAAATGACACAAAGACATAATGTCAGCACATGATATTGGGAAAATGGCACCAACAGACTTGCCACAAATTTCTATTTGTAAAAAAACAATGCAATATCTGTTAAGCACAATAAAGCAAAGTGCAATAAACCAAAGCATACAAAAGAAGACTACAATCCAGACACTCGGACTCCTTCAGAAAGGCCACAATAGAAGCAAAAATATCATCACAGCTTTGGAACAAAATGATTTGGGAGCTGGTAGCTAGCTGTCCAGAATTTGGACTGAGTCAGAAGTTTGGATAGAGTGAATCTGAAAGGAAAGACTGCTGAGTGATAGCAACAGAAAGAGAGGCTGTAAGTGGCAATGGGGAACATAAGAGTAATGTAATTCTTCACTAAGGATCAGATATGTTAGGCAGTAAGAAAGAAGGGGCAACCAATTTTGGAAAGGATGGCCAGGGATGCAGTGACCTGAGAGTGGCATTTTGGGAGAGGAGCAAAAGGACACCATGGATGCTAGAAAATGGAAGAGGAAGAGGTAAAAAATAAAGTATGATAATAATAGAATCTAGTATCTGAGATTGTACTGGGTATACTGAAGCTATTCTGCCCTCAGAAGTCTGGGGGATTTCTGAGCTAGTCTCTATCAAAAGGAACCCCATAGGACAGCTTTGAACTTCTCTAGAATTTTTAAATGAATTTCAAGGACCGAGAGTGATGAGACATGATCACAGAGTGCTCTGTGCCCAACCAATACTAATTAGAACATGAGTTGAGATTACACCAAATTCTACCAAGCAGCAACTTGCTGGAATATTAACATGCAGAACTAGGATGAAATACAAGAAGTTTAATGTCCTTCAAAGTGGAAAGTTTAAATCTTGCAAGTTTTAATAGGCTTAAGTAACACTAATTCACTTCTTACTGGAATCATCTTTGCAGAACCCTGTGATAGGGTTTTTGCCATATCCTTTAATTTCCCATTTCTTTGCTGAGCTGATCCGTATCATCTCCCATATCATCTCCATGCATCAAAACTTATTTTTTTTTGGTTGCTCTATTTAGCAAGCACAAAAACCAAGGGAAGAGAGTTTAAAGAAGGAAAAAGCAGTCTACAATGTCAAATTCCAGAGTATGAGTGATCATGATTTGACTATCAAAATGAATCAAGTTATCTGGATTGTTGCACAAAACCACATTGTGCCAACAGAACCCCAAATAAAGTGTTGTTGGTGAGGTAATAAACCTTTCCAGTTAATACAAGTTCTATTAGGTATACTCCACCAGCAGAGGATGACTGATAAGACTGTCAGTACTGAGCTAATGTGACTTACTCTTCCCGTGTCAGATAATCCTGTTATCAGATAATTCCCAAATTATCTGGGAAGGAACTCTTTATCAACCCCCACTATCCATCCTCCAACCTCTGGGTATCTTTAAACAACTTTTGAGATACTGATTAGCATGTGTTCAGACAGGTCTGAAACCTAGTCTACAAGGCTTGTAACACCTCTTCTCTGGGTTCTCTACCTTGACTTTTCTGGTCTCCCTGAGGAACCCCCCCCCCAAGGTTGTATTTCCTTTATAAAAGATCTGGTTATGATGAAGATCTCTGCTAAGATCTCTTCAGGTCTAAGCCCACTATGAGTCATTCTCTTTCCCTTCTCATAGTTGCTTCGCTCTCCTGGCACCTTTCTCCTTACTCCCGCTAACTGTGGTTAGTCTGCTAAAGTCCTCTAGCGATCTAACCTGCCACTCAATGGCATGTTCAGGACTCACAACATATTCCCATCATGAATTCTTTCAAATTCTTTTCTAACGAAATGCTTGCCCAACTCTAGTTCATATTTGCCACTCTTGATGCTTATTTTGTCTGTAAACTCTTCGAAATAAACCTTACTTTGGCAAAGAGAAAGATCATTTGTCACGTGCTTATTTTGAACCAGGTATTGCTACCTCAGCTTCATCAGTTGATGAAATCATTTAGTCCAAACCCCTCATTTTTAACATAAACAAGATTTCCCCTTTTAGTTTTTTCCCCCAATCCCCATATCCCCTTTAGGAATCTTATAATCATGAAAGATTTCCATTCATCACCTCAAGCAGACACAAGCGGTGTAAACATAAAGTACCACTATCAGGTCATGTCATAGGTTTCCAAAATATACCTTGGAAAAGGCCTAGAATTTCTACATATAAATGGATGTTGTCAATTCTTGTCTAATTGTCTTGTCGACAATATGTCAACGTAAAATTCAAAGATAGAGAGATAATGAACAAACAAGACAAGAGTCTTAACTGGTTAAAATGGCTGGACTCAAAGATTCAATGTCAGTGTAGCAGAAGATCCCCAATAGAGAAGTCCAGCTCCTTCCACATTTTGTCATTAACTTGGATCCAGGCCTAAATGGTATGCTCCTCAGCTGTACAGAGGACGCAAAGCTAGGAGGACTAGCTAACACAATGGCTGATAACATCAGTATCCAAGAGTCCTGACAATCCAGAGTGTTCTGAACCATAAAAGCAGCCAACAGACTACATATGTCCCTTAGGCTGTGATGAGCAGAGCCCTACTCTACAATGTCGGTACGAATCTAAAGATATGAAATATGAAATAGGCATAAATATAAAGTCTTTTACTTGGGCACAAAAATTCAACTTCACAAGTATAAGATGGAAAAAAAAGGAGAAAGAAGGAAAGAAGGGAGGGAGCAAAGAATAAATAAAATAAATATTTTATTAAGCATCTACTATGTGCCAGGCACTGTGCTAAGCATTTTGAAAATTTTATTTCTTTTGATCCTCACAAATAACTCTGGGAGGTAAGTGCTATTATGTACAGATGAGGAAACTGAGACAGACAGAGGTTAACTGACTTTCCCAGCGTCTCACAGCTGGCAAGTACCTGAGGCCACGTTTGAACTCAGGTCTTCCTGACTCCTAGTTCTATCCTTTGCTGAAAAAGGCCAGGGAGTTTTAGTGAAGCGCAGTGTCTATCAGCAGTGTGGGATGCGGTAGCCAAAAATGTTAATGTAATCTTAGGCTGCATTAAGAAAGGCAAAGTTTTCAGGAATAGGGATACGATGGTCCCACTGCCCTCTGCCTTCATCGGACTTCACTTGGAATATATCATGTTCAGTTCTGGGTGCCAGTTTAAAGAGGTCATTGACAAACCAGAAAGTGTCCAGAGGAGAGCAATCAGGCTTAGAGTAGGGCCTGGAGTCCTCATCAATTGATAGAACTGAGGATGTTTGACTTGGAGAAGAAAGGACCCAAGGAAAATATAATGGCTGCCTTCAAATAATAATGGGCAAGGACACAGAGGAGGGATCACACTTGCTGTATGTGGCCCCAGAGGGCAGAACCAGGAGCAGTTTCCACTAATGAGCGTTAGCCCAGGGTAGAATAGGCTGCTTCAAGAGGTAGTGGGCTCCCCCCGCCCTCATCCATGAAGGGATTTAAACAAAGGTTGGACAATAACTTTGTGAGATAGGTTTCCAGCAGGGCTTCCTTTTGCATGTGGGTTGGGCCAGAGAAGCACTAAAGTTCCTACCAATGCATAAATTTTGCAATTTTGTGAAAAAACACACAGGGCTTGCGTCTTCAGGGAACTTACATTTTTTTGGGGGAGGGGATAACTCAAACACAGATAAGTCAGTAGAAGATAATTTCAAGACGGAATGAATGAAAAAACCATTATGAATTGTTTACTATGTGCCAAGAGCTGGGACAATCATACAAAAGCAAGGAGGAACAAAGCATGGTGGACTGGTGGCCAGGAAAAAGTGTTTCAGTACACACAGTTAGAGATGATGAGTGGAGCAACAGCAGCTCCCTTTCAGGGGCAATGGTGGTGTCGATTTGATGAATTTAGAACAAGAGGTACAAGCAGAGGCATATGTAGCACTGAGCGAGCTGCCAATGGCCAGTGTGAAGATGAAGACACACGGACCCAGGGAATTAAAAACCAAGTGGCTTACTTTCTCTTGGGCATTATCTCTGGGGATTTGGATGAGGACGGCACAGCAGCATGGTCAGAATGGAAAATGGCCTGAGGTGATGATAAAGACACAGGGTATATCTCTCCTAGAAGGTGGTACCTGAGCTGTGGTTTGAAGAAAGCCAGAGATTCTGGGAAGCAAAAATGGCAAGGGAGTCCCTACGAGGTGTGTGTGTGTGTATGTGTGTGTGTGTGGAACCACCTGTCCCTCAAACTTATCTCCGTGGGAGGTAACACACTGGATAACACTCCAAACAAGTCTGCACTCCCCTCCTAGTCAATGGAGGCCAATTTCCATCACTTGAGGTTTAGGACGGGATTTGTTGAAATAGCCAAAAGTCATTCTAGGGAAGAAGGTAGAGGAACCAGCTGACTAATACTGCTTGAGATGAGGGTTGAGGTCAGAGAATAAAGTAAAGAGGAGGACTTACTTATTTATACTGTGAACTGGCTCCAACGATTCCAGAACTCAAGGAGTTCTGGCAGCCTCATTAGAACAAATATCCATCTGATGCAAGTGGCTAGGGGTTTTGGAGAAGCCGCAACTTGGTGGGCTTGTCTCACTAGTTTTAATGATGACAGAGAGGCTATGTGAGTGCATGGGTTCTCTGTAGACACCCCCCAAAAGAAGCAGTGATAGTTGCCTTTCCAACTTAAGAGTTCATTCTGGTTCTCTGAACAGAGTTATGCAATATCAAGATAATGTTCCTCTGAGAGTTACTCTGTCTTGAATTTTAAAATGTGAAACCATGCGTACTTTTTGAATTACTTAATGCTTGGCTTAGATCAAGAATTTGATTATTTCTTTGTTTTAAGTGTATTTCCTTTCCATTCACCCCTTTTAAGTTTTCAGTCAAAAGAAAAAACACATATTAAAAAATCCTAAAAAAACCCACGATAAATAATATCCTAGAATTGACTTCAACAGTTTTGGAACAAGAAATAGTAAGGTTTAACTCCTGTTCCTGACATGTACATCATTTCTTAGAACCTATTTTCTCCTCTGGAGAATGAGGGTGATGACACTTAAGAGTACTTCCCTCATTAGACAGAGGGGAGGAACGAATGATAAAATGAATTTCAAGGATTTTACAAACTTCAAAGCACTAGATAAATATTAAGATATTTTCATCATCACTACTACCACCATCTTTCATTAAATAGACCAGGAGATTTACTTTTCTAAGTAGACCCCTTGAGCAGACCCTTGAGCATGGTGAAGCCTATGGATTCCTCAGGATTATGTTTTTAAATCCAAAAAATAAAATTATAAAGAAAACCAATTACATTGAAATGCATTTATCAAAAAACAAGCTTACAGATGCTGATTTAAGAACCCCTAAACTTACTGAAACCCTAACCTAGACTAAGAGCTTGCTAAATTACAGCCTTGGCAGAATAAGTACTAGGCTGAGGGTCAGGAAATCCAAGTTCTAATCCCAACTCTTGTGATATGTATGATTGAGCAAATTTCTTCCCTTCAATAGGCCTCAGTTCTCTTATTGTTAAAGCAAGAGGTTTGGATGAAATGATCTCTAAGGTGCTTGTCAGTCCTGATATCCCATTAATCAATGATGCTCTGCTAGTAGAGTACACTACATAGTACTCTCATTAACTTGAACGGCTTATTACATCACCAACAACATTTTATTTGGGGATATGCTGACATAATATAGTTTTGTGCAACAATCTGGTAATTTAATTAGTGTTCATAGACAAATCATGATTGCTCACAGTCCTTGACCTCTCTGTAACATTTGACAATGCCGGCCACTTCCTCCCTGAAACTTTTTTCCTTTGGCTTCTCTAACACACCAACCTCTCTGGTCTATATATCATTTGTGGATGCCTATAATTCTTCCACTGATTGTAGGTACTCCCTGCCTGCCCCTCAACTACTCTTTTCTGTCCCCTCTCTCGTAGATCTCATCAACTTTCATGCAACTAATTGTTATCTGTGTGATGACTGCCCCTCTTTCCCTTGTATTTCAGTCACGTTTCAAACAGCCCAGAGACAACCTTCAGTTGGATTTTCCTAATTTACCTCAAAATCAACATGCATAAACCTAAATATATTAATTTGCTTCCAGAACAGAATCTCCTTCCTAAATTTCAAATTCATGTCAGTGGAAACACCATTCTTCCAATCCCCTGGGTTCAAGTTATCCCTAACTCATCCTTCTTCTCTATTTGCTATAACTAATTTCTCTTAAGAGTCCAAATGAATCACGTTCACAGCCCTTTCACTGATATGATCCTAGGCCGGGCCTTTCCGGCTGGATTATTGCACCTGTTTCCAAGCTAGTCTTCCTGCTTTTACCCTGTCTTATACTCACAACTTCCTAAAGCACTCCATTCATCATATTACTTCCCTGCTGAAGCCTTCCACAACACAGGATCCTAAGTTTACAGATTCGCAAAGGCCCTGGGAAGCCAACCAGCTTGAGTCCCTCCTTTCATATATAAGGCGATGATGGCCGGAAAGGGGGAAAAACGTCCCAAGACACTTAGAACTACCTTAGGACTAGGGGACTTAGGACTGGGGGCCCTGGAACTGAGAGTGTAGGGTCATAGATTTAGAGCTAAAAGGGGGATTAGGAATCCAACTCTCCCCACTTAAATGAGAGAAATGATGTCCAGAGATCTCAAATGACTAGTCCTAAGTCATACTGCTACAACAACGATGATGATCATGATGATGATGATGATGATAACAGCATTTTAAGGCTCGTAGAGTGTTTACATATGCTATTTCATTTGATCCTCACAACCATGGGAGGTAGGGTAGGGTATAATAATAGTATACCCAACTGTACAGATGAGGAAATTGAGGTTGAAGTCATTTGCCCAGTGTTACCCAACCAGTAAGTATCTGAGATAGCCTCCAACCTGGGACTTCCTGATTTTCATCTAACACTAGACATTCAAAAGGCTACAGCATCAACTTGATTCCAATGCCAAGGTTCTTGCCACCTCCCCACAAGTCTCCAAAGCCTTCTACCTGACTTTCAAGGCTCGTCATAATTTCAATTTACACTTGTTTCTTACTGCTCCCCAGCACGTTCTCCATTCTACCATCCAGGTTTTTCTGCCATTCTTTGACACCTGCCAAGTTCATTTCTGCCTCCATGCAATTCTCCAGCCCAGAATGACTTCTCAATAGAGAGGAAGGAGGGCACAAGAGTCAGCTGCTTAGTACGGCAACAAGATGGGAGAACCGAGCTTATTCATAGAACACAGAATGTGAGGACTGGAAAGATTCTTCACTATCATCGAGTCCAACACACTCACTTTCTAGAGGAGTTAACAGATTGGCTAGTTAGGCAAGTTTCTGTGATTTCTGCCTGAGTCTGCCAACCCTCAATCCTCATAAGTAGGGGCTTCAATTATGCATCTCAAAGAACAAATTTCCACAAGAACTCCCTTCACTTTTGTGTAAAGGGCTGAAACACAAGAGGCAGCCACAGCAGTCCATCAAGGAGACAGTGTGATAGAGTGGGTGAACCTCCCGGCACAACCAGAACAAAGCCTTACTCCTTACCCAGGGCTTGTGGCTAGAATTTTATTAAAGGCCATTAAGTGAGCACTACAATTATCTGGGATAAGACCTGACAAGATATACACCTTTTATACTAATGCACAAATTAATGTGTGCTGTGAAACCATCCCAGAGTGGCAAATTTTATTAGCCATGACTCCAAATTTTACACACAGGTCTCCATTAAAGATAACCAGACTATTACATAATTGGAGATGGAGTCTTGAAGAAAAGGTTTCTAAAGTTCCTCTTAAAGGACCAACTATCTTTACAGATGCATCCAAACATAATATTTGCACTGTATACTCTCGTGACTTAACTATAAAGAGAGTAGTCAGAACTCCTTTTCAGTCCACTCAGCAGAATGAATTGTATGCAATCATTCTAGCTCTTACTTATTATCTAGGAGATATAAATATAACATCTGATTCTGACTATTCAGTAGATGTGGTACAAAGAATTGCCACAGCCCAAATAAAATTTGTAGCCTCTAATATATATCAGCTCTTTAAGGAACTTCAAGAGCAAGGGAGAAAACATCCAGGTAAGATTTATATCTTGCATGTCCACTCTCATAGTGGACTTGCAGGTCCTATTGTTGATGGTAATTCAAAGGCAGATAGCCTTCTAACCATATTGGCCAAAACTCTTTTATTTCAGGACGCCCAAGAATCTCATTTTAAGTATCATCAGGCTGCTCGAGCTTTACGTTTACAATTTGGAATAACAAGAGAGGAAGCTAGGAGGATAGTAAAAGCCTGTACAGCTTACCTTCCTTTCCACGCTCCTACCCACCCCTCCAGGGAAGAACTCGTGATTTGAGACCCAATGAAATTTGGTAAATGGATGTGACTCATTATAAATCTTTTGGTCGCCTGTCTTTTATCCACATTGTGGTAGACACCTTTTCCGGATTCACTTTTGTAATACCAGCAGCAAAAGAGACAGGCCCAAGTGGTCACTGAATTCCTTATCCAAGCATTTGCAATTATGGGTATGCCACAAGCATTAAAAACAGACAATGGACCTGTATACACTTCTAAACATTTTACACACTTTTGTGTACAGTATAAGATTTTACACACCACTGGCATACCTTTTAATCCTCAAGGACAGGCAATAATAGAGAGGAGAAACAGAGACATTAAGACGCTCCTCCAAAAACAAAAGAAAGGGGGGGCCACAGGTAACCCTAGAAAACTCCTAAATCTAGCTCTTTATACTATTAACTTCTTGATTTTTAACAAAGATGCACTGGCTCCAGCAGACAGGTTTTATAACCCACTGGAAGGGCAATGTCCAACGCGAGTGGCTCCATTGTCTTTAGATAATCGCCAGGTGATGTGGAGAGACCCAGAAAGTGGTGAATGGAAGGGACCAGATAGGTTAACTGTTTGGGGGAGAGGGTTTGCTCGTATCTCCACAGATGGAGAAGGAATCAGATGGGTGACAAGGAGCCATAGTCACCTTTTTCATTGGAAAAGAGATGGAGCAGACCCTTGAAACGAAAGAAAAGACCTAAGAAACATCAGGGGGTTCTGTTGCTGATTGTGCCCACCACTGAAAGAGCTTGGCAGTTATGGTGTTTGACTCAAGGACATCAAAAATTGTTGCACTTGAAAACCCTCAGGAATCATTGGATTCTCTGAGACATGATAAGACTGTTGTAGGACTTGAAAGCCCTCAGGAATCATTGGATTTTCTGAGAAATGATAAGACTGTTGCAGGACTTCAAAAACTTGGGGGGATCATTGCATTCCCTGACACATAAAGCAATGGGCAATAGATTGGTTTTGGACTATCTCTTGGCTGCTGAAGAAGGTGTATGTGTGACTGTTGTTTACATACCCCCCTTCTAGGACTTCTGGAAATCTTTTACAACACCATGTTGATTCATATTGTTTGCTATATCACTACTTGCATGTACAATTCATATTTGTTACACCACATTGAGCCTGTACTGGCTGTGGGAAGAGTCATCCCTAATAGCCTGTGTGTTATTGCTATGTGCTTGTGTAATACCTCCCATGCTGATGGGTTTGTGCATACCTGTTTCTAATAATACCCTTCAGCCCAGAAACCCGCTAGCAATCCCCACTTCCCTTTGGTGCTTTTCATCTCCTTTCCTGAGATGTCAGGGAGGGCATGATCATTTCCTTTTTAGTGCTTTCACCTCCCTTCCTGAGAAGTTGGGATGGGGGTGCGTGATCACCTCCTTTTTGGTGTTCCCCCAGGGATAGTTCTTATTTTCTTTGTCTCCCTAGCACTTATCCCAGTACCTGCGCTGGATGTATTAAAAGGAAAAGCAAACACACCCATAACTTATGTTATTGCTAAGCATCTTAGGGAGGGAATGGTGAGAGAAGAAGGGAGGTAGTTTTAGAATTTAATTTTTTTAATGACGTCAGAAATTGTGTTTGGAAATTGCACAAAAAATTATTTTAAAAGGGGGTAAAGCATACTATACTCAAATTTATTGAGTTTCATATATAATCCTCCTTTTCTGTTCTACTTAGCATTTAGAAATATTAATTATTTGATGGTTGTTAAGTGCAGAATTTTTGAAAATTGAGTATAAAATCTAATCTCTCCCGTTCGTTTTACAAATGAAGACACATATCAACCACGAGAGCTAGAATTAAATTCAAATCCTTGGAGAATGAATCATGAGTTCTTTTTACAATACTGTCTCCCATTTTATGGAACTGTTTTTAATTTGAGCAAATAAATTGGGTAGGGAGAGGGGAAGGAGGAGAAGATGGTGGCTTTACTTCAAATAGCACAAGAGCCTGATGTTCTGGAACATCACAATATTGGTTCTCACAAAGAGTTCTCTTCCTCCCTTTACAAAAACTGAATGAAGTTCCTAGACAACAACTTCATCCCAATTTGCACATGGTGATGCTTAAGAGAATTCTGAAGCCCAAGTGAAAAACAGAGTAAATTCAAAATCCTGAGTCATTAACATTTATTCTAGTCAAAAAACTTCCAAAGTAGTTTCTAAGGTTTGTCAAAGTTGGGAGATCAAGATAGTTTCTTTTTTGAATAACTCTTAAGGCTATGCAGTAAAGAGCCTTGTTTTGAGTAGAAACCACAAAATACCAGAGCTAAAGGGGATGTTATTGGTATTGTGGCCCCTTATTTGTGTACAACTATTGCAAAAGAGACAACTTGAGCATCTCAGCTATGGACAGGGCACATGCCACTCTGATGATTGTCTAGCAAGCAATCTCAGCTATTCAGTCTTCTTGGAAGATCATACCTCATGTTTAAAGGTCAGCTACTAGCTAACTACTATGAAGTGGCCCAAGCCAGCTCAGATTCTTTAAATTCCTGGGACTGGATCCTGTTTGGATCTATGGTATCTTCCTATCTCAAGGGACATTTCTGGATTTGTCCTTATAGAGTTTGAATAATTATTGGGAAGTATCCATTGGTTCCAAGCAATATGTACTAATACATTATAAATAGCCTTTAAATGAGCTTTGAGATGGGCAGTGAGTTGATCCCACTGTTCCAGAATAAAATGACCTGCACAGTATGACTTATATCAACAAAGATCTCTTGGGCATTCAGGAAAAGTAAACTGCTACCATGACTGTTACCCCAAACAGCCAAGTTGGTATAAACATAATAGCAGTCTATTAAAAATGAGTAAAATAGCAAGGGATAAATTGTCTTCTTAAGGAAAGAGACTATAGCTTGTTTTGTTTTTGTTGGGTTGTTCAGTCATTTTCAGTCCTGTCTGATTCTTCGTGACATCACTTAGAGTTGTTGTTGTTTTTTGTTTGTTTGTTTGTTTTTGGCAAAGATATTGGAGTGGTTTGCCATATCCTTCTCCAGCTCATTTTATAGATGAGGAAAGTCTTGCATACAGTGGGCACTTAATCAGTGTGTACTCAATTGAATTGTTGAGCAAGGCTAATATGTACATATCCATGTATAATCTATACCAAATTGCTTGCTGTCACAAAAAAGACAAAAAAGATAACATTTTCATATATATAGTGCAACATAAAGAGAGAATTCAATATAAAACCATGAATTTTTATTTCAGACTTTACTTTTTAAAAAAGTATGTTATATATTGTTTTTGAACCTATCTGGCTTTTTTATGTTTCCTTCTAAGTTTTCTTTTCTTCTCTACTTATTTTCTTCTTCCCTCCCTACCCTGCCCCAAAGAAGGCTACAATTAAACACAAACTTATTAAACACACACACACACACACACACACACAGGATTCATACACACACATATAGACATATGCATACACACGTGTAGGAAAAGACAACACACAAAAAGAAGAAAAGTTTTATGGGGCAGGGTGACAGGGATGATGGTGGTGGTGGTGGTGGTGGTGGTGGTGATGATGATGATGATGATGATGATAGAGTCAAAACTTAACAGAGAAACTTGTGGAAAATGAAGGTGTGGTTTCTAAATGGGCCTTCTTCTCTCTTCACCCTTTCAGTGACTTCCTCAACTGCCATGACCTTCATTCTCATCTCTGCTGCTGCCTCCCAGATCTACAGAGAGGACCACACCTCTAGAGCTGGACGGGAGCTCAGCCCCCACATTGATCAGAAAACAAAATTCACACATTTTCCCCAAAACCACCCAGGTATGGAGATGCCATGCCCTGCCTCCAGCCTTCACAGCTTTCCTGAGCTTCAAAGTCCTGTCTCTCTCCCTCTTCCCTGCTCGACATGTTGCACTGGATGGCCCAGACAAGCCAGTCCCCAGTAGAGCTCTTTAGCTTTCCCCTCTTTGGAACTTCCCTATTTCTGCCCAGTTCCTACCATTCGAGTCTCCTTTTCCTCCTCCTCTCTCAACCCTGTATGCAATTAGTTGTCAAATCTTGTTGCTACCTTTGCAGCATCTCTCATATAAGTCCCCTCTTTCTGCAATCACACAGCCACCATCGTATTTTAAGCCCTCATCATCTCTAATCTAGATTAATATAAGAGACTTTTAACTGGACTCTGTGACTCAGGGTTCTCTTCTACCAAGCTATCTTCCATCTAGTAGTTAGTGATTTTCCTTGAACAGGATTCTGACTCTTGTCAGTTCCCTCCCTATTCAATAATCTCCAGTGGATCCCTCAAGGATCATATCTATAATCTTCTGCTTGGCATTTAAAGCCCTTCACAATATGGCTCCAACCTGTTTTTCCAGTTTGATTCTATTCTTGCTTCTTCCTTTCTCCATGTCTTTGCACTGTTTACCCTATCTGGAATGAATCACCTCCTTGTGACTATCTCTTGGAACACCTAGTTTCTTTCAAAGCTTGGTTAAAGGGCTACCTTTTCTGTGAAACCATTCTTGCCCCCCCCAGCAACTTCCTTGTGTTCACTATGGTTATCATCATACACATACAATTTGTCTATACTGTAAGCTACCAGGACAGGGACGGCTTTAATTGTTTTTGTATCTCCAATGCCCAGCACAGTTCCCAAACGCTTAATAGGTATTAATATAAACTTCGATTTATCAATGCCATCCCTATTGCTAAGTCTGACAATGCCTTTAATAAGAGTTGGCAATGTTATAAAAGGAGTGTCAAGATTACAATCCCTATTTCTTGTCTTTACTAGGGAGTGGAGGTGAGAAATAAAGGAGTGGGAGGGAGGAGGCTGTCATTGGTACTGATTGTTGACCTGTCCAGCTGTGTATCACACATGTGGAAAAAGCAGGCACCTATCAGATCTTAAAGGTGGTGTGGGAAAGGATATCCTGGCTGCCATTAGCTGGGAGCCAATGAAACGCAACCCAGATGCTGACAACCCCAGCCCCAAAAAAGCGCTGACTTCTGGGATTTAGTCAGGTGGTACACTCTTTCCTTATTGTGTGAACCGTTAGGGAAACATGATCACCATTCGTCAGTTAAGACCTTGGTATTGTTCAGAGCCAGCATGATTCTGCTACATAAATGACCCCTCTCTAGGACAGAGATATCTGATCCAATATTTGCTAGAAAATCAAGATTTTCACTCTAACTTTTAGAATGCAGGAGATCATACTCCAGTAGTCCTGCCAAAGCTTTGGATGTTGGAGTCTCGTGATATGCACCAAGGTCTAAGATTTTTTTCCTTGCCTTTATAATGAATTCCAGGAGGCCTGATCTCCCGCCAGTATTTCCTTTGTGGTTCCATTCAGTGATGGTCAGGCAGACACAAAATCCCTCAAAAAGGGGGGGGGGGAACTCTTTATTATTAGCCCAGGCCTAGGAATTGAGCACTATGTCATTTCTCTGTGTTAGAGATTCATGTGTCTGCAATGAGATCTTTTTGACTTGAATTCATGGTTGGGATGAAATCCAATGAAAAATAATCCACAGCTTGTTCCTTTTCACGCCCTTTAAAAAAAATTGCTTCTCTGGTGAGTTGTTCTAGCCCCCTGCTTCCTGTCTCTCACATCTGTCAGAATCATTGGCACAGCATTTCCAGTTCCTTCTTCCTCCTACACTCTCTTCAGCCAGGATTCAAGAGGGTCATTTGAAGAGTGTGAGGACATCTTGGAGAGTCCATCCTAACTGAACTCCAAATCTGCTAAAGGGCACGTGAATTCAAACAGCTGTATGAGCCCAGAAATTCACATGCTTTAGGATTTTTAATTAAACTTCAAAAATAAGTCTTCAGTACCCCTCTCTCCCTTTGGACCAGTCCTCAGAAACTGCTTTAGAAATGCAGGCCTAATATCTAGGCCTCCTGTTGACATTTTACCCAAAAAAATGTAATTCCTCTTCTCTGTGAAGAGAATGTAACTGTTTATACTAAGTTCCAGTGTATTTGGCACCCTGTGAGCCCTTCTTGAATCCCCACTAACCAGTCTGATTTTCCCCATGGGAAGCAGACTAGCATACACCTGCAGACGGGGAGCCCAGGCAGCTCCCCACGGTTTTACATGCAGGAACTACATTTTTGTCCCAACCAGAACTCACTTTTGTTTCCCCCAAGCCCACTCTCTTTTTTACTGGGAACTTCACAAACGTGAACATTTCAATACACAGAAAAAGAGGATTGTATATAAACTCAATTGCTATCAAATAATTTTACAGTACATATTACATTTAACAAAATTGCCCTGCTAATACTGTACCCTTCTAAACTTCTTTCTGCTGTTTTTGTGTATTTTAATGTTTCACTGATGCTTTTTTCTCTGCCCCCACTATTTTTATCATTATTACTAGTCACATACTTACTCACAAACCTTTCCCACCACGAGATGTCCCTCCCTAAGTAGAATTCCTCCCTCACAACAAACCCACCCAATGGCCAAGCTGAAGGATGTATGTCTCTTTCTGCCCCTTCTGTCCAGAGCACTAACTCTGGGGCCAGAGGTCCAGCATTTAAATCCCACTTCTGATGCCTACTGCCTACATGACCTTGGACAAACGATTTTACTTCTCTGAGCTTCAGCTTCCTTGTCTATAAAATGAAGGCAATAAATAGCTTCTGAGATCCCTTGTTGATTCAGAGCTATGATCTCTAATCTTAGGATCTAAGGTGAGAGATATTTCTCATCATTAGTGTTTTGAAGTCATGATAGCTCATGGCAGTGATCACAATGATAAGTTTTTCAAAATTCTTTTCCTTTATATTAATGTAATCATCAGATAAATTTTTTTCCTGGTTCTTCTCACTTTACCCTGCATCAATCTATGCAGATCTTCTCAAATTATTCTGAATTGTCCCTTATGTCATTCCTTAGAGCTAATTAATACTTTATTATATTCATAATCATAATTTCTTCAGCCATTTCCCAAATGACAGACATATACTGTGTTTCCAGTTCTTTGCTACAACCAAAAGCATTGCTAAAATTTTTTTTCTGCATATGGGTCCTCTCCTTCCAGCTTTGATCTTTTTGCAATCTAGGTCTATAAGTGATATCACTGGCTCTCAAGGGTATACAGTTACTTATGAATATTGAAATACCATCCCTTTAGGGTATAGTTCCAAATTGTTTTCCAGAATCACTTGATCAATTCACAGTTCCACCCCAAGTGAATTAGTATACCAACTCCTTACAAGTCTATCCAACATTCTTGGTCATCATTACCAATGATACAAACCAACCCCCCTCTTTTCAACATGCCCATTTCTCTTTGAAGATACCACCCTCCCTCAAGCTTCCTAAGTTTCTAAACTCAGTACCACACTCGACTCACCAGTCCCCCTCACTCCATACATCCAAGCCACTGCCAACTCTTACCATTTCTACTTCTACTTTAATTTAGGCAATCACAGGCTTAGTTCAGTCCTTCCTGTATGAACTACTACAATAGCTTAATTAGTCTCCCAGCTCAAATCTTTCCCAGTCCAATCTATTTTTAATACAGGTATAAAAATTTGCCTTAAACACAGGCAAATGTAACTGTATGTAACTGTCCTACTTAATAAACTTCATTGCTCCCTACTGGCTGTAGGAAAAAATAGAAACACCTCTGTTTAGCTTTTAAAACCATTCACAGCGTGGCCCCAACCTCCCTTTCCATTTTCATTCTATACTTCTCATTCGATTATACCACCACATACTACTGTTCATTATACAGTCCTTTCCTTTCTGCATTCTCTGGTCTAATCAAACGGCCTTCTTTCTACTTTTCACACATGAAATTCCATTTCCTGCCTCCGGGGCTTTGTTATGTCTGGAATGCATCCCCCCCCCCTTACATCTGCTTCATAGGATCGTTCAAGATTCAGGTCAGGAACACTTTCTGTAGTGGTAAAAACTGAAAGCTAAGCCCCACAAACTCTGGTATATGAGTACAATGGAATATTATTGGGCCATGAGAAATGATGAGAGGAATTAAGTTCAGAGAAAGCTGGGGAAACAGATGCAGAATCAAAAAAGAAAACCAAAAGAACAACTTGTACAACAAAAATCAAGAATGTAAAAACAAACCACTTTGAAAAACTTAAGATCTTTGATCAATGCAACAACCAACCACAATTCCAGGGGATTGATAATTATCTATGCTACCTATCCCCTGACATAAATGATGAACTCAAGGTACGGAATGAGACACACATTTTGGACATGGTAATAATATGGGAATTTCTTTTGCTTGACTATACTTGTTAAAAGAGCTTTGTTTTCCTTCTCTTCCAGATGTAACTGAAGAATAAATGCTTGTCAATTAAAAATAACGCACAAAAATTAAGAATCAAGTACTACCTTCAATATGAAATTTTTACTGATTCCCCTACCTGCTAGTATCCTCCCTAATCTACCATGTATCTATATTCAAATATATATACACATACATACTGTCTTCCCCAGTAGATTGTAAACTCTTTAAAAGGTGCAGTTCCCCAGCACTTGGCACAGCACATAACAACTTAATGATGGATTCCTTGGCATGCCATCACCACAAGGCCTTGAACAAGCTAGATAGGACCAGGCTGGAGAAGGCCTAGGGAAGACCTAGAATCTGTGCCACCGGAATTTTAACTGTGCTTTCCAAGTGGCCTCTTCCCAGTATCAAAATTCTCCAACAATACTCTTCCTCTTTGACAAAATAGAACTAAAATGATTCCTAAGAGTTTTGTCAACTCAAAATACTACGAACTGTCGGACACAAAGGGACAACTAGGAAATTCTCTCTCTCTCTCTCTCTCTTTTTTTTTTGCATGGAAAAATATTGTGGTATGATAAGAAACACTCCAGATTTGGAATAAATGAGCATGGCTCCAAATGCAGATTCTATCATTTACAGCAATTCACTAACCTTCTCAGGCCCCGTCAGTAAAATAAGAAGATTGGACTAAAGTCTTTGCCAGCTCCAAAGCTGTGATCTGAGGGGCAGAGACGCAGAACATCAGAATAGTGGAGCATCCTGAAGAAGGCTTGTCTCCCTGCTGTAGCTAGGACAAACACCTCTCCCTGTTCTGTCTATGAAATCTCCTGGGCTAATATACTTTATACTTATTTTTTTCACTAATATGGCAATGATCTCTCCCATATTAAGGAGAAAAGAGAATTCTCTGGCTATACCCATATAATCAATGCCCAACAACTAAATGAAAATTTAAAACGCTGAGTTGATTTCTTTGAAGTTTCTAAATATACGTTTTGTGTCCTAGAAATAAGACAACTTGTGACTTTGTATATGTAGGAGTGTGCATGCGTGTTTCTGTGTATGGCTGAATTTTCCATATTTGATTAAAATGTTGTTATAGTTTAGAAACCCTGCTTTTTAAAAAAGAAATAGATCCTACTCTAATTTTTAGGAATCTAAAACTTTTACTCAAAGGCTGACAAATATTTACAATGAATTTCTGATGGCCTAAAAGGACTGGCAGGCTAAAGTTTAAAACAGCACCTTTCTTTTATTATTGTTGTCAGGCTAAGTAATCCCTCTAGTCAATATTCCAGTCAACAAGCCTGTCAACATTCAGCAACAACTAGAACTTCCCCATAAGGAAATTGCATCTTTGTTTATCAGAGACTCAACAATCCTGTTTTCCCTAAAATGTTCACCTTCGTATACATGGGTTTCTAAAAGATGCATGTTCTTTGGAAAGTATCCAATTAGATCTCTTTACCCTAGTCTACAGTGATACAAAAATGAAATTACTAAAAAAACAAGAAAAATGTTGGAAACAAAACGAGCGTTTGTTGATTCAGGATTGGTTGACCCCTCTATCATCCCTGTTGATGTTCAGTCATTTTTCAGTTCCATCCAATTCATTATCATCCCATTTGGGGTTTTCTTGGCAGAGATGCTGGAGTGCTTTGCAATTTCCTTCTGAAGCTCATTTTACAAATGCGGAAACTGAGGCAAACAGGGTAAAGTGACTTGCCCAGGGTCATACACAACTAGTAAGTTTTTGAAGCCACACTTGAACCTCAATCTTCAGGTCTGGCCCTCTTACTGCATCACTATTTTCTCACTAAGCTTCAATCTCCGCTTATCTAAAGATCACCACCCTTGCTGTCTGATCCCCCCCCAAAATTTTTCTCTCAATTTCTTCATCCCGCCCTTCACAGTCCAATCCCTCGAGAAGCTCATCTACAATTGATATTTCCAATTGCTTTCCTCTTACTCTCTTCTTCATTCTCTGCAGTCTGACTGTTCCCTCTAGAATTGCCAATGATCTTTCACTGAAAAATCAAATGGTCTTTTCTTAATGCTCATCTGTCTTGATCTTCCTTTAGCCTATAACACTGATGATTGAGTAATCATGTTCTTGATTCTTTCTTTTTGGTAAGTTTTGGGAATATAGCTCTCTTCTGGTTCTCCCCACCCTACATTGTCTGGTCAATGTTTTTCAGAATCTTTTGCTGGCTCTTGATTCAGGTCATGCACGCTATCTATAGGTGTCCCCCAAGCTTCTATCCTGGGCCCTTTCCTCTTCTCTCTCATCACTTGATGTTATCATCTCCTTTGGATTCAGATATCATCTCTATGAGAATGATTCTAAGATGTATTCAACCAGCTCTAACTTGTCTCCTGACCCCAGTCTCACAGCTCCAAAAGACTATTGAATATCTTGAACAGGATATCTTGAAATGCAATTCCTGTAGACATCTTAAACCCAAGATGTCCAAATCTGAATCCATCTTCTTTCCCACAAAATCATCCCCTTTTTCTAAATTCTCTATTGTTTTCAAGGGTAACACTAGGTGTCATCCTCAACTCCTCACTCTCTATCCACATGCAATCAGTTACCAAGGACAAATAAGTAATTCTCCATTTGACATTTAAAGCCTTTTATAACATTACCCCTTCTTACCTCCCCAGCCTTCAAACATCTTAGTTCTTCCACGGACTCTGTGATCTAGTAATGCTGGACTTTTTACTGTTCTTTGCACAAAACACCACATCTCTAACTTCTACGATTTTCACTGGCTGTCCTCCATGCTTATGATGTTCTCCGTTCTGGTCTCCACCCCTGGCTCCTTTCAAGTCTCAGCTAAGATCATCCCTTCTTCAAGAAAACTTTCTTGGTCCTCCCTAATATAGTGCCTTCTCTCTGAGACACTCTACAATTTACCCTTTATATATCTTGTTTTCTCAACAAGTCAAGTTAACATTTACTAAGTGTATACTTGGTAAGGAAATGTGCTAATGAATACAAATACATGTAAAAAGAAGCTAGATCCTGACTTTGATGACTTCATATTCAAATGGGGCAAGACAACATAGAAAAGGAAGCTGAAAAAATGGACAGAGGGATGGAGATGGTACCCATTCTGGGGCATGGTAGAGAAAGGAGTCTGGAAAGTAAGAAGCTGAGCCTGAGAGAGAATGATGGAGTGAATATAGTTGGCCTGGGTTATTCCTCAAAATGGAGGTTGAGAGAAAATGACTAAGCAAAGAAAGGCCCACAAGGGCAAAGGGATCTTCTGGATTCAAGAAAGTCACAGGGACTTAGGGGGAAGAAAGCGAGAGATGTAAGCTTCTTGAGAGCAAGAACTGTTTTGGTCTGTCTTTGTGTCCCCAGCATTTGGGTTGTAGTATGAACTTAAATGGTGCTTGCTTGTTGACTTGATACTGGAGAACTAATAAAGATAACTAACTACCTTCCTATTCTCAGAAGAGAAGGGGCTGGAAATGTAAAACAAATAGAGATTAGTAGATTCATTTGCTGGGTTGAATGGCTTTGCTAAATGTTTTTCTTTGTTATAATGAAAGGTTCAATGGGGGAGGGAGGGCAAATGGAAACAAGTATAGCATAAATATGAAAAAAAGCTTTTTAAAGACATTATTAATAAGAAACACATACAAACAATGCCCCCAATATGGCTCTGAGTTTAAAAGCCACATGGAACCAATCATCCCCGGGGTGTAGTGGGATGTTGACAAAGGCTGGTCTCCTTCTATAACAGGTGCGCTTTCAAGGTTCTTTTGATCCTATTCCCGTTTTGTGTTCTTTAAAGCCAACAGCTGCGATCACTGTTTAGTGTCTATAGGGCCCAAATTCCTTTCTTTTTTATAGTCTTTCAGTAATCCCATTTCCCTCCTTCCCCCAATGTCACTACTGTTAGTTCTGCTTTAATTTGGGGTGGGGGGGGCAGGGATAAGGCTTGAAATCCTTACACCGGCCCTCAGTCAAACAATTCTAGTTGGAAAGCTTGAGTAGAAGTCATTTAGGCTAGGGCCAATAGAACCTATCCCCACAAAACCTGGAGTTTTTTAGACTAGGGATGATCCAGAACCTATCCCCACAAAACCTGGAGTTTTCTAGACTAGGGATGATCAGGCTGAAACTATCAGAGACTCTGCAAACCCAAACACACTCCTGAATTACAACCATGGGGTCATAGTATTAAATACTTCCTACATTCTAGGCACCATGCTACATGTTAGGATATAGATACAAGCGAGCAAGACAATCCCTGCCCTAAAACTTTCCTAAAAGCTTGACTTTTAAAGCCTTTCATAACTTGGATGGCAAACAAACATAATCTGTAGATAATACATGAGCAAGTTTCAGATTCTCTTCTTGAGTTCCTAGACTTCAAAACTCCGAAGATCTCAAATTCTACAAAGGGAATTAAATAATACGAGTGAATGTGCATGTGCATACAATACCATCAAAAAAATCTGTAAAATAGCAAAAATGGCAGAGTAGAAAGAACTAGCATAACCCAACTCTCGCTCTCAGAACTATTCCACTAAAAAGTAAGGAAGAGCAGCAGTCCAAGCAGTGATCAGAAAATAAAAGAAACACAATCCCAGGGAGTCTGTTCTCCAGTTCAGATTACCATAAGAAGAAAGTAGGAGACCTATAAGTACTAGGTAGGGGTATCTGCCAAAAGGGTCTGTGCAGAACCTTTCAGCACAAGCTCTTGTCTACAATCTGCAGCTGTGAAACAGGGCAAAAAGATCCAGTGCTAAGAACAGAAGAAAACTAGTAGCTATGTAACTCTTAACTCTTGAACTAACAGAGTATTTGGCATAGAATGAGGCTAGAGGAATGGTCAACGATACAAGATCAACTGGGGAGGGAGCAGGAACATAAAGCAAGCCAGCAGTTGTCAGTCCAATCTCAAAGCAGGATTTTGGATTCAAGATGGATGTGTTGTTTGAAGTTGTTGAGAGTATGCCTTATCACTGTGACAAGGAGCAGAGTCATCTATCTAGCTCCACTGGGGCCTGAGGCTGTATGTCAGGCAAGGACCAAGAACAAAAACAAGCCTCATCTCTGACTTGGCCTATAAACCCATGTTGGAACCATCAGCTGGGTGACTAGGTCAGCAACTAGCTCATAGCAAAGGGGAAACTCTTACAAAATAGGTAATAGGGGCTAAGGTCAAAAGCTATCTGTTAGATCTTCAAACCAAGGCACAGCCGGAAGCTGTGTTATCCAAACACAAAACTGAGGTCAGGAGTCAGCCAAGCTCAGAGCAGGAAGACAGTAATCGGAGTTCACCTAAGATGAAACCATGTAGGCTCTCATATTTGAGATCTTCAGAGTTTTGAAGTCCAGGATATCTTTGACTTGCTCTCTTATATTACCCACAGATTATGTCTGTTTGGCATCCAGGTTATGAAAGGCTTTAACAGTCAAACTTTTAAGGAAATTTTAGGGCAGGGATTGCCTTGCTCTCTTGTATTTATATCCCAACATGTAGCATAGTGCCTAGAATGTACAAAGTGCCGCTGAAAATCAGCAGTTTCCTTTTTGGCCTGAGCCAACCCTGAGATACTCAAAGAACACAAAATTAAATACTCAAAGAAAGTAGCATCAGGACACCAGAGAATATATATAAGGACCAACAAATACTAATAAGCATCTAACTGCTGATGACTGCTGCCAATTGCTGATGACTGCCATTGCTGACACCAGTTACTGTTGCCACATTCCCAAGGAATCAAAGAAATAATAAAGGAACCCATAGGTACAAAAATATAATATCTTTTTAGTAGCTATAAACTAAAGAGGGACATACCAATTAGGAAATGACTAAACAAACTGTGATATGTGAATATGATGGAATATTATTATGCCATAACAAATGACAAAAAGGACAGCTTCAGAGGAAACTAGGAAGACTATGGACTGATGCATTGAAATGAGCAGAATTAGTAGAAGAAAAACAATATCATTATAGAGAAAAACAACTTTTAGAAACTTTTGAACTCTAATTACTGCGATGACAAATAACAAGCCACTGACATGCTGCCAGAGATGTGATAGACTTAAAATACTTAAAATAAAAATTTCTGGACATGGTTAATATAGAAATGTTCTTTGCTGGAAAGAAATCCATGCTTGTTGGAGGGGTTTTAAAATTACTCTTTAATAGGAGGAGGAAGCAATGGAAGGGAGAGATTATAAAATGCTTATAAATATATAATTCCCAAATTTTAACCTTATCCAAGTAACAGACTCCCTCCTTCAAAGAATGGCTCAAAAATCAGTTAATGACTACACCAACACAAAGGTAAAAAACTGAAATAACAAAAAGATAATGTACCTCATATTAAAAAAAAAACAACTGATTTAGAAAACAGGTTAAAGAGAAAAACAATATAAAAACACTGAACTAGCTGAAAGCTACAACCAAAAAAAGAATTTGCATACTGTATTTCAAAAAATCATAACTGAAAACAGTCCAAACCTCTTAGAACCTGAACAGAATCCACAAATCATGTCCCAAAATGAAAATCTCTAGATGTGTTATAGCTAAAATCCAAAATTTCTATGCAAAAGAAAAAATACTGTAAGAATTCAGAGTGAAAAAGCTCAAGTACCAATGAACCACAGTGACAATTACATTAAGATCTAGGAGTTATCACTATCCATGGGAAGGAAAACTTGAATACTGGCCTATAACAAATAATTTACCCTGCAAAATTGAGTAGTTATCCCTTTCACATTTAGGGGGTCGGGAGCATGGCAACCCTGCAATCTGGAAAACCTACATAAAATGTTTTGGCCCTCCCTTTGTACCAGAGAAGACATCTGAATTTTTTCTTCTTTTATGGGGTGTTTACAGTACCTTATTGTAAAAGTTGGTCATCAGCTCTGTTGTCATCTGGTGACCATTTGAATGTCGTCCGTGGCTTTCACAAAACTTCCAAAAAATCCTCATTTAATTTCTCATGCTGTCCCACGATATGTTGAAACTTCAATGTGAAAAGTCACAATGTGTATAATCCTACAATGGAAGAAAATGGATTTTTTTTCTTCTAATTTTATTTTGTAAATGGCTTGAAACTCATTTGTAACCAAGTTATCCACAGCATTATGATGAATTCACACTTCAAAAATATATCTGTATGTATAGCAATTTGTAAATTAGCATAAACATCCATTGCTTTTCAATGTTCAGTTTGTTTCTCCCACCAAAAAACAATAAAAAACCCCAATCCCCAAATCAGCAAGACTAATTAAAGTCCAAAATGAACTTAAAATTAAAGGACTGACAAAAACAATTATACCAATTCCTCTTACAAGACTATCATGTTATCACTGGAGAATATCTAAAAGAAAACTGAATTTTGATGTTAGATAGTACTAGATTATTTACAACTTGTCAGTAAAAGTAGGTGCCGATTTCGAAAAAAACAAGCAAACAACAACAAAAAGGTGAAAATACTATGTTTCAATAAGATTATGTGATAATCAATTGTGATGGACAGTTATTTTTCAGCTATTAGGTTTTTCAGGCCAATGCCAATAGACTTATGATGGAGAGAGCCATCTTTACCCAGAGAGAGGATTGTGGGCACTGAGTATGTGGATCACAATATAGTATTTTCACCTTTTTTGTTGTTGTTTGCTAGCTTGTTTTTTTCTTTCTCTTTTTTCCCCTTTTGATTTGATTTTTCTTGCATGGCATAATGAATGTGGATTTTAAAAAAATAGCACATATTTGAACTGTATTGGATTATTTGCTATATGGGGAGGGAGGAAGAAAGGAGAGGGAGAAAAATTTCAAACACCAAGGTTTTGTAGAAGTAAATGCTGAAAGTATCTATTACCTGCCAGCTAGGGGAGGGGGTAGAGGGAAAGAAGGGAAAATTTGGAACAAAAGGTTTTGCAAGGGTCAATTTTGGAAAAAGTACCCATGCATATGCTTTGTAAATAAAAGCTTTAATTAAAAAAAAGAAGTAAACGTTGAGAACTATCTTTGCATGTATTTAGAAAAATAAAACACTTAAAATAAAAGAGACTATGTTATGATCAACTGTGATGGACTTGATTCTCCTCAGCAGTATGATGAGCTAAGACAATTCCAAGAGCCTTGGGGTAGAAAATGCCATACACATACAGAAAGAGAACTAGAGAGACTGAATGTGGATGGAAGCAAAACAGTATTTTTCACATTTTTTGGTTTGTTTGCTTTTTCCTTTGCAAGTTTTTTTTCCCTTTTTGGTCTGATTTTTTTTTTTTTTTTGCACAATATGACAAATATGGAAATATTTAACCTCTATCAGATTGCTTGCTGTCTTGGGGGCAGGTAAGGGGAAAAGGGAGAAAAATTTCAAACACAAAGTCTTACAAAAATGAATACTAAAAATTATCTTTACATGTATATGGAAAAATAAAATACTAATGAGAAAAAAGTAAGCGTATCTTACTGAAATGATTTGTGTATCTATAAAAAGCAGCTACAGGCAGAAGACTTCTAAAATTCTGACGATTCCCACACTGGAATTTCTCAGATTATTTCTAAACCATGACTTATCTTTTTCATATAACAAAATGATTTAAGGTTAAGGCTCATTCCCAAAGCAGGTTGTGGAAATAGCATCATGATATACTTAAAATATAACAATAAACATTTTTTAAAGAAGATTAATACAGTTTTTGCCCCTGATAACCACTGCAAAGATACTGAGTACTCACATAGCTAATAGCTTTAGTGAACTCCTGAAACTCACTAATAATGTGCAGAAATTTCAAATATATTTGAATATTGAATTATATATATAAATTATACTTTATCAGAAAAGTGCACTAACAGCATGAGATAGTAGAAAGAGATTGGGATTAGGCAGAGACAGAGGTTCAAATATTAACTCTGAAACAACCCTGCCCAGATCGTTTTTCTACTATGAGAATCAGTTTCCTCATTTCTTCAAAGAGGTTTAATAGCACCTCCCTCTTAGACTTTTAAGTGAAAATCAAATGATGATGGACATGGAACCCTTAGCAAACGTATTATATGTAAAGAGTCATTACATATGATGTATGGATGTGTATAGACATATATATGAACAGAACAACATTTAGCAACCATTCCAACTCTTCCCAAGGGAAAGAAATAAATCATAAACCTTCTTCTGATGGGTATAGATTGTTGATTTTTTTTTTGTTCCAGATTTGTGACACAAAGAGATCACTTCGATTTGCCCCAAAGCATATAAAGCCAACATGTCTAAGAGGAAGAATTTGACCTCTGGCTTGATGATTTCAAGGATGGCCTTTTATCTATGATACCATACTGTTTCTCTTAGCTGTTAATAAAAGAAATGGTGGAAATCTGTTGTTTACTTACCCTGAGAGATGGAATTTAATGTTTGAGCTAGAAAACCTTTGAGAGGTTCAGAATAGATTTCCAAGTCTAAGGTTCACCAGCACATTGAAAATCAGACTATATTAGAGATTGTTCTTATCTTGCTTCTTCAAATGATGAAAACAACAAATTGCAATTTTTTGCAGGAACCTTAAGATGAAGGTTCAAAAGGTATAAAGAAATCAATTTCTTCAAATTCATACATATTGCTAAAGGTAAACTACTGACTAACAAACACATCCTCTCTTTCCTAGATTTATAATGCTGAGCACAGATCCCATCACTTAGCAGTAGGAAGCCAGAGGTGTCTGTCTTTCCTCTAAATGGCAGCTGACTATTTAGGGACAATCTCCCCTGGGAGGTTGCAGCTGCCTCTTGGTAGGCCAGAATGGCCTTCGTCTTTGAATTTCTTTTTACACAAACCATTTACTTGCCTGTATTGGTACTTCTGGCTGACATTCACTTTCTGATTAGCGAGAACCAACAATCTCCTTGACAACCACTGCTTCCTTGGCTTGCCCAGCTGGTGTCAGGTTTCTTTGCTTTGTCTGAAGCCAAGAGAGACCATTCTGCAGAAGGATGGCATGAAAAGACTTATTACATCTTTGTCTATTACGTCTTCTTAGAGTTGCTACTCTATTCAACATCTATATGTAAAGCACTATGCTAGACGTTAGAGATAGATACAAAGGAAAAAATAAAACAAAAAGCTGCTACTAATAGGAAGCTTCCATTTTACTGGAGACGTATATGAGATGCATTCACTCCAGTGTGAACTATCATCTGGCTTCTGTTTTAAAGGAAAACCACCTGTGTGCTGTGTAGCAGCAGACAACAAAACACCCAGAAATCCAAAGCTTTTAAATATAAACTGTTTTAATTCTCTATTTGGATAAACCTCCTGAGCTCCTATAAATGGAGCCCAAGGTTAATTTAGATTCAAAATGTTTGAATAAATCTTTTCAAATAAAGAGTTTCATTTGGGTCCAGTGTATACAAGAAACTTAGAAAGGCTGCCAATGTGGCACACTGCAATTCCAACGGCCCGGGACTGGGTATCCAGGGACCTAGGCTCATATAACCAGCTCTGTTATTTACTGGGAGTCCCTTTACCTTGTGGGGTCTAAAGAGATTGAAAGTCGACCCCTCAAGGGTCCCTTCCAGTTCCAGAATCCATGACATACACACACATATACAATTATCCATGAGTTGCTATAAAAAGCAAGCTTGGTATTGTGGAAATCACTGGACAAGGTGCCAAAGGACCTGGATTAGAATTCAATTTTTCTCTAGCCTAGGGTCTCGCATGATTAATAACTTAGACCTCTCTATGCTTCAGTTTCTTTACCAATAAAACACAAATATATAACTTACCCAGCTTTACTCATATTCCAGGATTACTGAAAGGATCAAGTAAAATAGAAGTTCACGAGGAGGGAGGGAACAAGAATTTATTTAGCACCCATTCTGTGCCAGGAACTACCCAAAGCACATCACAAAAATTAAACCATTTGAGCTGCACAACAAACTTGTGCATTATTAGCCCCACTTTACAAATGAGAAGCTGAGACAGACAAGTTTCAAGTTACTTGTCCAGGATCACATGGCTTGTAAGTGTTTGAGACTGAATTGGAATCTAGGTCTTCCTGATGGCAGACCCACTTCTCTACCCATTGCACCACCTGACTCCTTAGATTATTGGAATGGGAAGGAGGTTTACATTAGAGGTCATCTGTTCCAAATTGTGAGCCCTGAAGAGGTTAAGGGATCTGTCCAAGGTGACATGGTAAGCTCAGGCAGGCCCTGCCTTGAGCTCACAGCTGGAAGCTCCTGATCCATGTTTACTCCTTGCATCAAAATGGCCAAATTGCTTGAGAAAGTTCAGGGAGGGCACAAATAGAAAATGCTACTAAAAAACAGAATTCCAAAAGAAACGAGTGGGCAAAGTAGATAAAGAAAGATAATGAGCGTGTACTCAGAAGTTTTGAAAGGTACTACGATAACTTGTTGTTGGTACTGGGTCCAACTGAGAATATATGACCCAGTACCAAGGAGAACATCGTATCATTAATACCAGCAGAATATCTGAAACAAGAGGACCGTGCTCAATGGGCCTCATGGTCTCTTAAGCCCTAGATCAGGGGTTCTCAAACTTTTTAAATAGGGAGCCAGTTCATTGTCCCTCAGACTGTTGGAGGGCCGGAGTACAGTAAAAACAAAAACTTTGTTTTGTGGGCCTTTAAATAAAGAAACTTCATAGCCCTGGGTGAGGGGGATAAACGTCCTCACCTGCTGCATCTGGCCCACAGCCTTAGTTTGAGGACCCCTGCGCCTAGATCCTATAATCCTGTGCCCCAAATCCTCATCCTGCTTGATTTTTCTTCTTCTATCTCTTTCCTCACATTGTCCTTTATACCTGGAATGCACTCAATCCATCAAATCTGCAGGTACAAAAAAGAGGCAAAAGACAGTCTCTAAATTCAAGGAGCTTATGATCCACTGGGGGAGACTAGATACAAATACATACAAAGCAAGCTCTATATAAGATAAATAGAAAGTGCTAACAGAGGGAAGGGCTTGGGATGAAGAAGCCTTGGGGAAGACTTCCTGTAGAAGGTGGGATTTTAAGGTTGGATTTTAAAACAAGCAAAATTAGTCAGTAATCAGAACCCAGGAGGGGGAGTATTCAGACACGGAGCATGGTCAGAAAAAAACTTTTGTAGTCAAGAGATAAAGAACATCGTGTAATAGCCAGAAAGCCAGAGTCAGTGGATTAAAGAGCACATATAGTAGAATAAGGAATAAGCAGCCTAAAAAGGTAAAAAGGAGCTAAGTGATGAAGGGCTTTCAAGGCCAAACAACATTTTATATTTGTTCCTGGAGGCAACAGGGAGTCACTGGAAATTTCTTTGATGGCTAAATGGATGGCTGACCAGACTAGAGAGAGACCTGAGGCAGACAGGCCTACCAGCATCTGTTTCAGCAATCCAGATGTGAAGTGATGAGGGGTGGTGACATGAGAGAGGCTACCAGGCAAAATTGACAAACCTGGCAATGACTTGCATATTGGGGAATGAGAGAGAATAGAGTCAGGGATGACTCCTAGGGCACAAGCCTGAAGAACTTGGAGGAGGAAGATGCCCTTAATAATGACAGAGAATGTAGCAGGACTTCCCATACCACCTATATCATCTAAGGTCTCTTATAGAATCTCCCTAAAAGTCCCCACTCCCAACAAATATTTTATCTCTCTTTATATTTTCCTACCAGTTCTTTGTATCTTCTCCCTTCTCTTTCTCATTAGACTGAAAGCTCCTTAATGACTTTGCTATTTCTCTATCCTGAAAGTCTGTCGTAATTGCATGTTTCCTAAAATGGGTTTAAAAGCATTCAGAATAAGGTTCTTAGAAAAAGAAAGCTACAAGGCACATGAAAACCTAACTTGGAGAAATGCTTTTAGGCAAACTCAGGGCAGAGGTACAGAGAATTTGAACAAACTCCCAACATGCTTCTGGAAATTCAGAAGCAGTAGAGGAAGAGGAAGAGCAGCACTGTGCATCAAGAGACACAAGTCTGAGGCTCAGCTCTGCTGTTCTCCAGCTGTGTGGCATGGAGCCACAAAGAAGCTCCCTGGCCGATTTCCTCTTACATCAAATGAGGGATTTACACTAGATAGGGAAGTAAAGGGCAATGCAAAGTCTGCTGGGTTTGTCTTCCTGGAACCTTGAGCAAACCATTTTCCCTGTATGGGTCTCAGGTTTCCTTTGCCTTTCCTTAAGCCCTTGGCTTAGAGGCCTCCTAGGCCCCTGTTAGCCGTAAATCTGTGATCCTGACTTTTAGGTTCCTTTCAGGTCCAAGTCTAGGAACATACCTAGATAGCAGCAAAAAAAAAATCTCTGTACAAAATAGCAATATACCTCCATTTCAGTAGAAGAAAAGGTGGTATCAGGTAATGAAGAATCTGCCTCAGCAGCAGACTTTGCACACAATAAGCACTAAATAAATGGATCTCAGATCAGAGCAGAAATCCCTTAGAGATCACACAGTCAGAAGTTTCTGAACCTGGGGCCTACAGGGCCTTGGGAGAAATTGCAGCAAGGCCATGAACTTAGATGGAGAAAAACAATAACATTCTCTGAGGGGTCCATAGGCTCAATCCATGAGACTGAGACATAAAAAAGCTAAGAACCACACTTCAGAATGGCCAGGAAGGTCTGGGCAAATGAGGTGATTTACTAGGGTCACACTAAAAAAGTCAAGATAGGATTCAAAGGGCAGATCCTGTGACTGTCATCTCCCCAAACCTGGTCCCTTCTTATTCTATAAAAACTTTCCAATCCTGCCAAGGATACACAGTGTGCCTTTCATTAATACTCCTTCCTCTCTAGTCACTGCCAACTCACTAAGGAAGGCCCTGATCACTGCAGGCCTTGGGGGAGGCACACTGCTTCTGGCCTCTCACTCCTTCAGTCCATCACCCATTCATCTGTCAAGTTGTTCTTCCCAACATAGGTCTTTGCCACCCCTTCCTCCTCATAAAACAACACAGGCTCCTCACAGAACTGCACTGGCTCCTCATTACCTCCAAGGTTAGATGGAAAATCCCATTTGGCTTTTAAAGCTTGTTATCACGGCCCCTTGTTACCTTGCCACTCTAATTACATCTCATTCCCTCATACACACATAATCTGGTGATACCCATCTGCAAAATCTGGGAACACCCCCGGGCTTTTCTTCACTCCTGGGATTCCCTCCATCTCCTAGATTTAAGTCTTAGAAGACACCTTTCCCAATCACCATCAACCCTTAACTTCTTCCTTCATTAATTATCTCCAATTTATTCTGTACATCTTTGTTTACATGTTGTCTCCCCCATTCAACCAAGTTCCTTCAGAGTAGGAACGATGTTTTGGTCTTTCTGTGTATTCCCAGTGCTTAGCACAGTACCTGGCACATGGGAGGCATTTAATAAATGCTTGTTTTACTTGACTTCATATACAGCATTCTTTCTATTTCAATATGCTTCATATTAAGGAAACCAAAGAAACTGCACAAAGTCAATACAATAGTAGGTATGTCCCCCAAACGGAACTGAGTATAGGTGAATGCCTCAGAACAGTTCCAGGCCATACAGGCTCCTAGCTGAAAGACCCTTCAAGGCCACCAACCTGAGGAGCTTCCACTCTACGTGTCTATGAGACACACTCACAGGTAAATCAATAATAGAAAATTGGGAAACAGAACGTTAGCAACTGGAGAGAAGTGGGAAGATGGAGCATCTGAAGGAGTTAAAACTTCCAAGAGGCAGAACAGAAAGATGGATATTTCAGCTACAAAATAGAATTTTAGAGAGATTGGAGATCAAATGTGAAGTTTGGGGAACAGTAATTGGTCAGTATGGATGAACATAGATTGAGTCCAGTCATGTGAAGTAATCTTGGACAGGTAGGCTAGAACCAGATTGTCACTGCTATTGCCTTTTATCTTTGAGCTTTTTTAATCATCTTGTTAGATCAATTTGCCCATCTTATGTCTAGTCCTGTGATGACACACTGGAGAAACAATGAGAGTAAAAACATCTATCATTTGGAGGAATTCCCTCCCCACCCCCCCAAAAAATCCCTGGTTCACCAATTTCCTAATTTTGAGCATCTTAGGGAATTCTTGCAATGCAATTCTTGCCATTCCTTTTTCTTCCTGCTCCTTCCCCACCCTCTCTTTCTCTTCTCCTTTAATCCTAAAGACCAAGTATAATGAACACCCAGGAGAGGAAAAGACTCCCAGGCTGTAGACAAAAAGCAGTCCCTGGTATAGTCCTTCTTTTCAGATAAAAGTCTAAAGACATTTTATACCTGTGAAAACCCCACATTTTAAAAAGTAATCTAAGCATCTTTACCTTAAACCTCTCTAAAATTCATGGAGCCTGCACTGGATAATCTTGGGGCATTTTAAAGTTTGTAAAACAGTTGCTCTACATTAGCTCATTTGCTTGTTAGCAATTAATTCTATGGGATACGGAGTGCCCTCTAAGCATAATTATGGTCATTTATAGATCAAGTAACTGAGGATCTGAGAGTTGACTTGCCCACAGTCACAGAGCATATCTGTGTTAGAGGAGGGATGTGACCCGACCCATAGGTGATATATGTGCTTCCTGATCTAATATTATTCCCTTCCCTAGAAGCCTCTTGAGACATACCCAGACAGACAAAGACATTTCAGATGATCCAACTACAATCTGAAGCTACAGTTCCAGGAAGGTGATATATCCAAAATTTGAGAGTACCAAAAAGCAAATAACCTCTTTCCAAAATGATTTGTTTTTTTCTAATAAGACAGATAGTTGTTACCTTCTCAAAATGAGTAGAAACACAGGTTCTTGATCTTCATTGTGTCATAGACTCCCTTCGGCAATATTGTAAAGCCTAGAGGCATTTGCAGAAAATCAGGTTTTTAAATAATTAGAAGAAATGTTAAATCAGAGATCAGTGAAAATAAACATACAGTTGTTTCCCCATGTAAATTCTTAGTATCCCTCACATCTAATCAAAGACCCATTGAGGATCTGTCAAGTAAGCACCCCTGGGGTATAAGCACTGCAAGAAAATGGCCCTGAATTGAAATAGTCCTCATATATGGCTACTGATTTTGAATCACTGGTGCCTATATCTTCTCAGATAAGCTGTTCAGTCATTAGTTACGTCCTGCATAAATCTCATTTTGGGATCTCCTGGCAAGCATATTGAAAGGGACAGCCATTTCCTTCTCCAGCACCTGACAGATGAGGAAACTGAGGCAAAGAGGGAGAAGTGACTTGCCCAGCGTCATCCAGCTACTAAGTATCTGAGGCTGGATTTGAACTCATGAAGATAAGTCTTCCTGATTCCAAGACCAGTGCTCTATCCACTGCAGTGCCCACAGCTGCCTTCTCAGATAAGTAGGGCAGTTTAATACACTTTCAGAGTAGTTTTTTGTTAAATTATCAGATTCACAGAGTCAGAAAGCAATAGATGGCCACCGAATCAAACCTTTACAATAACCTCTCCTATAAACCCTTTCTCAATTGCAGGGAGGGTAGAAGGGCAATCTAGGTTACCAAAGCATCTCCTGCAACTTCCAGCCCGGGTCTTCTCAGAGGCTCCCTTTCCATTTTCTCAGAAGTAAGGGGGTGGGGGCAAAGCAGCTTTCAGAAGTGCTGATCACCAACTAGAGGTAGGCTGGCCACCATTGTATCTAGCTCTGGAAAGGGCACTCAGGCAAGTTATTTTCAATCATATACCTCTTGGCCATACCTGAAGCATGTTTACTCTCAGAAGAGAAGCACATTTTCAGGGTGAGGAAACTTTTACCCAGTGGGAGGCTTCAAATTTCTTCAATGATACTTCAGTCTTGTGCCAAGGAAAGGTTATTGGTTAAGGTTGCCAGAAAAGGATCATCTGTGGCACCATCAATTATTTGAATCGATGACAAATCTAACAGGAAAAGGACAACATACATGTTTAGATGTAGCTTCTGCAAGCATTTGCTTGGCAATACTTATTGAGCACAAAGTAAGGCCCTCTACTAAGGAGTTAATTGGCAAACTTTCAAAATAATGCCAAGGAAAGCTTAAAGAAACATTTTTAAAATACACACCAGGCAGAAGTTGTTCAGATGGGAACAAGCTGGAAAACAAAGTGGAATCCACAAAGTGGGAAATGCTTTAAAATCCAAATGGGAATCCCTAGTTTATTATATTAACTATATTTTCTTCTCTTTATATTTATTCTCTATATACTAAGAGCAGCAGTTGTGATCTCCCCTACCTGGAACCTATCCCCGACACTGCGGGACACTAAGTTCATTTTCATTTACTCTATTAATACTACTAGGGCCCTAATACAGGTCCCAATACAGAATAATAAATACTTTGCTTGTTACTGATCCATTAATTACTATCCTAAAAGCAATATAGATTGCCAAGTAATTAACAGTCAGTTAATCCGGATTGACCAGATTAAACAGGAAAGTACACTGAATATAAATCCTTGCCCAGCCCTGCACAGGAGTGGTGGGGGCTTAGAGACTTGAGGCAAGGTATTCCCAAAATTGAAGGCCATTCCCAAAATCCAGAAAACTAATTTTAAAAAGCTTATCTAGTATGATGGCCATGGGTATTGAAAACGGAACAGATGCAAGATACAAAAAGTCAACATTTAGGATGCTAGAAATGAGATGAGATAAAGGAAAGTGACCATGTGACCCTGGGAGACTAGTGGAATGGCAGTAGCCTCCATAGACAAACTAAAGTATTGGAAAGGATGAACTGTAGAAGGAAGAAGAGATGAATTTCTTTTGGATATTGAGAGTTTATAATGCCTTAAAGAACATCCAGACTTAAATATCCAAATACTAGTTTAGATAAGATTTCAATATTCCAAGTCCAGATAATTTTCCTTACCCTATCTCCCAGAGGAAGGTGCAAGGGATGAAGGGCACTTGCCAGGCTTTGTCTACACAGCTATCATGTCCAGTACTTATGGCAAAGGATGGAGAACATAAGGAAGAGATCCCAGGGAAAGGGAAGTGTGTGAGTTAACAAATATTACAGATCCCAGTAGAAGGGGCATAGCAGAAAATAGGGAGGCAGCTACATGGGAGTGGAGATATCGTTTAGCTCGAAATAGGAAATACTATTGTCATCTTCTCAAGGGAACTTATAAAGGCAACTATGCAACTCTCTCTTTGAAATCTCCCATGTCTGAAAACATAGTTCTGCTGCACTAGGTTGGATTGCCTTTTGTTTGGACTAGGGTGATGTAGAGGACCATTAGGACGGCGTTTACAAGGCCAGCTGAGGCAAAATTATTTTCTTTCAAAAATTGTCTATATTGGCTTTTTTTTAAATTATAATTGTCTTTTTTACATCTTATTAGGGCAGTGACTTTAATGCCTATCATTATGAGAGTTCTCCCTCATTCTCTCAAAGAAGTTGGGATTTATCTCAACCAGATGAAATTAAAAAAAAAACAACTTCTAGATTCAGTAGTATTCATGAGACCTTGCTATTTCTTTTCCACCCTATCATCACCATCCAAAGGTTGAAAGAGGGGCAAGGGGATCACTTCTAAGGCCTGGGCCCTCAAACTTCTGGCAGTGGAGCAACCTCAGAATTTTAGAGGCACAGTGGTCCATCAGAGCATGGACAGATAGGAACCAGACTGCGGTTCTGAAGGTCAGGAGGACCTGACTTCAAATCTGGTCTCTGACACTTAACACTTCCTTGCTATGTGATCCTGGGCAAGTCAAGTCACTTAATCCCATTTGCCTCAGAAAAAAAAATCTAGGTTCTCTGGGGGGGAAGTAGCGGAGGGGGGCGGTCCCTGGTTCAAGACAATGGGATTTCTTAGGTCGGGGCCCTGGACTGACCTGACAGGCTGCCAGACACCCAGGATCCACCTTGGCTTTTGTTCCAGTATCATGATGGAGACATGTCAGGGAGACCACCTCCACACCTGCTGCCAGACCTACAGGGAAGAAAATAGAAAAGCCCAGAAGTAGGGGAGGGTACCCCAAACAGTATGAGGACATGGAAGAGGTACAAAGTCCCCCCACCCTTAACTCTTTAGGACAGAGCAGGGGGGAGCCAGGACACTGCTGCTGCTAGTTCTGCAGGGGCTCATCTTCCTATTCCCCACAATAGCAGCAGGAGGGGTGGTCCTGCTGCTTAGAGTTGACCTGACTTCCCTCCCAGTGTTGCCTCTCTACATCCTCAGAGCAATAGAACCACAGAGAAAACAATGCTGAGAGGAGCCCTTGGGAGGAGAAAACTGGGCAAAGGAGAATATCCAGCAGAAATGCACCCAAAAGAGAGATGGGCCCCCAAGGCAGCAGCCTCCCTCCCAGCCCTGGGCCAAGAAAAGTCAAGACAGCCCAGGCTACCTCAACTCACCACCCCCTCTGAAGCCAGATTCAGAGCCATAGAATAAGCAAGATGACAAACCCTGGTGTTCCAAAGCCAGATCCCATGGGTAGAACTGCTTAATCCCACCTCAGGTAATCAAAGCTACAGAACTCACAGCCATCACTAGTGTGATGGCAACTTCTCCTCAGTCCCAGGCCTTGAAGAAAGTGAAAATTACTGCTCCCTATCCCCCATCTCATGAGGGCCAAACCTGAGAACTAACTGTCTGGTTCTCATCATCCCACCACCCCCACCAAACAGCCCAAAGGGATTCAAGGCCAAAGCCCACAACTCTAGCAGCCCAGAACAGTCTTCTCCCTTCACCTCAGACATCAAAATGGCAGAACCCAACCAGCTTTCCCTCTTCTCCCCAACAACTGCAGGCTTAGGGCCCAAGCACAGCTAAGGTCACCAAACCCCAAAGTCCAGGCTCGGAGTTCTTGAATGCCCAAATTGGCTGCCACACCCCCAACCCAAGGGAGTCAAAGTGCAACAATTCCCCTCCAATCCAAGGATCCCCATCCAACAATAACAGCCCTAGGCCAGAATAACAACCACCTTCATTGAATGGCCAAAGCAGCCTGCAGCACCAACCCCTGACCCCAATTCCCAAATCAGCTTTTCCCTTTCAGTTGCACTTTGTCTTTAAGGAGTGGGCAGCTTTAGATTTTTAAAGAGAAGTACAGATGTGCATTTTGTCCCCCAAGTACTTTTGAGCGGTATTTTGTAGAGCAGAGATTAGACTTGTTCTGTTTGGCCCCAGAGGGTAGAACTAAGAGCAAGAGGTAGAATTTGCAAAGAGGCAAAGCTAGGCTTATGTCCATGCTGCATTTGAATGAACTGACACTTTAGTGGAAAGCTACAAAGGCATGGCGATGTGGGTCCAAGTTGTTAAAAACTCAACTGAGAAAGTACATGTAGAACTTTTCAAACTTTAAAGCACCAAATACTTGTCACCTATAATTATGACCAAGAAAATATTCCTTATAGCTGAAAGGAATCCTATTTAAGGACTCATTAGTAGATCTTCAAGTGCATTGCCCAATTACATCTGCATAGTCTGCAGCACAATTTTATCCTTCATGACCTAACAGTAACAAAAAAGTTGAGCACTCGATCATTAATATTTCTGCTAAAGCTTCAGAAATTCAAATTTCTTGGGTTATTATTTAAAACACCCTATCAAACTCCCAAGCAATTATTTTACAGAACTAGAAAAAATAACAAACTTTGTCTGCAATAACAAAAGCTCAAGAATTTCAAGGGAATTAATGGAAACATGCAAATGAAGGTGGTTTAGGTATACCAGATCTAAAACTATAATATAAAGCAGCAGTCATCAAAAGCATTTGGTACTGGTTAAGAAATAGAGTAGTCAACTGGTCAGCAGAATTGGTTATGTTCACAAGTCACATTAGTCAATAACGATAGTAAGCTGGTGTTTGATAAACCCAAAGACCCTAGCTTCTGAGATAAGAACTCAGTATTTGACAAAAAATTTTGGGAAAATTGGAAAATATGACAGAAACAAGCCATTGACCCACATCTAACACCCTATTCCAAGATAAAGTTGAAATGGATTCATAATTTAGACATAAAGAGTGATATTATAAACAAATTAGAAGAACAAAATATAGTTTACCTCTCAGATCTGTGGAGAAGGAATGAATTTGTGGCCAAAGAAGAACTGGACATCATTAAGGAACAAAAAAACAAATAATTTTGATCATATTAAGTTAAAAAAATCTGCGCAAATGAAGCCTATGCAGACAAGATTAGAAGAGGAAGGAATAAACTGGGAAAAAATTTTGACATCCAAAGGTTCTGATAAAAGCTTTGTTTCTAAAATATACAATTGCCTCAAGTTTATAAGAATTCAAGTCATTCTCCAATTCATAAATGGTCAGAAGATATTAACAGACAAGGAAGAAATGAAACCATTTATACTAATATGAAAATCTGACCATAATATACTAATATACTAATGTGATCATTATTGGTCACAGATATGCAAATTAAGACAACTCTGGTCCCACTCCATACCTCTCAGATGGGCTAAGATGACAGGAAAAAATAATGATGAAGGTTGGGGGGGATGTGGGAAAACTGGGACACTAATGGTTGGTGGAGTTGTGAACTGATTCATCCATTCTGGAGAGCAATTTGGAATAATACCCATGCATGCAACTAAAAAGCTAGCTAAAGAACACATTTAAAATACCCAACTAAATACCAAATTAAAAACTCTGAAACTCAAAGGAGAGCTTAATAAAATAAAATTAAAACTAAGATAACCATTGAACTAATCAATTGAACAAATAATTGGTTTTATGAAAAAAACAAAACAAAATAGATAAACCTTGAGTTAATTTGATTAGAATAAGAAAAGAGGAAAAATTACCAGCACCAAAAATGAAAATGGCAAACTTACCACCAATGAAAAATAAATTAAAGCAATAATTAGGAGGCAGTTTGCCCAACTGCATGACAGGAAATCTGACAATCTAATCTAAATGGATGTATATTTACAAATAAATAATTAATAATATAATAAAAAATATATAAAATAATATGAATATAACAATACAATAATATAAAATAATAATAATAAAATAATTAATTTTAAATCTCTAAATACCTACATGAATAATACACAGACACTGATCAATGAATTGAGCATGCAACTAAAAAGCTAGCTAAAGAACACATTTAAAATATTCAACTAAATACCAAATTAAAAACTCTGAAACTCAAAGGAGAGCTTAATAAAATAAAATTAAAACTAAGATAACCATTGAACTAATCAATTGAACAAATAATTGGTTTTATGAGAAAAACAAAACAAAATAGATAAACCTTGAGTTAATTTGATTAGAATAAGAAAAGAGAAAAAATTACCAGCATCAAAAATGAAAATGGCAAACTTACCACCAATGAAAAATAAATTAAAGCAATAGTTAGGAGGCAGCTTGCCCAACTGCATGACAGGAAATCTGACAATCTAATCTAAATGGATGAATATTTGCAAATAAATAATAATATAATAAAAAATATAAAATAATATAAATATAATAATATAAAATAATAATAATAAAATAATTAATTTTAAATCTCTAAATACCTACATAATATACAGACACTGATCAATGAATTGAGCATGCAACTAAAAAGCTAGCTAAAGAACACATTTAAAATACTCAATTAAATACCAAATTAAAAACTCTGAAACTCAAAGGAGAGCTTAATAAAATAAAATTAAAACTAAGATAACCATTGAACTAATCAATTGAACAAATAATTGGTTTTATGAGAAAAACAAAACAAAATAGATAAACCTTGAGTTAATTTGATTAGAATAAGAAAAGAGAAAAAATTACCAGCATCAAAAATGAAAATCGCAAACTTACCACCAATGAAAAATAAATTAAAGCAATAGTTAGGAGGCAGCTTGCCCAACTGCATGACAGGAAATCTGACAATCTAATCTAAATGGATGAATATTTGCAAAAAATATTAATTGTCCAGATTAACAGAAGAGGAAATAAATTAGAGTCCTGTTTTGAAAGACCCTGTTCTTATGGACCCTGAACAGAAGTCCTGGAATCCTCCCCTTTCTAACGGCCTTCTCCTTTCTATTGACTATGACAGTCCAGAGACTGGAAGTGGAAAGGAGGTCAGAGGGGACTGTGTCAGGGAGCAAAACAGCCCCCCCAAAGAAGGTTTGTGTCCCAGAGCTTGCCCAGGAAGAGACAGGCAGTAGTGCCCCCCCCCCACTCTATAAGATGCTTAGACCTAACCAGACTTACCTTACCCCTTCAGAGGGGGAAGAGCAGCCAATGAGTAGCTCCTTCTCCAGCTGCAAGACAAAGGGGTGCCAATGCACCATATCCCACCAACCTCAGGTTGGGGAACTCAAGGACTCAAGATACCACCAGCCCCAAGAGAGCCAAAGCCACAGATAACCTCCCCAAATTCCTTGTTTCCATACGGAGGGACCCATATTGGGGCCCCAAAGGCACTAAACCCCCAGTGGCCTGGGACGGTCAGAAGACATCCAAAATGTCCGCTCAGCTCTAGGGCTCGCACCCCCAACCCAAGGCCCGGCACGGAAGACACTCAAAATGGCCACTCAGCCCCAGGGTCGGCATTCACCAACCCCAGGTGTGGGACAGAAAACATCCAAATTGACTGTCCATTCTCAGGGAAGACATCCAAAATGGCCGCCCAGCCCCAGGGTCGGTATCCCCAACTCAAGGCCTGGCATGGACAACACCCCAAATGGTCGCCCAGCCCCTGGGTCATCACCCCTAATTCAAAGCCTAACACCCAAAATGGCCACCCAGCCCCAGGGTCTACACCCAACAGAGGCCCAGGACTGAGGATGAAACCATCCAAAATGGCCACCAGCCTCATGGTACCCAGGAAGTAAAATACTCCAAATGGCCGCCCAGCCCCAGGGTCCGCACCCCCAACCCGAAGCCTGACCCTCAAAATGGCTGCACAGGCCTAGCCTCAGGCCCAGCCAACATCCACAGGCTCAGCGTCCCAGGTCATTTCTCTCGCCAGGGTCCCCACAAACCGCAGCTCCTCAGGGCCCACCCAGAGGGACCTGAGCACCCACCTCACAGGGTCCAAGGGCCGGTTTTCTCCCCTGTCCTAAGGTCCTCCCCCAAGCTGCCCATGGCCACATAGACACTGCCCCCGGCTCACCTCTAGCCTGCGGGTGCAGACACCAGGCAGGCCTTGGAAAACCCGCAGGTAGAGTCCGGCCTCGGGTAGAGTCGGGCCGGGGTAGAATCGGGCCTGCAGGGCCCTAACACCGGTGGGGGAGGCGGGAGGCCCAGAAGGCCTAAGGCTGAGGGGAGAAGGCCTAAGGCTGAGGGAGCAGGCCAGGCTGGCCGAGAGCCCCAGGGCTGGTCCACTTCCTTCCGCACCTCAAAGCTTCTGAGGAGAAAGTGCCTCGAGGCTGACAGGAAAGGGCGGGCCAAGCCCGAGCGCCCCCTCCTTCCGGCACCTCCCCCCCAGAAACTGCCCCAGACAGGCGCGCTTAGGGCCAGCGACCCACCAGAAACTTCCGTGGAGGCCGCAGGGGCTCTGGGGGAAACCCCGTGCCCGCCACCCCACGGTCGCCTCCCCTTCTTCCCCAACATAAATGGTTCAGCCCAGTCTGGCCCAACCACGTGGTTACTCCGCACTTGTGTCTGGAGACTTGGGGGAGGGATTGAAGGGGACTCCCTTTGAATCAGGTGGTCCATGGTGACCCTGCCCTGCATCCGGGTGTACAGGTAGTTGTAGGGCCCCCCTCCGGGACAGAAGCCCTGTGGGTGACCCGTCTGGTGCCCTCCAGGCCCCCTCCCCCCACCATTGTGCACTCCTCCCCTCGAACTTGGACAGGCCTGCGAGCCTCCACCCTGTTTCCATCCGGGCCTCAAGCTCCTTCTCCTGTCCCCTCTCCTCCAAAGAGAAGCCCAGGGTGGCCAACCCCACCGGACCTCAGAAACTCAGAGCCTCCCCTGTGGGGAGGATGGGGAATCCCTCACACTCCAACCAACATGTCTTCCTCTGGTCTTTTAGCAGAAGGAGGAAGAGTGGGGTGCGGGGCTTTGCTATATATTTTTGCCCTGAGTTGGCCACCAAGTTGGAGGCCTGCTTGAAAGGAGGCTCCCTGAGGTGGGGGGCCGGCTGCCGGTGCCCTGCTGCTGCCCAGCACGGGGCCCTGGCCCTCCCTTTCTGGCCAACCTCGGCTAGGCCTGGGCCTGGGCATCCACGCTCCCTCTCCTGAACATCCACTGCTGGGCCACCTCTCTCCATCTCCACAATCTTTTTTTATCTTAGTCTTCAGCAAACTTTAGCACTCCTTTCTACCCACCCCCATCCCCACCCCCAGCCTAGGATCCTAAGCATTAAAAGGAGGAGAGACAGTGACAGAGGGAATAGTACTTTCCCTTCTGGAGTAGAGATTTTAATCAAGATCACATAATTTCATTTGCATGTGCATTAATTCATATGGTTTAAATTCAGCCCTTTCATGCAATGGACCCTAAACCTCATCATAAACATCAAAAGGTTAATTGTTAGCGGCCATTCAAGTCCTGGCAATTCAAAGATTTATTCCAATATTATGTTTGCTTAAAGCCAACTCGCCTTTGAATACAATAGTGCATCTACTCCTATGAGATAACCTGATTTTGGGATTGGCGGTTCCCTTTGCAGACACATGGCTGTGTGGAGCCCAATAGTACCAGGCATGAGGATGCTACTGCTTCTTCCTCCTGGTGGTGATGGAACAGGGGCATCCTTGATGGCAACATGCCCATCTTTACAAATGTTTAAAGCTGAGGGGAGACAAGGCATCAAATACCCTTAAACCATTACCCCTCTTAAAAGACCCTTTTATGCTCAAATAAAGGATATGAATCTGAAAGAACTCTTCCAAAAAACTTATAAGCTTCTTTGGGGACAAACAAAGTCGGGTGCATGGTGGTCAGTGACCTAAATAATTTAAAAGATTGCTGTTTAAATTTTATATAATGTCCGAAAGGGAGGATTTTTGCCATTATTCTCTTTAAAAAGCCCCCAGATTCAGTGGCCCCTGTGTTTATACAGCTTGTTCTTTTCCCATAAATTCAACATTTCTTAATCTTCTGAATTTTGCTTCCCTTTGCGAAGGATCTGAATGAATATACATGAGTTGCTGTCCTGTAGCCCTTTTAAATGTCCTTTGTTTTCCATATGGCTGTTAAGAATGCAGAAGTATAGTTTAAACCTCCATTGACTGAACATATTTTGCAGTATTATTTTTCTTGAAAGCTTTTTCCAAATCTGGAGAAAAGGGTTAAGGTTGAGAACAAAAGGGTTTTTTAAAGGTCTGATTACCAGACTTAATTCTTCTGCCTAAGAAAATTACTTTCCCTACCTAGAAGCTTTGTGGTTATTCACTTTCTTTTCTGTGTCTCTCTAAAAGACTGGTACTGGGAGCTCCCCGACTCCTTAACCCCAAACTCCATTGAGAAAGAATGAAAATATGTAAACAAAGAGATCTTTTTGTTTAACTAGTGAGAGTGAGGGAAAGCTCCCGGGAGAATGGGGTGGTGACAAAAACGGAAAGTTAACCCAAACTATATTTTTTACGCATTGAGATGTTTTGCTTCCTCAAAATTTCTTTTTTTTTTTTTTTAAATTCATTTTTTTTCTTAAAGCTTTTTGTTTTCAAAACATAGGCATGGATAATTTCTCAAAATTTCAATAAATGATATCTGAAATCTTCTTAGTAGGAGATCCTGTCCCTTGAATGAAGCTACAAATGGGTTGCAATATAATAAATAAGATAAATTAAAACAGTTTCTGGCAGACTGGTGCTTGTATTTTTGAAGTAAATATTCCTTTGTAAAAGCTGATCTGACTGTTGGTGGTTAAATTGAACTGAGATGTAAGAAGCCCACCCTTAAAATTGATGGTACACTATTGGTTGGGGTTGGAGTCATTGGTTAACAGTCTAGACACTAACAAATCCTGTAAGTGGAGCAGTGAAATACAACATAATTGTTCTTCCAGCAGTGGGAGCTAGGGTAAACACTGTTATACGCTGATTATTTTTGTATTTTTGACTCAGTTGTTTGGATGATTATGACTCTATACTACAGTTTGAAATCAAATGTTGCTAGCCCCTTTTCATAATTACTATTTTCATAATTTCCTTTAGGAATCTTGATCTTTTGTTTCTCCAGGTAAATTTTGTTTGAATTTTGCTATTATTTCATATAACTAGATAAAGTAAGCCTTTGAAAGATTAAGTATGGCACTAAACTCATAAATTAATTTAGATAGTATTCTCATTTTTTATTATATTAGCATAGCCCAATCACCAACATATACATATCTATACAATTACTTGTTTTCCTTTACTTAAAGAGTTTTTTAAATAGTATAGGAGGAATACTCTCACATATTTTATACATGTTGAAGTATTTTTGAATGAAGTTTATCTCTTATTTCTCTGTTTCATTAGTAGTATGCAGAAAAGCTGATGATTTCTGTGGATTTAATTTATATCCTGCTATTTTACTGAAGTTATCAAATGTTTAAAATTTAATTAATTGCTATTTATTAAATTTAAATTTTAGTAGATACTATGATGAGGTTCTTTAAATAAAATATGATGTTATTTACAAATATAATAAATTTATTTCTTTGCCCATACTGATTCTCTCAATTTATCTTCCTATTCTATTGTAATAATCAACATTTATAAAACTATATCAAATAGTAACGGTGACAGTATCTGTACCACTTATCTTATTGGAAAATCTTCTAGCATTTTTCCCTTCCAGATAATCCTAGCTCTTTATTTTGCATAGATATTGTTAACCAGTGGTTCTCAAACTTTTGTTTTCAGTATCTTTATCCTATTAAAAATTATTGAGGATCTCTCCCAAGAGTTTTTGTTTATCTGGATTATATTTATAGACATTTACCATATTGGAAATAAAAGCTATTTTTGAATTTGTAGACCCTCTAAAAGAATTTCAGAGAGCCCCAGGATTCTCTAGACCATACTTTGAGAACCACTGCTGTTAATCATGTTAAGGAAAAGCGCAATTTTTCATGTTGGTGGCAACCCTTTTTGTAACGGCAAGGAACAGGAAAGTGAGTGGATGTCCATCAGTTAGAGAATGAAAAGTTGTGGTATATGAATGCTATGGAATATTATTGTCCTATAAAAAACGATCAGCAGAATGATTTCAAAGAGGCCTGGAAAGACTTACATGAACTGATGCTGAGTGAAGTGAGTAGAAACAAGAGAACATGGTATACAACAGCAACAAGATTATGTGATGATCAACTGTGATGGATGTGGCTCTTTTCAACAATGGTGATTCAGACCAATTTCAACAGACTTGGGATGGAGAAAGGTATCTGCATCCAGAGAGAGCATTATGGGACCAAATGTGGATCACAACATAGTAATTTCACCTTTTTTTAAAAAATTCTTTTCTGTAAAAAGTCATTATCTTTCTTTTTGAATAAAATATCCATAGAACACCAAAAAAGTACAATTTTTTCTTTTTTTTTTAAGGTTTTGAAAATAGTGCTGCACTTTGTCAAAAGCGTGCTGTAAATCTATTGATTTAAATGTAATGATTTTTGGTTTTGCTATTAATATGATAAAAAATGTTTACAAGCTTTCCTAACATTGATATATCCATGCATTGCTGGTTTAAATCCATCCAGTTTATGCTACATTATAATTTTAGTATGCTGCTTAATATGGTTTTTATGCATTTAATACATTACTCTTTGAGAAGACTTTATTTCATATTTGTGCATAAATATTCATTAGAGCTAGTGGCCTGTTTCTTCTTTGTCGGCTTTATCTGTCCCAGATTTTGGCCCAGAAAACATCTTATGTTCAATATATCCAAAAAGGAACTCATCTTTCCACTTGAACCCTATTCTACTCCTACTTTCCATATTTCTGTCGCAGGTAATACCAGTCCCTCATGCTCACTGCCTAGGATTCTCCCTGATTCTTACCCTCCGTATCTAAGTTATTACCAGGGTCTGTTAATTGAGTCTTTGTCACATTTCTCAAATATGCCAACTTCTCTTCTCTGACATTGCTGCTACTTTAGTGTAAGCGCCTTGCACCGCATATTTATCTCTTATTTCTGTGTTTCATTAGTAGTATGCAGAAAAGCTGATGATTTCTTTGGATTTAATTTATATCCTGCTATTTTACTGAAATTATCAAGTGTTTAAAATTTAATTAATTAATTGATATTTATTAAATTTAAATTTTAATAGATACTATGATGAGGTTCTTTAAATGAAATATGATGTTATTTACAAATGTAATAAATACAATAGCCAGCTACTGGGTCTGTGGACTTCAAGTCTCTCCTCACTCCAATCCATTCTCTATCCAGCCACTAAAGAGATTTTCTAAAATAGATCCAATCATATCATCACCACTGTCATCATCTCCACCTCCATTTCCATCCTCCCACACACACTAAACTTCAGTGGCTTCCTATTGCCTTTATGAGCAGACACAAAAATGTTTTTTTTTTTTTGGTGTTCAAGGCCCTTCATAACTTTACCCCCTCCTACCTTTTCCAGAAATCATATACCTTAGTCCTTGACATGTATTCGTTGGTCTACCGACGCTGGCCTTTCATCTATTCCATGAACAAGACATTCTGTCTCTTGGATCTGGTATTTTTCTGACCATCCTCATGTCTAGAATGGTTTCCCCTCTGTATTTTGACTGCTGACTTCCCTGGCTTCCTTTAAGTCCCAACTAAAACTCCACTTTCCAAAGGAAGCCTTCCATTCCACCTTATGATTATCAAATGATATCACTCAGGCATTCAAAGCTAATTAGCCTTTAGTTAGGGGTATTTACTGAAGTGGTGGAAAATGTCCACTCAGAAGTCTGGCATAAGTAGCTGCAACACACAGAATCCAGGGGAAAATGGGCCCAATCTTAGAGACTATATGTGGCAAAGGGGTTAATCAGTTTCTCTTCACTTGAAGTCCTTTTCTTCCCTTCATAGAGCTCTCATGAATTTCCCCCAGCTGTAATTTTTCTGTCATACTCTCAGTTGAGCCTTTAACCTGCCTTTCCTCATTGCACCCAATCTCTCTTTGGCTCCAGTCAGCCATTCTGGGAATGCTCCTCAGGCCGTAATGAAAAGTCCAAATCTTCTAGTCCTCAGACCTTCTCAAGTTCATGTGAACCTTCTCTGGCTCAGCCTAAGGCATTTCTCCTCTCTTTCCCCAAACCATTCCTTCCTTGGCTAGAAGGAATACAAGATTCCAGACTAATTGGCTGAGATTATATAAAGTCCAAAGGGTTTCAGTCATTCCTTTGTCCACACTACATGCTGTGATTAATTGACTCATCTGATGTGTTCAGGCTCTGTTGACACCTCGTAAACAATTGAGATTTGTTATCAGTTGATAAAAATATCTGGCTTAAGTGATGAGTGAGTGACTCAATTGAGCCAATCTTTACATATCAACTAAGTGGTCTGATCCCACTTCTAAGGCCTTCCTCTCTTTACTTAGTTCAGATCAAAATATATGGTTTTGATCTCTCTTTTTAGTCATCCTCTTAAGAAAAACTGTTTCATATTTCACTTCATCAGAAATATGGTCTAGCTTGGGGAGAAGCCACCATCTGGTAGTTTCCTAATTTAATAAGTTATTCTTCTTAACTAGGCCATAAGTTCAATAATTTCTGTTCTGCTAAAGGACTGCCCCATATCCGGATCTTAATTATAACACTGATGTTTTCCGTGCTACTGCTCAGCCAAGTAGAATGCTATATCTTTAGGCCTTCTGTGTTGTAGTGACGTTAAAAACAAAACAAAACAAAACAAAACAAAACAAAACAAAAACAAAAACAAAACAAAAGAAACTTTTCTTGCCATTAGGGTTTGGCGCACAGTAAGTGCAATTGTGTCTGTGCCTTTACCATCCGCTGACCATGGACACAAAGGGTTAAAATGCTTTCCCATTATCGTTCCAACTGCTCTTCATTATCTAAAATACAGGATATGGGACTGTAAGAAAGGCCAGGTGGGTCATTATGTTTCCGTGGCAAAAAAAACCTATGATTATTTCCTTTCTATGTGATATTACTAGACCTTTTATTAGATGATGAAATGGGAAATTGTCTACTTGGCTCTGTCATGGCTTCTTTTATTCCTGGAAGCTGAGGACCAGGAAGAAAGGTTTGGGGGCTGGAACTCATCCACTCTGAGCTGTCCCAGTCGTTTCTCTTCTTTTGACACTAGTCATTATATCAATTTGGGGATGCTTTTTTGCTGTTATTATGGGCTAAAATCTTTGAAAACCATTTTCCCGAAGATAAGCAGGTCTAAAAGAGCTGTAAGATGCATCAGGAAGATTCTAAGGCAGTCACATTACAGAAGGTCAGAGCTATCAGGGACCCTACAGGACAGTTAGTCCATATATGTGGTCTCACATATAAGGAAAGTGTATCCCAGCAAGCAGAAGTGGTAAGTGGCAGAGTCTGGACTTGAATGCAGATCCCCACACTCCAAGCCCAGTACTCCTTGGCTCGACAAAGATGCCTTTATGCTAGTGCATGTCTCATGTGAGCAGGGTAGCCAGCCATACAGGTACATTTAAAGAGCCAGTGAATTGCAGGAAGGGACCTCAGAGATTCAATTCCCTTTGTCTGGAGACTAAGAAAAGTGAGACTGGTGGCAGTGTCCATAACCCAGCACACACAGGGATTTCTATGGAGCACATCGAAGCAGAAATTTCAGAAACAATCCGTCGACTCTTGGCTAGTTGCAAAATGATCAACTCCATAACTCTAAGACATGAGAGGACTCTGGTGAAGAAAAGGGATGATTTTTCTTTAACTATGTAAATAAATGTCACATGACTAATTCACAGCAAGAGGTTCAGCCATGATCAACTTCACGATGCTTTGCTGGGAAAGGGGAGTCTCTTGTCAAAGATACCAGAGTAGTTCGCCATTTCCTTCTCCACCTCATTTTACAGTTGAGGAAACTGAGGAAAACAGGGTTAAGTGACTTGCCCAGGGTCATCCAGCAGGGAAGTATCTGTGATCAGATTTGAACTCAGGAAAAGAAGTCCTCCTGATTCCAAGCCCACCACTCTATCTACTGTGCCACCTAGCTGCCCTATAGCAAGAGGGTCTCCTCTAAAAGTCAGAGAATAAAAATTAGGGTAGAGCTGGAAGAAAGAAACCTGAGACATCACCAAGACCAAATATCTCATTTTACAGCCTCGTTGACAACCAGAGAGTTCCTTAAAGACAAGGGGATCTGGGGTTAAAACTCAAGGGATTCTGGGATTATACCCACACTGATGTCTCATAAATGACTTCTCTATATTACATATTCTATATAATCAAATGGGGTTGGGGGAGAGGCAGCAGCATAGGCTTTGGGGTCCTGGGGGGGGAGAATAATCACTGTTGGTTGCTGTTGGCCACAGGATTTGATGAGGGGGGGAGAAGGGAGAGGAAGGAGAAGAAATAGAACAAAAAATAGAACTTTCTCTGAAAATTGACTGGAAAAACCATAAAACTTGTGGTCTGGAAAAACCCTTGGACACTGAGAACCTTGGGGAAGGATATATTAGATCCACTGAACCATGGAGTGCCATGCAGGTGGAAGAGACCTTAGAATAGCAAATATCACATGGGCCCAGATGAGTTTTAGGCTGCACTGGAGGCACTCCTGTAAAAAAGCCAAGGTGGAAGAAAAGCCAAGGTATCTGGAAGCCTATCGGCTCAGTCCAGGGTCCTGACCTAAGAAATTCCAGTGTCCTGAACCAGGGGCCCCCCCTGCTCTTTCCCCCCAGAGAACCTAGAGTTTGGAACCAGAAGGGGGTCCTGAGGCTAGGACTAGGTCTGTAGATTACATATTTACCAAGGAGGAGTTGGGGGGGAGGCAGAAGGGGTACCAAGAGAATGTGTGTCCTCAGAGGGGAGACCAAGGGTCCTTTTCCCCTTATTCCTAAGCAGTGTGTGGGAAGGTCCTCTTGTCCCTTCTGCCTCCTCTTTGTTCTTCTCTGTGGGGTTGCCCTCCCAGTCCAAGTAGCCAGAGCTTTGTTGCTTGACCTGCCCTGAAATGGGCAGCCTGTGTACCCTTGAGCCCCATGTTTTCAGCCTGAAAAGGCACAAGGGGAGCCTGGCCAGCAAGGATCTCTCCTTCTCTCTCCTTCCTGGGCTCTTGTTTTCTCCCTTTCCTTCCTTTGTCACCTAGATCCATGGCACCCAGCCAGGTGCTGTTGCCCAATGGGGGGTTAGCCCAATTGACCTCTCAACTCTCTTCCAGTGACGTTGGGCTTCCGCCTCAAATGTACATTCTGAACTTGTGTCATGCTTGCGTTGCTTTCTTTACTTCCCAACTGCCTCTTGAGCTAGCCTTTTCTTGTATGGATAACGCTTTTATTTTTCTGTGTTGGGTTTTCTCTCCTTCCAGACCCAAGGCTCCCATCCAATTCTTGCAGGCAGCCCCAGACTTGGCAACTTTTGGGGCCCAAGATGGCGAAGCTTCCGAGGAGCCCATAGAGATGTGACCATTGACCTCTTTGGTGCCGAAGACTCCTTGCCTAGTCTTCTCCCCACGGGATCAGACCAAACAATGGATCTTGGATGTGGTCTGCTTCCTATCTGTCCAAGCTCTGACCGACCGCTGTGCCTCTGAAATTCTGAAGTTGCTTGGTCGCCAGGAGTTTGAGGGCCCAGGCCTTAGAAGTGATCCCCTTACCCTTTTATGTTTAGCCTTTAACCCAACAATAAAGCAAGCAGTAGGGGGAAGACCAGACCCAGTCCTGAAAGAAACTTCAGAGGGAGAACCTCTGTCCCTCCTGCCATAATAAAACTTTGCTTTTACAAGGACCATAGGGACTCTTTGGCACTTTGGCCTATATTGGCCACCTCTTTGATGTTATAGCAAGTTGGACTGCCTAGTAACAACGCAAGGTAAAAGGAACTTCTTATTCAAATTCCCACTAATGAAACAAATTCAAAATGTTATACATGTGGCGTGAGGAAAAAAGAAAAACTGGTACCCAAATGGTCATTAAAGAATTTTTATTTTCAGTTCCAAATTCTTTCCCTCCCCCCAGGCAAGAAATACAATGCCTGTTATACACATGAAGTCACATAAAACATTTCCATATTAGCCACTTTGGGGGGAAGGAAATAGCACAAAAAAAAAACATTTCAAATGAGCTTTCTTGGAGTTGGCTTGCATTTTTCATCCCAAGTCCTTTAGAATGCTTGCAGTCCATCCTGTTATGTGGAATAGGTAAATCTTTCACAGTTGAAGATCAATATAATATCGTCATCATGTACAATGTTCTGGTTCTGCTCCCTTTGCTTTGTTTCAGACCATATAATTTTCTCCATGTTTTTTCTGAGATGATGTCCTTTATCATTTCTTAAAGCACAGTAGTATTCCAATACGATCATGTGGAATCGTAAGCTGTTCAGTCACCCTCTGATTGATAAATGGCCAAATAGTTATTCTAATAATAACTAATATATATATATTTATAATAATATTGACTAATATATATATATATATATATATATAATAACTAAATAAATAATAATAAGGCCCTCAGGCCTCTCAGGGAGGAAAAGAAAAGTTCAGTTGAGCTTCAAATACCTTTTCATCTGCTTGAGTGTTCTAGAGACGGTGACAGGATGATACTGCACGTGCAGGCCAAGCTCAGGGGTAGATTCAGTTAAATCAGTTGGTATTAAGCACCTACTATGATCCAGGCACTATGCCTTAAGAACATTCAGTTTAATGAGGGAGACAATATGTAAATGGCTATAGTTGGCTAAATGGAGAATAGTCTTAGAGGCAAAGCCACTGGAAGTAAAGACCGGGAAAGGCTCCTCGTACAAGGTGAGTCTTTAGATGAGAGACAGCCTAGGAGGCAGAAATGAACAGGGAGAGTGTTCCAGTTGAGAGAAAGGGAAAATGCCTAGAATTTAGAGTGTTCTGTTTAAGGAATAGCAAGGAAGCCAATATTTCTGGATCATATTACCTGAGGGTTAAATTCTAAGAAGGTTAGAAAGGTAGAGGGAAACCAGGTTATGTTGGGTTTACATGAGTGCGATTGCATGATACTGAAGGTGATAAATTATATTGATTGGAGGGATGGGGATGGTGACTTGGTCAGAACTTTGCTTTGGGAAAATGAATCTGATCTCAACCGCGCTCTATCAGAACTAGATAAATCAAACCACAAAATAAACAGGAAAGAAGCTAAGGAGGTAAATAGAATTTTAGAAAAGTTAGGTAGGACAGACTTTCGGAGGAAGGTCAATTTGACATTTGAATGGAGAATGGCAGATGGGGCAGAAAGACTGGCAATAGTCCTGATGGGAATTAATGAGGACCTGTGCCCAGGAGATGGCTTTGTCAGAAAAGAGAAGGAGGCGTATCAGATGTAAAGAAGGTAAAATCCATAAGCCTCAGAGGTGGCAAGAAGAGTGAAGAATCAAGGATAACTTACCTAGTTTGTAAGCCTGGGTAACTAGGAGGATAATCACTAATAGACAAATGAGGAAGAAGGAAGGATTTGGAGAGAAAGAATGGGGTCAGGGGTGGAACATGTTGATTTTTAAGACATCAGGGGAAAATCCAAGATGCCATTCGGCAATTGGAGATGTGGGACTCGGGGTCAGCCGACCCATTAGATCTAGAGAAGCGGTATTTGAATCCACAGAAGTTGATGAAATCAAGTAATGTAGAAGAAAAAGAAGAGGATCCCAGTAAGAACCTTCTGGGCTACCTAGGTTAGCAAGTCTGACCTGGATGAAGATTGAGCAAAAGAGAGTGATAAGGACCACTCCTTAATAGCTAGGTAGAAAGAGAACCAGAAGAGAGGAAAGTATCAAGAAGAGGGTGATTGATGACAGTAATGAAAAGGATTTTCTGATCCTAGAGGATTCAGTCTAAATCTTCCATTTCAAACTCAAAATCAGGGTGGTGTAGTGGTTAGTGCGCTGGGCTCAAGTCAGGGACACCTCACTTCAAATCCAGCTTCAGGCATACTAATTATGTGACTGTGAGCAAGTGATTTTTACTTCCACTTGCCTTTTCCTCAACTGTAAAATGGGACGAATAATAATAGTACTTCCCTCCTTCTAAGGTTGTGAAGCTCAAAGGATATAATCTTTGTACATAGTACAACACCCGACACACAGTAGACCCTATATAAATATTAGATGTTGCTATGACTATTTCCAAAATGAAAGTCCTTATCTTTCCTTTCAAACCGTGCCCCCCCCCCAGGCAACTTTGCTTTTTTTCTCAGCTCCAATTTCCCCAATTCCCTCGCTTCCCTCCTCATTCTCCATCACTTCACATAACCATGGCCGGATCTTGCCATTTCTTCCCATATACATTTTGTTATCCCTGTTCATATATCGGCCACAGTAGTTCAGAGCCTTGTAATTTCCGGCCTGGACTACTGCCATACTGGTCTCCCCATCTCAAATCTCAGTCTACTCTCATCGGTCCTCCACATGGCTGTTGGAGTGGTTTTCCTTCCAGGCAAACACAACTGTTACTTTCCTGCTTAATAAAATCCAACAACCCCCTAATGCCCCTAGGGTACTCCATAAACTTCTGGTTGGCTTTTTATAGCCTTTCCCAACCTGGCCTAAACCTGTTTCCAGTCTCATTATATTCTAACTTGCCTTCTACCTTCTCCACAACAGCTCCAGAGACCTCTCTTCTGCATATAAAGCACTAACTCTAAGCCCCCCTTTTTTTGCAGGGTCTGTTACCCCTGCATGGAAACACCCATAGTCTCACAGAATCAATTCCCCATTATCTTCAAGATTTAGCTTACCCATCACCTTCTTCCACCAACATTTGTCCACACTATCCCTCCTTGGACGACCCTTTATTTACGTTGTCTTGATTCTATGTCAATTCCTATATGTTCTTGTCCTCCCCAATCAAATGGAAGTGCTTTTAGGACAGGGCTAGTTTCTATTTTAAATGTGTATTTCCAGGGCCTGGCACAGTTCCTCACACCTTAGCATCTCTTATATGCTTACTCATTAGTCATTTTTGGCTGATTAAATGCCCTGCACTCCTCCCCACCCCCCCAAAAAAAACACCAAAACAACAAAACTGGGATTGTTCAGTGCTGTTCTGACAGTCAAAGATAGCTAAATTTGTTTCGCTCATGACTCAAGGAGCCGGAGAATGTATGTCGAGAAGCAGCATAGGCAGAATGGAAGACAATTACTTGTACTAGATCAATTATGCATAAATTTGAACCTCAGCTCCCCAATCTGAGAAGTGGGTGTAACTACCTCTTAAGGCTTTTAAGAGGACCAAATGAGGTAATGCCTGTTACATGTGACAATAACACGTTACACCAATGTCCATTTTCTGTATGATTACAGACGCAAGTTACAGTGAGAGCTGAAGACACTGATATTTATGTGTGAGCTATTTTTTTTTTTTGGTCTTTTAAGCCAAAGGTTTGGACCAGGCCTGAGGCACCTTCACCCCACTAAGCTGCTCCCCCACAACACACATAAAATAGCCGAACATTATGAAAGCATATTTTGACTTGTTATAGTAGACTAATTTTGATGGATCTGCATTTCTTTGAAACTTTGAAATCCCCTGGGACGTTGTCCCTTTTTGGGGAACTTTTCCAAGGGTGGAAACAAGGTTCAAGTTGAAGCACCAAAATAAGCATTCTAAGGTGACTTTTTCAGACACAGGAAGCCATGGGCTAAGTAGTGATAGAGGCTGATGGGCTCATATAGCTTCTGAGAGTTCCAACTTCCCTTCCTAGTCCTAAATCATTTTTTAGAATCATCTATCGGCATCAGTCTCAGGGACCAGGCTGTCCCTGGTGCTTTATTCCAACTCTCTTCCATCCTTTCCAAAGCATCTCTAGAAGCTACATCTGTAAGTCAGTCATTTCATGTGGAATATGCAAATCGAAACCGCTTAAAACCTAACTTCCCAAACGAGCAGAACAGCAACAAGAAAACTATACAATGATCAACTCTGACGGACATGGCTCTTTTCAACTATGAGTTGATTCAAACCAGTTCCAACTGTTCAGTGATGAAGAGAGCCAGCTGAACCCAGAGAGAGAACCGTGGGAACCGAGTGAGGATCACAACAGCAGTTTCACTCTTTTTGTTATTGTTTGCTTACTTTTTCTTTTGCTTCTCATTTATTTTTTCCTTTTTGAATAGATTTTTCTTGTGGAGCAAGATAATTGTATAAATATGTAAGCCTATATTGGATTTAATATATATTTCTAACATGTTGAACATATATTGGATCACTTGCCATCTGGGGGGATGGGAGGAAGGAGGGGAAAATTTGTAACACAAGGTTTTGCGAGGGCTAATGTTGAAAAATTACATATGTTTTGAAAAATAAAAAGCTTTAATAAAGAAAAAACCCCTAACTTCCCAGACTGCTGAAATCCCAAACTTTAGTGATCACAGTAAAATGAAGCTTGATTTGAAGTAAATGCAAATTGGCATTGGTGGTGAAAGGAAGAGTTGAAGTGATGGATGGCTTTATTATTAAGAAAGATTAGCTTCCTAAATAATAGCTGACATTTTTGTGGTACTTTTGGATATGCTCTGTATTTTACACGTATTATCTCGTTTGAGCTTCACGGTTACCCTGTGAGGCAGGTAGTCTCAGCTTTTTCTAAATAATACAAATTAGGAAACTGAAGTCTAGGGCCTTGTTCAGGGTCACACAGCTAGTGTCAGATGGAGGATGTGTGATGGGCACCCTCTTCCTAGAGGGCTTCAAGTAGAAGCAGAGTCCTTGGGATTCTGGGAGTGGAGGCTAGGCCTGTGTGCTCAGGCAGGAAGACTCATCTTTCCAGTTGAGTTTTCATGGTGGATCTCCACTATATCACTATGATACAGTGACCCTGCCCGCGGCATCCAAAGCTATGATCACAGGGTACAGACTCCCAGTCAGAGCTGGGAGAATCTCTGGCTATGGGCCCAGCGACAGTCCTCTGGGGACGGTGCAGAGATGAGCCTAGATTTGGAAAGGTTCATGATTCAAAAGTCATCAGGAATTCACAAAGTCTGTTTACTGAAGCAGAGAGGAAATGAGCTGGAAAGGGAGAGGGCACCTCTACCAACAAGTCACAGAGATTTGACATGGTGATATATGGAGATGGAGATATGTTCCTAGTGAAGTAGAACAGACTAAACAGCCCATGTGAAGATGGCGACCAGAGAAACGACCAGGGAATCTTGGATGTTTGATGGAGGAGAAAGAAGATGAAAAGAGAAAATGGATCCCAAAGCCTGATAAGGGATGGCAGTGACAATGTCTGTCTTGGGGAGTGATCACTGAATTGGGAACTAGCTCAGAGAGCTTTCTATGAGAAAAAGTGAGCTAGCACTCCATACCCAAGCTGAGAGAGTGATTGTAGGCCAGAGATAGGGGCAAATCCAAGCAGGAGATACCTCATAGGCATAGAGGAGGACTTTGCTGGGAATGACCTGAGTTCAAATCCCACCTGTGTCATTTTACTAATGTAAACTGTCTAACTTCTCTGCATCTCAGTTTCTTCACTTGTCAAATGAGGTAATACCCGCGTTGCCTACATCACTAGTATTTTGTAAATGTGCAATAATTATCCCTCAGTGAATGGGGCACTAGAGTAAAAATAGATCTGGCTTGTATTGGCCGTTGATATAAGGGTAAAACTAGAAAGGAAGGACTGAAGCTGGAAAAGGGGGTTTAGGAATAAGTTGCCCAGCACAGGGGAGATCCTTAGGGAAATGCCTGATAAATGATATGAATTGCACCTGTCTTCACTAGTCTAGATGGAGTTTATGCCCTGGGATTCCCTGGTGTCCTGAAGGGAAGAAAACCGCAAAAGGAGGGGCTGTGGGCTCAGGGGCAAAGTCTTGGCAGAGCTCTCCCTGCCATTACCTGAGGGGAGTCATTGTGTCCAGGATGGAGGAAATGATGCCACGGTACTCAGCCCTAATCAGATCCCATGTGGAATCCAACATTAGTTCTAGGTGCTGCGTTTTAGGAAAGATGTTTTTTAAATTAAAATTAAAATTTAATTTTAAAGATTAAAATATGATATTAAAAATTAAAATTTTAAAATTTAAATTTAAAATTAAAAACATCTTTAAATTAATAAGCATTTCTTTTTTCTTTCTCATCCCCCTGGAAATTTGTTTTCTTTTTTTAAAAATTATTTTCTTTTTTTGGTTACACATGTATGTTAACTTTTTAAATACACATTTCTTTATCCACCATGTTGAGAGAGAAAAATCTGAACAAAAGTGAAAAATCATGAGAGGAAAAAAAAACAGAAAAAAGAAGTGAACATAGCACATGTTGATTTACATTCAGTCTCTAAAGTTCTTTTTCTGGTTACAGATGGTGTTTTCTGTCCAAAGTCTATTGGGATTGTGTTGGATCACTGAAGCATAGTTAATCATTGTCAATCATTGCACAAACTCGCTGTTACAGTGTACAATGCATTCCTGGTTCTGCTTGTTTCTCTCAGCATCAGTTCATATAAATCTCTCCAGGCCTTTCTAAAATCAGCTTGTTCATCATTTTTTATAGAATAATAATATTCCGTTACCTTCATATAACATAGCTTATTCAGCCATTCCCTAATTAATGGGCACGTGCTCATTTTACAATTCTTTACCATCATAAAAAGAGCTGCTACAAACATTTTTAAAAACATGGCTCCTTTTCTCTCCTTTATGATTTGTAAATCATAGGGATACAGACCCGGTACTGCCACCGTTGGGCCAAAGGATCCCTGGCAATTGAAAAAAAAAAATTACTTAAAATAGACATAAGAAGGCAAAACAAACTGCCTCATTGGCTATAGCTGAAAATATATGTCTTATTCTGCATCTTGAAGTTAGGAAAGATTTCATTGCAAAATGGAAAGACTCATATCTTGGGTCTACTACTTGTGTGATTGCAATCCAGTCACCTCTGGGCCCTAGTTTTTTCCACCTGTAAAATGAAAGGGTTGGTTCTGATCTTTAAAGGTCCCTGCCAGTTATAAATCTATGAGCCTGTGGTAAACTGGATAGGGTCCAAGTGGAGAGCAAAGGATGGAGGAAGAAGGGAAAGATTGTGTCCACGTGAGGGACAATTGAAGAAACTGACTTTCTTGAATCCAGAGAAGAGAAGATTTAGGGAGGGCCGTGTGGAAGAGGGAAGAGATTTGCTCTACTTGTTCCGAGAGGGCAGAGGTTGCAGCAGTGGATGGATTACAGGTGCAGAAGAAGGTTTAGCTTGCTAGCAATTAGAGCTGGGCCAAAGCTGAAGGAGTCGCCCCCCACTGTCGCAGGTGCCCTCTAGCTAGAGCTTTTCAGGCAGATGCTCCATAGCTACTTGTGGGAGATGTCATGGAAGAAAGACTTGAGCATGGAGAGACTTCCAGGACCATTCTGCCCATAGGCGGGCACCCATAGGTTTTGTGGGGGGCCACTCATCAGTTGTGCATTGAGTTGTTCTTGCTGGATCCCACTGATCACAGGCAGTACCCACCAACCTGGGCTCTCTGCCTTTTAGCCCGGTTCTCCCCAAGTCCTGCTAGTGCTTAGTTTCCTAATCCCTGGTGCTGCACCTTTCAGAAGCTGGTCCTCCACACTCCTGAACCTCTCCCAATTCCCATTCCAGACTGGCAGATACTCTGGATTTTGATCTCAGTTTATACTATGCTCATCTGAGATCTGTACTCCCTCCCTCTCCCCATCCCAGAAGCTCCTAAATGGATACTGGGACTTATCAAGAATAACAGATCCCTCTCTGGGCCTTGGTGGTATGCTCAGTGCCCGGCCTGCAGCTCTGCTCAGGACCTGGGATCCTCAGCTTCCTTGCACCCCACTGCCACCCGAGCCTGGGGTTGACAGTACAATAACAGACACAGAGCAGTTTTCTGTTGAGAGCTCCCCCACTTCTGCTAATCTCATGACCCTTCAGTTTCTAGGCTCCCCAGTTTGGCGCAATATAAAATGGGGACCATTATCCCATATGGAAAAGGTTCCAATATTTGTTTGTACAAGTTTTCTTAAAACTCACTCGTGCACACGCACATGTATGTGTACACATGCACACAATAATTCCTGTTTTATAGGACCAATGAAGGAAAAGATTAAGAGCAATGTGCACTACAGCCGGGCAGCTGGATTTCCACCAAGACAGGGGACAAGCCATTTCTCAGAGTCTAGTAGCAGCACCCTGTGGCATGGAGGCATGATGGGGGAGAGAAGATGGGTCCTGGGAGAGGACCCTTGTGGGGATAACAAGCCAAGACTGTGGGAAGAGCTGGATTCATGGTCCTGCCACATACTATGGGGCTTGGGGAAGAGCATGAAGCCTGACCCCTTGGGAAAAGAACAGACCTCCCTCCTTTTTAGTGCCCTTGGTAAAAGTCCTAATGACCAAATAAAAAGCCGAATTTAATTCAAGCTGGCTTTTCTTTTGGAATACTCCTTTCCAAATCTCATGATCATTCTAGGAACTATTCAAAGGAAGCAGCAAAGGCTGCATTTGTAGTTATGTAGTCACATTGTTATCCACAACACTGTGAGCTCAGTTCCAAGAAGCTAAAGCATGCTGGAAAAAAAACCCTGAAAACCTGAAACTAAAGATGAAAAGTTGTCAATCTGGTTAATTAATAGCTTGCAACTGCTGAGCAAACAGTGGCCACTTGTCCTCCTCGGCCCCCTGTGGAATGCACAGATGGAATGCCAGTGACCTGATGGTCTCCAGACAACTGCTTGTGTGTCCCCTCGCTGAAGGAAGGGCCTGCACTTGGAAGAGCAGAATAAATGGCGGGGGGGAGAAAGTAAGCAGCCGAGTGGTTGTGACAGGACAGTATGGCTGCCACTCAGCCAGGGTATATGGGAACTCCTAGCCTGGGATGGGGCAGAAGGGATGCAACCCTTTGAGGCTCAGAGACTCATCAGGGTTCAAGGCAGACAGAGAAGTTTGGCCAGAATTGTTCAGTAGAATTGTAGCCTTAATCGTTTTTCCTCCTTGACTCACCCCTGTAGAAAAATGGGGTTTTTATATGAGAATAAAAACTCCTGAACAGGAGACAAGTGCAGAAGTCATCAAGATTGAGCTTCTCTTTTTAAAGATGACTAAAGTGAGGTCCAGGGAAGTTAAGGCTCAAGTGAGTGGCTGAGGTGGTATTTGAACCCAAGCCTTCCTGACTATAATTCAGCACTTTTCCCAGCATGGTACAGAGGTATCAGAAATTCATACAGGAAACTCCTCTCCTGCTGGGGTAGGAAGAATGCCTCCATCCTCCCCCGGGGGTTCATGGTTGGGGTGATACCATTGGCAGCTATTTGGAGCCATTTTACCCATGGCTTTCTGGGGGTCCATGGAAGTTGTGGCGTAGGTTAGGAGCTAGGATGGTGTCAACATTACTGCTGGGGGCAGAGCTAAGTTTGATTTGTTTTTTCTACAGTTGTTGATAGATGACTTCTCTCTGTGCCTCAGTTTCTTCATCCATAATAGCAACAACAACAATCAATTCTTCATCCATAAAATGGATTTTTTCCCACAGGGAGTGGCATTGAGGAATAGCCTTGCCATCAGAGGACCTGTATTCAAACTCTTCCTCTAGTGTTCAGATTTGCCAGCAGATCTATGATGTCACCGACAGAGGCACTCCTTCCAGTGAGGCAGCTGGTAGCCCATCTGTGTTTGTCAATTCTGCCCCATTTCTGCCCATTTTCTCCTCCAAGTTAACCCTTTACATACTGGGGACCTTCCTCATTTTTTCGGGATATCAGTGAAACACAGAGCCATCTATAAGTTGGCCTTCACTCTCCCCATGTGGCTAGTCTGCCTTCTTTTTCCCCAAAAGAAACTGATTCTCACCATGTACAGTTTCCTTCCGTAATAAGGATTCATCACTTCCTTTCCATGCTGTTGTTCAGTCATATTTCAGTTGTGCTGACTCTTTGTGACCCCGTTTGGGGTTTTCTTAGCAAAGTTATGGCAGGCTTGCCATTTGCTTCTCCAGCTCATTTTACAAAGAAGGAAATTGAGGCGAGCAGGGTGATGTTACTTGTCCAGGATCACAGAATTAGGAAATATCTGAGGCCGGATTTGAACTCAAGAAGATGAGTCTTTAGGATTCCAGGCCAGACACGCTATTCACCCTAACACCTGTCTGCCCATACAATGACCAGAAGAGCCATGAACACAAACGCAAAATAATAACAAATTACAAATTCTGAGCAGTATTACCACCAGGATACCTTTTAGAAGTTCTAATTTTGCCATGGCAGGATCAGAGCAAAAGCATGTATTTCATGGGGAATTAATTCTTATAATATATATTTCTGTCACATTGTACATATGCACACTGAACACCTCCGTGGGATAAGAGGAAGTACTTTGAGATAGATAGGTTTTTTTTTCCTGGTAATTCTGCCCAAAGTCCTTCAGAAGAGTGACTGAAACTCCCCGCCCAAGCGAGCAGAATACAGAATCTTTGTTGATCATATCACAGCAAGTGGGTTTTTTCCCACTTCTAAGATACGTTGTAAGAAGTACAACCAATGTGGCTGGAAGTCCTTGCCCGCTATGATTAAGGAAAAGAAAGGCAATCTTCACAAGATGGCCGAGAAGGATCAGATGATTAGAGAATGATAAACTCCAGAATACACAGAGAGGCAAAAAGCTTCCAGGTCATGCCCACTGGTGATCTGGCAGAGGGTTTGGCCACGGTTAGCCCAGCAAAGAGGAGAGAAGATGTGACAATGGAAGCTGTCTTCAAGTATTTGAAATACTGTCACGTGGAGAAGAATTCTGTTCAGGCCCAGAGAGCACAAGCAGGCACCAAAAGAAGGATCCATTTCCTGACAATTCAAGCTATTTTGGAACAGAATTCTTAAGCAAAATAGCAACAGAGATCTTCGAAAATAAATGCTTTCAATCACTTGACATTTAAAAGTGCATGTAATGAACTGCTGCTAAGTGAAATGAGCAGAACCAAGAGATCATTATATACTTCAACAACAATACTGTATGAAGATGTATTCTGATGGAAGTGGATTTCTTTGACAAAGAGACCTAATTCAGTTTCAATTGATCAATGATGGACAGAAGCAGCTACACCCAAAGGAAAAAAAAAACACTGGGAAATGAATGTAAACTGTTTGCATTTTTGTTTTTCTTCCCTGGTTATTTTTACCTTCTGAATCCAATTCTCCCTGTGCAACAAGAAAACTGTTTGGTTCTGCACACATATATTATATCTAGGATATACTATGACATATCCGACATATATAGGATTGCTTGCCATCTAGGGGAGGGGGTGGAGGGTGGGAGGGAAAAGTCGGAACAGAAGTGAGTGCAAGGGTAATGTAAAAAAAATTACCCTGGCATGGGTTATGTCAATAAAAAATTATCATAATTTAAAAAAGTGCATATAAATGAAAGGATCCAAATCGGTTCCAATTGATCTGTAATGAACAGAACCAGCTACACCCAGCAAAAAAACACTGGGAAATGAGTGTAGACCACAACATAGTATTTATACTCTTTCTGTTGTTGCCAGCTTGCATTTTTGTTTTTTCTTTTCAGTTTATTTTTACCTACTTTCTAAATCTGATCTTTCTTGTGCAGCAAGATAATTGTATAAATGTGTATATATATTGGATTTAACATATACTTTAACATATTTAATATGTATGGGACGACCTGCCATCTTGGGGAGGGGGTGGAGAGAAGGGGGGAAAAATTGGAACAGAAGGTTTTGCAAGGGTCAATGTTGAAAAATTACCCATGCATATGTTTTGCATATAAAAAACTATAATAAAAAATGTAAAAAAAAGTGCATGTGTGAACGAAATTAGGGTTGCTAGGATGCGAAGGGAAACTATCAATTAGCACAAATATCTAAGACACAAAGTACAGCAGCAAGAACAAAGGAGTCAGACCACATTGAAGTTCTGTGAATGGATATGGAACGTCAGCAGGTTGAAATCATCCCAAAGGAAGGAAGCTAAGTTAGTGCTGGGACTAGAAACCATTCCACATACAAACTGATTTAAAGGAACTGGGAATATTTATCTTGGAGAAGAGAAGCCTGGGGTGTGTGTGTGTGTGTGTGTGTGTGTGTGTGTGTAGGGGAGCAGAATGATAGCACAAACATATCTTGAAGATATTGCAGATTCCATTCCAGACCATTGCAGTAGAGCACATATCACAATAAAAGAAGTTACCTGAAGTTTTTGGTTTCTCAGTGCATGTAAAAGTTACACTTATGCTATACTGTAACATATATTGTATATACATTATATATATATATATATATATATATATATATATATATACATATACAATGTATAATGTAATGTCCATTAAGTGAGAATTATGTCTAAAATAATTCATGTGCGTACCTTAATTAAATACATTTTATATATATATATATATATATATATATATACACATACATATACAATGTATAATGTAATGTCCATTAAGTGAGAATTATGTCTAAAATAATCCATTTGTGTACCTTAATTAAATTTATTGCTAAAAATGCTAACCATCACCGGAGCTTTCAGCAAGTCATCATCTTATTGCTGGTAGAGGGTCTGATCTCAACCTTAATGGCTACCGATGGGTCAGGGTGCTAGTCGCTGAAGGTTGGGGAGGTTGTGGCAATGTCTTAAAATGTGACAATGAAGTTTACAGCACGGGTCAATCCTTGCTTTTATTTGAACACTTAGAATTTGTTGGAGGGTTATTTTGTTCAGTCACATCCAACTCTTCGTGATCCCACTTAGGGTTTTCTTGGCAATGGTACTGGAATGGTTTGCCATTTCCTTCTTTGGTTCATTTTACAGATGAGGTAACTGAGGCAAACAATGACTTACCCAGGATCACCTAGCTAGCAATTATCTCAGGCTGGATTCTAATTTAGGGAAGATGAGTCCTTCTGACTCTAGGCCTAGGATTGTTAATTTGCCTACATTCAATGTACTTATACCTCGGGGGAATAAGGGGACTTGAGAAGAAGCAAAAGAGCCAGGGACAGAGGTCAGTAGAGCAGTCAGAACACACATTTATTGATTAATCTTATATGGATGAGATTTGTGGCACCCCCAAATGATTATAATAGTAATATCAAAAATCACCATCCAAAACAAAGAAAATAATAATGGAGAAGTTGGGAAAATTGTAAGAATTGCCAAAATGTGACGCAGAGACATGATGCAAGCACATGCTGTTGGAAAAATGGCGTCAATAGGCTTGTGTGAGCTGGGTTGCTATAAAATCTTCAATTTGTTAAAAAAAAAAATATAATAAAACAAAGCATAACAAAACAAAGTTTACCTGTAGTCTTCAAATATTTAATAGATTTTTAATTGGAGAAAGAATATTAGACTTGTCCTGTTGAAGGCTGAAGGCCAGGACAATTGGGCCCATCAGTGGAAGCTCCAAGGATGCCATTTTAGCTCCCCACAAGGAAAATGACCCAAACAGCTGGAAGTGTCCAAGATTCAGTGTTTCTAAGTTGGGATGCAATGAGTTCCCTGACCACTGGTGGTCCTTAGAGAGATAGGGATGTGGGAGGGGGAATTTATGATTTTGGTAAGGGAGAGACTAGACGCCCTTTTCAACTTCCAGGCTATGATTCTAGAGCAATTCTTTATTTTATTTTATTTTGCCAGAGACCCCTTTGGTCCTCTGCTCAGAATATTATTTTTAAATGCATAAAATACAATCCAAAGGCATGCAAAAGAAATTCAAGTTTCATGAACATGTATCTCTCTCTCTCTTTTTCCCCAACTAGGAGGCACAAGGGATAGAGACCAAATCTGGAGGCAGGGAGACTTCAGTCAAAATCTGATCTCAGACATTTACTAGTTGTATGATCTCAGGCAAGTCACAGTGTCTGTGTGATTCAATTTTCTCATCTGTAAAATGAGGATAATAACTGCACCTAATTCCCAGGCTTGTTATAAAGGTCAAATTTGTAAAGTGCTTAGTGCAGTTGCGGGGCACATGTAGCAAGTGCTATGTAAATGTTAATTGTTACTTTTTGTTACTGTTGCTGCTGTTGTTGTTGTTATTGTTCATAGACCCCTTGGTCTAGATTAGAAACCCTGCTCTTGGGTATAAGCCACAAAGATGAAAGGAAAACAAATGAAAAGGTTGCCTGGGCAAGCAAAGCAAGCGAGGGGTTCCCAGATTCTTGACCAGAAGTCTGCAATGGTCCTTCAGGGTCAAATCTAATTTAATTTTTTCCCTCTCTTTGTAAGAATAAAAACACTTAGAGAGCCAAGTCATCTCTGGGACTGCTTCAATTGGCTGACAGCCTGATGTGCGAACTGCCATTCCCCCCCAGATGTAGGGCTAGAATCTTCTCCCCATGCTCAGTTTCTTCTGGTTTCCCAGCAATGGCCCAACCTTGTCAGAGAAGCCACTTCACAGCAGCGTACCAACAATTACATCGATGATTTCCTATTTGGTTGCACTTGCGGGTTTGCAAAGCATTAACCTTAATCAGTCAAACTCACAGATGCTCAGGAAAAATTAAACACCCATTGCTCCAAATTACTGGGCAAATATGCCAAGGAGTCTCTTGGTTAATAATGTCGACCTTCAAATCTCCTTAAAATTGGGTGGAATTACTTTGTTGCAGTTCTAACCTTTGCATCCACCCTCCATGGGGCCAGCAGATGGCTGGTGTGCCTATTGTAATGTTGTAACCCTTAAGTTAGATCTCCCTGGTGGCTGCTGGACCCCACCTTTTTTTCTCAGGAGACTCAGACGAAGGCCCATACCGAGAGAGTGATCTTTTGAGGTTCTCGGCGGCTCTTTGAGTTCAGATAGCTCAAAAAAGGCCGGCAAAGATCATTTACTTTACCTTACCATTTTGGTTTTGTCTCCAGCTACTAAGATATAGAACTCTTAGGTCTGTCATGATAGTTCCAGAAATGGCAGGACATTTCAAAGCTAACTCATCAAACTTCTCATTTTATAGACAGGGAAACTGAGAGAACAAAGCACTTGTTCTTAGTTTACTTCCCCCTGGATTTTGGTCTTGTCTCCAGCTACTAAGATACAGAAATCCTAGGTCTGCCATCATAGTTCTAGAAATGGCAGGACCCTTAGAAGCTATCTCATCAAACTTCTCATTTTTTAGAGGGGCAAACTGAGAGAGCAAAGCACTTGTCCAAATCTCATAGGCAACAAGGCCGGAGGCAGATTTCAAACCCAGGTTCTCTGATGGGAATTCATTAAGTGATGGATCTCAACCTGTCCCAGCACTGTGCTTGGTCACTGTGACCTTGGTCAGCCAGCTCGAGAGAGTGATTGCTAAATATTCATTGTGGGCAAATAATATCTCAGAAATCCACTAATGCTACAAATCTAGACTAGATTTTTTGGATTGTTTGTTGTCTGGACTTAAGAAAGTGATGGACAAAATGTTAATAATGTATATTAAACGTTAAAAGTGTGTCCTGCCATACATCTTCCCTTCCCCTTCCCCTCCACCCTGAGAGCTAGCTATGAAATATTTATCAGCAAACTACAGCTTTTAGGTCTTGTTCTGTATGCTCATTATTCACAGACTCTGCTCAATTATGCATGCTAATTGAGGGAGAAGAAGGCTTGACAATGTAAACTGAGAAGAATTCATTTGAATGTGCAATTTCTTTGTGGCCCACAGTCACATTCAGCTTTCCAGGAGAATTCTTCCATCTTCCTTCTTTTCTTGATGTCCAAGACTCAGTGATACCTAAGTGACCCCACGGCCTCCTCTGCTGGCGTCTTTCCTGGGGGGATTAGCAGTGGTGGCAGTTAAAGGTCAGGACGATCTGACCCTGGCCTGTCTTTCCAATCTTATTAACACATCCTTCCCCTTCCCACACTCTGTGGTCCAGTCCAAAGGGCCTCTTTAAAGCAACATCCTGTGCCTTGTGATTGGTGCTGCCCTCTCTTTTCTCCTGCTGGGCAAAATCCCTCCTTTTCTTTAGGCCTCAGCTCAAGGGCTACCTTCTACATGGACCTTTTCTCCGAGATCCCCATGGTGAGCTAACACTGGCCTCCTCCCCTATCATCCTGTATTTACTTTGAATCTTTTCTATAGGTTCTTATTTTTGTAGGAATCGTCTCCCCGGTAAGCTCCTCAAGCAATAACCATAGTCAGGCTTCTGCCCTTCTGGTAGCCCACTGCCTGGCACGCACACACACAGTGGGCACTTAACAAATACGTGATCAGATGATTGAATCACTGTGGCTAATGCATTAGACACACAGCTTATTCACAGATGCCCCAGCAGGGGTGGTACAACCATTCTGTCAAGTCTTTTATACTCTCATTTCTAGAGGGGAGAGGCTGGGGGGGGGATTAGAAAACATCTCAGATGGAAGAGAATCCAAGGACCTAGGTTTAAGTCTCAGTTCTGTCATGTACGAGTGTGTGTGGCTTTGACCGTGTGATTTCCCTTTTAGGACCAATGATTTTACCAATCCCTTTCAACTCTAGATGCTATGAAACTGAGCTTCTCTTGTCTTTTTGGAAGGACACCCCAATCTGCAGGGCACTAGCTGCCCATTCCAGGTGTATCTGCTTAATTTGGAAAAGGAACAAAGCAGCAATGGGCATATGCACCCAGTGAGACGGTAATCTCGGGAAACGAGTGCGAGTTGGTGTGTTTGAGAGATTATAAGGTACATGGAAAGGTCGCTGTGAGCCGCTAATAAACCTTGGGCAAATGACAAGCTTCATCAGGCTATTCTTCATTTGTAAAATGGGAAGGAGAATACCTATCCTACCTAAGTGATGCAATAGTTAAGAGTGCTGGACTCAGGAAAAACTGAGTTTGGAACCTCGCCTCAGATACTTGTATGACTCTGGGCAAAGAACTTAATCTTGCTCAGCCTCAATTTTCCCCTCTGTAAAATGGGGACGTAACAGTGCTTACCTACGAGCATTGCTGTGAGACTCAAATGAGATAACATCTGTATATTAGTTTGTGACTTCAAATCACTCCACAAATGAGATCACCATCACCATCACCATCATGATTATTATTACAATTATTAACAACTTCATCATACCCATCGGGGTACTACGGCATAGTCTGGCGAGGTCAGAACTTATAGCGAAAACAATCTAGGTTTGTATGTACATGGGGAAAGGATTTAACATCTCTGTGTCTCAAGCAATTTCCCAAGGCTTGTCTATTAAATCTTAGGCAGCCGGAGATCTGACAGTGGAAGAACGCCCAGATCAAGTGTGGTCAATTTTTTGGCTTACTTTCCCATTTCTATGGACTCACAGTTGGATTACCCAGTGTTGTATCGGCGTTCACAAAGTCCCATAATACTCAGGATCGATGTCCTGGGCAGACCCTCTATGAAATATTTATAAAAGGACGAGGACAAGAACCTTGAGAGAATATGGATGGGTTTCCGCCTGTACCGCTAATATTACAGCTCCAATTGGAGCTATAACTAGGGCAGAGCAGATGGGACTTTGTTCCAGGGTGTCACTCTCAGAATGTGTTGGGGGAGGGAATCATCAGTATTTCCTATCTACAGTGGCCAGGAGACCTCTGTCTCTGTTCTTCATATCTTAAGGTCTTCCTTCAACTGGAAGAGCAAAGGATCAAGGCTATCAAGGGAATCAAGGGGGAAAACATTAAGGAAGGCGACCCAGCAGTTTTCGATTTCAAACATATTACAAAGTTATAATTGTGAAAACAATCTGGTCCTGGCTAAGAAATACTAGAAAGCTCAGGGGAAAAGATTAGATACACAATACATTTTTAGATAGGGTTTTTTTTAAATATACTTTTTATTCCTCAACTCTGCTCAAGGATATATGCTAATAGAAAGAAGACTTGACCAAGGTCCTAGGCCAAGTCCCTTTAAGAAGTTGTTTGGGTCCTGATTGATTCAGACTGAATATAAATAGCAGTCATTTCTGCTTGGACCAGAAACCCTGAGGGTCTATCCCTCCTGGTTAATTAAAACATTTATTTATTTAGATTTTTTTTGGATCCTCACCTCAGATACGTGTATGACTCTGGGCAAAAACGTAACCTTACTCAGCCTCAATTTTCACCTTTGTAAAATGGGGAGGTAACAATGCCTACCTGTAACAGTGCTTACAGTGAAGGAGGCCATTCTTTGCCTCAATTGCTATGTAGTCTCAATCACTGAATGGGTGTTGCCTCAGTCAAACTGAGATCTGTTAAAGACCTTAGCTTACAAAGGCTCAGGTCTCCCTCTGCATCTGGGCCCATCTCCAGTCCTCCTGATCTATATCTGGCCACTAGACCCAGATGGCTCTAGAGGGGAAAGCGAGGCAGACGACCTTGCACAGTCTCCCTCACTTAAACCCAACTCACTTGCATGTCATGGCATTGCCTCCTTGATGTCCCGGGCCTCTTTGAGAAAGCAGGACAAACAATCACTCCTTTGAGTAAAAAACCATAGGAATCTAATGCTTTAGAAACCCAAAGATGCAAACTTTGGGGGTAGGAACTCACCATTTGATAAATACTGCTAGGAAAAGTGGAAAGCAGTTTGGCAGAAACCAGTCCCAGACTAGTGACACCTTGTGTATCAAGATAAGGTCAAAATGGATAAATGATTTAGACATGAAGGGTGGTGAGAGCGGTGAATTAGGGGAGCATGGGAAAATGTACTTCTCAAATTTATAGATAAGGGAAGTTTATGACCAAACAAGATAAGGTCATGGAAAATAAGATGGATTCTTTTGATTACACAAAATTAGATAAGCTTTTGCAGAAACAAAATCAACATCTCTTAAAATTAGCAGGAAAGCAGTAAACTGGGAAAGATGCTTTAGAGCAGGTTTCTCTGACAGAGACATTTTGTGTCACACAGTATGACCCCTCTCCCTCATCTGGCCCCAGGTTTTCTTCCCTAAGATCTAATTACCATAATGCCCATCTTCCCCTTCAAATCTAAAAGAGTCTAGTCTATCCTTTCTCTAAGAGTAATTATATTTGTATTTGGATTGTATTCTACATTACTATTATTACTGCTCTAGCAGCTTCCTCCTGGACCCTAGTTTTGCCCGAGGTGAAAGAATATGAAGCTATAATCTGGATGTAATAAAGTCTTAACTGCATTAGCTTAGAACAGACATATTCAAATAAAACCTTACTGAATGTTAATTTGACCTTCCTGGAAGAAATGAAATTATCTGAAGTCAAAAACATTTGATGTCAACAATTTGATATCACATTAGGAAATAATTTTCCTATAGTTTTTTTTTTAATTTCCTTTGTTAATTTCCACAACATTTGCATCTTTATAGTTAAACTTTCTTCTGATTGCCTTCTGGGATTTCTAATAGGTGGGTCATAACATCACCTCAAACTCCAGTCAAATTTTCCAGGAAAGCTAGCCTTGCTCTTTCTCAAATATGGGGGTTCCATCTCTCGTCTCCCCACCTTTCCACTGGTTGTTCTAAATTCCTGGGGTGTGCTCCCATCCCACTTCTTGGAATTTTGTTTTGTTCAAACTTTTGCTCAAGTAATATCTTTCCTAACATCTCTCCCTTGGCTCCCCGTTGGGGCCACCAGCTCCCTTTCCCCCTTTTCTAACCTCCAATGTATTTTGAATGTACTCATTTACTCACCCTGCAGACACAATGCAGATTGGAGCAGAAATTGTTGTTTTTAACTCTGTCTCCTCAGTTCTGGCCCCTAGTATGTGCTCAATAAATGTGAACTGGTTATTCGTTTGAGTCCTCAAAACAAGTGTGTAAATATGTATGTGCACATGTGTGTATATGTATATGTCTGTATGTGTATGTGTGTATGTGTGTGTATGGGGGCAGGGGGTGTAGACACTGCTCTTCCTATCTTACAGGTGATGCTGTTGAAGCCCAGAGTAGTGAACTGATTTTCCCAGGGTCATCAAGCAAAATGAGCATCGGGGTAGAATTTGAAGCCAGATCTTTGTAACCCAAGTCTAGCATACTGTCCACTACTGTGGAAAGCATCCTGGCTTTGGAGCTTGAAGACTTACTTGAGTTCAAATCCCCTCTCCAATACTTAATGTCTTGGTGGTCTTGCCAAAGTCACCTTCTGCCTCAGTTTACTCTTTTAAAATGAGAGGGCTGGGCTAGATGGGCTTTGAAGTTCCTTCTAGCTTGAAATGACGATTTTATGAGTAACTGATAATTGACCTTATCTTTTCCTCCAAATCAGCTTCTTCTTCCAACTTCCCTGTTCCACTTAGTGGCAAAACCAGTTTCCCAGGCATCCCAGCTTTGACATATTCTTCCATATTCAATTTGTCACTAGGACTGCAGGTTCATAGTCTAGTCCATCTAGTCCAATGCCCTCGCTTTAGAGGAGGAAGCTGGGGCTCAGTAAGCATCAGAAGTGGTATTTGAACCCAGGCCCTCTGATTGCAGAGCCAGAGCTCTCTCCATTGTGTTGCATGACCTCTGAGACCTTTACTATTTCCCCTTCATTTTCCTTTCCTTTCCAACTTTTCTTTATTCCCATTGCTACTGACCAAGTCTGGGCCCTGTCCCCTGCCAAGGGATACTGAGTTACAGAAATAACCTCCTAGTTGACCTCCCTGGACCAGGGGGCCTCCTTCAGATCATGAGCCATAGCACAGCCAAACTAATCTTCCTTAAACACAGCTACTCTCATGGTACCCTCCACCCAAAAGTCTCAGTGACATTGGGAGGTGAAGTATGGGATGTTTAGGGACGACTAACACCACTGGAGTGGGGGCTTGCCGAGACCTTTTCAGAGCTGCTCCTCCACCTTTGGTGTCCACCTCATTTATCCAACTCTCCCCTGTAGCTCCAGGAAGCTGGAGCAGGCTCAGCGTCACATGCTGGTCAGTTGGCTCAGCAGACAGATTAAACTAGCTGGAGGATAACTGACAGACTTCTAACCTATCAATGAGTTAGGGAGATACCTACCCCAGATATATGAAGACTTTCCCTGGTCAAATGGGTGGATGAGAACAATTTGTTTCTCTGTGAAGGTGACTGAAGCAGGTGCTATGGAGTATGGGACTCTTTGAGCCTGGTTACTTACGGAAGACGCCAAGGTCATCCACTGCATCCCAGGCCATTGCCAGTTGTCTTCACCGACTCGTGGGGCCGATGACTTTGTACAGCTTGGTCTCCCTTAAACCCAATTCACGTGCAAGTCAAGAGATCACTCCATGATGTCACTGGTCCTGGTTGAAAATGAAGGATAAACACCAACTTCCTACCATTAGAAACCCAAAGTTCTTTTCTTGGTTTCTAAGGTCCTCAATTATCTGGACTCATCCTTTCTATTCATCATAATAACACATTAATATTAAAACTTAAGTTATACAAAGCCCTTTCCTCCCAACAATCCCGTGAGCGAGATGGGGGGCAAATACTACCATTCTCATTTTGACAATGAGGAATTTGAGATTGTGCAGAGATAGTTTCTGTTCTCATGTCTCGGAGCTTTTGAAAGCCATTCATTGGACCAGTGCGCTGGTGGAGATGGAGGGCACTGTCTCTTGGGGGGGGGGGGCGGAGGCTGATTTTGCTTTTTACAAGTGAGAATCCTAACTACCTTAGGACCATTGGAAACAGTGAGGGCTTTCTCAAAATTTTCTTCTCAGATAATTGGCCTGCCACAGCAGACAGGCAGGCCAGTTCCCAGTAACCCTGGAGCCTCAGGACATTGGACAAATGTCTATTCAAGGAAACTGACATTTCTGCATTGTCCATGAGCACATCTTTGGAGGAGAAAACATGAAAAAGGCCCTTCACTTGGTCAACAAGGGGAATTCTTGTTCCTAATTTCACCCTCTGGAGAGAAAATATTCCTAAAAATTTTCCAGTTCTCTCAAGATGACCCCTGAGATGGATGACTGAAAGGAATAAAGAGCCCTTTAAGATATATGGTTAACTTAGACATGTTTTTTCATACGTCTGTATGTACTAAAATTTCAACAATAATATCTTCATCTACTTAATAATATCTTAATAATAATCTGTGGCCACATATATAATGTTTAATTGAAAATAGACTAGAATATGAAGGCAAAGGATTAATGTTTATATGACAACAAAATCAATGAAATATTAAACCATAATAATATGAAACATCACTGGATTTACTGTCACCAAGTTAACTGAGATGATAGGAAGCCTTTTACATAAAACGACATGACAAGAAAATCAACAAATGGAAATCCCAGTTTTATAGAACAGCTCATAGGCTAATAAATATAGAGAAGGAAGGAGGAGGGTTTGGTGGGCAGGTGATCCCACCCACTTATGTTACATATGGGAAACTTGAATGCTAGAGAGGAAAAATGGCGGTTGGAGCTCACCCATTTGGTTAGTAATGGAAACCCAGAGTCCCCCTTCCCCAAACCAGTATACTCACTTCTGCACGAAGAGGAATGAGGAGAAAGTCTACAAAGAAGTCTTTGCTTTATGTCACCCAAGGATTTCTTTAAGTAGCACTTTGCCAGGCAGATAGATATAAAGTGGGATTTGGTTGACCGAACAGCTAGTAAATGAAAAAATAATTAGATTATTAAAAATAAACATTAATATGACGATGAGTAATCAGTAGACACATCTAACAAGCATAATATTTGTAGAGGAGAATTCCATTTTTACAGAATTTGTCTGAGGCCAGGGTCGCTAAATTTTAAAAATAAAACATAACAAATAGCCAATTTCTTCTAGAGAATTGCTATAAAAGCCAGGTGTGTATGAAGAAAATCTTTGAACCGGAATTCCAAATTGGCTAGGAAAAGCTTGGCCACGTCCTTTGAGGCCTTTATAAAGTTAAGTTTACCAACCCCTGAAACAGTTGGACACTTCAAGACTTGAAGAGATTTTTGAGGCACAGTCGAGACATATCTAGCAAGCAACAGAGCCCGAGCCAGCTTGGAGCCAATTGTGAAATTTTTAGGAATTTGGCGATCCTGTTGTTACACAGACAATTCAGAGTGCATTCAATAACGTTATTTGTTGCTTCAGAATTGATACCAATTACAGCAGAGAGTTATATATATCTTCCAAATGTCTATTGTCTACTTGAAACAACTATGATTTTAATAATGAATTTTAAAAATGAATTGAATTGCATTTTGTTCTGCTGGTGCTAATACAATGCTGGGAAGAAAGTCTTGGGTAGCTGCAAAGTTGTTAGAAATTGTTCCTAAAACCCTCATTTGGTGCTGTTAAATCAATTGCAATTACCAGTTGATTCAATCTCTGAAATAAAACAAGTTAATTATTTAAAAATATTACTATATAAAATGTATTCTTGTCACCAATCTAATAAAAATCAGACAGCTAGAATCTATAGTTAAAGAATCTGAAATTGGAGTAATTAAAATCAGTAAATTACTGGAATGGAGCTGGACAGTAGTAGTTTGTCAGCTACTACTGCACATGGTGCCCATATCTGGTAGGTATCTCATTCTTCTCTTTATTCTGGTTTTGTAAAGAGATTAACTGTTAATTTCTTGTAAGAACTTGCTGTAATGATTGACATTCTTGAAAACTTTTCATGACTTTCAAATGCATTGTACTAAAGATCAACTAACATTCAGAAAGCTTACAAAATTAATCAAACACAGCACAAGAGCTCTGGAAAACTTGGTATTACGAAGCATGAATCTCAGAGTGAAGATTTAAGCCAAGTAAGTTGAAAGATTGCATTTAATAAAAATAATAAATTGAATGCTCTAAGAATGTGCTACTAGAAAATATAACTCAACGTCTAGATGACTTGCACATGTTTAACCTATATTGGATTACTTGCTGTCTAGGAGAGGGGGGTGATGGGGAGGGAGAGAAAAAACTTTTGAGCACAAAGTTTTTCAAGGGTAGATATTGAAAACTATCTTTGCATGTATTTTGAAAAATAAAAAAGTTATTATTTTAAAAAAAGAAACATAATGGCAAATTAAAATCATGCCCCCCAAACCCAAAAAACCCCAAACAAACAAACAAGAAAATATAATTCAACATACGGATTTAGGAACAATGAAAGCAGTTTTAATTATTTTGATTTGTTATAATGTTCTACTTTGCCTTGGGTACCTAGGTGGCAAAGAGAGTGGAGTCAGGAAGACTTGAGACAAATACAGCCTCTGATATTAACTAGTTATATGACTCCAGGAAAGCCACTTCATGCTGTTTGCCTCAGTTTCCTCAACTGTAAAAAGAGCTAGAGAAGGAAATGGCAAACTACTCCTGTATCTTTGCCAAGAAAACATCAAACAGGTTTACGATGGGTTAAGAAACAATTGAACATCGACTCTGTGACCTTAAAATCTATCTTGCTGTGAATGGATCTTTTACCTATATGTAATTTTCTAAGATCATATGCATGGGTCATTTGAAAAAAAATAGTAGTTCACTGAGTTATATATATACATATCTTCCAAATGTTGACCCATCTCATTATGCAATGTCACATTTATTAATATCACCATCAATCTCATCAGAAAAGCTGTAAATATTACTTAAATAACTATTGTATCATTTTTACAAACCACTAAGATAAAACAAATTAAGCGACTTGCACAGGATCACGTAGTCAGTAAATTTCTGAGGCAGAATTTGACCTTAGGTTTTCTTGACTCCAAGCTCAGCACTTATATAATGTACCATCTAATTGGCTAGGTTCTGAGAGGGTACTTTAAAAAAATAATAATAGCTTTTTATTTTTCAAAATGCATGCAAAGATAGTTTTCAATATTCCCCCTTTGCAAAATCTTTCAAATTTCTCTCGCTCCTTCCCCTCGTTTCCTTCCCCAAAACAGCAAGTAATTCCAGCAGAGGTTAAACATGTGTGATTCTTCTAAACATATTTCCACATTTATCATGTTGCATAAGAAAAATCAGATCACAAGGGGGAAAAATGAGAAAGAAAAACCAAGCAAACAACAACGACAACAAAGCAAATTACTCTGCTTTGATCCACATTCAGTCTCCATAGTTCTCTCTCTGGATGTAGATGGCTCTTTCAAGGAATTGCCTTGAATCACCTCATTGTTGAAAAGAGCCATGTCCACTGTAGCTGATCATCACATAATTTTCTTGTTACTGTGTATAATGTTCTCTTGACTGAGAGGGTATTGTGCTAAGTGTTTTACAAACATTAAGTCACAATGACCCTATGAGGTAAGTGCTATTAATATTCCCATTTTACAGTTGAGGAAATTGAGGCAAATAGACATTAAGTAATCTCTCCAAGAAATTGTCAAGCTAATGGTGAAGGAAACAAGTTTTCCAAAATTTGAATTTTCAATTTTAAGTCTGAATTTTGTCAGTGGCAACAAATATTCTTGGTTGTTTTCTGTGAAATGATGGGTTCATTTTGTTCTCCGCCCCCCCCCCCAAATTGGCTGTTGGATACCTGAGACAGGATAACCATAGTTTGTCTTAGTCATTCTTTCAAATAATAATGGTGTTCCTTGAAAAAAGTATCTAGTTCAGCCTGCAACTCAAACCATCGCATTAATGCTTCTCTTCAGTCAATCAGTAAACATTTATTGAGTGCCTCCTGGGTGACAGGTATTGTGCTAAGTGCTGGGAGTAAAAAGAGAGGCAAAGAGCAATCCCTGCCTTCAAGATGTTCACAATATAATGGGAGAGAAAACATTTACACACATACACATACATATATGAAAGAAGCAAAACTAAGGATAAACAGGAAATAATTCAGAGGGAAAGTTTTGGAATGAAGAGGGGCTCAGGAAGGAGTAAAAGGGAAGTAGGAGATGAGATTTAAATTGGGTCTTAAAGGAAGCCAGGGAAGTCGGTAGGCAGAGACAAGGAGAGAGAAAAGTTGCAGGCAGGGGGACAGTCAGTGAGAATGTCCAGAGTCCTCCGGACAACCATTGTATTGGGCATGCAGCAGCTCTGCTTTATCATACTTCCCATTTCATCACCCAGAATATGAAAAAGACGTCTACTCGATGGTCACAATTTTTGGAATTTTTATCGCTCCATCAAGGGCATTTGTAAATAAATCTGACATTTTTTAAACCTTGAGAGCACAGCAGTATGAAATACATAGTTTCCTGGCACAATCTGGAGCCATTCCGTTCGTTTGAACTAAGGTGTCAGCAGTTTTACTCGCCGTTATTTTTGTTTCTGGATAAACCGTGAGGTTCAAAAAAAATTATTTCACATGCGATGATTGTGTTTATTGCCAAGCACTGACATCAAAGATCTTTGAGGATTAGTTGATACTGCTGCCGGACCAATACAAGCAAACTAACAAATTTAGCCGCCTCTGTGGAGTTGTTTGTCTGTAAACGAAAGATTCCGTTCCACAGGTGAGATATTAACATGGTCTTCATGTTACCAGCTACGTCTTAAATTCATGGATCACACAATCTCTGGAAAACTCCACTGTAAAAATGTAGACTCATGAGTAGAAAGTAGAAAAGGCAAACAGCATCTTGTATTCTGGTGAAAAGAGTTTTGACTGCACAGATCCTCTGAGAGGACCCACTATTCTCTATAATCTCACCTAGTTTTATATCTGTTATCCTGTATGTAATGTAGAGAAAACTGGCTTCCAAGTCAAGAAAACCTGGGTTTAAGGCCTCTGTTAGCAGATGCATATTGACTGAATGAGTGGTTAATTCACCTTACTACTCCATGTCCCAGGCGCCCGACTCCTGTCCTGGCTCTCTCAGTCTTCCAAAGTTCACAAGGCTATGAGCCCAGTCCATTCTACTGCCCAAACTCCTCCATCCCGGCAACAACAGGGACAGAAGCAACAGCAGAGCCACAAATTTATTTCTTTATGTCCACTAGAGTGAGTCATATAATCCATATAAAGCAAGAAGAGAGCTTAAATCCAATTTCGTTCAATCTCTGCATTTTAACAGATGGGAAAATTGAGGCCTAACCATGAGTTGTCCAAAAATACATAGGTCTAAAACTGCAAAGTTCTGAACCTGAGACATAATCGATATATCTATGAAGTTTTGAAGTTTGCAAGATACTTTTTAAAACACTGTTTCATTTTAAGTCTCGCATTTACACGGGGAGGTATATGTTATAAGTGTTATCATCTCCACTTTATGAATAAGGAAACCGAGGATGAGAAAAGTTAATTGACTTGCCCACTTATAGCTACTAAGTGTCAGAGGCAGAATTTGAACTCAGTTGTTTCCGATTTCAAGTCCAGACCTCTTTATTCTAAGCTCCTTTAAGGAATGTTGATATATTGTTATTTACCAGAAATAGCAGTGATGACAGACTTTCAGTCATGCAAAATTTCTAAACAAGATATTTCAATCTAAGAAATAGAAAAATTCAAAATGTGTAGATATATAATATATATACACACATATATATAAAATATGCGTGCGTTTGTATACATATATATTATATATACAAATATATTAAAAATGTGTGTATGTTTATATACATATAGATATACACATAATACATAGACACACTAAAATTTGACTCATTTCAAGGTTCTGGATCATTTAGAAAAACTAGAAATAGCCAATGGTGTTAAATAACAGGTTTAAATCAATTCGCACCTAAAAGCTTAGACTCCAGAGAAACTTTCTGCCTTTGGTAAGTCTGTAATCAACTTTAGACCTCCAAGCCGTGTGGTAGACACAAAAAAATGACAGTGGCCCCATTCAGAGCAGCAAGAATTTCGGCACCATAGCCCATAATCCTCACGCCTTCGTCCCCTGCATGTCCAAACGAAGAAGGAAAATCTTGGAACAAATTGGGAGCTAAGCCAAACATGACCCGGCCAGAAACCTCAGGATTTCCTCTCTCATTCCTCCTGTGCCTTTCCTAAGAGCCCTTTTAGGGAAGGACAATACATATTTAATGAGCTAATCTTTTCTTAGCGCCGAGACATTAGTCCACAGATAGGACTGTCTTGAGAAGGAAATGGCAAACCATACCAGGATTTTCGGCAAGAAAACGCCAGTATCGGCGTGCTGTGGTCCACCAAGTCATGAAGAGCTTGAAGACCATGAATTCTTTTGGACCACTAGGGGGCACTGGTGCTTAATGAGTTTTGGGCAGGGGCAGGGTGAAATGGGGTTACAGAAAATCTGTTGGTAGGAAATCCACATTTATCAAGTAGATCATAGGATGATAGCTTTAGAGCTGCAAGCCACCACAGAAGTGCCTGAAGCTACCACAGAAAGTGCTTGTCCAACCACTTTAATTTTACAGATGAAGACGGAGAAACGAAAGTAGCTCTTTCAAGATTACATGGACAGTAAACATCAGAGGTAGGATTTGAACTCAGTCCTCTTGCTCCAAGTTCAGGCCTAATTCAGAGCTATGAATTATATATATATATTTTTTTTTTCCCCATACATTATGATTTTTCAAAATCTGCCCTTCCTTCTCCTATCTCCCCCCAAAATTTCATACAAATGCAGCTGTAATTTTAGTGTGATTTTGGCAACTTTTCTCACATTACCCACAGGGCATAGCAAGGTAGCTGAAGAAACCACATTGGATATGGATTCGATTTTTTACAAAAAAAAAAAAAAGTTGCAGAAAGTATTCCTAATATGAACATGGCACCTAGAATAAAAGTGCAGAAGCAGCAAAACTCTTTTGGAACCATCCTTTGTTATCATCATCGGAGTCAATCTCTGATAGATCTGGGAGGATGATTGCAAATGGAAGTCTCTGTTTTACAAAAGAGTTCACCTAAGCAGCATCTTTCCTAATGTGGATACAGCAGGACTTGGTTTATCAATTTTTGATTATATAGGATTACAGATTTAGAGCTAAAGAGGGGCTTAGAGATCAACTAGGTGTACCTTGTCATTTCATATACAGGGAAATTGAGGCACAGAATGTCACAGATCTAGAGTTGGGAGGTAATTAAGAAGTTAGCTAGTTAAAATCCCACATTTTCTAATTGAGCAAATTGAGACCTAGAGGGATAAAACGATGTGATAAAAGTCATATAGCTAGTAAATAGCAGATTAAGGACGTGAACCAAAACTCAGTGACTCCAAATCCTGAATTTTACAACCAGACTTGGAACTGAATTCAGCAAACAGCTATTAAACATCTATAAGGCAGCGTGTGTGTGTCTGTGTGTAAAGACAATTGAAAAAAAAAAACAGTTCCTGAGCTTAAGAAGTATATATTCTATTGGAGGGTTCCAGCATACAGAAAGATGAGCAAATCGAAGATAATTTGAAGAGGAAATGAGCACTAAGAAGTAGGAGAAAGGCTTTCTGTTGGAGGTGTCTCCTAACTCCATCCTTGAAGGAAAAGTCAAGATTCTCAGAAGCAGAGTTGAAGAGAGACTGGCATGGCGGAAGTCAGAGGGGAGAGATGGAGTCCTGAGATTAGGGAACTGCAAGCAGTCCATTGGAATTGATCTGGGTATAATTGTAATGGGAGTTATGGAAATAAGTCTGGTAAAGATAGCTGGATTGGAGAGGACCATTTAGGAGGCAGTAGTCTCCATCAGGGATGAGGAAACTTAATGTAGGCCAATGGTTTTGTGAGTAGTGAGGATGAATATGAAAGTTGTTATTGAGGAAAAATAGGCAACTGATTGAGGAGGAGAAAGGAAAGGGATGGGGAAGGAAGATAGAGGATGACTTCCAGATTTCCAGCTGGAGTTACAGGAAGGATGATGGCGCTCTCAACAGAAGTAGGAAAGTTTGGAGGAGTGATGGGTATGGAGGGGTCGGCTGATGAGTTCCAACTGGCCGTGTTGACTTTGGAATGGCTCTGGGTGAATCACTTCACATATGTGGAGAAACATGTTAGAGAATGACTTGGGACCCATCTCCAGGACAGTTTCTTTCCTTTCTCAGGAAGTTCACTGCCTGACATAGTCTTTCCCTTCTCCTCAACTCCTGCCCCTATATTTCACTACACATATTGATATTCCCAACAAAGCCCTAACTTTGTAATTCAACTTATTCATTCCTCATGACAGTCCCTTGTTCCCCACCTCGGTCATACACAGAAATGGCGAGAGCCTTGATCTTAGCGCCACCCACAAGCGGTGCACTTGTATGGTCACAACCAGACATTCTTTCTATCATTGCACCCTTCCTTGAGTCCTGTTCTTGATCTTTATCTTGACCTCTACTATTCTTCTCCTCTTCTGTTTTCTTCCAACCCACCCCCTCTGCACTAGGTACATTCTCCTCCCTTTTCCACCTTGACGCCTTGTCACCAAGGAGCTTCCCCTTCCTTTCCTCTCATTTTCTCTTGATGCCTTCTGATCTCATCCTCAATGCCATCCACCCTCTCCAAAGTTATCATGGAGTTTCCAATCCCAGAGCCTTTTCTCAGATTTCATCTTCTCCACCTCTCTGCGGACGTGGACACTGGCAATCATTCCCTTCTCTTTCGCTCTTTTCCATATAGATTTGCTGTTCTCCCTTCTTTCTCCTCCTATCCATCTGACTGTTCCTCTTCAGTCTCCTTTGCTGGATCTTTATCCAGGTCCCACCAGGGTACTCCCCAAGGTTCTGTATTGGGCCCTCTTCTCTTTCTTCCTCTATTCTATTTCCCTTGGTGTTCTCATCAGTTCCCAAGGATTCAGTTCTCAGATATAACCTGTCTGTGCCCCAGTCTTAGTTCTCCAACTGTCTATTGGAATCTCAAAATTAATTTCCCCCAGACATCTTCAATGGGAACAAATCAGGACTCTTTTCTCTCTCTCTCTCTTGTCTCTCTCTTTCTCTGCTCTGTGTCTTCCCTTTCTTCCCCTTTTCTAACTTTCTGTTGCTGTTGAGGTAACCACCAGGCTAACGGTTGGCAGGTTCCCATTCTAAAGGTTAGCCTAGAACGCCTTTTTCATTCTGACCCCTCCAGATCCAATTAGATGCCAAATCCTGCCATTCCTACCTTCACACCATGTCTTGGATGTCTATGTCTCCTTTTCTCAACTCACTGGGACACCACTCTTTTGTAGGTCCTTATCATCTCATGCTGGGGATGTTCAAACAAATCATCTCATGCTGGTTGGTCCGCCTTCCTCAGGTCTCTCCCAACTCCAATCCAAAGTGATTTTCTTAAAGCTTGCACTTGACCAAGGCATGCTCCTGCTCCATAAACTCCAGTGGCTCCCTATTACTCTTCGATCCAAAAGAGAGTCTTGTTTCATATCTAGAGTCACTTCTGACATCTCACTCTCCTCCATACTCTTAGTTCCAGCTACATTGCTTCACAAGGTGAGCACTCCGTTTCCCCTGCCTACTCCTTTGTCCTGTTGGTTTCCCACAATTGGAATCCTCTCGCTTTTGTCCTCTGCCTCTTGGTTTCCCTGGCTTCCTGAAGGACTTTTCTGGTTCTCTACGTCCTGCCCTCCCTGCCCCCCATTTCCCCCTCTCCTCATCCCCCAACATCATCTCTCCTTCCTTCTCCCCTCCTCGTGTCTTTCCTTTGGGGATTAGCTCTTTCAGCCAGTCTCTAGCTCATACCCACATAGCTGCATCACATCTCTCCCATTAGATTGGGAGCTTCTTGAGGGCAGGGATTTTTTAATTTCCTCAGTTTTTGAGACCAGTAAACACTTGGTAAATGCTTGTTGATTGCTTGACTTACAAAAGCCTGGACGGAAGAAGAAAAGACCAAACAACTATGGCTCCTTGTCCCTTTCCCGATGCCCTCTGGCCCGGGGTGCCAGTGTGAGCAGGGGGCTTGGCAGGGGACGCCCTAGTCCGGACCCCCGGGTGAGAGCTGGCTGGTGTGGGGAGGGAAGACGCTGCAGGGAGGGCCGAGGAGGCTCTAGGGGGATGGTGTCCCCTTCAGGGGTGAGGAGCTGAAGGAGAGACGGTGCCAGGAGAAGCTCGGGCCGCCCGAAGCCCGAATCCCCCGGGGACCAGAGACTTACTGGGAATTGCCGGCTGGCTCCCGGATGCCTCGTGCTCTGAGCGGCTAGGCCCCGGGCGCTCGCTCGCTCCCTCCCTGTCCGAGGTTTCTCGGCTTGTCTTTCCCAGTCCCACAATGGCACAAAATGGGCACGGCTGGCCGTCCGGGGACGGCCGAGAGGCCACTGACGTGCCGCTTGGACAAGGGGCGTCGGGGTCACTGTTTCACGGGGCAGGAATCGAAGCGGAACCGCCCACGGCTGGGCCTCGGGCTCTCTTTCTGACCCCGAGGCCCAAGGTGAGAGGGCTGGACTCCGGCCACTGCCAGCTCTTCTCCACCTCAGGTGCCCGCAGACGTGCGCGTCGCTCACTGCCCGGCCCGGACTCACGGTTTCCTGGCCCAGTCCCGGGCTTCTCACATCGTCCCGGGCGGAGGAAGAAGGGTGGCGAGGGGTGGGGGGGGGTCTCAGACGCGCCCCGGGCCCCGCGGCCGGCCCAATCCCGCCTCCCCCTCCCAACCAGTGGCCCTTCTCTCCACCCCTGCCCCCACCTCTCCCGCCCCCGGCCGTTTGATGTGACAGGTCCATGCTCCAATCCTATCTCTGGGCCCGGTTCGGAGCGCCTTCGGAGCCAATGGTTGGGAGTGAGGAGGGGCGGAGGGGGCTGGGGCGGCGCGGGGGAGGGGAGGGGCGGAGCAAAAACCGGGCAGGGGCCGGGCCGGGCCGAGCTGGAGGCAGCGCGGCTGGAAGCGACGGGGTAGCAGCAGCGGCGGCGGCGGCGGCGGCGGCTGCGGCGGGTGGAGACACAAGCAAAAGCGGCGGCGGCGGCGGCGGCGGCGGAGGAGGCCGGGGAGCTACGGGCGGCGGCACGGTAAATTGCCCGGGGCTGAGTGCGCTGCTGGCCTGGGCCCCGCCCGGACTGGCGGGGTTTGCGGGCCGGCTGGAGGGCGGAGGGGACGCTCGAATGTCCAGGAGGGGTCTACTTAGCCCACCTCGGGGGCGGGGGCTTCGGGACGTCCTCCGGCTGCCTCAGGTACGGACTCGTTGGCGGCGGCGGAGGGGCGGGCAGACAGCGCCGGCGCAGCTGGAGTCCCCGCCGCAATCCGGGGGCTGGCCCGGACCCCTCGGGCCGGCGGCCGGGGCGACGGGCGGCGGCTCTCTGGGCGCTGCGCTTTGCTGGGCTGGGCTGGGAGGCTGGCTCTGGGGCTGCAGCCGCCGCCCGCCGCCTCTGAGTAAGCACTTTTGTGGCGGACGGTGGCGGGCGCCTCCTTTCCCTCCGGGCCGGCTCCCCGCACTTCCCCGGAGGTGGCAGCCTCCTTCCTTTTCCCGCTCCGGCCCCCGCCGGTGGCAGACTGGGGGGGCGATGAGTGGGGGGGGCGGGGAGACTTGGGCGCACCCCAACGCGGAGCCGGCCAGCCCCGAGTAACCCCCCCCAGACCGGCGCTCCCACCCCTCTCCTGGCGCAGACTCCCCCAGTTCGGTTCCCCGCCCCGAGGCCAGCGGGTGGTGCTTCTGCATCCCTCAACAGCAGCCACAGCTGGATCCGGGAGCTGGAGGCGCCCGGGGGGGGGGGGGCGCATCGAAAAAGTTACCGTGCTCTAGTTCCCAGGGCCCCGGAGGCCTTTGGGCTATCTTTGGGTCAAGGGGAAGCAGCGCGGGCACTTCTAAAAGGAGGTACGTGCTCCGGGTAATGGTCGACGGACCCCTCGATTTCTAATCACAATTTACCCCTCTGTGGCGCCCATCAAATACTCCAGTCTGAGAAATGTAACTCCGCCTTTTTTTAATCAGAGGATTGGGTTTAACGCCCAGCCGGAATACTGAATAGTGTGGCTTTTGTAGTCACTAGATCACTGTGTGCCTCAGTTTCCTCTTCTGGAAAGTGACCAGGTCGGGCGAGATGCTTTCCGAGGCCCCTTTCGGCTGAGATATTCAGTGACCACCTTGTTTTTCGCGGGGGTGTGTGTGGGGGGTTGGGTGTGTGTGTGTGTGTCACACCTCACCCCTGACTATTTCTCTTTCTGCTCTTGAAATTGGCTCAGCTTTTCCTTGTCCTTTCTTTGTATTTTTCCTCCTGACCAACCTTCCTTTTTCTGGAGTACTTAGTGCTCTCCACTTTTTCATTCGACTGTTTCCATTTCTCCCTTAAATGCTACATTTGAACTTTTGCTACCCACAGGGAGGAGTTAGAAAAAGAGGAATGGGAGCTTTTTTCTTTTTATGGCTTATTCGTCCTGATTGATATAGTTTTTTTTTGTTGTTTTGGTTTGGGTTTTTTTTTGGGGGGGCGGGGAGTTTGGGTTCTCAGAGTGGTCAGCATTCTGTTCTTAATTTGAGTTCACGTTTGAGTTCATTTGAGTTCATTTGAATCACAAAGTAAAAATTACATCCTAAAAACCATTTCCTCCAGCTCAAGAGGATTCACGGTCCCTTCAATCTCCTCAGTCACCTGCGCAAGCTCAGGTGTAGAAGAGAAGGTGTAGGAGAAACTGCCTTTTTGATCTTGCCCAGGTTATCCAAATATTTTAAAATTTCGTTGTAACCCGAGGATTTCATTAAAATTCTGTTGTGGGGGGGATTAAATAGAAGCTGGAGAATGAAAAGTGAGGAGACTTAAGCCCCATGTACATCCTATTAGCATCAAATGTTATATTGTCCAAACCTGAAACAATGGAGGTATGAGGTGGAGGGTGGTTTCCAGAACTGCCCTGACTCCATTTGGAAGATTGGGGGTTTACTTGGGAGTGACTTGGTCATGAAAACTTGTTTCCCCATCTCCCTGACCGGCTGGCCACCAGACCTGGGCTAACAGTCACATGTCATGGAAAGGGGACAAAAGGTATTAACTCTTACCTGAGTAACTAGAAGTAGACTGCACCATAGGGCCCTCTTGTGGAAATGAGTTTGTTATGTTTGATTGTTGTGTTTGATTATGTGCCTCACCTGAGAAAAGTCTTGTTAGGGATGGGTCAGAAAGGCAGGGAAGTGGATAGCTTGAAAAGGAAGAAGGCAGGAAGTTGTATCAAAAGGCAACTCCCAGCAGGGCTAGATCTTTCTTGGGCCAGTGGTAGGGAACCACCTAGTTGGGCAGAGTAAACAAAATCTCTGATGGATGCTTCCCAAGTAGTTGTTGCGATTAAATGAACCAATTTCCTCTATTTGAAAGAGTCATAACGAGATGGAGAGCTGTGAAAGGGACTTGGGATACCATCTGGGCCGACTGCCTCAGTTTCAGGTGAGGAAACTGAGGGCCAAAGGAATAGAAAGGCTAATCCTTATGCTTGGCTCTTTGTTTCTGGAGATGGCTCAAAATCTAGAGCATTTTGAGGTTTGCACAGCTCTTCCCAGCCCAACGTGTTTTAAGCTGTGAGATAGGGGTTCTTTTGTAAAGAGCTTAAAATCTGAAGATGAACGGGTTAAGTGACTTTGGTCCTATATAGGATATGCTAGCATCCTGTAAATAATGACCAGTTTTAGAAAAGTCCACAGTGAGACCCTCTCGGAAGGTCACACGTCCAACTGCTGTAGCTATAACCGATGACGCCTCCAAGTGTTACTTAGAGAGACATGGCAAGTTCTCAACTCAAGACCATAATTTTCCCATATTTTTACTGACATAGCCCTGAATGATGCTCAGATCATGCTAGACAATGAAAACTGAAACCTTCAATCTCTGGTCGACTGTTATTGAATTTGAATGGATAAATAGGAATTGTCATTCCCAGCTGGGGATAGAAAGCTGGATCAGTGTTCAATGATCCTGATACCGGGGCTATATAGGGTAAAGTGACCAACAGGGATAAAGGAGCTAGGTCACACATTTATCCTTTTCTAAGAAGGTTTAGCTTTTACAGAGAGACGTTTCCATCGTCATAACATCATTATCTAGTGCATGACTGAAACCCGAAAGTTAAATTTTGCTCCAAGGCCCTAGGACCTGACCCTCTGTGGTTGGTTAGCCCAAGTGCTAAAGTCATACTTTTTGTTGACCTTAATGTAGAGAGTAGTCGGCTCTTTAGCCGGTAGATTGTCTCTGGTATTTCTCCTTAACTGTTCCAGGAAGTTGCTGATAGAATGTCCTTCTGAGACTCTGCGATTCAACTTCACCGTTGTGTCCGAGCATGTATAAATCTGGGGGCAAAGCAGTTTTGCCTTTTCATTATTTGGTACAGAAGCCAAAGTTTGATTGTATCCAGATGATTTCAGAATTGATGTTTGCATGAAACGTGGGAGAAAAGGTAGCCTGCAGAAGGGAAGGTTAGAAACATTTGTTACTTTCACTAATAAAGAAGTCATTTCTCTGGGTGGGAGGGAATCCAGAAAAGGAAAAGTGTGGGCCTGGCTTATGGTGTCTGGAAGTTTTAAAGATGTGTCTGGTGGGGGTGTGGGGGTGTGGTTCCTGCAAAGTCTTGGAGCTTGTTGCAACTCAGAAAAAGCAATCTCAGCTATAGTGATGGCTTGAGCGGAGCCTTCTTTATCTGCGATGCTTCTTGGGAAGTCCACGGCTCTAATACGAAGGTGGGTGAATTGTGGTTCATGGCTTTGAATAATTGTTGCTTCGGAAAACAATGACGTCCACGACCAGTTAAGTTTCTGGGCTGTTTGGTTTCCTTAGTCTGGCTTGCTGGCTCCTAGTGAAAAGGATTTGGGAAGAATGGCTCTCCCTGCAGGAGAAGTTGTCTCATTGTTGACTGTATTTGGAAATCATCTGTAACATGAAAGGTTTCCTTTCCCTTCATTCTTGACCCTACCCTCAACCTGTTTTTCTTATAAGAACCTTTTGCCTTCACTTTGACTAATTTTGCCTTCTTGTGGCACCCATACGTCGTACTCACCCAGCCTTGTGGATGCCGTACTCTGTGATCTTGGGAAAGAAATGTACTGTTTTTCTATTTTAACTTAAGATAATAAGGCTAAAGCAGCAGCTAGGTGGTGCAGTGGATATAGTACTTGGCTTGGAGTCAGGAAGACTGAACTTCTTGAATTCATATCTGGCTTCAGACTCTTATTAGTTGTGTGACCTTGGGCAAGTACTTAAATGTGTTTGCCTCAGTTTCCTCATCTGTAAAATGAGCTGGAGAAGGAAATGGCAGAGTACTCCAGTATCTCTGCCAAGAAAGCCCCAAATAGGGTCACAGAAGAATGGGCACAGTAAACAGCAGCAATAAAGCTTAAAGGTATGGATACTTCCTGAAATAATGAGCCAATTATTCAGGTCATTTAGTTGCTGTAACAATTACATAATTGTAAATGATTGAGGTACCTATCATTCTCCTGAAGCCTTAATTTCTTTCCCTGTGGACTGCTGGATTATTTTCCTCAAGGATTTTCTAGTTTTGTGATTCTATCAGCCGGGATTGAATGTACCTGTTTCTGTGCAGCCCTGCTAGTGTTGCATTCTATTACATTTAATTATGGACTCTATGACTTCTAAGGGGCAGACTCAGGCTTGTTACCAGGCTATCTGGGGCCATCCCAGCAGGAGAAATTCATCTACCGAGTTGTTCAGGGGATTTCAGCTGTGTCAGCAGAGGGAATATCTACCACACTAACAAAATAATGGAGGATCCTTGAATTACTGAAACATCATAGGTACTTATGATGTTATGTAGTAAGCAGAATCTTCTCTGATAAATTTAGGAAGTTTTCTTTGTGACCTGGAGGGAGTGCCATCTATTGGAAAAAGCAGCACATGCAAAGTCAGAGGAGATGTATTTTAAAGCCCTCTGCACTGTGAACCAGCTGCTATTCTGAAGGAGGCCATTGAGGCCGTCCCTGTTGCCATCTGGATTTTACATTTTGGAGAGCGTGCCATCTGTTTTCTATCTCTCTTACAGACATGTTGAAAGCATAAATGAGATCTATGCATGGCTTAGCTCGGCAGCAGACAGGTGCTATAGGAATCCAAAGGATGGTGAATGCTAAGTATAGGGCATGGGCCTCTGTTGGCGTGGATACAAGATTTCCAAAAGGGATCGTCCAGCAGGACGGGCCAGAATTGGCCTTGTTTCTGATAGTTTTTCATGTGCCTCGGTCTCTTCTGTCACTTCTGCTCCAAAATCTTCAGCAGCTCCCTACTGTCTGTCTAGCAAGTAAGATTCTGGTATTCAAGGCCTCCCCCAGTCTGGCTCCGGCCTCCCTTGCCAGCCGTGTCTCATATTCTAGACGTTATGTCTTCTTGGCTCTTGGTCCCCTGCGTGCATATTGTGCTGTTATGTCTCCTTGGTCTCCCTTAGACTCGCTCTTCCCTGTTCTCAAAGTCCATCATCTGTTGGATTCCTATTCATCCTGTCAATTCCAGCTCTGATGCTGCCTCCTCCATGTGGCCTTCAGGGAAACCTGACCCTCTGTACCCCCCGCCCCCACATTCCCTCTCCCCAAGTGGATGGCTCTCCTCTCCCAGTATCAGGGAGCACCGGAAAAGTGCCACAATCTCTTCCCAAAGGCACCGGTTAGCTAGTGTATAGTGGAGTGATTCTCTGGGTTCTAATTTTCCCTTCTAGTCTGTCTACTCTTGGAGGGCATGGGGATGGGCCATAGTGAAGCCTCGCATCTCCTCTCACGTGCCTGGGCCACGCTGTGGGCATGAGAGTGGCTTCAGAAACATTGCCCAAGGTGCGTGCTCATCCAGCCTCTCCTCTCTAGCTACGCATATGTGTCCTATAAAGTCTTGGGTTAAATTTAAGGAAAACTTAAGGAAAGTTATTGAAAGAGATGAATTGCCAGGATTGTGCTTCTGAAGGACACATAGAGATTTTTGCTTCTTTGTTGCCTGCTCCTGTGTGAAGCCTTCTGTACTTTTGATGGGAGTGTAATTCTGAGTAAGAATGGTTGACCCAGAATAAGGTGTCAAGAGGAGCTGATGCAGGGGCACAGGAAGGACAGATTAATGTGGACAGATCAAGAAAGCAAAACTGCAGGGGAAAAGCCAAAGTGGACAGTTTTAAAGTAGTGGAGTTCCAAGGTCCCTGACTATTTAAGGAATTGCAATTCATTTTTTATGTCCATTTATTTGTTTATCCTTTCATCCACTTTTCTTTCTTTCCTTCTTTCTTTCCTTCTTTCTTTCCTTCTTTCTTTCCTTCTTTCTTTCCTTCTTTCTTTCCTTCTTTCTTTCCTTCTTTCTTTCTTTCCTTCTTTCCTTCTTTCCTTCTTTCTGTCTTTCTGTCTTTCTGTCTTTCTGTCTTTCTGTCTTTCTGTCTTTGTCTTTCCTTCTGTCTTTTTTCTTTCTTTCTTTCTCTCTCTTTCTTTCTTTCTCTCCTCTCTTTCTTTCTCTCTTTCTTCTCCCTCCCTCTCCCTCTTTCCTATTCCTTACTTCCAAGGCAATTGGGGTTAAATAACTTGCCCAGTGCCACACAGCTGCTAAGTGTCTTAGGCCAGATTTGAATTCAGGTCCTCCTGACTCTACTGTGCCATCTAGCTAGGTGCCCCTGCAATTCATTCTTAACATTTTTCATGTCTTAGCAGTGCTGAACCAGTCCCTCCTTACCTGATCATTAGAGAAGCAGGACATGGTATACTGGCCAGGCAGGGGACAGTGACCACTTGCTGTTTGACCATGGACCAAGAAACTCAATCTTTCACAACCTCAGATTTTCCATCTATAAAATGAGGCTAATAATAACCTTACAAGATGGAAGTCACTTGCGTCATAAGGGTTGTCAGCTAGTCTTGTTGTCAAGATATTCTGGCTACAGGGCACTTGGTGGTTTAGAAAATGCTACCATATGTATTATTGTGTTGGAGCCTCGGTTCCTTGGGAACGTAAGTCGCACAGGTATTCTCACTTTACAGGTGAAATAACTGAGTTTAAGGGATTTGCTGCAGTAGTCTGGAAGCAACAGAGAAAAGAAATGGAGGTGGGTCATCTCCAAAGCCTCACTTCCCTTGGTTATTGCAATAGCCTCCAAATTGCCTTTCTGCTTCCAACCTTTTTTGCCCAGTCCTTTGTGGCCTCCAGAGCTGACCACGGACCCTTTCTGCTCAAGAAGCAGCTGGGTCTCCCTATTGCCTCTCAGACAAAACGGTTGACTTTGAAAGCATTTTGGGGTCCAACCTATCTTTCCAGTCAGTTTCACATGATCTTCACAAATTCTCCTTTCCAGCCAGCCCAGCTCATATGACTTTTTGGTCTGTCTCTTTGCTTCTGTGTCTGCTCTGCAGGCTGGAAAGCTTTCCCCCCTCACCCTTGGCCTCTTGGAATTCCAACTCTCTTCAAAGTCCAATCCTGGTGCCTCGTCTACAGTTGAATCTGGCACATGTCCAGCACCTGAAACTCAATGTCTGAAAAGGTCTTGGTTGATTCACCCAGATGTCAGGTACCCCCTCAATAAAATGGGGATTTTTATATAATGTAGATGTTTTCTGTTTCATTTTTTCTGTGTACTCCTGGTCTCTGTAGAGGGTCAGTTCTTGGAGGGCGGGGGGGGGGCTGTTTTTTTGTATTCCTAGCTTTTAGCCCAATGTCCTGGCATGCAGTAGGTGTCTAATAAGTAAATACTTGTTGTTGGACTGAATTTTTCAAAATCTTTCAGTGGAACCACAACTGATTCAAACAAGTTAACCTGCAGGAAAGTATAATCAGCAGGGCTGGCCGGATTTGGGAAAAGCTATATTTATTGCCTTTGATGTCATGCGAGACCTTGGCGGTGTTTAAAGTAGAAATTGCTACTCTTCGTGACCCAAAATAAATGACCAATATTCCAGAAATGTGTCCCTTTAAGGGGAGAGTGGAGGTTTTCTGTACCCTTACTTAAATTAAAATGGGTTTGGAAAAGTTAGCGTGCCGGAAATTGTTTGCTTGCCTTGGATTTAGTTAGCAGGTGTGGAAGCAGGATGAAGTAGAATCTTAGAGGGAGTACAATCGGGGCATACAATCATAGGAAATGCTATTCACAGTGGACTTTGTGGGGGAGGAGAAGAAGAAAGTTTTTTTGTTTTGTTTTTTTTTAACATGGTCTTTAGTTTTCAGAATGCTGAAATTTCAGTTGAAGTATGAAAAGCTTGTTTGTGCCAACAAAGCTTTAATGTAATCTGGGCCAGGGTTCTTAAACTTTTTCTACTTGCTGCCCCTTTTTTGCCTGAGACATTTTTATGTGACCCCGAGTATATAGGTATGTAAAATAGGTACTCAAATCAAACATTTACTGATAAGAAATCATAATTTTGTGACCCCCACATTCAGTTACAAGCTGCCATATGGGCTTGCAGCCCAGAGTTTAAGAAGCTTTGGTTTAGAAAACCTTTTGGTCCTGGAGGAGATGGCCTGGGTAGGGCTGTGTGGATGGAGTCTTGGATCTCTCTATGCCAGTGATTTTTGACCTTACTCAATATTCTGGACTTAAGTTGAAGAGTAGTTTATTCAGGTTATTCATGTTGGTTGCTTAAATACTGGAAGAGGCCCAAAATGACATCATTATGGCAGGGCCAATGTACTGGGTCAAATCTGACTGAGCTGGATCAGACTATATGAGCTGGGGAGCCCCTACCACAGTTTGGGCACAAATTGTGTGAACTTTGTGAGTGGAGTTGTCTTTCAATTTGCTCATCTCGCATTTCTTTTGCCCCATTGCCATTCTGATTTGGTCAAAGAGCACAGTGCCTTTTTGGATGCAGGTGCACGTTGCTGGGCCATCTTGAGCCTCTCTGTCTCCCATGACTCACAGTGAAATCCAAAGTTTGTCAGAGACCTTGAGAATATTTGTGTATTGCTTCTTCTAATCTCCATGTTTTGCCTTGTGTGAATTCTCTAACATAATCTTTTAGGCAAACATACATTTGGCATTTGAACAATGTGGCCAGCCCACTGACCTTGTGTTCCCTACAGTAGAGTTGTAATTCTTGGCAGTTTAGTTCAAGAAAGGACCTCAGTGTCTGGTATCTTATCCTGCCAGGTGATCTTCCTAAGACAGTTCAAATGGAAGTGATTCACTTTCCTGGCATGGCACTGGCACACTAATCAGGTTTCACAGGGATGCAACTATGAGTTCAGCGCAACAGTTTTACCACCTCCCCCCCCCCCATTTTCTTTGGGAGACTCCCAAATACTCAGCTAATTCTGGCAATGTGTGTGTCAATCTCATGTGAACATCCCTAGTAAGTGAACTTATCCACAGCATTTGATGTTTCTCCATTTGTTGTAATTTCACACACGGATGGTGTGTTGCTTATTGGTGGAGAACCTCACTTTTCTTGGTGTTAATCATCAGACAAAAATTAGCCCAAGAGGGCAGAAAATTGATCCCTTACTTGGTTTCATCTCGGCCTCAGTGTACACAATCCATCGAGTGCACGATCATCTGTGAACAAAAAGTCACAAAAAGTGAACTCTCTCCACTTTAGTCTTGGTGACCTTTTCAAGCTAAATCATTTACTGTCAGTGTGGTAGTTCTCTTGATGCCGTTTCCATTCTTGTGGAAAGCGTCCAACGACCAAGTTATTCAGGTAATATAATTAAAGAGGGCCATCAGTTGTGGAGGGGAGAAATGATGATGTGACATAGCTTACATACCTAGGCAATCCTTAAATCAGGCTTAGGATATATCACACCAAACTTGAAAGCTTTAGCCTTTTAGGGGAAATAGAATCTTCTCAGATGTTCCATTTGCTCTCTCTCCCTATTCTGGCCATAGCCATTTACTGGCCTCTCTTGTCCCACAGCAGCCAAGCTCTCTTTGGCTTATAACACCATATTCTGGGTGGGTCTGGGAGCCAGTTAATTGAACATCTCTTAGGATCGTGGGATTTCGTGCTAAGAGGGACCTTAGCAGTGACCTGGGAGAGATCACCTGATGCAGTCCCCTCTTTGCACAGAGAAGGAAACTGAATCTCTTTTTGGGTGAAAAGTCACATAGCTAGTCACAGCCCAGCTGGGAATCCCAATCTCTTCCACATCTAGAGCTCTTGGGATCTCCATATGCCATTGGCTGCGTCTCTCCTACTGACTGAACACTGCCAGACAAGTCCACTTTCCTTCTCTTTCTGCTTTTGGGTTTTCACCACTGGAAGAGCAGTTGGTTTCACCTTGGCTCCTGCTTTCTTTAACCACCTTCCCACTCTAGTGCAGTTACCTTGAAAAATTTTAACCCATTCCTCTCCTTTTCTTTTCTTTCTCTTCTTTCCTTTCCCCCCTCCTTTTTCATAGTCTAGTTGCTTCTTGATGACTTCTCCTCTGGGAGCTCACCAGACATTAAGGAGCTAACTGGGGGCCTGGCCTCTATCAAGATTGTATTATTTGATTTTTTTTTTTTTGCAAATAGTATTTTTCCAATTACATGTAAAGACAGTTTTCATAATTTTTTAAATAAGATACCCGAGTTCCAAACTTTTGCTTCCTCCCTCCCATTCCCCCTTCCTCAAGACAGCAAGCAATCCGATACAGGTTATGCATGTGCAGTCATGTAAACATATTTCCAAGTTAGTCAGGATGTATCATTTCAAAAGAATTATGTCATTCCCGTTCCTAAGTACTGATTGCACTGTGAACTTTGGGAACATGACCTCTTTGTAATCTGGAGACTCATCGTATCGTGATGTCTCATTACAAAGTGGATGGGAAAACTTCCATTTTTACCAACTACTTTTAAGCCTGTCGGGTTGATAGAATAATGTTGCTCTTTAACTTTTTAAAGACTTTGAAGGTTTTTATAGATTTCAAGCCATAAGGGGCTTTCAGAAGGATTCTGGATCAACCCCCTCATTTTTTGGAAAAGTGACACGATTTGTCCAAGATCACACAGATTGAGTTGAGCTTTGAACTCAATTTCCTTTTCCAGTGTTTGTCTTTTATACCTTGCAGTGGAAATTTGGGACTAAAAGGTATGTGCAGTGGGTGGGGATCAGTGGGGGCTGGAGAAACAAGCTGAGGATAGAAGCAGTATCTTTCTGACAAAATTGGTGGCCTTCTTCCCAGATTAGTAACTGGGAGGTCACGGTGTGATTGTTCCTGGTCTACTGTGGCTATGAATTGCTGGAGCCACCCAAGTAAGGCCTATACCACACCTCCTTTGAAAAAGGGAAAAACAAAGCTTCAGCCTCCCAGGAGAAAAGCTGTGAGGGCTTTACTTGACATCTTCTTGGAGTGTTTTTAGCAGTTCATGGGCCCAAAGTTGAGAGCTGCCAGAACTGCTTCTATTGCAGGTGGTTTTAAACACAGGTAAAATTAGGGTCCTCTGTGACCTTTAGGACAGAATCTCAGAGGTTGGAAGGGACTGGAGAGCTCATTCAGTCTAGTCTACCCTAGAGCAGAAAAGATGGCGGACCTAACATCTCCCCCAGCATATGGTGAAAGGCTGCAAGTGACCTAAGACAACATATAAGTCAAAACTTTCACATTAAAGTTGAAGGAAAAAGGGCTGTATCCAGTGTCCCACAGGCAGCAAATAGCTGAGCTCCAACCTGGACCCTCTGCTTCTAAATCTGGGCCTCTGGCCATTAGGTTCTGCTTCCTTGTTCATTCCTGTGCTGACAGTCTTGTTTCAAATTCCTTCTTAATTGTAGATAATACATTAAGAAGATTTCAAGATTGGCATATGTAAAAATAGCAGTAAACTTACAGGTTTTTGGACCATGTCTGTGAGTGAGAACATTACAATCCTTGTGTACATAGCCTTCCTCTGAGAAAGCATAGTAAAGAGGAAAGAGCTCTGGAAGCAGGGCCTGTGTGAGGCCTTTGGCAAATGACTCCCTCTGGTTGGGACTCCACTTATTTATTCATTTTTTCATTCATATCAGACTCTTTGTGACCTCATTTGGGGTTTTTTTGGCAGAGATAGTGGTGTGGTCGGCCATTTCCTTCGCTAGCTTATTGTACAGATGTGGAAACTGAGGCAAACAGGTGTAAGAGACTTGCCCAAGGTCACACAGGTTTGCAAAATGTCTTATATACATTTGTCCCTCTCAGCATCCCTGGTGGGCACTATCCCCATTTTTAAGCAAGGAAACTGAGTCCCCATAGCTAATAAATGTCAGAGGTGGGATTTGAATCCAGGTCTTGCTTGTCTCTCAGTTTGGCTACACCACAGAAAGCTTGTAGTTCAAGTTAAGTAATAATCAGTGAACACATATCAAGTGCCAGGGCCTATGCTGAGCATTGGAGAAACAAAATACAGAACCTACCCTCATGGACTTTACCGTCGAAGGGGGAAGCTGAAAAGGGGAGAGTACCCAGCCCATTCCATGAAAAGTCAGATTCCTCTGAATTGGAGGCCTTGGGAAGGCCCACCCTCTGATCCGAGGGGCAATTCAACTGTTGAGGTATTGAGTGTCAAAGCCAGATTTTCAGGTGATGAGCTTATCAGGAGACCAAGACAACTCCTGGCAATGAAAAGCATCCTGAGTTACTCAATATTACCAGTTTACCAGAAGCTTGTTGCTTTTCCTAGGAGTCTCAAATGGTTTACCCAAATCAGCTGCCTCCCCCATCACCATAAGACATCAGGAGGATGCCTCCAACTTCTGTGCTAACAGTGGGTCCACTCTAGGTCCACTCTACGGCCCATGGCATTTCTAGGGTGCTTTATGGTTTGCTAAGCACTTCTCAAATATTATCATCGCATTTGTTTCTCATCAAAACCCTGGGAAGTAGATGCTGTTATTATCCTTAGTAATCAGTCACTGTCAGCAAACATTAATTGGACACTTATTCTGGGCCTGGCAATGGGGACACAGATGTCACCAGAAAGAGAGAGCCTGTCCTCGAGGAGCTTACATTGGAATGAGGGAGACACCACAGGAAAGGAAGCTCAAAGGGGTAAGATTTGAAGGGGAAAGAAGGGAAATGACTGTGGGAGTATGGTGCAGAAATGTGGAGGACTGAAGCCATGGCTAGAAACTGAGGCAGACTGAGATGAAGTGACCACAGGGCTAGTGTGGATTGGAGGCCTGATTTGAATTGGGGTTTTCTTGATTCCAGATCCATTGTTGTATCTCCTGAGCCATCATTTGGAAACCTGTCTACATTGGAATAATCCACGGGAAACCAGATGGTAGAGTGAGGAGTGCTTCCATCACTGTAGTTTCTAGCACCTTAGATGTAGATTTGAGAGGCACCTGAGAAATCAGCTAGGTCTGAAGCCAAATCCAAAGGAGAAGAGTTGGGGCCAGAGCATTCATTTTTGAATGGGACCATTGGCCATTGGCAAGGGTAACCTAGTTGGGATCTGAAATGGCAGCTGTACCAATGCCCTCATTTATTCAAGTGAGGAAAAAAAAATGGAGGCCTTGAAAATGCTTCAGGCTTGGAGTGTATTGGAGATGGAAGGGATGATTGAAGTCCAGAATGGAGAAGGAACTTGCCCATAGTCACACAGCAAGCAATGGACCATGTGTGTGTGTATACATGTATATATGTGTAATACATATATATACAATATAAATAAATAAATAAATATATGTATATATAAATAAATCATATTGATTTTTAAAAATGTCATGGAGCCTCCCAAAGTGGATGTTTCCATGTGCAGGAAGCAGACTAGCCCCTCTGCCTTTTTCTTAGTGTAGAGAGATTTTTCTGTTCACATCTCATGTGAAGTAAGCCATAGTCTCGTGACTACGCACTCATATCAAAGGAAGACTAACTCAAATTTAAACACTGTTATTTCTTAGCAATAATTATTGCGTCTTTGGGGGAAAAAAGGCAAAGAATGACCTCATTGTACTTAAATAGCCTGTTGCTCAGTCTTTAAATGGAGGTCAGCAGACACCAGGGCCTTGGAATAAAATAGCCCTTTGGCGAGTAAAAGAGTCACACCCCACTTAGTTTTGACAAAAATAAAATTCTTTCCAGCCCTACCACATTGTGGATGGTGTGCACACCATGTCCTCTAGGAGTTGGGTTAGCAGCTGTATGGCCGGGCAAATGCTCTGCAGGCCACGGATGAGGCACTTGTGGTCTTGGTTGCATTGAGTTGGATGTTCTCTGCTCGGTGAGAACGATTCATACGAGAAACAGCAGGTAACTGCAGGCACGGCTGACGCTGTCCTTCTGACCTTAAAGGTCAGAAGTTGAGTTACATGTTGCCACAACCCTGTTTCCCCTGGGCATGTGGGCATGGCTGACCCTTGTGCTTTTTGGAAGGAGGTGGTCCTTTCCATTTTTTCAAAAGTTGTTTATGCCATGGACCCTGGAAGTTGGAAAATGCAGCATATGGGGAGGGTCATGAGCCTTTTGCTCAAGGTCTGCCATGGAGCGAGCAGGAACTTCGGGAGAAATTTGGACTTCCTCTCAGAGTAGATCTTTCACCTGAAGGTGGCTGATGGCCAGACAGGAAGAACTGATGAGGGCAAAGAAAGGCAATCTTATTAGCAGAGAGTAGAATAGTGACTCCAGATGGAGAAAGAGCCAAATTCGGTAGGCTCTCAGAAACTACTGAGAGTCTGGAGTTTCTTTCTATTGTAGCTTTTAAATATTCTTAACTCTCCTCTTGGAAGGCGGTACACATGGCAGGGTTCTGTTCAGTAGGACTCATAGATGGCTTTTTGACCATCAGTCGTGGAGATCAAGCTGAGCCCCATTGAAAATCAGAGATTAGCTTTTTCCAAAAGTCACCATTGGGCCTTTCCACTTTCAGGGTTCAGTTTCAAAAGACATAGGATCATACATCTGGTGCTTGAAGGAACCTTAAAGGTCATCTAGTCTCCTCCATTTTACAGGTGAAGAAACTGAGACTGGAATCTGAAGTGACTTAATTCAGTGTTCTTTCTACTGTACCACACTGCCAGTAGCAGTTCTTGATCAGCCCATTCTGCATTTTTCCCAAGAGCCTAATGAATTATGTAAAATCTCCAGTTTGATGAGTATTTTTCCCAGGAATACTGGGGTCTGAAATGGCAGCTGTACCAATGCCCTCATTTATTCAAATGAGGGGAAAAAAAATGGAGGCCTTGAAAATGCTTCAGGCTTGGAGTGTATTGGAGATGGAAGGGATGATTGAAGTCTTTCCCAGTATTCCTGATTTTCTCCTTTCCTAATGTATTATGGGAGGGGTGTTTCAGAATGGTGAACTTGGGCAAATTACTTCACTGTGGGCCTCAGTTTCCTCATGTTTAAAACGTGAGGATAAAATTAAGTAACAGTAAAGGTCACTTCTAGTCCTAAATTTAATGATCCTGTGAGCCAATACCTACCAGGCTATAAGCAGAGGAGGGCAACAAGGTAGCACAGTGGATGGAGTGCCAGGTCTGAAGTCAGGAAGGCCCGAGTTCAAATCCAGCCCCAGACACAGACTAGCTGTGTAACCCTGGGCAAGTAGTCACTTCATCTTGTCTCAATTTCCTCATTTATGAAATGAATTGGAGAAAGAAGAGCAGACCACATCTCAATATCTCTGCCAAAAATAACCCCACTCACAAATGGAGTCACCAAGAATTGGACACAACTGAAAACCAGCTGAAGATGTGTACCTGGAAATGATCCTTTTCCTCATTTCCCAGAAGCATTTTGTAAATGGGAGTTGTCATTATTTAAAATATTCATTTTTAGGTATTTGCAGTCTCCTTGTCAGGAAAGAAGTGCCTTAGGTTCATTCTGAATTGGACTTCAGCATTTGTTTTTCCTGGAACATTGTCATTATCAAAGGCACACTTGGAGAATTGGAATCATTTGAAATAATAAAAACAAAATCTACCACTTTTCTGTGTGATCACAGATTCTGTCGTGATAATTGCATTGTTTATCCCCCAAGATAACTGAAAAAAATTAATAATTATCTGCAGTTTTAAAAACTCCTTTTCATCAAGCCATCTAAAAAAATGAATTTCTATTAGATTTTATTTTGAAACTTTCAAAGTCCTTACTGCTTTGAAAGGACCCTTATCGACATCCTTTTGTTAAGGGAAATGTGCACTTCCCATAGTAGCAAAATGAACTTATGCATGTGTCATAAAATACGGGCTCCAAGGGGCGGAGTGACTGTTGGGGATAGGGTTGTATGTCATTCTGGAGTGGATTTTAAAAAAAAAGGTTTTCAAAACTCTAGTTTTTTTCTTCCCCATCTTCATTCATGTTCACTGGTTCTGCTGAAAAGAAGGCAAACCCAAAAAATCCCCAAAGGAAGCCGATGATCCATCAAGCTAAGAGAATGCTTTGCCACTTGATGATTCAATTGTCTTTTCCAGCTCAGAGTGTATGGTTTTAGGATCTAAGAATGGAAGATAAATAGCATGTCTAGATTTTGTTTTTGTTGTGGGAGAAACTGAGTTAAGAGCGCACAGTTAAGAGTTAAGAGATGTGCTCTCCTGCTTCTCTTTCTGGAAGTTGTCTCTCCCACTTGGCATTTTCTGCTTTAAGGACCTTCTATGTACATTTCCAGTGTTGTTGGAGCCCCAGACATTGGGTGATGATTGTTAGACTACAAAACATAGGTGCTTTAATGTCATGTTCAGACAGGGCTGGGAGGATACCTGGGTTGTGGTAAAAGGAGTATTGAATGCCCAGTTCATGGGAGTATCGGTTCTCAAGTCTGGGGAGCAGAGGTGTGAAATTGAACCAATAACGCAAATGCAGCTCGAGTTCATAGTTCACTCTGATGGAAATAAATTGATTTTTCCCTTTTGATGCTCCAGGGTTCTTGATGAGATTCATTGACACCAAGAACAACTGGGCTCCAGGACTACTTCCTCCAAGCCTGCTCAGTCCTCAGCAACTTGAGTGAGTCACAGAACTATGAAAGCTGCCTCACGGCAGGCAGGCAGGCAACACAGTTAACTTCTTGGTCATTTCTGTAGATCTCCAGTCTTTCCTGTGTGGGTCTTCCTTCTAATGTGTGCCCTCTCAGCGTGTGTGTGTGTGTGTGTGTGTGTGTGTGTGTGTGTGTGTGTGTATGTGTTTTATGGCCACAGAAAGGAAGTCAGGTGAAGTCAGTCCTGCCAACTTTTTTTCCATGTTGCTTGTATTTTTGATCCACCTAGAACTCTAGATTCTAGAGTTATTGGATGTGTCTTGGATGTCTAATCCACACAAAAGAAACCTGCTCAGGGCTTTTTGCCCTTTAAAATTTTTTTCCTTTTTCTTTTCACCCTTTTTTAGTGATTTTTAAAAGCTAAGGGACATGGTTGAGGGAAACAGAAGCAGACAGAAATGGATCTATCTGCAAGTTGGATCTCTGAGCCATGAGGCCAGGGGTCATCATTCATCAATTGAAAAAATTTTTCTGACTGATAACAGCAACAATGATCACCAAAGCTTTTTTGACCCCTGCTAGAGGCGATTACAGTAGAAATAGAGTCCCAGTGGATAAGAATCCTGTAAAATGAAATCCTGGCCAAGTAACTCCTTATACATTAAAAGCAATGATCTGAGTTTGGTTCTTTGAAAAGACCCTTTTCTGACCCAGATGAGCAAATGCATTGCTGTACACCAAATTTCTGAAAACTCTCCAATCCTTTTCTGCTTTGCTGTTGCTAACTGTATGTGCCTCCAAGTTGGCGGCAAACTGTTCACTCGAAAGAGAAGTTTTCTAATCTGTTGACTTTAATTTCCTAGAAAGCTTTTGGCCTTGGGGTTGTGGCTTTTATTGAATGGGAATATTCAGCTTGGAGAGAGGATTAGTCGGTGATCAGTCCAGCACTCTGCACCACACATTGCTTTTGTCACTCTCACATCCTGTCTGTCTCTTTTCCTTCCAATCACATAGTCTGTTGAATGCCAGTGTTTGCTTTGCAAGTGCATCCATGAAGTTTCATTGCATTTAGGTAAACGGAACACAGTTCTGGTGATGAGAAGGTCATGAGATGCATAAGTCTTCAACAGTAAAAGACTATTGCTGTTTCCAACTCTGTTTCTCACAAGGACTCCCTGCCATGTCTAGTATTTTGAGCCTAATCTAGCTTTAAAGTTACTCAGAATTATAAGCTTGTCCTTTTTTGGGACATTGATGATAAGGGTCTCCACGTGTTCATAAAATTTTTCTTTGACTTCATCAGTGTTTTTCATGGGAGGAAGAGCATAGGCTGTGTGATGATGGTGGTGTGGCATTTTCCTGCAAGTGGCAATCACATTGTCATGAGCTTGTAATTTACTCCTTTTGGAAGGCATAAGAGCTTGTTTGCTAGATAAATTTTGATTGCAAAATTTACATCAGCTTCACAGTGCTCCCTTTCACTGTGGCCACTCCAGAGAAATATATATCCAGTGCCTGTTTCAGTAAGCTGGTCTTCATTTGCCAGCCTTGTATCACTCAGGGCTGCTATTTGGATGTGATACCTCTTGAGTTCTCTCACAACAAGAGTTGTTCATCTTTCAGGTCTACTGGATTTTGTGTGGTCTATAAGTGTGCACACATTCCATGTACTGATGGTGAGTGGAATCCACTTTGCAGAAGTTTTTGTACATTTTTTTGTGTTTCAACTACAGGGTGGGATCCCTACCTCCTGTAGTAACCAACCAGGGTTGAGTAAGCAGACAATTTTTAGGGCACCTTTTCTAAAAGTCTGTTCCTCACGCGTGGAGATGAGCAATTCCATCCTTAAAAGGCTGCTCAAACACTCAGGGGACTGTCAGATTCCACTTCTGCCTCCAGTGAGATGACCCTATGGCCTGCGCCACCCTGTGTGCCAGATTGCGTTTCCAGCTCCCAGTCTATCTGATGTAGGCTTGCCAGAAAGACTATTTTATGCAGAACTCACACAGGGCAAGTGCTCACAGGGTGGTCAGAAAAAGCGATACAAGGACACTCTCAAGATCTTTCTTAAAAACTTTAAGATGCTGTGCTGTGAGCAAAGCAAAATCAAAGTAGCCTGGAAAAAAACATGAGATGCACAAAATTAGAGCAGCTACTCCAAATGTTCTCATGTACTATTTGTGTCCGATCTGTGGCAAAGCTCTGCGAGGATGTCATTTTGGTTCTCTTCAAGAAAGAAAATCAACCTAACCTAAGGCCTTTTAATTTTAACTTAGTCACCAAAAAAGGAATCAGTAAGGGAGGAGAGGTCCCCTATGGCTTCTGGTCAAAAACAGCAACAATAGCTATTTACATTCACCCTTGGCCTGGGACCTTGAATGAGAGTTGGAATGATTTGGGTTTAAGGTTTGGTCCTTAAGATAGAAATCTAGCCAGTGAATCCCTAGATATTAAGGAAGAAAGGAAAGAAGGAAGGAAATGACTACACTGTTGCTCGATTTTTAGTGGGGCAACTCTTGCTTAATGGAGGTTGTTAGAGTTTGTCCTTCTTTCTGGAAGAGGACCATGACCTTGGGGAGATGATGTCATTGACTTGCAAGTGAATTGGATTTGAGTGAGGGAGGGCTGGGAAAGGTCACCTGCCTCACTTTCTCCTCCAAAGCCAGCTGGGGTCCAGTGGCCAGAGAGAGATCAGGACAACTGGAGATGGTTTGTGATGTAGTGGGAGACTTGGGCTTTTCAAGTGAAGGTCTTCAACAGGTCTCAGTTTGACTGAGGCAACACCCATTTAGTGATCAATGATCAAGACTAGGTAAGAAAGAAACAGGAAAAGTAAATTGACTTGTCCCAAGGCATCTAAGAAACAACTGACTGAGCAAAGATTCAAAGTCTGATCTTTTGAAGACAAAGCCTCCTTTCTTTTCTACTACTTCACTCTACCCATTTCAATGTGAATTTCTAGGAAGCTAATTCAGAGAGGAGTGGGTGGGAATTTGTATATTGAGTTTAAGAAAACTTCAAATCTAACTTCAAAGAAATAGTCTATAAGATCTTTGCATACATAAATGCTTCTGAGTGATCTTCCCCCCTTTTAAAATTCCTAATTAAATCTTTAAGTGGGCATGTGAATAACAATTGGGAAGATCACAGTGTTTCTGTAACCCAAAGATGTGCATTGTGTGTGCTGGCTTGTGTGTTGGGCCAAGCTGGAACAATTGAGCATTATGTATGGGAAAATGGAAACCTTTGTCTGCTAAATCCCATTTTCTTAGGCGATCACAATTGTTAAACTCTTACTAAAGAGAGGCTTGGGAACTAGATAGAATGCCAAGACCCTATCCAGGAGGCTGACCTTGTTCTAAGTCTTTCCAAGAGCAGGTGATGAATGGGATTTCCTGGTTCTTGGTTGCTCACTGTGTCACAGTTCATAGACATGAGCATTCGGTTAAATACACCCACTTTTCCAACAGATGAAACAGAAACAATTTGGGAATCGTCAGCTTGAGCATCTCTATGCAGACACTTTCCTGAACTACTTATCCAGCCCGAATGGCTCTTAGACATCTCAAACTCAATGTGTCCAGAATAGAACTTATGATCTTCCTTCCATCACCCACCCTCCACCTCCCAACTTCCCTGTTACCATTGAGGTGACGTTACCACGACACTAAGGTTTGCTATTTTAGGGTCATCTTTGACTTCATCCTTCTTCTCACACCTTATATCAACCTTCAGAATATCTCTCAATTGTGACTCCTGTCCCTCCCTGACTCACAGCCTTGTCTCTTGCCAGGATTATTACAAAAGCTTTCCATTTGGTCTGAGTCTCTTCCCATTACAACCCAACCTCCCCTCATCTGCCAAAGTGATTTTCCTAAAGTACAGGTCTGTCTTGTCTCCCACCACCACCACTCCTCAAACTCTAGTGACTCCCTCATGCTTTCTGTTGTCTTACATCATTCTGCTCTCCATATATCATGTGATCTGGTGACACTGGCCTTCTTGTATTCTTCAAATACAATAGTATCTCTGGCTGTGCCTGTGGAATGGGATCCCTCCTCATCTCTCCCTCCTGACTCCCCTGGCTTCTTCTAAATTTCAGTTAATCCAGGAAATAGACAGTTGATAGGATGAAGGCAGGCAAGGCTGCTGCTAACAGATAAATCTCCATTGGGCCGTGTTGGAGTTGTGAACATGGCCATCGTTCACAGAGATGGAGACATCTATCATTATTTTATAGGGGAGGAAACTGAGGCATGGTTCTTTTTTAGAGACAAAATGTTGTTGATGATGAAGATGATATGGCATTTTGCTGAACTTAAAGCAAAAAGAGAAGACAACAATGAGAGCCTTGTCAACCTACTCAGACGTGTGGCGGTGAGTCAGTGCCTGACCCTTGCTTTGCAGTTTGGATTTCAAGGGCCTCCAGTATCTAGCCTTAATCTTGCCATTTTCAACATGTATCATTCAGGCTTCACTTGGCAGTAAGAAGTGGGGGTATTCCAATGAAAACACTGGATTGGGAGTTAGAAGTCTTTGATAAGAATCCGGATTCCGATACATACTTACTATCCGAGTAAATTTTCTGCCAAAACTTCAGATGGATTTGTTCTTGTTTGTTCTTGAGTCATTTCAGTTATGTCTGATTCTTCATTACCTCATTAGGGGTTTTCTTGGCAGAGATGCTTGAGTGATTTGCCATTTCCTTCTCCAGCTCATTTTACAGATGAGGAAACTGAGGCAAACAGGATAAAGTGACTTGCCCAGGGTCCCACAGCTAGTGAGTGTCTGAGGTCAGATTTGAACTTGGGAAGAGGAGGCTTCCTGGATTTGGGCCCGGCACTCTATGCACTGGAGCGGTGATCACATTAAACCTGGCTGTGGGCATTCCTGCCGAGGGAAGGGCTGGCTGATTCCATCAGCGGAGGGCATGGCAAAGGTGAGTCAGTCTGAGCAACAGATATTATTGGGCAAGAGTGCTGGGAGAATCCCTCTGCTCTCAGCTTGAGTGTCCTTGAACACTAGTACTTTCCCCGAAACTCCAGTTGGGTAGGGAGAGAAAACGTGTATGAGCACCATGCCAATGGGAGTGGGCCGAGAGTGGAGGAAGGAGGTTCTCGGGAAGGTAGCAAGTGATGTAGAAGGCCTGTGGGTACAGCCCTGGAAATACCGGCCACTCCAAAATGCAAAAGACCAAAACAGACCCCGAATTTAAATTCCACTGGGCAGGGCCAGTTGCCGCTGCCTCTGGGTGTCAATTTAGAAGTGTCTGTGTCTAAAAAATTTTATCAGCTATAAAAATATTAGGAAATTTCAGGAGAGAGAAGATGGGGAGAAGAGGCAGAGAGGAGAGGGAGATCTCAATTTTTTCCTTACCAGTCTAGGATGCTAGGGTTCAAATTGGCTTGAGTTTTACTCCCTTCCCCTCCCCTCCCACTCCCTAGTACCACCAAAATGTGATTGGGAAATAGTTAACAAAAGTTAACAAAAGAAACTAAACTATAATACAACATAGATGATGTTAATCTCTGGTTTTCTAAGTCAGAATGCTGTCCATAGTAGTCCATTTCTAGTTGAGGGACACTTCTGGTGCAGGAATTGAGTATGCCGTCTGTAGGCAGAAATACCTCACTTCAAATTCAGTGTGACGTACATACATGCTAGCTGTGTGACTTCTGAGACCAACCTCTGCTTGTCTCAGTTTCCTCAACTTTAAAATAGGGATGATAATAGCACCTACCTCCCAGAGTGTTGTGAGGATTAAATGAGATAATGTTTGTGAAGTGCTTACTGTAGTGCTTGTCACGTAGTAGGTACTTAACAAATATTTCCTTCCTCCCTCCTTTTCTCCTCCCTCTCTCTCTCCCCACTTCTCCCCCTTCCTCTCTCTACCTTCTTCCTGCCCCCTTTCTTTTCTACCTCTTCTTATCCCTCATTGAAAAAAAAAATCTTTTACTAAGTAATCAGAATAAAATAAAACACACTTCTGCATTGTTCGGGTCCTTAACTTATCTATCTCATTCTCTATCTTGGGTTCCTCTCCTGTCAGAAGGTGGAAAGCCTGCTTTTATGCCTTGGAGTTGTGATTGGGCTTGACGTAAATCAGAGTTCTTAAGTCTCTCGTTTTGCTTTGCATTGCTACTGTATAAGTTGTTCTGCTGGTCCTGCTCTCTCTTATTGTGCATGAGTTCACTTACAACTCCCCAGGTGTCTGAGATACTGATGTAATATAACTTCTAGGAGAGATAGCAATGATTTTGAGGTCCCCTGATCTCAGGGGGGTTTCTGTTCTAACAATAAATCAGTAATCCTAAATCTTCCCGCTTTGGAGTCTGCCTCAGGGACTTCCCACACCCTATCTAAGAACGGCAATCTATCTGATTCTGAATAGACCACTCCTCAATTCATTGCTGACTGTCAGATAGCTTCTGGCCTCAGGATGGTCCCCAGGACCAAACTCCTGAGACAATAGTGATAATCTGTTCATCAGTGAGAACCAAATCCTGGACACCATTCCCTGGTCCTCCTACCATAAAATGGTCTAGAATCATAGAATGGGCCATAGAACCAGCATGTCAATGATAGAAAGTTGGAGAAATGTGTCTCCTTGCTCTTGTTTCTTTGCTTATCTCTTCTGGAACTTAGCTCATTTCAATTAGCATTACAATAAACTTTGCCCCTTGACTAGGAAATGGGTTCAAGTCTGCAAATTCTTTTGAGACACCTGGAGACACCGGTCTGTGATCCAAAAATTTGGGGTCCCTTTCCCAAGCAACAACACGATCCCCCTTGTCATTTTTTATAGCACGATAGTACTTCATCACAATAGTAAGGAATCGCTGCTTGCTTTGGCATTTTCCCGTTTGACGCCACTTCCTTAGTTTCCAGTTCTTTGCCAACACAGAGCTGTTATCTATCTATCTATCTAATCTGAAGCCTTTCTCTCTTTCTTTGATCTCTTCAGGATATAGCCTTAGTATTGTTAGTTCTATGGGGCCATAGTTTCAAATCACTTTCTGGAATGTCTGGGTCAAGTCACAGCTCCAGGAACAGTATATTAACACCCCCGTTTTCCTCTACCCCGACATTTGCTGCTCACTTTCATTACGACGTTCACTTTATTTCCTATACTTATCTTTGTCTCCATTCACCTTCATCCTAGCTCAAGTCCCTCAAGACTTCTTGCCCGGACTATTGCAGTGACTTTGTAACTGGTCTCCTTGCCTTAAGCCCCTTCTCCATTCCTCTGAAGCCCTCCCCCATCCTCCACTCAGCTGCTAAAGTACAGGTCTGGCCTACCCTACCCCCTGGGGTTTAGTAAACTCTGGTGCCCCTTCCTATCACCAAAATCAAATATAAAGTCCTCTGTCTGGCATTTGAAACCTTTTGCAACCCTGGCTCCCTTTCCTGCCTTTCTAGTCTTTTTAAACTTAATTCTGTCTACACATTCTAGGATAGCTGGTTACACTAGCCTACTTTATATATCATCTCCCATCTCTGAATCATCATACCTAGAATGTATTCCCTCCTCACCTTCCCTTCCTAAAATTCCTAGCTTTCTTCAAGGTTTAGATTGATTGCTGCAGGAGGCCTTTCTTAGTTTTCTACTCCTCACTGCCTGGCTTCCCTTTGAAATTACTCTTCATTAACTTTGTAAATTTGTATGTGTGTGTGTGTGTGTGTGTGTGTGTGTGTAAATATATATATATATATATATATATATATGTGTGTGTGTATATATATATATACACATATATATATAAATAATATGCATCTAGATATTTCCATATTATCTTCTTCATAAGAATTTCATCTCCTTGAGGGCAGGAACATGTACAAAATGAACAGATTGGATTAGATGACCAGGATCGTATCATCCTTTCTAATAGACTAGCAGGTCTTGCTTGGTAGTCTTCTAACTGAATTAGGTTGATCATGGCCAAGGAAGTGTGAAATTTTCACCCCAGTCCAGCAGAATGCATACTTTTGGGGATGGATTCAACCCCTTCTACAAGCTCCTTCCAACTAAGCTGTTCCTAATTATATTAAAAAAAAAACCCCAAAGAGGATTTTTAGGGTAAGCTGGGTAGGGGGTGATCAGGAGAAGCTCAGTGCAGAAGGTGGTATTTGAAATGAGCCTTTAAACTTGGGACTCTAAGAGCTGGAGGGGAAGTTGGAGAACATGCTAGATATGGAAGGGATAGCACAGCCTATGTCATTGGTTCTCAGACTTGGTAGTGGTACAACCCTTCAGCATCAACCGAAGTTTGGCAGAACTCTTGGAGTAAGAATAAGAGCTCTAAAACCGATCGTGTTTGATGCCGATGGACAAACAGCAGAAGGTTCATTCGAAACTTTCGCTGTGGACTTGAAAGTTGGGCTGTTTTAAGGTTCTTTGGTGGTAAAAACATTGATAGAGCGGAAGCACTTGGCAAACCTGCAAATGATCTACAGATGTCTGTAGTTACTTGTGCTCTTTTCTCAACACTGTTTGCAATAGTGTCACTCCATTGTGGCGTAAGGAGAGAGTAGAATTTCCTTTGGGTGAGGATGGGAGCACATTTTCCAAAGTATAATGGAAATCGATGGGAAGATGGGATTCTAGATCTGCTCTAACTCATGGCATGGTATGGGGGAGAGACAACATCGGATTGGGGCATAAGATTTGGGTTCAGATCTTCACTGTTACTTATGACTCATGATCTTGGGCAACTCATTTCATCTGAGCGTGATTTTACCCAATTGTAAAATGAGAGGGAGTTAGACTAGATATTTTAACATTGACTCTTATGATTTTATGAACTTTTCAGGAGAGGTTGTAAAGCAGAGAATGCAGGTAGCTCCTAATAAGGAGAAATGGACAACATATTAACAATATGCCTCGTTATCACTTGCTCTGAATAACTGCATTTCAGAGTGGGACAGTTACAGTATTGTTCCACCAACAGACAAAATAACTCTTTGGTTCCAAGGCCAGGAGGAAGGAGTTGGGAGATTTTTTTCTTGTAGAATTCATCGTCGCTTGGGACGTTAACAGTAGCAAAGGCCAAGAAAGTAAGGGACTCGTCTCAGATTTCATGGCCTATTCAAGGCAAACCTGGTAACATCATTTAGGATTCATTATCTCTTGACATTCCTTTGCTCTTACCACTGTTTTCCTTTCTCCCAAATGTGCTCCTTTATTTAAGCTTGGAATTGAATAAATCATTCCAACTATCCATCTGTCTGGGCTTTGGCAACTAGCATTTGGCTGCCATGATTGTTGACCTCATGACAGAAATGGCTGTTCCTGCAATCTTAGAACTTTTTTTTTTTTGCAGTTCTTGGAGGTTGCTAGATGGGCTAAAGCTCAGGAAAGTGAAGGGTCACAAAAATAGTAAATATCGGAATTTCAATACCAATCTCTCCTGGCTTAGAGACCAAAGTTTTCTTTATGGTATCACTCTCTACATAACTTGAATTTTATGTTCTTTGATTTGGAGGGGGGTTTTAAAAAGAACTTTACTTTTCCAAGTTAGTCTTTTTCAGGTTCTTAGAGAATGGATGAGGCACCAAGATGGTTGGCAGTCATTGGGGTAGGGTAGACTGATAACTTGTGTGAACAATAAACTCTCATTAGATTTCTGAATGTAACTTAAAAAAAATTGCAAGAGAAAATAGCATTGACTCCCCTGACAGGTTTTTTCCTCTCTTTGCCATCTTCATTTTGCTATCTAACAGAATCAAGAATCGGATTCAGATGAGGCAAGCTTGTGAAGCAGCTAGGTGGATAGAGTGCTGAGTTTGGACTCAGGAAGACTCTGTTCCTGAGTTCAAATTCACCTCAAGACATTTCCTGGCTCTGTGACCCTTAGCAAATCACTTCACCCTGTTTGTCTGTTTCCTCATACGTAAAATGAATTGGAGAAGGAAATGGCAAACTACTCCAGTATCTTAGTCCAGAAAATCCCAAATGGTGTCACAAAGAGTCTCACATGACTAAAACGACTAAATGACTACAAAAATGACACTTGAATTGATAATAATAAAAAATGGCATTTGTGTTGTGACAAAGTATACTTATTTGCTCACTTGAATCTCGCAGCACCCCTGTGGATAGGTACTACAGGTATCATTTCCATTTTATAGATGTGGGAAACTGAGGCTCAGAGAAGTCATCGTGCACTTCTTGGAACCAGGGGCTCATAGCAATTAAGTACCATGGGTGGGATTTGAAGCTAAGTCTCTCCTGGCTCCAGGTCTAGTACATTCCATTCTGTCATGTAATAATAGATAGTTACAGAAGACACTTGGAGGTTAGGTGACTATTAAGTGATCAGAGGCAAGTTTGGAATTCAGAGCTTTTTCACTTACAGATCACCACTCTATTCACTGTGATACTGTCTCAAACCACTATGGCTTGCAGATGGTCTTGGCTTCTGTGGGTTTGGAGGATGGAGATGGGAACTAATGGCTAAAGTCATATCTTTGGATTGCCTAAGAAAACTGAGAAACTTTTTTTTCTGTCCCCTGTCGGTAACTTTTTTCTCAATTTCTAGATGACCTTATGATCTGCTTTTCATTCATCTGATAATTGTTGGGTGCTGATATGCTCTGTGTGCCTGAGGGTGGGCTTTTTGAGGTATGATTGCTTCTTGGATCAGCAGGTTGCCGCAAGATCGTGGAGGCGTTTGCCTTCTCTGAGGTTTGCCTGAATGTGTCTTTGTGGGAGACGAATGCCTTAGTTTTTAGTTCTGCTCATTGGAATAAGCGCTGACTCAAAGGAGATGACATGATGGTTCCTGTCATGGAACAGGATGGGTTGTGGTAGGAAGAGGATGTCAGACCATGCCCATATATGCTTGTGTAGCTTGCTCTTTGCCTTTTATAGAGGAGATGCTTTAGGATTCACTTCTTCAAGGCCTGAAAAATGTCCATTGTTTTCCTGCCTCCCTTCCTTCTGCCCTACTGCTATTCAAAATGCCGCTAGAATGATAGGCAACTTGCCAAGATCTCTTTTGCTGCACAGATACCCTTGGGAGCCATCTGTATATGTGTATAAATATATCTGTAGGTTGCAAGCTCTTGAAGGGCAGGGATCTTGTATTAAATATCTTTGTATTTCCCCACAAGGCATAATTTGTCTAATGAATGAATTTTCAAGTCAATGATTTTTTTTTTAAAACTTTTTACTCCTCAAAAGTTGGGGGAAAAAAACAACAAAAATATTGGACAATACTTTGATCTGTTTTCAAATTTTGAAAAAGGAGATCAGATCATAGAGATAGTTAAATACAAATATATAGCTGGAAGGGACTTCATAAATCTAGCCCAAACTCATTTTACAGAGTAGTAAACTGAGGCTCAGAGGAAAGAAATTAATTTCCCCAAGTTTACATAGGCAATGACAGAAGCAGTATTTGAATCTCTAGGAGTAGATATTCTTTTCCTTGCATCTCATATTATCTCACCAAAAAGTCCCATTATCATGTAAAAATAGGATATTTCTCCAAAAAGTCATTAGAAAAGAAAAAAAAATACTGAATATCCGAGTAATAAGTTAAGATGGCAAATACCTATTTTTTAAATAAAAAAAGTTGATTTTTTTAAATTGTGTGACCCAAACACCAGTGGATCTATCAAGAAACCAAATCTGGGTGATGATTATAAATATGATATTGTTAGTATTATTATTCTCCTCCATTATTATCATAGTTATTATTCCTATCTTTTGCTTATCTAAATCCTACTTTCTTAAAACATTTTCTCTCTTTCCTACTTTTCCCTCTCCTTTTCAGAAATAAAGAAGAAAATCCTTACAACAGGCACAGTCATGCAAAACTAAACAAATTTCTGTCAAATAAAACAAATTTCTACATTTGTAGTAAGTAGAAAATGTGTTATTTTTCACTCTGAGGTTGTTACCTCTGTCAAGAGAGAGTAAGATATATAGCATTCTTCATAATTGGTCCTATGGAATGGTGGTTGGTCATTATTGACCAGAGTTCCTAAGTCTTTTTTTATTATTATAGCTTTTTATTTACAAAACATATGCATGGGTAAATTTTCAACACTGACCCTTGCAAAACCTTCTGTTCCGACTTTTCCACTCCTTCCCCCTATCCGCTCCTCTAACTGGCAGGTAGTCCAATACATGTTAAATATGTTAAAGTATATGTTAAATACAACATATGTATACATATCCATACAATTATTTTGCTGCACAAGAAGAATCAGACTAAGACATAAGGTAAAAATCACCTGAGAAGGAAATCAAAAATGCAAGTGGACAAAAACAGAGGGAGTGGCAATGCTATGCTGTGGTCCACAGAGTTCTTAAGTCTTTCTGTGTTTGTCTTTACAATGTTATTATTGTATATGCTGTTCTCCTGGTTCCGTTTACTGTGCATCAATTCATACAGTTCTTTCCAGACTTCTCTGAAACTGTCCCTATTATCATTTATTACAGCACAATAATATTCAACCAGTATTCAATTCTCCAAGAGATTGGCACCCCCTTGGTTTCCAGTTCTTTGCTTCTATAAAAAATATACTATATTTATACTATACTATATATACTATATAATATACTATAAAAATATACTATAACTGGTACAAAATATTTATACCATGGATTTTATACATATGGGTTCTTTGGTCACTTTGTGGTATAGATCTGCTAATGACATCACTGAGTCAAAGGATAGGTATGAATGGTTTAGTAACTTTTAGAAGAGAATTTCAAATTGTTGTTTTAGAGTGGCTAGACCATTTCACAGTTCCACCAAGAGTTCATTACTGTGCCTATTTTCCCATAATTCCTCCAACACATGCCATTTTGGGGTGTCAATTTTGTCAAATATGATGGGTATGAGGCAGGGTTAGGATTCCATTAATTTACATTTCCTTAATCATTAGCCATTTATAAAAAATTTCAAATAGCTAATGATAGGTTTCATTTCAAAACTTCTTGTTCATATCCTTTGACTATGAGGGGAATGGCATTGATTATTAGGGGGACCTTATAGGAGAATGGCTGTGTGATTTATTAAACAGTTCTTAGAATTCTGTGAACCTTATTATCTCTTATTTGGTAATGGAGCCATTCCCCTAGCCATAGATTTAGGAAGGAATTTCTTTTTTGTGCTCCTCTAATTTGTTGGTGATATTAACACTCATGTCTACGTCATGAATGCATCTTGAGCATATCTTAGTACTGTGGTATGAGACATTAGTCTAAACAATTTCAGTGAGACTGCCATCCAGTTTTCCAGCAGTTTTTGTGAAATAGTAAATACTTAACCTCAATAACTGGGCTCTTGGGCTAATCCAACACTACGCTGCTTTGTTTATGTTATGTAATAAACTATTTCACTGATCTACTTCTCTCTTTCTTAGCCGTTTTGTAGTATGGGTGGAGGTCTGGTACTGCTAGGCCTCTTTCCTTGCCATTCGCGATTTCCCTTGAGATTTTAGGTCTTTCGTTCTTCCAGATAATTTTTTTTCCCGAGCTCTGTAAAGTAATCCTTTGGTCAGGGAGTATTGTCATTTTTAGTAAATGTGTTTATGCTACCCATGAGTAGTGCTGCAGTTACTTGGGTATGTGTTTCTGTTAAGAGTGTTTTGTAGTTGTATTCATATAGTTTCTCTGTGTGTCTTGATAGGTAGACATCTAAGTATTTTATAGGTTTTGTACTTTATTTAGGCAGCTAGGTGGGTAGAGCACTGAGTCTGGGGTCAGGAAGACCAAAGTTCAAATTTGGCCTTTGATACTTACGAGCTGTGTGACCCTGAGCAAGTCACTTCACCCTTTTACCCTAGTTTTCCTCATCTCCAAAATCAACTGGAGGAGGAAATGGCAAATTACTCCAGTACCTTGCCTGGGAAAAGCCCAAATGGGGTCATGAAGAGTCAAACATTGAAAATGCCTTCTCCCGTGGCTCTCTCTTCCACTACCCTCTCTGGCAAGAAACTTAGCTCAGTGTCTTCCTCTCTCTACTAGCTGTTTCTTTTCTGCTTCCCCCATCCCTGTTAACTATAGTTGTCTTATACCTCTTCCTTTTCTGGTTAAGCTCCTTGAGACTATTCACAGTTAGGAAATTGAGACTTGGAAATGTGGATACTCAGTCCAGGTCACATAGCTTGAAATTGGCTGACATTGTCTGGGTGCAAATCTCATCGATTTCAAGTTCAATAGTCAGATTTTGGCCACACTGTGAAGCATGGTGGAAAGAGTATTGGATTTGGAGTTTAAAATCTGATTTGGATTCATTTCTGCTCTGCTGCAGGTTCTGAGTGATCTTGAATAACTCTGAGCCTTGACTGCCTCATCTGTAAGGTGATTTTAAAGGTCTTCTCCTACTCTGGATAATACAAGTTAGACAAAGGATAAAAATTCCCTCAAAATAGAAGTTTTCTTAAATTTGGCATATCCTTGCTCTGTGGCTGGATTTTGAGCTTGGGCTGAAATAGAAATAAATGATTCAACTAATTCTACTGCTCTGAGATGACCCTCTTCTCTTCCTTTCTAGTACTTTAAATTGTAAGTCATTATAGAATCTATTACCTGATTTTTTGTGTCTCTGAAGTCACTTGATTCAATTAATAAGTGCTGTTCTCTGGCAGGTGAGAAACCCTTAGGTTAATTAATGAATTCTACCTTCTTTGGCATTTTGATGGATAATAAAGCCCTTACCATGGGGAACCCTTAAGTACACTTTCCATGTTCCCCTGTGTCATTTTAGGTGAATTGGTAGACTTGGAAATTACTTATCCTGAATTCCTTACCTCTTATTTCCATTTTTGGAGTCATAAGGTAGGAACTCTGTCAGTTCAGGTGAGAGAATACTATCAGAAAGAAGGTGGTTTTGATAGAGGAGGAAGCATTCATGTTCATGTTCATGGGGACATAATAATGGAGATTCAAATACTCTTCCTTGCCTGTGTCTGGACATGATTCCCTGAATGGTTTGGCTACTTGTTCCTGACACAACTAGGGAGAGAAAAACTACTGACTGTAATGGGAAGCAACTATTTTAAATGTCCCAGAGTTCTCCTTTGTCATTGCAAATGGATTGGAATTGTTTTGTCTGCTACTTTGGTGTCTATTGAATATAGATAATTTCTTTGGTTTCACATCACTTTTCTTCAGCCCTGTCATGTGATGTCACGGATGCCCCATGGGGGTTCTAGGAAAGAGATTGGGGAGTTTGCTTCCATGATAGGAGGAGGATCTAAATTATTATATGTATGATGGGGAGACTTCTGCTGTATGCCTCGCCTCCTGGAATAGTAGACGGGAGGTAGTTGAGAACACATACCTGAAAGTTGAAATATAGACTTTGAAAGTATCAAGCTTTATTATACTTCACATGAGACCCTCCCTTTCCCCTTCTCCAGGTTTTGTCTTTTTCTTTTCCTTCTGTGTAACTTTACCTTATGGTTCCACTTTGTAAGCAAACAATTATGGCACTTTCTTTTCTGTGTGTATATTTAACATTTCTTTAGTCAGTCTTGGAATGAGTGCTAAAACTTCAAGTTTTAGTTTCATCCTCTTGCTGCACACCTCTGGCTTTATACTTCAGTGTTCCCATAAAATGTTATTAGTCACAGATTGGTCTAATCTCCCTCCCCCCAACACATTTAACGATTTTAAAGAAGGCTCCAGAAGATCAAAAGTTGGGAAGCACTCTGCTTCTTGATCTTATATTAAATAAGTGCTTGAGATTAAGTGAATACATTTTATAATGGAGGGATTGGATGGGGTGGGGTGGGCAGTGATATGATACCAATTAAAAGGGTTTGTTAAGACTTAGGACTTCTCCCCAAGCTGATTAAATAGGCTGTTAGTCTCCCTGGGAGATGTTATTGGTGGTGCTGGGGAGCTGTCCAACTGAAAAGCTCAATTAGGTGAGTTTAGAAGGCAGTTAACAGCATTTTGTACCTGAATATAACATCACATAGCAACAGCCAGTTTGCTGGGTGCTACAAATTATCTTGGACTCTGGAATTTTGAGTTCTTTGCCTTCCTAAAACATAGCTGTTCACTGTTCCCTGTCATAATGTGATTGATTCTCTGGCTCTCTTGATTTGGGCCCTGGCTTCTGTTCCTAGCCCCTCTGCTTATACCTTTGACGCAGTGGGGAACCCCCACCTAGTGGCTTTCATCCTTGTTTCCTGGGTGAGGTCAAGCAGATAATGGGATGTATGGTTACTTGTACAAATTCACTTAAAAAATCTTGAATAAACCAATTCCTACAATGAGATGGAAAGCCAATCATAAGGCTAGAACTCCTGTCATAAGTGATAGAAGAAGAAAAGACACGAAGGAAAATAACATATTTTAAATATATTTAATGGAAAATGTGCCGCATAATAAATTTTTTTAAAAGGATGAACTGATAGCTTTTGAAAGAGAAAACAAATTCTTACTTTTCACTTAAAAACTCAACTTTAAAGATACTCAAATTAAACTGAAGTATTGCCTCATGAGCATCACACTGGCAAAACCAAATATAAGTAATAAAATTCACTCCTGGGCAGGCAGGGCTATGGAGAAAACATTGATAGTCATTGGTGGTTTATCATTTGACTACCAATGACTATCAATGTTTCTCCATAACCCTGATAACATATCAAATGATAAACTTGTACATATTTTTTGAAGAGTAACTTGGCAGCAGGCAGAAAAAAAATTAGCCTTCTCTCCTCTCCCCTCATCCTTTTAACCAAATAATTCCATTATTGAGAAATAAACCCTGAAAAGATTTTTTTAAATGAATGAAAAAGAGCCATGTGTTGATTTTCAGAGCCTCATTATTTGGACTGCAAAACAAACAAAAAATCCCCTTCCCAAAAAACTGGAAAGCAACTGCAACTTAAAATGGAAAAGGGGAATGAGGGAATAAATTGTGGCATGTTTATTTGATATACTACTCCACAATTAAAGATAATTAAGGAAAGTATAAAGGAATATGGAAAATTATGAAATGCGGCACAGTGAAAAAAGCAGAACATAGTACAGACTAACAACTTGAGAAGGGGGAAAATCCCTGAGAAAGAATGAATAATACTCAGGAAAACGTAGTTTTTGGAGAGCAACTTTGCAGGAGGCAGAAAACATTTTCCTCTCCTCATCCCCTATCCCTTCACTCAATGCTTTTACATCAGATAATTCCATTACTGGATAATAAGCCCTGAAAAAAGATTTTTTAAAAAATGAACCAAAAAGAGGCACGTGTTGAAAGATTTTCAGAGATGTATTACTAGATTGCCCCCAAATACTAAACAAAAAACACCCTCCCCCACAAAAACAAAATGGAAGGAACTGAAATTTCCAGTGGAAGAGGGGATGGATAAAAAAATTGTGGTGTTTTCATTTGATACTGTTAAGCAATTAAAAACAAGTAAAAAAAAAAAAACTATAAAGAATTCTGAAAACCTGAAATAGGGTAAACAAAACAGAATGGCTAGACCAATGTCTAGATTATCTATAATTTCTAAAAGGAGGAAAATGCATCAATATGTGAGGACTAGACTAAGAATCTTCACAGAAATATGAACTAATTGAAAAGTTATATTTTTTGTATTGAAACTAATTTATGTAAAGTAAGTTGCTTAGGAGGGAAGTTTGATTCTTAGACTTGCTTTTTGTTGGGGAGATCACTTCATGAATTGGGGAGGAGACAATTCAGATGGTTTCTTTCCACATAGGAAGTGCTTTGTTATCTTCCTCATCTTTTTCATCTTTGTTTTCTTCATCATCTTTTTCATCTTTGTTGTTGTGGTCATCTTTGCTGTCGCGGTCATCTTTGGTGTTGCGGTCATCTTTGGTGTTGCGGTCATCTTTGCTGTTGTGGTCATCTTTGCTGTCGCTGTTATCTGTGTTGTCACCACTGTCTTTGTTGCCGCCATCTTTGTTGTTGTTGTCATCTTTGTTGTCGTGTTTGTCATTGTCATCTGTGTTGTCGCTGCTGTCTTTGTTGCTGCTGTCGTCTTTGTTGTCGCCATCATCTTTGTTGTTATCATCTTTGTCATTGTTATCTGTATTGTCGCCGCTGTCTTTGTTGTCGCCGCCGTCTTTGTTGATGCCACTGCCATCGCTGCTGTCTTTGTCAGCATCATCACCATTGCCACTGTCTTTGTCAATGTCACTGCTGTCTTTGTTGATGTTGCTGCTGTCTTTGTCACCAACATTGCTGCCATCTTTGTCAACGTTGCCACTGTCTTTGTCGACATCACCGCCATCTTCATCGCCACCATCTTCATCTCCTCTGTCACTGCCTTCCTTGCCTCTGTCGCTGCCTTCCTCGCCACCACCTTCCTTGCCTCCTTCGCCGCCGTCTTCCTTGCCTCCTTCTCCGCCGTCTTCCTTGCCTCCTTCGCCGCCGTCTTCGTTGTCTCCGTCGCCACTGCCTCCGCTGCCTCTTTCGCTGCCGTTGTCACCGCCTCTGTCGTCACCGTCATCTCCATCTTTGCCACTGCCTTTGTTGTGGTCATCGTCACCATCTTCATTCTTGTCATCTTCATCGTCTGGAAAGGAAAAAGATCTGGAGAATAACTTATTTAAGGCTGGGGAAGGAATCCCAAAGACTAGAGCCTCTGGGGACCAGAGATCAAAGCTCTTCTTGAGAGAGTGGGATGGATTAAAAATGAGAGATTCGTTTTTGGACACGATAGCATGCCATGGAATTTACTTCACTCAACTAGGGTTCTTTTTGTTCCCTTGGGGGTGGGAAATAGGGAGAAAAATGCTTGTTAATTAGAAACATGATAAAATTAATTAAAAAGCCCTTCTTTTAAATTAAAAATATCTCTTGAGCAAAGGAGGTATGGAGTAAGTGAGAGCTGAGGTTACTTACCATCTGATTCCTGGGGAGGAGTAGCTTTGGTTTCGGTACTCTCAGGCATACAGGTCGAAGAACACTCATATACTTGTTCCGCTGAGACCTGGGAAGTAAGATCCCACCCCAGTGGCATCATCTCTTCCTCAAAAGGAAAAAAGACATGGGAACTAAAAGCCTCAGCCACTCGCTGTTCTGCTCGGAAAGAAAATTCAGGTTCTAACTCCTGGTTCTGGGACAGAGGAACATCATAAAAGAGCCTCCCTTGGTCTGAAGTAGAGTCACAGAATGTCTTCTCCTCCTGGGAAGAAAAAAACTCAAAGATTTGCTGTTCCCCCACTGAGTTGGGTGATCCAGGGAGTAGTATGACAGGGTCTGGTGACAAAAGGTCACCTGTTAACAGAAAATCAAGAGAGCTGGGAGATGTCACTATCTGTGCCCGAGAAGAAGCAAACTGAGAGCCGTAATTGTCTGTTCCAGAAGTCATGTCAGGGAATACCAGATCGTGGACCCCTGAAGGAAAATACTGGAAGGCAGAATGGTCCTCATACATGAAATCAGGAGAGTTGTACTGTGGCAGGTACTTTTCTCCTGGAGATGTGGCAGGGATTACTAAGCTGTGGATCGGTAGAGAAGCTGCCTCTGGGCTTGAGTCTTCCTCAAGGAGTAAATCTAGGGGCTTAAATTCATAGTTTAACTTCCTTCCCAACATAGGAGACTCAGAAGATAGCATCTCTTGGGCTTGGCTCAAAGGCTCACCAGCTGACTTGTCATCAATCGGGAAACTGAGAGAATCGATGTATGGTATTGTCTGTGCGCTGGAAGCATTGGGAGAAGGAGCAAATACTGTTTTTTTTCTCAGTGGGGGAGGAGATACTGATATGTTATATAATAATGCAGTATAATCAAGGGTTTCCTCTTCCTCTATTGGGAAATCAGGAGATGAGAATCTTGCCTTTTCATCTTCTACTAGGAAACTAGAAGATGAGGGTCCTGGCACCTCATCGTCTATCAGGTAACTGCGATATGAGGGTCCTGGCAACTCATCGTGTATCAAGTAAGTGCCATACGAGGGTCCTGGCAATTCATCGTCTATCAGGTAAGTGCGATACGAGGGTCCTGGCAACTCATCGTCTGTCAGATAACTGCGATAGGAGGGTCCTGGCAACTCATCGTCTATCAGGTAACTGCGATAGGAGGGTCCTGGCAACTCATCGTCTAGTAGGTAACTGCGATAGGAGGGTCCTGGCAACTCATCGTCTATTAGGAAATCATGAGATGAGGGTCTCAGAATGTCATCGTCTAGGAGGAAACTGGGATACGAGGATCCTGGTATGTCATCCTCAAATAGAAAATCGGGAGATGAAGCTCCTGGTGATGCCTGAGGAGAGACCTCAAAAACTAGCTTCTTTGCCACTAAAGGAGGAGATTCAGAGAAATCACTGTCATGGGCCTGGGAAGAAAGTTCAAAGGCTGCCTGGTCCTCGAGAAGGAAATCAAGAGATCTTTGGGGTGGCAGTGGTCGTACCTTTGAAGGAGAAAATTCATATACTGTCTTCTTTCGTACTGCAGCAGGAAATTCAGGGGCTACCTCGTGGATCTGGGAAGAAAACTCAGGGATTGACGTGTCTTCGAACAGGGCATCGAGAGATGTGCAAGGTGGTGACACTGGCTCTGTGGGAGGAAATTCATAAACAGTCATCGTTGTCGCTAGAAAAGCTTCAGGGGCTAGTGCTTCATGGGCCCCTGAAGGGGAAGGCTCACGGGATGAAATGTCCTCAAATGGGTCATCTAAAGACCAGGTACATGATGTCTCAAGTCTTTCAGAGAGGAGCAACCCTGAGACTGCCTTCTTTCTCTGTGGAGAAGGAGTGTTAGGTATAAGTATTTTGTCGTCTGGTGAAGGAGGCTCCTCCCAGATTGGCTTGTTCTCAAAGAGGCATTCGAGAGCATGGCGGTATGCTCTCTCTGTGCTAGGAGAAAATGCAGCCGTTTGTTGAATTTTCAATATGGCAAGGGCTTCGGATGGCGGCCCTTCTGCCTGGCTAGAAGTTGCAAAGGATGATGCTTCGGGGAACATGTTTCCCAGAGGCTTGACCTGTGCTGCTTTTGGTGGAGAAAACTGAGAATATGAACACTCACGGTCTGGCTCTGTTTCCAAGAGAAGAAGGTCAGGGAGGGGTATCCCTTGGGCTACATCAGAAGAAAATGCACTAGTGGAGTCTTCCTCAAATAGGAAATCGAAAGAATGGCGTGGTGATTCCTGTCCTGAAAGAGAGAACTGAAAGCCTAGTTTTTGGTCCGTTGTGGGAGAAGCAGGGAGCACTTTCCCATGCACCAGGCTAAAAAAAAACTCACTGTCTGAGTCGTCATCAAACAGGCACGCAGAAAACGGGGATTGTTCTAGGTGTGCGGTGGAAGAAACCCTGCAGTCCGATTCCTCTTCCAGCGATTCCTCTTCCAGTGGAAAAACCTCACGGTATGGGATTCTCTGGACCTGGAGAAAGAAGGCCAAGCACCTACTGGTTTGTCCTCAATCCAGAAATCAAGAGGCTGAAGGTGTGCTGCCTGAGCTATTACAGACAATGGATGTGGGGCAGGTAGGTGGCACATTGGATAGAGCACCAGCCTGAAGTCAGGAGGACCTGAGCTCAAATCTGGCCTTGGACACAACACTCCCTAGCTATGTGAACCTGGGCAAATCACTTACCCCCAAAAGGCCTCAGCAAAAAAAAAAAAAAAAAAAAAAAGGCAAGACACACACACACACACACACACACACACACACACACACAGACAGAGACAGACACACACAGAGAGAGAGAGACAATGAATAAACTGGTCCCTGGGAAGGGGATTCATAGGGAGACCCTTGTACCTGGAAAGTAGATGTGCAGGGTTCTTCGTCTTCATCCAATGGCTCTAGAGTTGTGGTCTTTAGTTGTGGTATTCTCATGGTAGGAGATGACTGAGAATCTGGCTCGCATGGCTGAGAATCATCCTGGCTTTCCAACCCATAAGGAGATTCAGGGACGAATGACTCTTGGGACGGGGGAAGAGAAGGCCCCCAGGCTGATGGGTCAAATGGCAAATCAAGAGATCTGGGAGAAGACTGTCCTGGAGAAGAAAACTCATACAACTCTGCCTCATTTTCTGATGGAAAAAGAAGCGGAGAGTCTAACCTCTCCTCTGTTTGCTGTTCAGTCATGGAAAGAGAGGTGGAAGGAGAAGAACCAAAAACGAGCTTCTTTGAGGGTGGGCTTTCCCCTTCCATTTCTTCTTCCACCTTAACCTTTCTTTCTGGGCTCTGCAACCACTGAATTTCACCAAGATCACCAGGGATCTCTAGAGGAGGGCTACTTGGCTGGGTTGGGCGGAAATCATCTTGACTGAAATCGCTGCTGCCTACTGCCGGGTCTTGGATTACCTGAGCGGCGGCGGCGGCGGCGGCGGCGGCAGCGACCGCTGCTTCCCCTGAGGCCGAGGCCCAAGGGGGAAAAGCTGCTGGGTAAATTCTGGGGGGTGGCGTAGCTGGCAGGACATCACTGTCACTGTAGCTGTCATCGGAAATGTCCTCAAACTCCGCCATGGTCCTGCACCTGACGCTTGGCCTTGATCTCGCAGCCTCTCGCGAGATCTCGTGGCTGTTAGCGGGGCCCCTCCCCTCTCCTCCCTCTCTAGTGCAGGCTTGTTCTCACCGGTAGGCCGAGGTCTAGATGGCCGCCCTCAGTAGCCCGTGGCTGTCGGTGTCCTCAGGCCAGCCAGATCTCTGAGGCGAGGGAGCTCCGGCCCCAGAACTCTGGGTAGGTGTGGATTCTGAGGCCCCCGGGATAGCCAGGGAGCCCAGAGAAGCTGAGAGAGCGCGCGCCTCAGCTGCCCTCACCCTCCCTCAGCCGCCTTCTGCCTCGTTCTCGTTCTAGATCTCGCTCTCGTTCTCTGTCTCGCAGTTAGCCTCGTTCTAGTGCGTAGCCTCGTTCTAGTGCGTAGCCTTGACCTGGCGCGCAGCCTCGACCTGGCGCGCAGCCTCGACCTAGCACGTAGCCTCGACCTAGCACGTAGCCTCGTCCTAGTACGTAGCCTTGTTCTAGCTTGAGCTCTGGTTCTAGATGACATCATCTGAACCTTTCCGCTCGTGTGGCACCCCGCTATGCTGGGCGGCTTGGTTTGTGTGGCACTTTGCCGTGCTGGTCTGTTCTTTCACAAGAGACCTGACTCCTTCCACCTAGAGATGCCCTCATTCTCCCCCTCTCCCTTTTTGGGTGATTTTTACAAAAGGGAAAAAGTGGGGAGAAGCTTTTGCCTAAATTGCGTAGAGGAGCGATACCCGGAAATGGCTACTTGATGATTTCCTTATTCATGTTAATCAGATTTCTCATGTTTTAAAGTGCTAAAGTTCCCCTCACATTATGTGTGAGGCACATGATTAAGATCATAGGTGGAAAAGATCTCAGGAATTGCCTAACTCCTTCATTTGAGGACAGCGAGAAAGGACTTGACCAAAGTCATATGGCCAATTTTTGTCAGTGTAAACGTTTGAACTCGCGTTTCGTGGGATCAAATAGTTAAACCTAGAGATCATTTACATCAATCCCTTAATTTTATGGTGGGAAACAATGACGTGCAGAGAAACTCATGATACCCCAGGGGATCCAGGAGGACAGTCCCTGGACTTGATAGGGATGGCGGTGGCCCCAGAACTCTGGGTAGGTGTGGATTCTGAGGCCCCCGGGATAGCCCAGAGAGAGAAAAGGGATCCATAGCCTTCCAGCTTCTTCCAACTTCGAAATTCTTGTGACCACGTCATGGCCTTGCTGTCCCCTGGCCCTTGCCAACTTTACAACTTCTTAGAGTGCTTGAAATAGTGTTTTATTTTGGGAGGTTGGAAAAATCTGTGGAGTGACTCATTACAAAACCAAGCAGACCAAGCAGAGGCTCTGGTCTATGAAAATACAGGCTAGAAGGCTAAGATGTTAGACTTTTGTGCTTGGACTGTAATCACCCATCTGGGTGTGTCCTCATACTTTTGGTTTAGTTTTGAGTGCACTTGCTTTTGTTCGCATAATAAGAACGCAAAGCAGATTTGATATTTTCGGAGAGTTTCTGGACTCCAGAAGGGTGTGTTATGATTCAGGAAGTCATCACGAAAGCTTTTTATGATTGGGTCTTTCTCTCTCCTTCCCCTATGGCCTCCCAACTGAGGACTGGTCCCCTCACTCCCAGCTCCTGAGCCCATTTCCAGCTCAAGGTCTGTGACCCTAAGTTTCAGCTTGGCAGATGGGATATGACAACTCATTTCTTGAGGGTTCAGCCACTGAGGCTGTGCTGAAGCTGGGTGTGTCCCTAGTTGAAAAGGCTTGGTTGGGCCTACTTTGCTCTGCTGGACTTAGGGAGGGAGACCGAGGGGAAGTAAATGGACAACAAGAAACAAAGAAAAAGTGGAAGATGCCATGATACCTATTTTGATAATTGCCCAAGGTCGTCATGGGGATCAAGAGCAACTAGTTAAGCATGAGGGAACTGTCATCATACTTCATGGCCATTACAGGGAAACCAATTCAGAAGATGTCTCCTGGGGTGATGGAGCCGGGAGGTTAGATTACGACTGAATGTACAAGTTTTGTTCCTGTGGTGAACTTTAAGGAATGTTAGAGATTTTCAAATTATTCCAAATCCTTCTTTCTTCATCAAGATCATGGATTTCCAGGTGGAGGGAATCTCTGAGGCCATGTAGTCCAATGACATGTAACTCAGAAATGGATCCCTGACAATTGCTTTTGACTTAGAAAATCACAGGATAGCTTTATAAACTGTGTGGATTGAATTTTATTTGTTAAACTTCTCCCATTAACATTTGAATCTGGTTCTACCCTGGGAGTCTTCCCTGAATGGGATACCTGATCCTATCTAACCCTTCTTATTTCATTTATTTGTGTTCATTTTAAAAACTTCTGACCTCAGCAAACATAGGATAAAATGAGTACTTCTCCATATATTGTACAATAGAAGGAGAGGGTCATACCGGACAATCTGTGTCGTCAACAGCTTGCTTTTAAAATAATTTATGAATTCAACACATCACTTGTCTGTGATTGCTTCTGTTTTCTTTCCCATTCAAGAATGCTTTAATGATTCTTTGTCTTTTTTTGTGGGGGCCGAGATAGGTGAGGGGAGACCATGCTTTCCCTAGCTGCTTTGTCTTTCCCAATTACTCTTCTTCCTATTTGGAAAGAAAAGCAAAGGCTTAACTGCAAATAAAGGTAGTCAAAACAAGACAAATTACCTATATCATTTGGGTTGGAAAACATTTGTTCTCCTGGGTCTGTCCACTTCCTATGTATCATTTTATAGAATCTCTCCAGGTTTCTCTGAAACTGCCCCATTTGTTATTTCTTACTAAGCATTAAATAATTACATTCATCTACTTTAATTTCTTTAGCTATTCCTGAGTTCATGGACACGCCTTTCATTTCTATAACAAAAAGACGTTTCTTTTAATAGAAATCATAAATTTTTGAGCTGTTGGGGACTTAAATATTTAACTTGTCAACTGAGACCTGGAAAGGGCAAGTGAAAAGTCAATATCTTACTTTAGCATTTCAGTTCCAGAAGCCTTTCTTAAGCCCCGTCTGTGTTCTCCAGACCCAAGATTGTATTCCCTTTATCTACCCATATAGCCAGTCTGTCCGTTCCCTTGAGCTCAGGGATCCAGCACCTGATGCAGACTCCCTTTATCTTATTCATAGGTCTTGAGACACTTAAAAAAGAAGGATTTTTTTTGCTTGTAAAGCTCCACCAAGCTTGTATATCCCGGTGATGAAGCAGTTGAAACTAGCAGCTCCTTCCCCCCAACACAATATTTAGGTGATGCTCTAATGTCTTGTTTCTGGTCCCCAAATGCATGCATTCAAAACTCAGGTGAAGAGGGATGTTTTTTGGGAGGGAGCTGTTTGGTTAAAAGTCAGGCTCATTTTTCAGTTCCAAATTCTCTCCCTCCACCACCCATTGAGGAGGCAAGGAAAACAAAGCCCATTACAGACCAGAATGGGAAAGTGTCTTGGATTTGCAGACAAGGGAACCTGGGTCTCACTCCTGCCTTTGTGGTCAGTCAGCCTGGGTGATCCTTCAGCAAGGAGCTTAGATGCCAGTGACTCTAAGGTCCCTTTTAGCTGCACCAACTTAGTAGCCCTGGGAAGTAGGGAAAACAGGTATCTGTAGGTTCATTTTACAGATGAGAAAACCAAAGCTTGTGGAGGGTCTTCCCAACTGAATCTTCTTACTCAATCCATTATTTCATGCTGGATTCTCTTAAAAAAAAAAAAAAAAACAGTCACGGATTTAGATTATAGAACAGCCCTACTGCTGAGTGGTCCCCAAGCCCACTGCCTGAGAGACAGCTGGGCCTCCTGGGGGGGGGGTGGCAGTAAGCAGATCAGTTCTTCTACTGGTTCACCTCTAAGCAGAAGACTCCCATGTCTCAGCAGCAAGACAGAAGTCAGCTGGCACTCAACTTTCCCAAGTGTCATGTAATCAGAGCAAGGGACTGGCATTATTTTCCAGCTAAAGAAACTGAATCTGAAGTGGTAATGCCTTACCCAAATGTTGAGGGATGAAGCGATGTCAAAGAGACAGCTGGCCGACTCAGTGAATAGAGTGAGACAAGATCAGATCTGGCCTCAGCCATTTCCTAATGTATGTCTCTGGGCAAGTCACTTCAATCAATTTGTTTCAGTTTCCTCATCTATAAAATGACTTGGAGGAGGAAATGGTGAATCTCTCTAGTATCTTTGCCAAAAAAACACCAATTGAGCCCCCAAAAATCTGGACACGACTTAAAAAGACTAAACAATGGCATGAAAGGGAGATTGAAAGGGTGTTCTGTCACCTGCTGCCATGTTCCTTCTGGTCTGGGGTAGCTGGCTCAGTCTTTATTCCCAGATGGGATCAGCTGAGTAAAGTAGAAGAGAGGTATGGGTGTTAATGGAGATCATTAGAAGAGGCAACAAACCAATTTTTTTTTATTTGCTTTTTTTAAATTTTTTTATTTAATAGCCTTTTATTTACAGGTTATATGCATGGGTAACTTTACAGCATTGACAATTGCCAAACCTCTTGTTCCAATTTTTTACCTCTTACCCCCCCCCCCCAGATGGCAGGATGACCAGTAGATGTTAAATATGTTAAAATATAAATTAGATACACAATAAGTATACATGACCAAACCGTTATTTTGCTGTACAAAAAGAATCAGACTCTGAAATAGTGTACAATTAGCCTGTGAAGGAAATCAAAAATGCAGGTGGGCATAAATATAGGGATTGGGAATTCAATGTAATGGTTTTTAGTCATCTCCCAGAGTTCTTTCTCTGGGTGTAGCTGGTTCAGTTCATTCCTGCTCCATTAGAAATGATTTAGTTGATCTCGTTGCTGAGGATGGCCAGGCCCATCAGAACTGGTCATCATATAATATTGTTGTTGAAGTCTATAAGGATCTCCTGGTCCTGCTCATTTCCCTCAGCATCAGTTCGTGTTAGTCTCTCCAGGCCTTTCTGAAATCATCCTGTTGAATACACCAATTTTGAATATAGGATGAGCCAAACTTGGGGTCAGAGAGAGAGAGACAGCTGGGCAGGTTGAGGTCATCTGGTCTAGCCCCTTTCTTTTTTCTTTTCTTTTCTTTCTTTCTTTCTTTCTTTTTTTTTTTTTTGTTGTTGTTGTTCTTGTTGTTTAGATCAGATTTATTTGTGTGCAAAGTGTTTCTTTTTTTTATTATAGCTTTTTATTTACAAGATATATGCATGGGTAATTTTTCAGCATTGAGAGTTGCCAAACCTTTTGTTCCAATTTTTCCCCTCCCCCCCCCCGTCCCCTGCAGATGGCAGGATGATCAGTAGATGTTAAATATATTAGAGTATAAATTAAATACAAAGTAAGTTTACATGACCAAACTGTTATTTTGCTGTACAAAAAGAATCGGATTCTGAAATAGTGTACAATTAGCCTGTGAAGGAAAAAAATGCAGGCGGGCAAAAATATAGGGATTGGGAATTCAATGTAATGGTTCTTAGTCATCTCCCAGAGTTCTTTCGCTGGGTGTAGCTGGTTCAGTTCATTACTATAGCCCCTTTCTTTATGAGAGAAGCATCGGAGGCCCAGGAAAAGCCCCTGGTAATACCGGTACAAATGGAGATCTTAGGAATCCAGAAAGGAGGCATGAGAGAGTACGAGATTTTGAGTGTCAGAACTGAGATTGAACCTTGACTTTGCCCTTCAGCAGCTTGGTTCAGTCACTTTTCTAGGAATATTAGTTCCCTCTCTCACCCCCTATTCTCTTCATCCTTCCAAGAGACTCAAAGGAGATTTTCAATGTTCGCCTTGCTATTCCATTCTCTTGTACAGTCATATGTGACCCCATTGGGGGTTTTCTTGGTAAAGATACTGGAAGGATTTACCATTCCTTTCTCCAGCTCACTTCCTTCCAGAAGAGGAAATGGAGGTCAGTGGGATGAAGTGACTTGCCTAGGCTCAATTTGAACTCGGTCTTGGTGATTCCAGACCTGGCACTCTCTCCTGTGGTACCACCTAGTTGCTTCAGTTCTTATATTGCATTTTAAAAATTAAAATTTTACTGATGTCTTTTGTTTTTTAGATCACTTCCAAACGTCATCCCCCTCGCCAAGCAGCGAGCCTTTTATTCAGAACACCGAAAAACAGTTTAGGCAAACACAGGGCCCCCCATTTGGGCAATGTAAGCACTGCCCCCCACGGTCCCCTTCCCTCCTTTGACTCTGATATATAGCCTGATGAGAATCCTGTCACCTGATGCTTTTGTCTGGCTGGCGATGGTGCCTCAAGAATTAAGGGGGGGATCATCCCCATATCCTGTGCAAGGGCCCTTCCTCAGTCCTGTCACTAGTTGGGAGTCTTTTCGCTAAGATGGGATCTCTTTTGGATTCAGTACTCTCTGACATGAGGGGTAGTCTCTGATTCAGTCATGGACTAGCTGTGTGACCCTCAGTTTCCCCTTGTGTGAAATGAAGGCTACACCTGCCTCACTGAGGTGTTGATAGGATCAAAGGAGAGGATATATAAAGCACTTAAAAGTGTTAAGTAAATGTTAGCTCTTATTGTAAAATGGAGGTTGGAAGGGACTTTAATGATTACCTAGCCCAGCCTCCAGGGCAGAGTAGGCTGGGAAGGAGAGAAGGAGGAGGAAATGGGCGGTACCGACAGAAGAAATAACTATTAGGTATACTTAAACGGTCCATTGTAGCTGTTGTTGAATTTAACAGGTAGACTATGAGTTCCTTGAGGGCCCAGTTTTATTTATTTTTTTTTTTTAAGCTGGGGGGGGGGGGGAGGCCCTGGAACCATTTTGTCCAACTCTAGTTTGAGAGTTGAAGGAAGTGAACCCCTGAAAGATTGGGGCTTGTTAGTATCAAAGGTGGGGTTTGAAGCCCAGTTTTCTGACTGCGGAGGCTGGGATCTTTCCATGGTACCTCCCTGCCTGTTTGAGGGACTAGTAGGGAACAGGTGCAAGGAGGCCCTGTTTTCCATTGCCAGTCATTTCTTTATTCTTCCCAATCCCTGCTGACCTTCTGAAGGCCCTGGTATACAAAGCAATAGTTAATCTGGCTTCCTCTGTGGGGAGTAATTTGAACACTGGGGAGAATGTGGGTACCTAATATTTGAAAGTAGGCAGGTTCCTGGATGATTTTTCCAGCTTTCCAGTGGGTATTTAGGTTGTAGTTATTTACCCTAGGGTGCGGGAGTGGCCCTGGATGGTTCTTTCTAGCCTTGAGGGAACTGGTGGTATCCTTTTATAGCAGGGAATGTTGGGACTTGCTGTCTCAGGTAACATTCGGGAGAAGAATGTTGGGTTTCCAGCTTAGCATTCTGGGTGTGGGCCTATGTTTCCGGGAGGGCTGGAAGGCCCCAAAGGGACAGGCCTAGCTCTTCCTTTGTCTTTGGTGCAGCAGAGTTCTCTTGCTTACATTTGAAATGGGTTGTTTTGGCAGTTCAGTTTTTGCCATGATTATTTTCTTTGCCCTGGAAGACTGGGTTTTCTCAGGGACTGCTCACTTTCAATAATAATAGGCTAATTATCCTAATGTTAAGGGACATTCTTTCACCTGATAAGATGACTTTGCTACTCTCTGAAGAGCCTGAACCTTGCAAATATTATCTCCTTTGTTTCTCCTTAATAACACTGGGAGATAGGTACTGTTATCCCCTTTTTACGGGTGGGGAAACTGAGGCAGACAGGTGAAGAGGCTTGTTCAGAGTCACACAGTTGGTAATTAAAAGTGTCTGAAGTCGCATTTGAATTCAGGTCTTCCTGACTCTAAGGCCAGCCCTCTACCTACTGATACAAAAACATGTAGTGCCCCCCCCCCCTTTCATTTTACTGTAATGAAAGAAAAGAGCTGGGGTTTGGAACCCTGGGGCTCCTGACTCCAAACTCAGGATTCTTCCCATTACCCCACACTGTCCTGGGGTGGGAGTTGGGATGAGGCTGAATTCTGTAGCAGGAGAAAGGGGACCTTCTCAATGCCTTAGTAAGAGAGTAGTCTTCTTTTACAATCTTATGCTGAGAGAGATAACTATATCTATCTATCTATCAATATATTTATATTACATTTTATATTTATAATGTTTATACAGGTATAAAAATAATGATTTGCATTTATGTCATTTATTCATTCAGTTGTGTCTTCATGACTTCATTGGGGGTTTCCTTGAAGTAGTTTGCTCTGTCTTTCTCCAGCTCATTTTACAGGGGAGGAAACTGAGGCAAACAGGATTAAAATAGCTAATGTCTGTAGTCAGATTTGTGTTCCTGATTCCCAGCCCAGTGCTGTCCACTGAGCCACCTAGTTGCCCAATTTGCATTTATATTGCAATTTAAAGTTTACCAAACACTTTCCATACAAGATAGTATCTCATTTGAAACCCTGCAATTGTCCTGGCAGGAACTTCAGGTGGTATCCCCATTTTCACAGTGAGCAGTAAGTCCAGGCTAGGGTCACGCCACTAGCTGGTGGCTGAGATTTCATGTCAGTCCAGCCTCCAGGACCAGTTCTTTGGGACAAGCTTAAGAACGCTGCCATTTGGGAGCTTGTGTGTACCGTGCATGCGTCATCGCGTGTACCCTGGATGCAGAATGGAATCTGCCCTGTTCCTTTCTTTTATCCTGTCTCCTGCCAATTGTGACCTCGTCTTTGTCTCCGTCAGTAGTAGGCTAACCAGAGGCCCCCGGGGGCTCTTGGTCCTATGGTAACTTGGGCCCTGGGAGAATGGAAACACCCTCAGGTATGAAGGTGGACTCACTTCCTTACCTTAGCTCTGGAGGTTTCTCTGCAAGTACCATTTAAAGCTTTTGTAGAAGGAAGGTCAAAGTTTACTTAGCAAATGTGGAAAGTATTTAAGACGAATTGGCTGCAAGTTACAAAGGAATCACAGAGAAAGTGGGGGGGTGATGCTATTTAATCCAATGGGTTACCATAGTATCCAATTCAGAGACTTTTCAGGAAGACACAGACCCCTCTCCCTTCTCCCAGGTTCAGGGGAGGCTGCTAAATTTGGAGGTAGTGAACTAGGCCTGATACTACCTGGAGGACCTTAGTCAAATGGCTGAAACTCAACCTTGCGGCCCCCTCCTGTGCAGAAGGCTTCTGTGGTGCCTGCCACGCTGAGATCCCCTGCCATCCTAAAATTGGTGATTGCCTTGAACGTAGCTCTGTACCCCCTTTGCTGGGGGTATTTCTAACTAATGAATCCCAAAGCATGGATTAAGTTCTTACTGTGTGCCAGGCTCTGTGATGAGTGCTGGGTAAGCTTAGAGTAGCCAAATCGCTCCTGTTCTAATGGGGGCACACGACATATAAAAAAAGCTAGGCACATAAAGCATAGAATAGATGAAGAGTTTCTCTCTGAGGGGAAGGTGGGGACATGACCAAGACAGACCAGGAAAGGTCTCCTGGAGAAGAAATGTGGGCAGCTAGGTGGCTGGAATACTGGGCTAGGAGTCTAGAAGACCTGTTAAATCTGGCCTCAGGCACTTCCTAGCTGTGTGATCCTGGGCAAGTCACTCAAGGCTTTTTGCCTTGGTTTTCTCATTTGTGAAATGAGCTGAAGAAGGAAATGGGAAGCCTTGCCAGTATCTTTGAATGACTGTAAAGAAAGAACTTTATATTGGATCCGGGAGGTCAGAGAAAGCCCCTGGAAGGGGAGGGGTCCAGACCTGCACTTTAGGATAATCACTTTGGCAGTTGTGTGGAAGATGATCTGGAGCTATGGGGGCTGGGAGGATCGGGGTGAGGGATGGCTGAGCTGGAATTGCCCCCCCCCCCACCTGGCACTCTATTGTCAGCTTAACTGTGCAGGCAGTATTCCAGAGGGCCGAGAGGAAATGATCTCTCTCCTTAACTTTTATACCACCTTTTCCAAACAATTTTCTATTTCGTATCATGCCTACAACTTACACAGTAGGCGGGAGGGCCTTCTGAATTAACGGGCCCACTTAACCCTCCTCCCTTATCAATTGTTCCACAAGTATAGTAGTCCCTCAAGCCATTGGATGGGGGCATTAAGAGAAGAGGGAGAAGTTCAGGATCAGGACACCTGTAGGGGGGAGGGTGATTGTAGAGGGCCGGAACTCTGGAGAAGTATACTTGAAACAAGCATACTTAGAACAAGGTGTTAACCCAGTGGAATGGGTTCTTTAGTTCACATGTACTTAGTGCTTAGCATGGTGATGTAAGGGTTCTCTAGTTCCCGCATATTCAGTATACTGTGATGATGTAATTGTATTAAGATATATAAGGGCCGAGAAGGACTGGGAAAGAGACGTTCTATCTTTGACCAGCCTCAGGGTGGCTGCCCTGCCTTTGTCACTAAGACCAAGGACTCGGGCTGTCCCGAGGACCTCCAGACGTTACAATTGATAATAGGAAAAGGGTTGGCATTTAGAGCGGGGTCAGATCAGTTCTGGATGTGATAACATTGGAGATGCTGAAAATACATTTATTTTGAGACATCGAAAAGTCAGGTGAGGTCAGGAAAGAGGTTAGAGCTGGATGTAAAAGCCATGGGAGCTGTGATGAAATCATGAAGAAAGTAGTGAGTTAAAAAAGAAGGGAGCGTAAGGTGGGGCTTTGAGGGGCACCCCCGTAGTTAAAGGGCATAGCACCAATGAGGTATCAACATGGGAGACTGACAAGGACTGGTCAAACAGAACCAGGAGAGAATACCATCAAGATAACTTAGGAAAGAACAAAGGAGGAAAAGGTAGATGAGAGGCAAAGGCTGAGACAGAGACATTAAGAAAGATGACTTTCACAGAGGGTCATCAGGTGTCCCATTGTGAGGTCACCGGTAACTTTGGAAACCAGTGTAATGAAATGATGCAGCTCAGCAGTCAGGGGCCAGAGGGTTAACAGCCTTCTCAAGGGAGAAGAGTTTAGGATGTTATCGGGTAGGAATGCTCAAATAAAGTGAAGGGTTTCTTGAGAATGAAGAACTCACGGGCCTGATAATCTGGTAAGGAAGGGCCAGTAGAGATGGAGACATTAAAAGGGGGGACATGGGGGTGATGGTGAGGATAGTCTGGTGGAGAAAACTGGAGGGGCCGAGTCAAAGCAGAGGGGCGGGCCTTGGAATGGGGTAGAATTGTCTTTCCATTTGAGCAGGGTAAAAGACGCGATGGCGACATCTGGAAGACATTTGAAGGATGTGAGAAGAGGAGCACAGAGGAAGAGGAAACTCTTGGCGAATGGGTTCAATTTTTTAGTGAAATACAAATGGAGGTTCTCAGCTGAGAGGTGGAGGAATGGGGGGTGGCATGGGAGGTTTGAGGCATGAGTAGGAATAAAAAGAAAGTTGAATGGAAGGAGTAGAATTGGTTGCCTTGCTGCAGCGAGGACCCTCTTGAAATATGACAGTGATTCTAAGATAGTGTAGTGATCGTAATTGGCACATGTAACAATGGAGAATTCCAAAATTTTCTACAGGAATCAAACAAATCTCAGTTCTTGCCAGCCAGGGGAGAAAAGGAGATGAGAGAGGATCATCAAGTGGCTGGACTAGTGGTAAGAAGAACATGGTGTCCTGTGCTTGGAGGGCTTGGCTTGGAGTGAGCATCACCCCAGCCAATTACTGCTGGAGTGACCTCTCTGAGCCTCAGTTTCCCCTTGCAGGAAATAGGCATAGTAGGAGCACATGCCTCATAAAGTTTTTGTAGAGGTTACACGAGAGAATGTCCGGTAAGCCCTTTGCAGATCAGGAGGTTGGGAATTTATCTTTCTCAAAATCACACGTTTTAGCTTAGGGGTGACGTGTATTTGATATTAAAAAAAAAAACATTAACCTTGGTAACGTCTCATATCACTTCAGTTCTCTAAACTTTTATTAACTTCCTTCTGATGTGAGCAACTAGCTGGGCCAATGGGGGCAGATGCCCTCAGAATCACCATCCATTATTCCAGGTTCAAACAATAGTACAAACAATGGATTTTATTTGACTTTGGCTGGGTTCCTAGGACAGGCTGCAAAGAGCTTTAAGAACATTTTAAGTCTCTTGCACATCTGAAGCCAGTGTAGCTATGGGAAGGAGCTAAAATAATATTTTAGTCCTTTTCTAAGGGAGGAATGTGGGACCTTAGGGCTTCAATAGTGGGCTTGTTCCCAATCCTTTTTATTCAGAGTACACTTTTTAATGATTTATTTCCATTGGGGGGGGGAAGGGCAGTGTGTGGAAACTCCAAAAATGCACACGAGCAAATCTCGAATTACAAGTCGGGCATTGTGTAGACGATCATATGGACTCAATGATATGCATTCAAATACTGCCTCCGGCGCTTCTCATGACCCTCATTTTCCTGGGCCTCAGTTTCCTGATCTGTAGATTGGACTCAGTGGTCTCTAAGTCTGTTCCTACTCTAACGCTATGGAACCTCAGAGAACTGCCAGTGGACACTGAGTCAGGATCATAGAGCGAGAGTGCTATCTGTAGAAAGTTCAGGTGAAGCATTAGGCATGGTTGAATGAATGTAGAGCAATGGTATCAAAGCCAAATAGAACAGAGTCACTATTATTATTATGCGTATATTAACATATGTTCTTTTGTCTTTTCGTTTATTTCGGTAAACATTTCCCAGTTGCATCTTAATCTGGTGCCCCATGCTTGACAACCTCTGATGTAGAACATTCAACAGTACCGGCTCACATCTGAATCATTTTGACCTTCTGTGCCAAGCAGAGCTCATAGGCACCACCCAGCTTTGCAGACCAAGTTCATTCCTAAGGCATAGTATGCAACTTAACTGCTTTCATTGCTCCCCTTTCCTGTTGAACACCCTCCTGTGTCTCCTTCCTTTTGTGCTCAAAGTCCTCGAGAAGACCGTCTGTAGTAGGTGCCCTGACTTTCTTTGCTGCCACTTACTTCTCAGCCCTCTCTCTGACCACATCGCTCTCCAGAGCTCTCTCTTCTCTGGGATTTCATGGCTCTCCTGTCAGTCCTACCTGTCAGACCACTTCTGTGCCTTTGCTGGATCTTTACCCAGGTCCCACCCAGTAACGTGGGTGTGCCCCAAGGCTCTTTCCTGGGCCCTCTTCTCTTCCCCCTCTCGGTGACCTCATCAAATCCCATGGGTTCACGAGAATCTCTGCACAGGTTCCTCATAGGTGGACACGGCCAGCCCAATCTCTCCCTTTGGCTTTTGACCCAAATCCTGAACTGTCCTTTAGTCATTTCAAACTGGATGCTTCAGAAACTTCTCAAATGCCTTATTCCCCCAACTAAAATACTTTTCTTCCACCCATCCACCCTTGTCCCAGTCTTCCGTATTTCTTGATCCGCTCCCAGCTTGACAGCCTTTGCGTCATCCTTCACCCCTCCCATCTCTAGTCGGTTGCCAAAACCCCATGGTATCTCTCCCCTTCTGTCCTCTCACCTGCACTCAGGTTCTCATCGTCTCCTGCCTAGATCATTTTGGCAGCCTCCTATTGGTTCTCCTCAGGCCAGCTGATTCTCTAAGCTGTCACGGGAATTTTCCTCACAGTTTCACCCTCTTAATCAAATCTCATGGTCCCCTGTTACCTCTAAAATTAAATATCAACATCTCTGTTGGGCTTCTCAAGCCCTTTGTAACTGGGCCCTAACCTTCTTGCCAGTCCTATTTGGACATTACTCAGCGTCCTGTGTTTTACAATCTAGCTGAATTGGGTTTTTGTTGTTGTTGTTTTGGTTTTTTATTCCTTCATCTCCTATCACTATGCCTTTGCACCCATACCTGAAATGTCCTGCTTTATCTCCATCTCATTGACTACCCTTCTTCCTTCAAGATGCAGTGCCGGCGTCACTCTGTGTGAAGCCTTTTCTGACTCCAGTGCTGTCTCTCCATCCCCAGGTACTGGCACATATAAATTTGCAGCTATTCTCTCCATCCTTTTTCTCAAAATGCTTATTTACTTGGGGCCTTGTTGTTTTCCTCTGGAAAGTAAACTCGGTTCTCTGTGAGACGGCTCATTCATGTACCCAGTGTCTGGCATGCAGCGGGCCCATCGCTGCTTGCCGATTGATTAATGAGGGTGGGATCGGGACCCCTTAAAGGGCCTTTTTGCAGACGGTAACCTTGGCAAATGCCATCCCTGTATGGGAGGTCCCCAAACCCTCATATGATTAATTGGGAAGTATATACACTCACAGCAAGTACCAAAGATCAATAGTCATATTAATGACTAGCATTTATGCATCACTTTAAGGTTTGCAAACAACTTTCCATTTATCTCATTTTATCCTCACAACAGCCCTTTGAATGAAGTGCTATTATTATACCCATTTTTGAGAGTATACATATTGAGGCAAACAGAGATAAATGACCACAAGGTCAGTACCATCTGAGCCTGGATTAAAAGTCAGGGCTTCCTGACCCCGGTTTAGAGCTCCATTCACTGTACCAACTAGCTTCCCCAGATATCGATAATCTGCTTCCACTTTTTCACTTGGAAGTGAGGAAACCAAAGGCAAAAGAAGGACTTGCTGTAGTGGTGGTCATGTACTGACTCAGTGACAGTGCTTGACCTAGAGGGTAGAGCAGAAGCAGTGGGCAGAACTTGGAGATCTAAGCTGGATAAGGACAGGAAAAACAACTTCCATAAAAAGAGGGCGGTCCTGAAGTAGAATGGGCTTCTGTGGGAGGTAGTAGCTTCCCTCATTAGGGGAGCTCAAGCAAAAGGCTAAGATGACTACTTTTCAGGCCTGTTAGAGGGGAAATTCTTACTCAGGTATAGGTAGAGAAACATCTTCCTATGGTGGTACTGAGCCACAGGATCTGGCCAGGGGTCCCTTCTTGCATCTTGTACTTACTACTTGCCTCTGAGCCTCGTTCTCTCCGTCTGTAAATGTAGAGCACTGGATTAAAAGGCCTCTGAGGTCCTTTCCAAGTCAGAGAATCTATGAGCCAGGATCACACAGTATCTACTTGGATAGGAGTGCGGTCTCATAGATATGGACGTTCTCTCCTCATCTCTCTTGGCTCTGGCCCATGCTCTCCTCCCAGTGTGCTCAGGGCCTTTCTCAGTTTCTCCTCACTGTTCATGCATCCTCTCCCACCATGTTCTCTCCCTTTCATAGACTTCTTTGACCACTGTCTTTACTCCTATTCTTCGTAGCTCTTCGTTGGGGACATGTTGCAGCCTATGCACCCCACTGTGTGCTTTTACATTGCCCTCTCTGGTTTAATCATTTTGAGTTCTTAGGAGATTACGGTCTTCTATGTCTTGCTGTTGGACAACAACATGGGTAGAAGGTTAGTACTGAAAAGATTGGCTTTTGTTTCCTGGGAGCTTGTGGTCAAGAAGAGAGCTCGGAGATTTCCTGTTCTGCTCTGGGCTCCCTAATTTGCCATTGGTACTCCCCATTCCAAGATGTGCACTGTTGGACACACTCTATAGGGGGTCTGTCCAAATAGATGTTGAGATCTGAACAGTGGCCATTTTTCTGTCACTTTTCTGTATTCAGGAATGGTCAGACTAAACGTCTGTTCAGTCATTAAGCCAATCTCTTGAGTGGTTACGGAGCTCTCCCAGGAGTCTCTCCTAGGAGCACAGTGTCATCTGTGTACACACACACACACACACACACACACACACACACACATTCTCTGTCTCTCTCCCTCTCCCCTCCCCCCATCTCTGTTTCTGTCTCTGTCTCTCTGTCTCTTTCTCTGTCTCTCTGTGTCTCTCTCTCTGTGTCTCTCTCTCTCTGTCTCTATCTTTCTCTCTCTGTCTCTATCTTTCTCTCTCTCTCTCTGTCTGTCTCTGTCTCTCTGTCTCTCTCTCTCTGTCTCTCTCTCTTTCTCTCTCTCTCTGTCTCTGTCTCTCTGTCTCTGTCTCTCTCTCTCTCTCTCTCTCTCTGTCTCTCTCTCTCTCTCTCTTTCTCTCTCTCTCTGTCTCTGTCTCTCTGTCTCTCATTTCACCATCCCAGAAAAGACCCTCCCCCTTGAGCATATTCCTTTGGCAGGCCCACCTCTCCTGCTTTGCTGCCTGCCCTTTTCTTTGTGGCCACAGGTTCTTAAAGGTGGTTATTTTTTGTTAGGTCAACTGGTGGCACGGTAGGTAGAGTGCCAAGCCTGGAGTCGGGAAGGCTCATCTTCCTAAGTTCAAATCTAGCCTCACACACTTCCTAGCTGTATGACCCTGGACAAATCACTTTTTCCTCTTTGCCTCAGTTTCCTCATATGTAAAATGAGCTGGAGAAGGAAATGGCAAACCAATCTAATATCTCTGAAAACCCCAAAGGGAGTTGTGATTGAAAAATGACTCTGCAACAGCAATATGAGGTTTCATATCATTTCGTTTGGTTTCATTTCCCTCTTCAGCTTCCTTGCCTATTGATAGATCCCCTCATTACTCTCAGGGTCCTGTCTCCTCCAGCTTGGAGCTCCTTTAAGCACACTGGGACCACTACTGCTGCTTTTCCCATTTGTTTGGGGCCACATTATGATTAAGTGTTGGGGTCCCACTGGATTTGTTGGTGAAAACAATTTGTAACAGTGCGATTCACACAGCTTTTCCAACTTTTTTTTTGGTCACTTATTCTCCTTCCATTTTTGTCCTTAACATCCATAGAAGGATTTGACTTAGTTGCATCTCCTGTCAAACTTTCTTTTGCCTGGTGTTACCTTCTAAGTCAATGGAAATAGAGCGGGAAGAGTGTGGGATGAAGGGTAACTTTGGCCTATTGCTGCTAGAAAAACAGTCCCTCCGTGACTTTCCTGCCAAGATGAGTTCCTCCTTGAAGAATCCCAAAACCACATCTTTTGGGTTGGGATCGTAGAGGTCATCTTGCCCTCCTCCCATCTTTTGTCTCCCCCAGTTAGCACGAGAGCTCCTGGAGAACAGGGCCTGCCTCAGTTTTCTTATTTGTAGAGCACTTACTTGGTACGGAGTTGATTTTTCGTTCATTCGCCTTGATCAAACATGTCATTTTAGAAATGAGAAAACTGAGGTTCAGCTCAAGCATGAGTGGTTAGCTCAAGGTCTTATGGGTAGTGGCAGATGCAGAATTTAAATTGCAGTCCCATGACTCTCCCATCAGCACTGATGAGGCAGGTGTGGAAAAGCTTCCCCAAAGTAAGTGTGAGTCGCAAAAGTACTTTCTTTGAGTGCTTGGGGATTAGATTTCCATTTCCTCTCATGAGTTAGCAGTGATCAAGCGGGGAGAGGTTCTTCCTGGCCCTTAGTAGGTAAAGAGGTGGAATTAAGTAATACTAAATATGGTACGGTCACCCAGTGAATCAGGGCATTAAAGGGAATGGCCGGACTTTGGGAGAGAGCGCTAATAACAATAGCTGACATTCCGACAGGCTTTTACACTTGCACAATGCTTTCCAGATTTCATCTGGTTTGAATCGCCCAACAATCCTGCGAAGGCAGATAAGGAAGCTGCCTGCTCAGGGTGACACGGCTAAGGTCAGAGGTGAGAGCTGAATTAGTCTCTCTCTGATGCTGAGCCTAGCACTCCATCTGCCCCGTCGCTCTACTTCTCACTACAATTTGCTGCGTGCCTCTTTTCCCCATGGCCCAGTCTTGGTCTCGTTGTGCTTCCAAGCTGTCACCATTTTCAGTGAAGGTGACGTTGGAACAAGACTTAAGTGAATCTAAACCACTTGAAAGGGTTCTTTTCCAAAGCTTATGTTTCTGAGCTTTCAACAAACACCGGTTAAGTGCTTCCTCTGTGCTAGACTGTCTTGGGCCCTGGGGGATACCAAAATAGGCAAGTGATATGAAACAAAGAGAGAGAGTGATGTTTGCCTAAGGCAATCGGGGAAGGCTTCATGGGGAAGGGAACCCATGAAGTACTCTTGAAAGAAAGGAGGGGCTTGGATATAGGGGGTTTGTTGGGTAGGTGGGCTGCCCATTTCAGACTTGGGGAAGGACATGAGCAGAGTCAGAGAGTTGGGCAAGAGAAGCAAAGGCACTGAGGTGGGAAAGGACAGGAGAATGGGAATCGGAGACTTACCTCCATTTGACTAAAATGTAGGGCACATGAAGAGAGTAGTGGGAAATCCAAGTCCTTGGAGTTAAGAATTAAGTGTAATAGAATACGATTGTTCTATAAGAAGTGAGGAACACACAGATTTCAGCAGTCTAGAAAGAATCACATGAGCTGATGCTGAGTGAAGTAAGCAGAACCAGGAGAGTACTTTACACAGAATAATAGTTATTATTAGGAGTAATAGTAATAGGAATAATAGTTATTATTTTACATAATAAACTTAGCTCTTAGCAATACAGTAATCCAAGACAGTTCCATTGCACTTGGGATGGAAAATGCCATCTGCCTTCTGGGAGAGAGAGGTATAAAAAGCAAAAACAAACAATAACAACCAAAGACTTAATTTAGGCAGCCGTGGGGAGCCACTGAAGGGTTTGGGAGGATCTAGGAAGATGTCCGGGCAGCTGGGTGAAAAGTAGATTAGAGGTCATTTATGACAGTAATCTTAGCAATAGGCTTTGAACTGGAGAGGTTTCTTGGAATCACAAAATGACAAAACTTGTGAGTTGAAGGGGATCTCAGTGTCATCTAGTCCAGCTTTCTCATGTTACAAGAGGTCCAAGGTCATAAATTGGCTCACAGATTTAGAGCTTGAAGGACCTCAGAAGTCAGTTGGTCCAGCTTGCTCATTTTCCAGAGGGGGGTGTTCTGGACCAGAGAGGAAAAATGTCTTGGGATTTGACCCTAGCTCTTCTCCTATTTCTGTGTCCTTCCCATCGCTTTTTAGATGTAAAGTTTGAGAGGAACACCCACATGGAGACACTTAATAAAAAGTTGGCAATCCTGTCCAGAGCTTGGGCAAGAGGGGTTAGTGGGAGCTTCGGCCTACAGTCCGTTGGTATCCCTATCTGACCTGGTTAAGCATCCGCCTTTCACAAATGTTGCTCTTCACTGCCTGGGGTGGGTGAGGCAGGGTGGTAGAGCTACATGTAGACAGTGGAGATGTGCTGGATTGTTTGCCTCCCCAAGGAGAGACTGACAGCCTTTTGGGATACCTTTGTGACTTCTGTGGGGTGGAGAGTCTTGGAGAGAGAAGCCTGAGATTTGTTCTTCCTAACCTCGAAGTCATTTTGTTTTGGTTTTCACTTTGGGTCAGTAAATAAGTGGATCTCTTGCCCAACTGATGATGGGTTATATTGGCCCAGGGTCTAGAATGGGCCTCCGTTGCCTTCTCACCATAACCCCCTCATCTTGTGGTTGCTTTCCCCAAATAGTGCAAGAGAAACAAAGAACTGGAGTCTGTCTTTCATTTTTCAGTTTTGACATTGGGCAAAGTCAGTTCCGTACCTTTGGGCCTCATTCTTCTACCCTTTAAAATCGAGGGTTAGGGAGGTCTTCGCGGTCTCTTACAGCTTTGAATCTCTTACTGAGCGACTGAGCATCTAGAGCATGCTGGGTTTGGAGTGAAGGGAGGCGAGTTGAAACCCAGGCTCTGTTTAGCCGTGGGCTTATCCCTTCCTCTTTTAGGACCTTAGTTTCCTCATATGTAAAATTACTAGCCCCTGAAGGCCCTCCAAATCTGTGATATTACTCCCCGATCACATGAAATTCCTGATTGTTCAATCGGGCACTTAATTATGGTCAGTTCCTTCCTCTTCCCTGTGTTCCAAAAATTGAGTTCTAGTTTCAGGGAGGGTAGAGAGGTGTATGTTTCTCAGGAGGGATTTGTGCTCAGGGTGTGTGGAAGGCAAGGGAGTCTGCCAGTGGTTTCTTAATTGCTGCATTGTTAGCCAAGGCAAACCCTGTCATTAGGGATGACTTCATAGCCAAAACATTCCTCCTGGGTGACGCCCTGAAGTTGTGCCCACTTGTCCACCATATCCTTTCCTGAAAAGTAAACAAACACACATTCTGTTCACTTTGGGACTCTTATTTGGAAGTCCTTTTCCTTCCCCTTCCCAGGTTGTCTGGGAAGAGTTTTTCCCACCTTGTGTGTGTGTGTGTGGACAATATGGGATCAGAGTGCTCAGCCTGCTTGAAGTAGCAGGGTTCTTGATCTGTCTCTTAGGCTGGGATTAGCTGGAGGCAGCTAAATGATGCTCCACTTGAGAACTGGGCCTAGAATCAGGAAGATCTGACCCGAAATCCAATCTCAGATACTTCTGGCTGTGTGACTGGGCAAGTCACTTCACTCTGTGTCAGTTTCCCCTCCTTCCCAGGGTGGTTGTGAGCTCCTTTCTTCTTTCTTGCCCAGGATCACTCAGCTTGCAAGTATTTTGAGGCTGAATTGGAACTCCACTCTTCTGACTCTCAGGCCAGCACTGTCTGTCTGCTACTCTGGGTTGCCTTTCTCACTTGGGTAAATAAGAGATTATCATTAGCGTTTGTAAACTATATATATATATAACGTAGCTCGCCGATCTCAGCTAAGATTCTTATTTTGGTAAGAGAAGGAATGTGAGCTTGGGAGTCGGAAGGTCTGGGTTCAATTACTGGCACACTACGTGTCCTTGAGTGAATGCTGGGAGCTTCCTGTGCCCCAGTTTCCCCAGGGGTAAAGTGGGGTGGAGAGCAGCCCCCAGCATGCCGTAGTTGTGATAATCAGTGCTTGCTCCCTCCCTGGGCTTTTACCGGCCTCCAGCTTTGAATTCTGAGTGTTACTATACCAAGACAAGTTATTTGATGCAGGGGAGCTTGGTGAGACCCAGGAGGAAGAGGCAGTGTGGGGCAGTACTTTCAGGCCAGCTTGGGACAACGGGACAAAACGCTGTGGCTGAGGAAAGGAGGGGCCTACTATGCGCAAGTTATCTCTTACCATCAACAGCGGAAGCAGCCAGCTGATCCTGTGGTTCCTGAAGTTGGAGAGCTTCTTGGAGAGTGGGCCATACCGCAGGATACTAGCCTGACTTGAGCCTGTCTCTCTTACTGGATTTCTTTCTTTTACTTTTTAGGTCGTGAAATTACAGTGAACACTCAACCACCTGTTTTCTTATTGATTTCTGAAGCAAAAAGGTAAGGACTTTTTCAAAGGGTCAAAGAACTTGATCTTGATTTTTGTAGCTGAGGCCAGAGAGGGTGGGGGGGGGGTATGGGTGTGGGTGTGTGTGTGTGAGAGAGAGAGAGCGCGGGAGCGAGCTCTGGTCACACATGGGTTAAATGACAGAGCTCACCCTGGAAGTCCAGGGCCACCCCATTCTTATTTTTCATGTAAGAGGTGGGCTTTGGGGCCTGACACGTCACTAAGGCCAGTTTCATCATCTTCTGTATGTGTGGGCCCACTGTTGGCTAAGTAGCCAAGAGGCCTTGGGAAATGCCCTTTTCTGACCCTCCTTAGAGCTCCTTGAGGGGAGGGGCTTCTTGCTTTTTTCTTTGTAACCCTAGCACTTAGTGCAGAATTCAGCCTCTGGATAGGAAGCACTTCCTGAGCGAGTGCTAACTGACTGGCCCAGGTGGGCCCCACATGGAATAGGCCTCTAGGGATCAAGACTCTATTATGACCCATCAAATTCTCCATTGTGCCCCATCGCATGCTTCCTACGGGTCCTGCATACCCTCGGTACAGCCGCCTTTTATGGTCTGAGTTGTGGACAGTGGCAGAGAACAAGTGAATTGTGGGGTCCTTTGTACTTCGGGTGTGAGGGACAGCCCTCTTTAGGCTAGTGATAGTGTCCTGCATGGTGATGACAATGGGGAGTCTCAGATGGTGGGCTCCAGCTGGGGGGATCCATGCTGCCTGGCTTGTACAAGCAGGATCACACAGATTTTGCTAGGCTATAGCTCAGGGTGATGAATGAACATGTGGTATCCCAGGAGGCACTGGGCTCCCCTCACTGTGGGACTCCAGTCTAACACTTGCAAATATTTCTTGCAATGTTGACTTACTTTCAGTGCTGATTTAAGCAAGCTGACAGGGTAGGGGATGCGCCTGAGAACCTATCCTGTTTCCCAGCTGCCCAGCTTGGGAACATGTTTGCGATGTTAATGCCATTTTCAGATGTAGGCAAGGGTCAGGATGAGGAAGGCACAGTCTGTGCGCTCTCAGCATCCAGGGAAGGAAAGGGATGGGCTGCTAGTGGCCCTGGGATGGACTTGGACGAGTCCCACCTTCACAAGTTCTCCCAGTGCAAAGGTTCGCAGGGAACAGAGTTCCTCTTAAAGGGTATTTTTTCTCACATCAAACTTTGATTTGGATTCTGGCAGCCTCCACTCTTCAGCTTTTAGTCCTGTACATCCTTAGAGCTGGCTTTCTAGGAGAGTGGTGCTGGGTCCCAGATGTAGGGTATACTTGCATATGTGTGCATACGCATACACACACACACACACACACACACACACCCCTGCCTGGGCCACCTAGCTACAAGGCAGAGGCAGAACTCGGGCTTCCCTGAATTCCAGGAGCATCCATGTGATCCCTGCCTTTTGGTCAAAGGCCCATTGAGTCATTGCTGAAAGGGATTCTGGGGTGCAGGGATATTGACTCACGTTGTCCAAGTTGTAGGTTGTGTTTTATACTTTTTTTGGTCAAACATTTTCCAGATAGGTTTTCGTTTGGTTCCTGACCTTGATGGCTTTGATCTAGGCCATTGACAACTTCAGAAAGCAGGGGCCAAAGTAGCAAAGGGCCATGGCCACTCCGGGGGTAACCATCAGAGTTCCCAGGATGCCCAATTTCCTGCACTTTCTACCACCCTTTGCTTTTGCCTTTCACATGAACAAAACTTTGTTCACACAGGTTGTCTGTTTGCCTTCTCCCCCATGAGGCTGGGAACTCCTCGAAAGGAGGGGCCAGTATCTGTCATCATCCATCTGCCATTCTTTGTATCCTTACCACTGGGCACAGAGCCTGACACCTGCTTAGGCACTCGGGAATCCTTGTTGACTTGACTTCAGTTGACCCGGTTGTCTTAAAGACCAGGTTTCCATTTCAGGCTCATCTTGGTTATCAGGGAGCTCTTCATCCTCCATCTGGGGAGGATGTCCAGAGGAGGATCGTAGTTGGATATAGAGGGCCTGGAGGGAAGGGGCTGAGTACATCTGGGTGGAAGGGGAATCAGGGCAGGGGGCTGGGAGGCTTCTTGCTGCATTCCCAAGCCACTGAGCAATGACTGGTCTATTGTCACCCCTTTCCCCACCCCGTCCTATTAGTAAGCCATCGAGAGCTGGCAGTTTGCTATTAGAAGGAGAATATTTTAAAGGTGAACAATGGAGTATGGCTTAGTGGAACAAATGAGATCATAATGCATGAGTCACTCTGGCACATACAACTAAGCATAAGGCTTAGGGGCTAGCGCTTACCTCTACTTCCTGGCGTGGCTGGCTACCTCGGGCCTGTCTGGTACTTGTAGCCAGTGAACTCTGAAAATAGCTTTCCAGGGGAGCCGCGGAATATTGTCCTGGCCCCTTTACCCATGAACGCGGCCAGTGGTGTTGCAGTTCTTTGGAAAACAAGGACCTTTTATTCTGATGGAGCTGTTAGATTTTTGCCATCAGATTCAGACTGTGTGTATGTATGTGTGCGTGCATGTGCAAACACAAGAGAGCCCGAGCACACTTCATCTGTGGTCACTTGAGACATATTATGGTATAGCCCAGTGATGGTTATTGGGAAAAAAGTCGCATCTAAAGACAGAATCCCTACCTTCAGAGAAAGTACCATCCAGTGTGGCGTGTATTTGTTGTTGTTCACTCATTGCAGTTGTGCCCGACTCTCTTGTGACTCTGTTGGAGGTTTTTGTGGAAAAAATACTGGTGGGGTTGACCATTTCCTTCCCAGCCCATCTTAGAGATGAGGAAACTGAGAGAAAGAGGGTGAAGTGACTTGTCCAGGGTCACCCAGCTAGAAGAGTCTGAGCTCAGATTTGAATTCAAGAAGATGAGTCTTCTTGACTTCAGCCTGACAAGTCTAAGTCTATCCATTGTGCCACCTAGCTGCCCCCTTTGGCATATATGCAGATAGATCAGAAGGCTGAATGGTATAATGAATAGCACTTTGTCTCCTTCTGAAATAGTGCAAGTATTTCCCCCATTTTATAAGTGAGGAAATAGCGGTTCAGAGAGGTGAGAAGATGTTCCCAGTCAGGGCTGGTCCCACAGTGGAGGAGAGCCAGCTTTTTTCTGCACCTCTTCCTCTCACTAAGGATTAATGGGGTCTGATGGGAACAAGGTGGGCTTATCAGCAAAGGCCCCCTAGAATTGAGCAGAGCTTAAATGGGGTAAGAGAGAGGTCCAAGGGCCAACTGACCCCTGACCTTACCAGCTTTGGGATAATGATCCCAATAAAACTACCATCACAGGCCTGTGATGAGAGAGCTGCTACTTCAACCTCCAATGTTACGGGAACCTGAGCCCATACTTTGGCCAGTGATAAAAACAAATGAACAAAACCCACGGCAAATCGAGCCAACTGGTGACTAATCCGGGTATGTGATGATTTCTCTGCAGATTCTTCCTCGGTTGCTGAGATGGCTACTTCCACACAACAGATTTCCAAAGATGAGCTTGAAGAACTGAGAGAAGCCTTTGCAAAAGTTGGTGAGTCATTCTGGGAAATATGGTTCAATAGAGACACAGCTGGGCCACCACTGTTCCTTAAGGTAACTCAGGTTAGAAACGCAGGGAACGAAGGTGGCGCCGACTGCCTTCAGTTGCCACTCCTTCCACACCCCCGGCTCTCAAAGTCTTGTTTCTTCCTCTGTCCCCTTCTCTGCACATACAGCTACCACCCTAGTTCAGACCTTATCTTGCACTTCTCTTAGGCTGTTGCAATAGAGTTCTAAGCGGGCTCCCTGCCTCTGTTTTCTCTTTTCTCCATTTTTCACGTAACTGTCAGCTGAATCCTGCTAAAGGCCAGGTTTGACCCTTTACACTTACCTAGGCATCCAGGTAGCACAATGGAGAGAGTACAGTAGCATCTACCTCTTAGCACCTGCTATGTACTAGGAACTGCACAAAGTGCTTCATACTTATCTCATTTGATTCTTACAACAACCTGCAAGGTTGATGCTATTTGATCACCTTTTTACACAAAGAAACTGAGGCAGGTTGATTTATTTGTTCAGGGTCACATACCCAGTAAGTGTCTGAAGCCAGAATTGATTTTAGGCCTTCCTGACTCCAGACCTCGAGTTGGATGTGCTGTGGTATCCTAGCTGCCTCAAAGCAGGGTGATGTAGTGAAATTTCCCTTGGCTGTGGATTTTCAATGAGATAGTATTTGTGAAGCATTATATAAATCCCGGTGTTTCCAAAACTTCTCAAAAACCTGTAGCAACTTCCTATGGCCTCTAGCCATTAGGCCAAACATGAACTTCCAGTATTTAGTAATAGGAAAGCAAAGACAGACCAGTAGTCCCCGCTGGATTGTCCACTGGAATTCAGGGAGCCTTTTCATTGTATCACAGGAAGCAGACCTTGACCGGAAGGGTAAGAATAATCGCAGCGACTATTTCTATGGCACCTTTAGGTCTGCCAAGTGCTTTGTATACACTCTCTAATTTGAGTCTCAACAGCCGTGTGAGGCAGGTGCTATTATTATCCCTAGTTTTATAGATGACAAAACCAAAATTCAAAGGTTAAGTGATTTTGACGGAGTCACACAGTGGATAAATTGGCAGAGCCAGGATGAAACGTATGAAATATTCATTTTTTCAGTAACAGCGCTTAGCACAAAGGCTTCAAGGACAGAAAATGGGCTTTTTCCTATCATCTTCAGCTTTTAGAGATACCAGGCGATGGGGATTAAGGAAAACCTTTGGTATTCTAAGTGAGGGTCTCCTGCTCATGAAGGTACCATAAGTGCCGCCTTTGGTGAGATTTTAGAACTAAAAGTTGTACTGTGTCAGAGCTGGGTGGGGGTGGGGTGGTGGAGGTTCCTACATGCCTGATCCTGTTAGACCGGGTGCTCTCTGAGGATACAAAGTGAGCAGTTAGCACTTGTTGACTGGATGAGCCTGGGACCCTTTCTGTCTGTCAGTCTGGGTGAGGGAGTTGGACCAAAGAGTTCCTTGCCATCCTGGACAGCTCCAAGTTATGGCTCGCGCTGGACTTTCTTATAGATTTCTCTGTTATTGGGGCCTCATGATCAATTTTCAGCTCATCTGGTGGCTTAAGTCCTCGGGCCATCTCTCTGAATGCAGAAGTCAGGCCCCCTCTTGTCTTGCATTGATGCTTACAACTCCCGAACCTAGTTAGTGCAAGGCTAGTGCCAGAGGAAATATGCAGGAGACCCTCACTTGACAATATAAGTGTTAATATTAATATAATTAACTTAAGGGACTTAGATGTTTTTAGAAGTCAGCCTAGGAGAATCTCGAGCAGGTCTGTCATTTGGCCACTGATAAATCTTTGGAGCGCTGTGACCGTGCAAAACGCATCTCAAAGGTAGCCAGCCTTCGGCATGACTGGCAGGATTTGGGCCTGTCCTTGCAGCAGGTATTTCCTGCCTCAGTCTCTGGGCACTATGGGCTTTATCCCCTTGGTGGCTCCAGAGCAGTTAGGCAGGGCTTGGAGGTAGGAAACCCTCATTCAATGAAAACTTTTCCAGGTTGAGGGGAACAACCGGATGGGAAATGGAAATGGCTTTTCTCTCTTTCCTTTATGAAAAAAAGATCATATATGTTTTGTTCCTCCATTTCCTTCATTTATCTATGAGGGCAAGCACAGTACTGAACAAAAATCCCAATGTGAGAAAAATGTTTTTCCTGCCTAGTAATAGGTTCAGTTGGTTAACTGACCCAACAGGGGTGTTGTTGTTGTTGCTGTTTTTTAATTAAATGTTTTTATCCAGAACCTGACTTTGACCATATATTAAGTCAATTAAATTTGTTTAAGAACTAATGGAACAAGCAGAGCCTGGGTCTGAAACCACCCCTCCTGCCTGGTTCTACCCCTTACTACCTTTGTAGTCATTTAATACCTGGGGCTTCTGGTTCTTCCTTTGAAAATAAGGGGGGGTAGAATTCTGATGACAAGATGGGAGAATAAGGAGGGAACCCCCTGAAACTCTCCCAAATTCCCCTCCAAATAACTCTAAAACTGCCTCAGACTTGACTGAGGGGCAGGAAACCAGCTTACCAGTAGCAGCGGCAGACTCTAGCCTCCCAATGGGGGGCCTGCAGCAAGGCTCCAAACCTCAGGCAATCCACCAGGGAGGTCCCTAGGCAAGTGAGTAGTCTGTGCAGTGCAGCAAGGCTCTACCCCAGGTGGGGAATGAATTTGAAACTACAAACTTTAAATGAAAACTTATGTACCTCTTTATGTATCTGTATAACTATAAAAGGGAGGGGCTCGTACCAGATAAAGTCCTCTATCTCTAATGTGATTCTGCTTCATCTCAATATACCAAGTGTTAGAAGACTTTTGTCAGTCATTTCTTTGGGGTGACACGATTCCGCTAGTTCTGATGGCATCCCTGCGTTTCATGTAATTATCCCATCTCGCCATCAGAGTCTGTCTTTCCTAGGAGTAACTTTTCTTTGGGGCTTGAAGGTTTGCCCAGGATTTATGAGCCTAGTCAACAGCCCTTCCTCTTGTCCACCCTGCTGCTGGGGGCAGCTCAGTTGCTTTTGGTCTCTCAATGGCCCCATCGAGCTTCCTTGTTATTTGGTCTGGATCTGGGACCTCACTGGTACAGGGAACTCTGGGTCAGGAAAGAACTCTGCCAATGCAGATGGGTAGCTGATCTATAACTTAGCGTCTTAAAGATTTACCTCTTGTACTCAGGACTTTTGGATTTGGAGGCCAGCACTTTCTCCTTGCTGTCTCTTAGCTTTCCCTTGCTCTTTAATGTGCATCTCTAGCCTATAAAAAGGAAGCGAGCACCCTGTGATGCAGAGGCAATAAACCTGTGGGCATGCAATTCCAAGCAGACTTAACATTAACATCAGGAAATGTTAATTTGGGGTTTTTCTAAGTCAGTGTGTGGTACGGTTTCTATTTGATTTAACAACACTGTAATAGAAAGAGACCTGGGCCTTAGTTTCCCCAACATGGAAAACATAAGGGTGGGAGTAGATGGTCCTTAAGGTACTTTCTGGCACTGACAATCTCTCATCTTGAGTGATCTGTTGGACATCACACTGCAGGGAAACCAACATACTCGATGCTGGTGATTTTTCTTGTGGGGGAAGGTCATGCTGGTCAATCTGATCACGCCAGGATTGCTTCCTGTGGCTCTTGGGTATCGACCTCTGTCCTGAAGCTGAGTAGTTAGGACTAAATTATTTGGATCATTTGGTTTCTCTATTTCAAGACGGTCCATTTTGTCATGTTTTCCTTTAGATACAATCTCTCCAAGGGTGTGGCCCCAGCAGACTTGGGGGTATAGTTATAGAACTCATTAATTGAGGTCAGTCACCTGTCAGGTGACTGGAAATAAGCTTCTGGAGGCAGGTGGCAGAAGCCTTTGAGGGAAGCTGGTGGATGGTGAGGGTACTAGGAGACCCTGTGCACGGAGGTGCTTTTACCTCACAGCTTCACCCCTCCCATTCACTCCTAGACTTTTGTGTCTGGCTTTGGGTGAGGAAGGGAGGGTCCTTCAAATGTGAACATGTGAACATCATTCTTGCCTGCTAGCGTGTTCAGCCTTTCTATCTTTCCTGATCTTTAGTTGCACCTGAACCTCATGTTTGGGGAGGGAGGGGACTTGCAAGCAGACTTGGTCTTCCTGTATGTAGTAGGCCAAGAAGCCCTAGTCTGTCCTCAGCTGGGAACTATTAAGCTGCCACTTCTGTTTGTTGGAGTGGGCTCCTTCAGCCAGAGCTGGAGTCTATGAAAAGACAAAAACTGACGTCCAGCTAAACATCTGGAGGTATTTAGCCACTGGCTTCCCAAAGCTGTTGTGCCCATGAGGACTCAGCTTGTTTTGCTGACTGGTGAGGTGGAGGGCATGCTCTGTTCTGCTGCATAGTCATCATTTGGCAAAATGTCTTAGACCGGTGACCCTGTGCTCCTTCTGGGAAATCCAGGCACTTGTGGGGGGCTGTTGGGTAATCTTGGCACCTCTGTCATGTGCATTTTCAAGCTCCGAACTTAAAAAATCAGAGCAAGAAATGCTGGTACAAATGGACTTGAAGGTCTGATGTATTTCTACATTTCCTTGTTTTTAGGCACCCCTTCCCCCTAATTTCCTCAGAGATTCCTGTTCTTGCCAGGAGATGCATTAAAGGCAAACTCAATCCCTTCTGTCTTCCATGAGCCTCCCCCCCCCATTTTTTACAGAGATCCCCTAGCCCCGCCTTATGTCGCCTGGACATGAGCAGTGGCAAGCAGCAGCTAGAGTCTAAACCACTGGAGTTCCGTCCCCGCTTTCTCCAGACAAGTACTTAAAATAGCTTAAATAACAGGATGCAAGGGGAGGGAGGGAAAAAAGACAACATTTCCTTTTAAGGCTCCGTATTTCTTGGTGTGATTCAAACTTCGGGCAAGGACATGGCTGTATAATAAGCTTATTTACTTGAAAGTTGCTTGTGGGGTGTTGGGGAATGAACTGGCATTTAAACAATTACTTTGAATAAAGGGCATAATGAGATTTACTTTGAAACAAAAAGCAGATGTAAAAATGCAGCTGTTTCTAGAGAAAAAGGAAAGGAAGGAAAAAGGAGGAGTTGGTTGAGAAAAACTCGGCCTCTGAACGAATGCAGAAGGATTTGATGAAGGGATTGCTGGGGTCTCTTAGCACCGAATTAGGAACAAGTGAAGGTACCTTATTTACTATTTGCAGGGACTGTGTTTAGTCCCCAGACTAGGCTTCTGGGGCAGATACTTGCTACCATGATCTCGATACTCCCTTGCCAGTCAGTGAACTGTTTCTTACTCTTTTTCATTTCAGAAGTTCATTGGATCGTAAGGTAGAAAAAGAACTTAGGGAATGGAGAAGTGGAGGACCATAGGTCCATAGGTTGAGCTAGAAAGAGCTAATCCAGGTCCTTATTTTACTGAGGAGGAAACTGAGGCTAAAGTGCTTGAGGAGATTGCCCCAAGTCACACACATGTAGTAAGTGACTGAGTCCAGATTTGAGCCCATGAAATTTTCCACTTTCCATACCTCCCTTGCTTGTTCCAAGTGTTTGGGGCTTATTTGTTTGGTCTGTTAGTAACATTGCATCTCTCAGATCCAAGGAGAGCTGAATCTCAGATGTACCTTTTGCTTCCTTGTGAGCAGGTGGAAGTTTCTGGGACACTCTCCCTTTCCTTGTCTTCTTACCACAGACTGGGCTTCTGCCACCATCCGAGGTGGAGGGCGACTCTGGGAGATGGTTTGGGACAGGAAGTAGAGGAGCATCAAAGTTTAAAAAAAAAATAATGGCAGACCTTTCTTTCCAGTACTTTGCCAGCTGGAGGTTTTTTTTTGTTAAGTTAATTGTTAGCCATTTTCAGCCTCCTTCTGCTTCTTCTTTGAAATAGAAACCATTTCCTCCCCAAAATAGATGATTAGGAGCTCCAGGGAAGGCTTGATTGCCATTTCAGAAGGCCAATTAAGAGCTAGAGACTTTCAGGCATAGACAGATGTGACAGGCACAAACAGTACCAGTAGCAGCACCTTGGAAATGGCTAAAGGTTCCTGGATTCCCAAAAAGCAACAAATGGTTTACATGGACAGACAGCACTGTTCTGCTCTGCCCAGGAAGGACGTGGGAACTGGGGTGCCTTCCTTTCCACTGTGGGAAAGCATACTGTTGGCTGAGGTTTGGGGAGACCATCCATCCCCCTCCTAAAAGCTGTTATGATCTGATGAAAGGGTCCTATAGGTTAATTTTTCTGCAGTAGAGTTGATAAATCGCTTCCTGGGGGGCCAAACACAAGCTCAGCACTTTCTCCAGGAACTCTTTCCGAGTCTCTGTGGCCAGTAGTCATTTCCAACTAGAACCTTGATGATCATTTGCTTGACCAAATAATAGTCCTTCTGGGTTGGGGGGGCAGGAGCAGATTGGTTTGTGGGAATCCAATGAGATCATACTTGGTAAAAGTGCTTAGCACAGTGCCTGATACATAGTGGGTGCTACAGAAATGTTTCTCCCTTCCTCTGGGAGTGGGATTGTGGGGGGTGTGGTGTTGCTGTGGCCCTTTGGTGAGGTGGCACTCTCAAAACTGCAGAGAAATGAGAAGTTGCCCCATTTACCCCCACTGTACCATTATAGACCCATTGCTGCTGATTTGTGCCAGTAGAGGTAATTTGCCCATCAGGAGTTCCCTCTGCCAAAGGAATTGGAGGTAGGGACCACCAAAACCCACCCGGGGTTGGGTTCCCTCCCTTTCCTTCCCCTCCCCTTTTCTCCTTCCCCTCCCCTCCTTCCCCTTCCCTCCCTTCCTCTTTCCTTTTGTCTCTCCCTTCCCCTTCCCCTCCTCTCCCTTCCCCTCCTCTCCCTTCCCCTCCTCTCCCTTCCCCTTCCCTCTATTTCCCTTCCCTCTCCCTTCCCTCTCCCTTCCTCTTCTCCTCTCCTCCCCTCCCCTCCCTTTTTCTTCCCTTCCCTTCTCTTCCATTTGGTCCAGACATTTTGTCTGCGCTCAGGTTGGTGTCACTGCTAATGCGCCACATTTCTTTTGGGCTTCATAGTTTCGAAAAAGGGCTTTTCCTGCAACTCTGGAGCCTTAGAGACAATCTTGTTCAACTGCTTCCATTTGCAGATAGGCAAATGGAGGCTCAGAGAAGTAAAGGGACTTGTACAGAGTGGTGGCAAAGGCCTCAGGCTGGGACTCAGCTGGAGGTCCTTTGATGGAATGAGTGCTCTTTCCAAAGAAACGTGCAAGGGACAGTGTACCTTTTATCCCATTTTACCAAGAAGGAAGCTGACTCTCAGAGAGGGCAAGCACCTTTTCCAAGGTTACACAGCTAGTCGGTGCCATACAGAACTGGAGGCCAAGCCCAGTTCTGCCTCCAAGCCCCCTGCTGTGACCTGTACCCTAGCTCTGCAGTTAATTGCTCTTGGACACATGCTTCCTAAACCTTGTTTTCCCCAGCTAGTCTTTTTTTCTTCTTGAGGGTTCTAAAGCTGTGGGATCTAGTAAGCTGTCATCTGACCTCTCCCAGCACTGGTCCCAGGGACATATTCTCCTAATGTAAAGCGGTCTAATTCAAATTCTCCATCATTACATCACCCAGTTCCTGCACAGCCCAGTCCCGGGCTAGGTGTTGTGAGGTGCGTCCTTCCCACCAATCCCCAACTGAACAGCATTGAACGAAAAAACATCCTAAACCGGCAAATTCCCATAATTCCAATTGTCCAAAAATGGACATCTCTGCCATCGCTTCTGTCCTGATCCCAGTGCCAAGTTTTCTGTGATTTAATATGAGTTTCAGTAATGCTCCTCCTTTATCTGCCCCCCAATCAGTGCTAGAGAATGAGAAGCTCATTTTCTCTCTCTCTCTTCTCCCCCGCTGCCCCCCTCACCTAGAGCTCCTAACTGCATTAGTCACACGACGGTACTAGTTAAAGTAGCTTCTCAGGACCCTCCTTGTGGGGGGAGGCCTCAATTTGGAGCCCAAGGCCCTGCGGCCAGAGCACAGCTTTTTTAACCAGCTAAAAGGCTTCTGCTGGTGAGAGGTCACAAGGATGTTTTGTAGGGTCATGGTCAGTGGGCCCCTGTGAAATGAGGGGGGTGCTGACCTTCTGGCACTGGTAAGATTCTGCTTCATAGCTTGGTGCTGGGGAATCTGGGCAGGTTACCGAATCTCTGGGTCTCTGCTTTTGCCTCATCTCTAAAATAAGGGTCTATGGACTAAATAAGCCTGAAGGTCCTTTTCAGCTTGAAGCCCAAGATCCCAACCTCTCTCCAAATGACTGTGTTTCTGAGCCCCCCACCCCACCCCCGGGCTGTGTTGATTTCTGAGTTGCCTTTATTTTGCATCTAGCTTTCATAAAATCAGAGGTTAGAGACAATCTGATTAAGTTCTTTAAGATTTACCCCCCAGGCTGGAAGTGCCATGGCCAATTATGGGCTCCATTCCCAATGCCAAGCAGCCCTTTCTTTAGAAATTGATGCCTTCCCGGGGAAGGTAAAGGAGTTTCCCAGAGCCTAACGCAAACATGCCGGTACTTAGAGTCTTGCCTCAACAGAACGTATGCTTATTCAAGGGAGGGCCTGTTTTCCATCTTGTTTTTATTAAATGTTGGAGTGGACCAGTAGGCATTAACTGCCTCAAGTCCCACATTCCCCTGTAACCTTTGTCCTTTCAAAGGGTTCCTCTAAGAGGGCCAGCAGAGCCCCTCTTTCCCAAATGGGCCTTTCGGCCTATGAACTTTCCCAGCTTGTAATGAATCCACAACTCATTGGAGGAAGCTTCGTCCCCTCCTGTTCATGGTTTAATACCCCTAAGCTCTCTCTGTCTGAAACCAGCTGTTCCCGTCCTCCTCTTTTGCCTGTTTTGGGATCCTGGAGAGCTTCCCGTGCTCAATGGTCTCAGTTTGGAGGTTTGCGCACCCCGCCTTCCCATCCCTCTCCCAAGGTACTTTATTGGCTGTGGGCTACCACGCTGGAGGCTGACCCAGCTGAGGGCCGACTCCGAGGAACTCTTGCCCTCATCCCTGGTTAAGACGTCCTCATCCACTGAAGGCAGATGTGTTCTTTTAGGCTTCCCTGGCCCTGGCAGAGGCGGCCAGTAACATGCATAGTGCCCAGTGCCTTGGCGCTATCTGCTCACCTCTCAGGTGGCAGGTCCCTTTGTCACATACAACAGTACAGGAGTAATAACGAGGCTGTTGGAAAGCTGGGTTCTCACTGGGATCATGGCTAGTCTTGGCCCCTCTGTTTCCTCCTCCTTTTGGAGGAGGTAGATGGCCCTACCAATGTGGAACTCACCCACCCAGTTCTGGCCCATCAGATGACATAATTGAAGCTCAGCTGCTAGCTACCAACCCCTCCCCCCCCCCCGCCCCCCCCCAGCAGTGTATTCAAAGGCACAGTCAATAAACATTCTTGAATGACTTGGAGAGCACATTCAAAGGTACACTGGACAAACACTCCTCTCTGGCCCGTTGTTCTTGCTGGAGCCCTTGAGGCTGCTTGTTGAAGGTTCCCAGGGCACCTGCTTTATTTACCAATGTTCCCAGCAGCCCAGGTTGGTATGACACCCATTATTATAAATCCCCTAAGTTCACACACAATTACTCTTATAGGACACTTCGAGTTTAGGAGTGAACTGACCCAGAACAACCCAACCACGGCAGGCTATTATTAAGCACCTATTGTATGGAGGCCGTTGGAGGAGATCCTAGGGATGGGAGCACAAAGGGAAACTGCCTTTGTCCCTAAGGAGCCCCTAATCTTTGGAAAGAAATGAAGAATGGTGCTAATGAGCTACAAAATAGAGGTTTGGGGAGTAGGGAGATTTGGAGTGCTAGAACTGTGGGCAGGCAAAGTCTTCTACAGGCAGGCCCACTAGAGCCAAGCCTTGAAGGAAATGAGGGATGCCCAGAGGCTGAAGGGAAGAGGGACAGCGAGCTAGCTCTGGGGGATGCCTGCTATAGAGAGTTAGCCCAAAGCAAGCTGGCCGGCACTCCTGGACTGGACGAGGGGCATTAGAGGGGAATGGTGGGCTGGAATCCAAGCTACGAAGGACTTTCAAAGCCCAATCAAGCTAGGTTTGGTTCTGGAAACAATATAAAGCCACGATGGCTTCTTGAGTCCAAGGCAGTTTCATGATATTAGACTCTGGCAGTTAAATGGAGGCAGAGACACCATTTGAAGTATAATGTAGTGAGTAATTTTGGAAAGAGGTCATCACTAGGATGGTGGCTATGTGAATACAGAGAGGGAGACAAATGGGAAAGAGAGAGCTCAGTGGACAGAGTCCTGAGCTTAGAGTTGCCGGGTCATGTCACTTGTACCTGACTCTCTGGGACTCCCTTTGGGGTTTTTCTTGGCAGAAATATTGGACTGCTTTGCCATTTTTTTCTCCAGCTCTTAATAAAGATGAGGAAAAAGGCAAATGGGTTTAAGTGATTTGGCCAGGGTCACACACCTGGTTAAGTGTCTGAGGTCAGATTTGAACTCAACAAGAGAAGACTTCCAGACTTCAGGCCTGACACGCTATCCATTATGGCACCTAGCTGCCAAGAATCGGAAGAGCTCAATTCAAATCCTGTTTCTAACTCTTATTTAGTTGTATGAACTCAGCAAATCACTTAGCCTTTCTCAGCCTTAAGTTTCCTCATCTGTTAAATGGAGATCTTAATTGAATCTATTCCCCAGGATTGCTGGCAAAGGTTAAGGGAGCAAACCTTCCCAGAACTCTCTGCCCGTTAGTGATCACGAAGGCAGAAGTAACAAGCCTTGGAAAGTATTAGGATGCAGAGTAAGAGGCAGTCCAAGGATTATATTGAGGTGGGGTGGGGGAAGAAGATGGAGAAGGTCTGACAGAAGCAAGTTAAGCTTTGTGCGGGGAGGGACGCAGAGGAGAGGATGAGTTAGAGCTTGAGAAGCCTCTGGGATATCTAGTGATTTGGGTCTGCCGATAATATTCCACGACTCTAACATGACAGTCCAAATATCTGTTAGCAGTGTGGGGTCCTCTGGCCTTTCACTTCATGGACCTCTCTGGCTTTGCAGCATCAGCAGAAGAAATAAAATCAGTTAAGAGGCCTGGAGGGTCCTCTTCCACTTATGTTTAAGGGGATGCTGGGGTTGTAGGGGGAGAGAGGAGCAAGGGACTGAGTGGGAGGCCTGGTACTTAGCTTCTTACTCAAGGCCTATTTACTCTTGAATTCTCACAAACTTGTCTAGTTAGTTTCCCAGCTCACAGTACTTAGAAGCAGCAAATTAAGTGGGGGGGGGGGCGGGAAGAGAGGGGGAAATCAGGGTGGAAAAGCATTGATAATAATTATTGCTGGTGTCTCCATAGCACTATGCCATATACATTTGAACCTCCTGCCAAGCCTGTGATCCTGGTTTGGAGCCTTCTCTTATCACATTTCACTGTTAACATGAAGAGGGAATAGCACCGACTGGTTCAGTCACTTGGCCAGGGTCACACAGCCAGTATGTGTCAATAGGTCAGATTTGAATTCAAGGCTCCACTGTGTCCCGTTGCCTTGAGTCTTGCTGTTACATGGATTCTAGAATCCTCTCAATGACCTTATTGCATTTAAGCACATGTATAGCACTAAGAAGGCTCGGATCAGGAGGGCCAGACCCACTGAATGATCTTACTGTTCTACATGTTCTTAGAAACAGTCTTGGGGCATCAACTGTGCTTCTCCTTAAGACATAACTTGCAGCAGCAAGGATTACGGATCCTTTCATTCTCTAACCCAGATAAAAAAGGCTATCAACTAGAATTCCCCAGTCAGCACAGGACTTCATCTTTGGGGAATAAGTTTGTTATGATCCAAACCATATTTCTTTTTGAAGTACGTAATTTGGCCAAACAGGTTTATTCAGATGCTGGTATCTCTCATTCATGAAGGATGAGAGAAATCGTGTCAAAATACCGTGCTAATTATTTGGTTCTTTCTAGTGACTGATGAGATGTGGTTATTGGGTGTCCAGGTCGACAGCTTGATGACCTGGGGGGGGCGGGTCAGAGTGTTCCCATTCAAAAAGCTTGAACTTATAGGAAGCTTGACTGATAGCAGCAAGCATTTTGGGCCCCTGGGCTGCTAGTAGGAGACACTAAGTGGAATTGGCTTCCATTGCCCCTGTTTCCTTTCTTTAACTTGTGAGTATTCTTCTGGATCTGCTTTTCTTGCCTTTATGTTGTTTCAACCAACTCTTGCCCAATTTCTTTATATTCCATGGCTTGATGGGCCTAATGCCTTTAGAGTAGCCCATTAGTGTAATGTACCACCATTCATTGTACCACAGGCCTATTGTGAGACCTCGAAATAGCCTCTGGTTTTGCTTTTACGTGCGTATGATGCTTCTATGATCGTCTCAAGGGTCAGGGACTTTTTTGTTCCCAGTAACCCTCTTGAGCTGTGCTCCCAATAATGGACCTGTTCTGATTTTCATGTGGAAAGAATCCAATGCAGTATGCACCGGGGGCTTTTGGAGCTCCGGTCGTCAATGCGTTGGGCCATTGTATCTAGTACTCTTTGGCCTAGAATTAGCTTTCTCTGCCTCTGTCGATAAATATTGACAGAGGCAAAGGTCTCCTTTGCTTAAGTTTGGGTGCCCTTGCGAGTTTATTCCATAGTCATCAGGAAATTTGTCTGGCTATTGGAGGAAGGACTGTGGAGCTACCCAGTTGTGTGAAATGTCTCCTAAAAAGTAGGTGTATATTTCTAGAAGGACTAGTTAGAGAAGAAATAGTGGAGAGAAGAAAGAATATTGGCTTTGCACCCTGGGTCAGCTACCAACCCACACTCACTCTGTAGGATCTTAAGTACAGTCTAGAGCACTCCCCTCCATCCCTTAAGGGCGTTGACCTCAATGACTTCTCCAGGTCTCTCAGCCTCAGGCCCACGATCCAGTGAAATCGTGAGTCTGATCCCTGCTTGGCCACTGTGGGCAAGTCATTGTTTCTCAGGGCTACGGTTCCCTCATCTGAAAACTGAAAGCATGGGTCTTGATGGCCAGAGCGCTATGTCTTTGATTCTTTGATCTCTCTATGCAATTCTTACTCTGTGATCCTTTCACTTTCCACATTAATTCATCTAGGTTCTCACTTAGCACAAGGTATCAGTGGCCATTCTGCACTTCCACTGTGCATACAATTGATGCTTCTATCTGTATTCTAGTGGCTTTCAGTTAGTATGAGACATATAGAAAACCCTCCAGATTGCTCTTAAAACCCAGTTGAAACAAACTAACTCCCCTAAATTACAGTTCTCCTTTCTGTTGCCACATCTTTACCTTAGAAGCAGAAAGAAAAGAAGCTGGCAGAGGTCTGTGCCCCCAAATCAGGACGATGCTCTGGACTGGCTACTGTTTCTAAAACCTGTTTTTGTTTTCTCTCTGAATTTTTCATAAAGATCTCAACAGCAATGGATTCATCTGCGACTACGAACTACATGAACTTTTCAAGGAAGCAAACATGCCCTTACCAGGCTACAAAGTAAGAGAAATACTCCAAAAACTTATGATCGATGGTGACAAAAATAAAGATGGCAAGATAAGTTTCGAGGAGTTTGTTTTGGTAAGTATTTGCAAATCGGTCTAGCCTGTAGTTGATCATTTCAACTTCTTTACTTAAGGGGTGACATTAATATGCCCATTAGCTCATCCTTTCCATGAAGTCCTTAGTAATGGCTGGCTTGGATTTGGCTTACTTTCTTCAGGTGGAGGCCATCCGCAAAGGCCCTGGTTCAGAATGCTGACTGGTAGAACCCGGTCAAAGTGAGTGCTTTGTTTGCCTGCTGGGGCCAGTGGGGGATCAGTCCCTAAGCTTTACTACCCAGAGTGCAACTCAGAAACTTAGCTAATTTAACTTCAGAATTGTAAATATAAGTACACACACACATTCCATCTTTATATTTTTTCCCCTGGATTTCCCAGTAGGGCTTACCAGCACCATTTTCCCTACAATTTTCACAGTTGTTAAATTTTTCCCCTTCCCTCCCCTTTTTCTGTCCCCTTCTTTCCAGTCAATTCTCAAGTGTCCTGACGTTCTGGACACAGTGGTCATTTCATAAATGCATGTTGAAGTAAACCAGGCCTAGTTAAAATGCTTCCAAGTCCACTGCTTTCTGTTTCCCCCAAGTGTTAGCTCAGCCATTGGATCTCAATTGATTCCATGGAAGCAGACTTTTTTTATGGTACTCTTTGGATAGGGTTTGTCAGCAGCCATTTAATTACCGTATGACTAGATAAAGAAAAACATACTAAGAGAAGAGACTCGTTTACAGTCTTTTAAGTAAAGACGATTCTTGCTTTAGAGAATTAAAGACTTCTGCTTTTTCTCACTCGTTTAATAAGATGGCTGTTGGGTTGGGGTTTAAAGTTATTGGTGCAGTGTAATTAGGCTTGTTTTGCAAAGGGCCCCTCCCATAGGCCCCCCCTTTCCTATGAAGACATCTCTTTATTGTTTGTTGGACAAAGGAAAAAAGACCTCTTTAGGAAATGTGGGGGCCCAGAATTTCCATTTATATCACTAGTTAAATGTAAGACAGCTCTCTCTCTCAAGACATTTCAATTCATGTGTATGGAGAAGTCATTCAAAAGTGTCCATCGCAAAGTCTAAAATTAAGTGCTCAAGAGCAGCAGACCCTGAGATTTCAAAGGTCCTGAGAGTTCCCATTGTGTTAGAAAGGCTTCAGATGTGGACTTGACGGTAGATTTAGTCCATAGTCTGACCAGCTTAGCTAAGTGTGGAGAAGCTCATCGCCACTAAATTGGATACCGGGTGATGATCTCTTTTTGGCCACATGTCCCATACAAGCGAGAACAATAGACCCTAACCCCCGTGTGCTTCCAGAGTGCTAAGAATCACACAGTCCTTAGATGATGGCATGGAACTCTCGGAACTCTGAATCTTTGTTCATGACCCACAAGTTGATACTCTACTGGAGGAACCCAACCAAGTCCAAATGGACTCACTTACTAAAAATAAAACCAGAAGATAAGATGAGGTTGCATTTAAATAAGACGATTGTTCAAAGATTTCCCCTGAAGAAGCAAATACAGGATCTGGCTTCACCAGATCTCCTCCTCCCCAAACCATAAAATTCATGGTGTGCTTAGCACTCGGTCACTTTGCCTTGGTCCTGAGCCAACACGAATTCATTTTACCTCTCGGTAGGTGTTAGGGAAGATAAAGTGGTAGAAAAATGCTCTAAAGAATGTGACTGGACCCTCCCCCTCTTCATAGAGAGCTTAAGGGGAGACTTAGATAGGGCAGATCACCCAGGGAGTGTTTGGAGAAGGAACTGTAAGGACAGCAAATGGACAAGGACAGGCTGTCTTGCTGTAGCAGCTGCTGCTTAAACTCTTTTTCTGCATTGATGACAAGAAGGAGCCCACCACGATAGCTTCTGCCACTTCCCCCTGCCCCCCACATTTCTTTCCTTACCCCACACGCTGAATAAGGAAAGAAATAGCACTGATATTGAAGAGGCCCATTGTATAGAGGAATCCATTCTGGAAACAACATAATCATGAAGGCTTTCAGGGATTCAGTTTCAAGATAATCCTGCAAGTGGGAAAGATTCCAAAAGAATAGAAAAGTTAAAAGTAATTTTCCTTCTCCTTTCCCAATCCTCGGCAACAATCGGCCCACACAGCTCCTTTGACATCACCGTGAAATCTTTGCCAATACCATTTAAATACAGGAAGGATGCATCTGCTTGTGAGAAACATGGCAAGGAGACAGGTTGTCTTTTCCTGACAGTTTTTTACAGCTGATCCACCACTCTAGAGTCACACAAGTGATTAAGAAGCCTCAAAGTTCCTACCGTGTCTATTGTTTGCTCTTGGCCCAAAGAAAGTGTACTCCAAAAAATAAAAAAAAATAAAGTCCAGTGTCTCCACTGACAGGTGTTTCCCATGACTGTTATAGCTAGAAAAGATTATCTACTAGCTGCCACCATCACAGCAGGGTTAAAACCAGGATATGTTCATTGAAGCTGCCCTTTGAGCACACACATGAAGAACTACCTGTGGGTGATGAGGTTCTCTAAGTGTCCCTAGTTGTTGCCAATGACGTATTTATTTTGCCAAGCCCTGGAACGGCCACCTCAGTGGAAGCCGTAGTCATTTGTGAGAGATCAGCCTAACTGTGCAACTTGGAGGGGCAAAAGTAGATGGAAACCCCAGGTTGCTCCCATTTTGGTGTGCGCCTAGAGGGCAGTCTGTTTTGGCACAAACATCAGTATTTTTGACAGAGACTGAGAATGAATGATGAATTTGGGCCCACAACAGAATAGGAGGGGAAAAGTAGACTGATCTCTAATCTCAAACTAGGCTAGTCTCTTTAATGAGAATATTTCTCAGTATTCTCCCCATGCTACCGTGTGATGGTAAGATATAGAAAATGAACATCTCAGAAGAATCCCAATAGCACACACATTACACAGCAATAACTTGAGCACATTGGAGTTACTAAGGACATATGACTAGGAAAGGACATCTAGAGTTGTACCATTGCCTATGAAGCAAAAGATGTAGCCTCTGATATTTTGGATGGATTCAGTGCAAGAGACTTTTCCTATGATACAGGCAGGAATAATTCAGGGTGAGAAGGTGTAAATGGGTTAGATTCTGCCATGGTAAAGGCAATGCCCACAGCCATGAGATCATAGATACGCGAGAGTGTCAAAAGCAGACTTTGTTGTCTTGTTAATTATTTGCTAAAGGTCTTTAAACTTTCCCAGGTTTTGTTTGTCAATAGCCTTTTCCTCATCCCCACTCCTTCCCATCGAGCTCCTTGAGAAAAGACCAGTCTTCACTCCATACCTAGCTTTGTATTTCACCTTCACTGTGCCTTGGCACCCTTGACAGCGTCCGGCACACACGGGAAACAGAACAAGAAAATCGCTCCAACGTGAATTTGGGGAGTAGGTGGGGGCAGTGGCCAACATGGCAGCAGTCTCGGGAGCCAAAGGAATTTTGCTTTTCCCAATAGAAACCAACATGTGTTCTAATTAGAATGGTTTATTTTTTGCCCTTTTCTACTGAAATACTGAATTTGCCACCATTTTTTCATCTTCATCTCCAGTTCTTTTCAAAGCCCTTGGTTTTGAATTCTGTGTCACTGAGTAAGTCGGACTCGAGCTACAGTTTGGAGTGCTTGCTTGCATGTATGAAGCTCACAGCACAGCCCTTTGATAAGTGCACGTTTCATTGGGAGATGAACGCTGTTCTGAACCCTGCCCAGCTAGAACTGCATTTTGTTCTTTAGTGAGAAAACATTCCGACCCCCGAGTTTACGGTCTTGTTTTGTTAGTGAGAAAATGATGAAAATGGCCTTGAGTAACAAAGACGTTTTTTACAAAATGTACTTCTTTCCACCTTTAACCCAGAAAGGCAATGAAAAGCCTTTGAGGAATGATAAGGAGTAGAGATGTAGGCTTGTATCTTTTCACCAGACTTCAAGGATGTTTGGGGTTTTTAACTGTTGAGAAATTTGCAGATCTACATCATAAAATATTCATCTTGGAACAGACCTTTGATAACAGAGTTGGAAAATAAATTACTTGCCCGAGGTCATATAGTTGGCTGGAACCCGGGGCTGCTGCCCCTCATGTCCGGTGCCTTATTTCTTTGAGTTAAAATCTCTGAAACAGAGAGCCCGGGAAAATGGAATCTAGCTTGGGACAAATCGGAGACGAGGACGAATTTGGGTCCCGTGACCCCCCTCTGTCCCCGGTGGTATTTTGCCTCCTGAGGAAGAGCAAGGATATTATTTCTCTAGTTCGTTAGCATTGGGAATTGGTAATGCACACATTGATGAGAGTGTTAATTTATCCAGAATGTGAATTGCTGCCCAAGGGATGTTAATCATAAACCAAGTTACAAAGAAAGTTGGTGTTTGGCTCAGTGGTGCATAAGAGGATGTGTGGGTGGGGAAAGGGACACAATTCAGGCACCCGAATGTAGGAGTTGACAGAGTATCTCAGTATTTTATTTTAACAGTGATGCCAGGAATTAATCATCACACTTTTAGTGCAAGCATCTAGGGAAAGGCTTCATGGATAAGCGATCTTTCACCTATCGGGAGCTTTGGCCCTCACTACTCGCCTGAATTTGGCCAGGGGACTTAGCCCCTTTGGGTTGCCTCATCTGCAAACTGAGGGGAGAGAAGGGTGACTAGACAACCTCTGAGGTCCTGGGTGGCTCCAAATTCTAGGGTTAGGAAACCTCACCCTTAATTCAATGACCTTATTTTTATTTATTTTTATTCTCATGTATTTTGTCTTTCAAAACATGATTCTGAGAAGGGGTCCAGAGACTTGAACATACTGCCTGTCAGAGGGGCACACCTCTGCCTTCTGAACATAGAGATGTGGGGTTGGAAATGGTCATTATTAGGATCATAGATTTTGTGTGAAGGGAACTCAGATGTTCTAGTCCAATCTCTTCAATCCAGCCTCAAAAAATAGGGGTGGAAAGGCATAGTTTGGGAACAAACTCCAAATCTGAGCAGACATTTGGTATTTGTTGGCGATTTTTAGTGACCCCACGGGGTCATCCATTGCTGGATTGATTTGGAATGAGCCCCGGGCCTTAGCTGAACTGCTTTTGGGGTCAGAGGGCTGAGTCTTGCTGATTGTGTTTCTGGGAGTGAAAGGAGACAAGATTTTTAGAGTATGGAAGCCTTGTTTCCTAAAGTGAGTTAGGCGATAGGAGGGAAGGGGGTATGGTGCTGTCTAGTGACCAGAAAAAAAGATAAAATAGAAGCTTAAAGCCTAGAAAGCAAGCCCATCCATGCCATAGGAAGAAAAGACAGTGAGTGGGGCCTCTCTATTCCTAGTTGGGTTTTCAGATACTCCAATGTTAAATAAGCTGTGGGCTTTTTCCTTCCTGTCCCTAGTAAGTAATCTTTGATTTCAGAACTCACTTAGCCCAAGCTCACCTTTAACCTGCTTTCTGACACATCTTCAGCAGTTTGTGTACAAACTAGAGGGTTCAGGATTAGAAGGGAACAGAGCAAAGCACTCTGAATGATGAACACCTTCTGAGGCTCTGGTTGGGATGGATAATTAGCCCCTGCGAGACTGTATGCGCACAGCATCGCACCGGATGTTGTGAGGGAGGTAGCGGCAGAACCCATCTGCCCATAAGCCCAAAGGCCAGTTGGGAAGATGAGGAAAGTGTATAATAAAGGGTGGCCCGATAGCAGGGATCCCTCAGGAAGGGCTTCTGGGAAGAGGTGCAACTCGATGGGCAGAGTGGCACTGGCTAGGTAGGATGAGCCCTTCGTTAGCAGCAGGCCTGTGTCTCTAGTCTGGTTTTTTTTAATGGAAATATCCCCTGTGTGGTAGATAATAAGCAGTTACTAGGAAGCATTCCGTTGCAATATACACCTGGACCTAGAAATCGCTTCTCCACATCCTTCCAAAAAGCAAAGTCTCGGAAAAATGAAATAATGATGCTAACTTAGAATAAAACTGGGCTATGTGAGTCTCCTGACTTCTGATTGCCTTCTTCCCAAGTTTTTTCCTGTATATTATTTTGGAGCAGCCTAGTGCTCCACGTGAGCAGGGAATGGGATGACAAAGCATTGGTTACTCGCAGGACCTCTTGCCACACTACAAGTTGGTATTCCTTTGGCCACATGGGCCTTCAGAAAAGAGAAGGTGGGTGATTTTCCTGAAGAGGCAGCAGGGCAAAAAGATGAAGGCCACAGGCTGTGTTTTCTCAAAATAACATCCTAGTGATCGAGGCCTTTTTTAATGTAAGGAAGAATCATTGATTGTCCTAGTCCTCTATGGTAAGGTGAGTCCAGTTGCTCTATCGGATGCCCCAGTTCTTATTCCAGACCCACTTAGAAAAGTCATGTTTGGATGAGAGAAAAGGCTTTGAGGTGGTTCTTCCCAAGTTGCTCAGGGGAAAGAAAAATACCAATGGCAGTCAGGAAAAGCATTTAGCAGTTAGTGAGCACCCCCATCTGGAAAAGGAGCTCACCAAATAGAAGAGCAAATTTGCACGGTTGGGCTAACCCTGAGTGGGCTGCTCAGATGTCTCTAGAGATAGGCACCCCATTTGAAGCCTTCCTGGGATTGTTCAAGAGCCGTGCAGATGCCCCAGTGAGCTCATGCGTGGGGAATGCACCGGGAGCCAGCAGAAGGGTTAGGTCCTGCCAGGGGTCAGCGAATCAAGACGTTGCTTTAGACCATCCACTCAGCCAGGTCCACGGCTCACACTGACTCTAGCGATGACATATGGAGTATGGAATTTGCCTTTGTTAGAACCTGCTGGTTAAGAATGAGCCAGGCTGATGGTATTTCCATCCATCTGCTCTCACTCTGGTCATGATGGGAGAGAAAGAGAAAAGATAAAGAGGCTGGGGGTGAACAGTGACCAGACACAGTGTCCTCCTCCTTCATGACAGCATGTTGCTGCCCAGCTGTAGGCAGCTATTCCTCATCTTTCTGGGTCTATACCAATGGAGCTTCTTGCTTATCCTAGGGGGCCACTTAGCAAAAGGAAAGCTTTGGGTCTTTTTCCTCTTGGTCACCACTGGGCACAGTCATCCGCTTTGGGGCATTTCAGCTTTGAGGGCATCTGGCGCATGGCTTTTGACCGTGTGGCATTTTGAAAAGAGCAGATAATCTGTAACCAGCACTGAGACCTGGGGATGAGGTTGTAGAACTCTGCCAGGAAATTTTGGGGCCCCTCTGAAGCGTTCTCTTCAAAAGGATTTGTGCGCTAACGAGGTGTCTGAACTTACAGATTTTCCAAGAGGTCAAAAGTAGTGACATCGCTAAAACCTTCCGAAAGGCCATCAACAGAAAGGAAGGCATCTGTGCACTGGGCGGAACATCAGAATTGTCCAGTGAAGGAACCCAGCATTCATATTCAGGTAAGGGACCTTTTGGCTCCACGAGGAAGAAGGTTGGTATTACAGAGAAGGTACCTCGCTTTTTTGTTTGTTTTTTTTTTTGGGGGGGGGGTGATGCCTTGGAAAGCCTGAACCAGATTCCCCAATCCAGGGGAGAATAAGCCATGTCCTTAGAGAGTCCTAAAGTAAAAACATTCTTTTAAAAATGTGATTTTTGCTTTAGCGTCAGTCTCATAAGCCCCATCCCAGAATCCTCTTGGTGAGATTTGTGTGGTTCCTGAGAGGAGTAAATCTCAATCAGCCAAGTATAGTCCTGAGCTTTGTGGGGGTACAAAAGAGGAAGCCACACGATGGCACGAGGCAGAGGGAGAATCTCTGCCTGCACTGATTCACAAGCCAACTAACTTCTATCCATCTCACTTATTTTTAGAAGAAGAAAAATACGCTTTTGTAAACTGGATAAACAAGGCCTTGGAAAATGATCCTGACTGCAGACATGTCATCCCGATGAATCCAAACACGGATGACCTTTTCAAAGCTGTTGGAGATGGAATTGTACTTTGGTAAGATGGCAGTTTAATTGGGTTTTTATCCAATTTCCATAAATAGATTTCCCTGATTGTTTCATGGAAATGGTTTCTATAGTGCATATTGTAATATACCAGAACAGTGTGTAAATAAGTATAAGATACAGGAGTCACGTGACGGGCAAGGTGGCAGACTAGTTGTTATTGGAAATTTCTTAAGCCTCCTAAAAGGAAGTCTATGGCAAAATAAACATTTATTTCTTCTTTAGAATAGCTTTTTATTTTTCAAAATACATGCAAAAATAGTTTTCAACATTCACCCTTATGAAACCTTGTATTTCATATTTCCCCCCCCTCCTCTACACAGTCTACACTAGTAGACTGTTAGCGCCTTGAAAACAGGAATGGATTTTGGGGTTTGTGTTGGCATTTTCTGGTGCCTGGCATCCCTCGTACATCATTAGTTTTGAAGAACCATTGGTTTGAACCAAATAAGTGACATTTTGTTTTTCAGGCTATGTAAGGGACAAGTAATATTATTTGGGAATACCTGCCAACTGGTAATGTAATGGGATCCCGCTTGTCATTTTTTTCAGCAAAATGATCAACCTTTCAGTTCCTGACACAATTGATGAAAGGGCAATTAACAAGAAGAAACTGACACCATTTATCATTCAGGTAAACACACCGTTTATTCCTCAGGTAAATGATTTTGTCGTCTGGGCCAGGCAGCGGGAGGTTAAATTTATCCTTGAAACGTTAAGTCCTGCACAGCTCACTGGGGGCTGGGACACTGGGCACATCCCCACTGCATGCTGTAGGCAGTAACGAGAAGCAGCACTGGCATCGGAGTTCGGATGCTCTGCTTGCAAATCTATCACAGTCCCCTGTAACCTTGCTCCTCTCCAGCCCAGGCTTCCGGTGAACCTACCTGGCTGGAAAATGGGGTGGTTAAACTAGAAGTTAGAGACTTAGCCTCAGTGTCCGGAATACCTGAGTTGTGGTCTCACCTCAGATGAGTAGCAGCCAGGAACAAGGTATTGGAAATGCCGGTGTCCTTTGGCACCTCCCTAAGACCACAAATTTCTAGTTAATTAACTTATAAATCTATATTGGTGGTTGGAGCCTCCAAAATGGAAGAATCAAATCTCAGCTCTGGGTTCAAAAATAAAGGAAATTACACAGGCAATATGTATGATGCCGGTTAGCGTGGCACAGCACCTTTTGGCATGAAAGCTTTTGATTTTATGAAAACTCAAAAAGGTGACGGGAGGAAGGAGCCAGAGGTCCCAGCATTAGGGACTGGAGAGACGATCTGGTCGGATAGAGTCCCAAGGGAGTGAGATGGCTTACCGCAGAGGACGTAGGGCATTCAAGAAGGGACTGGGACGAGATAGGAACATTTTTTTCAAAGCCACATTTCTCTGTGAGGATTTTCTCCTTGGACTTGTAAACATACTCACGTCATTACCAGAGCAGGGGCTGGTTTTTAATAACCTTCTTGATTCTGGAATAGCAGCTGTAACAATAAGGTAGAGATTATTTTATTCTCGAGTAGTTTCCTCCCTTCATTTTCCACCCCCAGTTGGTATGTCGCTGATCGCAGTTGTGGTGTCTGGGGTGTTGGGAAGTGAACCAGGACCGTGATCGAGCTCAGTGGATGCTGTTTGCAGGGCCTGGACAAGTAGCAGCTGCTCAGAAAGAAATTCCAAAGTGTGCTTTGACTGTTTGTTTTACAGGAGAACTTAAACTTGGCATTGAATTCGGCCTCTGCCATCGGGTGCCACGTAGTCAACATTGGAGCTGAGGACTTACGGGCTGGAAAGCCTCACCTGGTTCTGGGGCTGCTTTGGCAGATCATTAAGATTGGGTTGTTTGCTGATATCGAACTTAGCAGAAATGAAGGTAACGATCCCCGGCTCGGGCCGTTTATAGGCGTGTTGATTTAGTGGTAGATGTCATTTGGAGCGCTCCAGAGTCTAGCTGGGTGTGACTGGCCAATGGACCTCAAACAAGCTTTCTACATCCCCCTAATGACCTCCATTGCTCTAGATGTCAGGCTCTCTGAGCATGGAATTATCATTTGTAACAAGAGAGACTGGGTTTAGTTGATATCTCTGCAGCCTCCTTTCTGTGTGACCTCCAGCAAATCACTACTCCACCTCTCTGGGCCTAGGTTACCCACCCCTTGCACAAACAGAGGGGGTTGGATCAGGTGACCTCTAAGGTCCCTTGGAGCTTGATTGGGTAGCATGGTGAGGCAGGGCACCCCACCTGTAACTTTCCTTAGCAGGCTATTCTGGGCTTGCTCTCTTTCCACCTACCTATGCTAAGAAGGGGGGACTATTTTTTCCCTTCAGAAACTGCCTCCTAGCAGCATTAACTTAGACTGAGTGATATTTGAATCTGTCTTTCTTTTTTTTTTTTTTTTAATGTATTTATTTATTTAAAACTTAAATGTAAAATAAAAAAGACAGACAGAACAAGAAAAAAAAATTAAAAACCATTGTCGTATGGCAGATCAGGGAGGATTCAAACTATGTAACAGTAGATTTCTATCTCCAGAAAGTATGTATCATAGTCATAAAGATCCATCTTTTATTTTGCTTCCTTATAGGCTTTTTTTTTTTTTTGTTGTTGTTGTTGTCTGTAGTGCTGGGCCTGGGTTCAAATGTCAGCCTGGCTGCTTGTGAATAGTGTGACTTTGAATGAGGCTCTTCATTTGCTCCTCTGTAAATCAAAGGGGTTGGACTCGGTGGCCTGTAGCTGAAAAGAATTGTGGGTGTTTTCTGAGGTTATGGCTCCCAACTCATTTGGTTCTTTGGGTGAAGATGCCACATGGAGCTCTTTTGCAGTCTACTTCGTCTTGCTTGAAAAGTGCCAGGGGAATTGGGCCAACCCATAAGGACTCAGAGATAGGAAGCCAGCTGCTGGGGAAACTGAACACTCGTCAAAGGGCAACTGCAGTGACGTCCCGTTCCTAGGGCTGCTTGAGGCCCACCGTAAGATTCTGACGGTTGTGCTGATGCTCTGTCTTGTAGCCTTAGCAGCCTTGCTCCGAGATGGTGAGACCTTGGAGGACCTCATGAAGTTATCTCCCGAAGAACTGCTGCTTCGATGGGCCAACTTCCATTTGGAAAACTCAGGCTGGCACAAAATCAACAACCTGAGCTCTGACATCAAGGTATTTCACGGGGAAAGCCACAGAAAGCCATCTGGCCAACCAAGAAAAGGGCGGCCGCCTTGAGCCGAGACTGCCGGGCAACCAGAAAACTGCCACCATTAGGCCTTTATGTTTTATGAGGGGAGCAGATCAACATGATGGTTAACACTGGTGTCTTTTCTACCTCCCCGGGCTGAGTCGGTGGCATTGTACCCAGGTTCTGGGTGATTAGGGTGTTGTTTTAGCTGTTTATCTCAGCCAAGTGAATTTTCTATCATCCTGTAGGCCACTGGCCACTTGCAGCCTCTGTGGAGGATGAAGTAGCGGGGTGGCAGGTTAACCTGGGGATGGGGAGAAAGGGCCAAGCCATCCCTTCTCCCATTAGCTAGACTGGCTCTTGACTCCTTTATGCTGTTGAGCCCTCCTCTCCCCCTCCAAGAATTTAAAGTACTTGACCAGGGTCACATTGCCCAAGGGGCTGGGATTTTTATTTTAGTTCTTAGGGTAGACTTTTTTCCCACCAACTTTTGTTCCTAGTCTTTAGGGGAGCTCCTGGACCTGTGGCCTTAAGTCATGGTCCCCTGACCCTCCCCTGGCTCAGCTCCTTTGTTTTCATGTTGGGCTTGCCATTCACCACTCTAGTATCTGAGCTGAGTTTAGAAGCAGCAGCAGAGTAGAGATATTAATCCCATTCTCTAGCCACCTGCTTCCTTTGACCCCTCTGGGAGAGAGGAGATAATCCCTGTGGCAAATGCCTGGGGCCTTCCAGCAGCTGCCCTCTTGCACTGACTCCCACCCTCAGCTGCCGGGGCTGATCCCACTGCCACCTGTCCTCAGGGCCTGACATGAAAGCAATCCAATCCTGGCTGGGACAACCTAGGGCTGGGTGTGGGCTTTGAGCCACCCCTGGGGCTCCCGCTGGCTGCCTCCGCACTGTGGCTCTGGCTGGAAAGCTGAAAGCTAGGCCCACCTTCCTCAGCGTTCCCTCGGAGAATCCCTGGGTAAAGCAGAGGGTCCTTTACCAAGTGAGGTCCTTTACTCAAGTGAGCTCTTCTAGTTCAGCTGCTTCCTAAGTTCATTTTTTCTCAAGTCAGGCTTCCTTCAAAGCCTACAAGCTCCCTCCAGGTTGAGAAGATTGGGGGTCTTCCCTTCTGCTGCCCTTTCCCCAGTGTGTTGGCAGCTGGAGCCGATGACCGTGTTCTTTGTTCTCTGGAAATGCCTCAGGAGGTGGGAGTCCTGAGGATGGAGATCATCCCTCTGCGGCTTTGTGCCTTTGCCCGCTCCTGCAGGGGCCCCAGTTTAGCACTTCCTGAGCATATCATTTTGGTCAGTGTCTCACTTTATGTGACTTGTGACATCCCATGGGGTCTTCTGCCCGAATGTGAGGGTCACAAAATTATGATTTGCTCTGAGTCAGTGTTTGGTTTGTATACCTATTTTCTATACCTATGTACCCTGGGTCACGTACAAATTTCTCGGGTAGAAAGGAGGGGTAGTGAATAAAAGCAATGTTAGAAGCCCTGGCCTGTGTGAGGGATGATGGTTTGGTTGGCTTTTCTAATTGAGAAAGTCTAAAACTCTAACTTGGATGTTTTACGAGTGACATTTTGTGATAATGTGACTTTTTTCCCTCCTTTTCTGATGCTTCCTGGATTTCTGTTCTCCTGCTTTTGTTCCCTTGCTTGGTTTCTCTGCCAAGCTAATTGACTTCAGTAATTCAGTAAAGGTACAGAATTGGCCACGTGTTCACTTACAGAATGCAGTGGGAAACCCCATTTTGTCGATTGATCACAAGCTTTAAAGGTGTTTGTTGGTCGGGGAGGAGGAGAGATAGTCTCTGGGAATGCACGTCCACCTGGGATGTTGGGATTTGGCCCACAGTCTCACAAACGGCAACTTAAATGCTTTTCCAAATAGGGACAAATGCCGGGCCTTGGTGTAGGGTGAGAGCACCTTGAGGCAAGCCATATTTCTTGGCCTATTGTTTTGTTTTTCCTTTGTGTCCTTGGTGCTTGTCACACAGTAGGCACCTAATGAATGCTTGTTGATTTCAGAGTTGTATTCTTCTTCACCTTCTTGATTCCTTTTCAGGATTCTAGAGCCTACTTCCATCTTCTAAATCAGATCGCTCCAAAAGGCCAGAAGGAAGGGGAGCCCCAGATTGACATCAGCATGGCCGGCTTCAACGTAAGAATCTGAGGGGGGAATTGTCCCTGTCGTGCTAAAACACTGGCTCTGATTTTTTTTTAACGTGTGAAATATTCAAAGGACCATTATCTGTCATCGATGCCACATTATCTGTCATCGAGGAGGAGGTGGGAGTGTGCGAGGCCAGGCTACGTTAGCCACCATCCCGGCCTGGCTGTCGATTGCCTCCATAACTCTGAGTGAACCGTTTCTCCCAGCGGGGGCTCAGTTTCGTCATTGGGTCAGATTCTCTCACCAAGTACTGAATGTGACCCAGCAACCCTGCATTGCTCCACAGAGACAAAGAAGATCAGCACTTGAAATGGAGTTTGATGTACTTCTTTTAGGTTGTTATCACGGTTCTGAAGATGCGTATATAACCAAACTAATTGTCTGTCTTTCTTTTTAAATGATAGCTTTTTATTTTCACACATGCAAAGTTAATTTTCAACATTCATTCCTGTAAAACCTTTACTTGCAGATTTTTCTCCCTCTTTCTGCCCCCCCCCCATCTCCTCCCCTAGATGGTAGGTAAGTAACCCAATGTGTTAAAAATGTGCAGTTCTTCTAGACATGTTTCCACAATTCTCACAGTGCCCAGGAAAAAAATGAGAAAGAAAACAAAAAGCAAGCAAACAACAATTAAAAAGGTGAAAATATTCTGTTGTGAAGCAACAGTTCCCATAGTCCCCTCCTAGAGATATGCAGGGAGGGAGAGTAGGAGAGAGACAGAAAGAAGGGAGATAAAGAGACAGAGGGGAAAAAAGATAGTGGCACACAGAAAGGTGAGAGAGACACAGGGACAGATGGGGCTGGTAAAAGAGATGGTGGGACACAAAGACATCTCTCTTGCTCTTCTCAATTCTCTCTCCCCCCCCATCCACTATCTCTGTCTTTCCCTTGTTCCTGACATCTCTGTATCCAACTATCTCTCAGGAGAAAGAGGGAGATAAAGAGATAGTTGGACACAAATGTGAAATGAGAGACAAAGACTGACAGATATACAGGGAGGGCTGAGGGAGGAATGAGACAGAAAGAAGGGAGAGAAAGAGACAGAGAGAGGGAAAAGAGAGGGACACAGAAAGGTGAGAGAGAGAGAGACAGGGACAGATGGGTTATAAAGAGATAGTGGGACACAGAGACATCTCCCTCCCTCTATTCTCTCTCTCCCCCCTGTATCTCCATCAGTCTCTTATCTCCCTTTTTGTTACATCTCTATCTCAGGAGAAAAAGAGAGATAAAGAGGTAATTAGACACAGGAGAGAGATACACAGGGAGGAGAGGTGGAGAAGGAGAGGGAGAGAGAGACACACAAGGACAGACAGGTTGTAAGAGAGTGGGACACAGAGATATCTCCATCCCTCTATTCCTCCTGTATCTCTCAGTCTCTCCCTTCTTTCTCACATTTCTGTCTGTCTCTCTCTCTCTCAGGAGAAAGAGGAAGATAGATAGTTGGACACAAAGAGATGTGAAATGGGAGGGAGACAGACTCACAGAGATACACAAGATGGATGTCTCTTCAACAACCCATCTGTCCCTGTGTCTCTCTTCTTTCACATTATTTATCATCGAGGAGGAGGTGGGAGTGTGCGAGGCCAGGCTACGTTAGCCACCATCCCGGCCTGGCTGTCGATTGCCTCCATAACTCTGAGTGAACCGTTTCTCCCAGCGGGGGCTCAGTTTCGTCATTGGGCCAGATTCTGTTTTCTCAGCAAGTACTGAATGTGACCCAGCCACCCTGCAGTGATCCACAGAGACAAAGAAGAGCAGCATTTTCAATGGGGTTTGATGTCATTCTTTTAGGTCATTATCACAGTTCTGAAGATTGTCTTTCTTTTATTTTTTTTAAAACAATAGCTTTTTATTTTCACATACGCAAAATTAGTTTTCAACATTCATCCCTGCTAAACCTTTACTTTCGGGTTTTTTCTCCCTCTTTCCCCCCTAGCTCCTCCCATAGATAAGTAAGGTAAGGTAACCAACATGTTAAATATGTACAGTTCTTCTATACATGTTTCTACTATTCTCACTCTGCCCAAGAAAAATCAGATCAAAAAGGGAAAACATGAGAAAGAAAACAAAAAGCAAGCAACCAACCGTTAAAAAGGTGAAAATACTCTGTTGTGAAGCACACAGTTCCCATAGTCTCCTTTCTGGATGAAGATGGCTCAAGTCTATTGGTATTGGCCCAAATCAGCTCATTGTTGAGAAGAGCCATGTCCCTCAGACTTGATCATCATGTAATCTTGTGGTTACTGTGTTCGATGATCTCCTGGTCCTGCTGATTTCACTCAGCATCAGTCCCTGTCAGTCTCTCCAGACCTCTCTGGAATCCTCCTGCTGGTCATTTCTTACAGAATAATAATATTCCATTAACATTCATATACTATAACTTATTCAGCCATTCCTCAACTGATGGGCATCCACTCAGTTTCTAGTTTCTTGCCACCACAAAAAGGGCCGCCACAAACATTTCTTTACCTGTGGGTCCCTTTCCCCTTTTTGATGATCTCTTTGGGATACAGGCTCAGTAAAGACCCTGCTGGATCAAACAAAGTGTGTGCACAGTTTGCCAGCCCAGAAGCACTATTTCTTTCAATGTTTATACTTAAAGGAAAAATAAAATCCCATGGCCTGGTAATTGGGCAAGGGGAGAGCCCATTCCTTGTTGGTTTAACTTAGCACTTCAACAGTACAGCTGTCTGCCCTCTGGGCCTTCCTGTGCCACCAGTCTCGTCCATCCTACTCATGCTTGACAGCCTCTTCTTTCTAGAGTATAGTTTTCTCCATCTTAACTCTGAGCGACTGCAGTGCTGAAAGAATTCTAGTCCCAGATCTTTGCGTCTCCGTGGCTAGCGCTGTGGCCGGTTTCCCTACTGCTGGCCACTGTCAGGGCCTCCCCGTGTACTCGGTTCAGTCCTGCAGGGGCCTCTGTTTGCCTTTCCCAGGAAAAGGATGACCTGAAAAGGGCTGAGTTCATGCTTCAGCAGGCCGACAGACTGGGTTGCCGCCAGTTTGTTACCCCGGCAGATGTGGTCAGTGGAAATCCCAAGCTGAACTTGGCTTTTGTGGCCAACCTTTTCAACAAGTACCCAGCACTCACCAAACCCGAGAACCAGGACATCGATTGGACACTGCTAGAAGGTTTGTGCGAGAGTCCCCAAATCCTGCCTGTTGAGTATTGCCATCTCTTTCTGAGAAGTTGACAGCAGAGTGGAATGCTGTTTTTCCAGGCCAACAGAGTGCAAGGCCTGGAGCCGGGAAGACTTAATCCAGGTGACCCTGGGCAAATCCCTTAACCCCTTTCTGCCTCAGTTTCCCCAACTGTAAAATGGGAGCGAGAAGAGTTGTTATGGGTTGTTATGAGGATCAGATCATACTGTAAAGCATTAGGAAGCACCTAGTGTATAGTGTTATAGCAATATTTATTCTCTTCCCTTCCCCTTTTTTGTGATCTACAAGGAATTGAATTACTGAATAGGAGGCTAAGAGCCTGGAGGAGAAATCAGAGGAACTTTTAGGCCACAGATTTTCATCGGCTTGCGTCCCTCTCGTTCCTCCCCCAGTTCTGCCAGTCTGTCATATTGAAGTAATGCATTAGCCGATTAGGTTCCCAATGTTAAATTGATTTTCCTACCCAAGAGCAGTTGTTAGGAGTAGTTAACAGATTTATGGAGTTGGAGGATTGAGTGGGTTCCATAATCTGAAACATAGACCGTGGTGCAAAGGGGGATCCCTTTCAGAAGGCATCAAAGAGATCCAGTCCTAGTGTGTGCTCTTCTGAGAGTCTGCTGCGTCACTTGCCTCCTGTATGTATTATGAGTGGTTTGATTTGGATGATCGCTTGAGGTCGTGCTCTTCTGTCTACTCAGGGACTGATGTCTGCTTTGGAGCTTAAAATCATACAATTTAGAACCAAAAGACACCATAAAGAATATCTAGTTTAACCTACTAATTGTTTTGTCTTTAAATAGATTTATTTGCTGTCTAGTTTTCATGTCACTCATCCCTTTATTAAGTATTAAATCTACTAATTTTTAGAGGAAGAACCAACCCAGACCCAGTGACATTAATTAACTTGATGAAAGTCACACAGCTGAGATTTCAACTGATGTACTCACCCTCCAGGGCCATTTATTTCCCTTTGGAATGAGTAAAAGGTCTCTTTTCCATTTCATTCCCCTTGGAGTCAAAGGGAAAACTATTTTAGGAATCCTGCTTGGCCCTCTCTCAGATATCATAGTTTCTTAACATCCGGTCAAAAGGCCCGGGTAACTTCCACAACTGTTCGCACTCCCCAGTGACAGCTTAAGAGTCCGAGCTCTGGGGAGTTGAGAATTTTGGTTTTGTCACCTGGAGGCAGCTCATATAGATGAAGGGGGAGCTGGGGGTCCCTTCTGAGGAATGAAGTCTGCTGGGAGATGGTTTGTGGAAAGAATGTCTTCCTCAATGTCTCCAGATCTCCACCCAGGTTAAGGACGATCTGTTTCGGCTTAGGTACTGTCCTTACAGAGCTCTTAGTTCTTAGGTTTCCCACGCTCACTTCATTTGTTGCATGAACAGATGTAATTTTCGATGTGCTCTTGAATCAACGGAGGACAATTGGAGACCTCCCTTACTCTCCCCAGGTGTCAGTATTGCGTGAGTCTCAAATTCTGCCTGTGCATTTGCGTGCTCTTGAGAAATATTTATAAAGTCAATTTTCAACAGGAGAAACCCGAGAAGAAAGAACTTTTCGTAACTGGATGAATTCTCTTGGTGTTAACCCTCATGTAAACCATCTGTATGGGTAAGTCTGCCTGGCAAAGCAGAGGGAGCTTGGGGATTTCCTTTTCTTTATTCCTTCTACTCAGGTTATTTTAAATATACATTGCTCTATGAATCATGTGGGGCAGTAAATGTAGCAGGTGCTGATTTACATTCACTCTCGATATTTTTTTTTCTGGATGCAGATGGCATTTTCTGTCCAAGGTTTATTGGGATGGCTGACCCGCTGAGAAGAACCGAGTCTTTCATACTTGATCATCCCCTATTCTTGCTGTTATTGTGTATAATGTTTTCCTGGTTCTGCTTGTTTTACTCAGCTGCGGTTCCCATAGGCCTTTCTCAAATCAGCCTGTTCATCATCTTGTTGGTTTTCTTTTTAAAATGAGAATTGTCTGTAGTAAAGCAGGACCAGAGTGAGTTCTGGGACTTCCCTTTTGGGCTATAGTGCAGCTCAAATGGCAATGCCAGGGGCCAAGACTCTGTGGAGGCACGGACCCCTTTCTCTTCCCCTTCTCTGTAGAGACCTGCAGGATGCCCTGGTCATCTTACAGCTGTACGAAAGGATCAAAGTCCCCGTTGATTGGAATAAGGTCAACAAGCCTCCATATCCCAAGCTGGGTGCCAACATGAAAAAGGTAGCGGGCCAGGGATCCCCTGGAAATTGCTGTCTTCCAGCCTGTGTCTGTTGTGGTTCTTGTTCCTTTGGGAACTGCTCACAGAGTATTCATGTGTCTGTACACAGCTGGAAAACTGTAACTATGCTGTGGATTTGGGGAAGCACCCTGCCAAATTCTCCCTGGTTGGCATCGGTGGGCAGGATCTGAATGATGGCAACCCAACCCTTACCTTAGCTCTGGTCTGGCAGCTGATGAGACGGTAAGTAGCAACCTGGTGGGCTGTCTGAGGCTGTTCCTCTCACCCCATCTCTAAATCTGTACAAGCATCTCTCTGTTTCCTCTCCATCTTTACTTTTGTCTCTTTGTCCAGGTCCATGACTCTCACCCTGTTTTTTCTCCCCATCAATGTGTGTAAACATCCCTCTGTTGTCTCAGCTGCTCTGCCTGGTTCTCTGCCCTGTCTCTGTGTTTAAGCACCATCCATAGCCTCCAGCTCTTTCCACAGAAAAAGACGGAAGAGATGTCTCTGTATCCTGCTATCACTATTCCTTCTCTTTTTCTCCCTCCCTGTGTATTTCTGTGTCCAACTGGTACTTCATCCTGACAGAGACTACAGGGAGGGAAATGTCTCTGTGGCCCAGCATCTCTTTAATAACCACTCACATTTCAGTGTACATCTCTTTTGCCTCTCTGGCTCCCTCCTTCATGAAAGAGACTGACAGAGTAGAACATGAATAGAGGGAGGGAGATGTCTCTGTGTCCCACTGTCTCCTGAGAGAAACATGACAAAGAGGGGCAGGGGGATGTCTCTCTCTCCTTCCCTTGTACCTCTTTTCGCTCTTGCTCTCCCTATGTCCAACTTTCTCCAGAGAGAGAATAGAAGCCAGGAGATGTCCGTGTCTCTCTCTCCTTCCTTTGTACCTCTTTGCTCTCAGTGTGTCCAACTGCCTCCCTCTGATGTCCCTGTGTCCCTCTCTCCTTCCCATGTACTACTTTCTGTCTCTTTTCTCCTGAGAGAGAATAGAGGCAGGGGCATGTCTCTATGTCCCAACATCTAACAATTATCTGTTGCTGTGTCTCTCTTACCTCTTTCCCCTCCTTATCACTTTCTCCACATTTCTCCAGAGAGAGAATAGAGGCAGGGGGAATGTCTTTGTGTCCACTGCCTCCCTCTTTCTCCTGAAAGAGTTGGAAACAAAGAGAGAATAGAGGCAGGGAGATATCTGTGTCTCTCTCTCTCCTTCCTTTGTACCTCTTTCCTCTCTGCATGTCCAACTGCCTCCCTCTGTGCCCTTTGTCTTTTTTTTCTCTCTTACTTTCTCCCTGTATTCTCCTGAGAGAGAATAGAGACAGGAGGATGTCTTTGTGTCCCACCTTCTAACAATTATCTGTCCCTGTGTCTCTCTCCTTCCCGTGTACTACTTTCTGTCTCTTTTCTCTCTTGCTCTCCTGATGTCGAACTTTCTCCCTCTATTCTCCTGAGAAAGAATAGAGACAGGAGGGTGTCTCTGTGTCTCTCTCTCTCCTTCCCTTGTACCTCTTTCTTCTCTGTGTGTCCAACTGCCTCCCTCTATGCCCTTTGTCCTTCTGTCTCTTTTCTTTCTCTCTTGCTCCCCCTATGTCCAACTTACCCCAGAGAGAGAATACAGGCAGGGGCATGTCTCTGTGTCCTACCATCTAACAACTTCTCTGTCGCTGTGTCTCTCTTACCTCTTTCCCCTCCCTCCTTATCACTTTCTCCACGTTTCTCCAGAGAGAGACATGAGAATAGAGGCAGGGGGATGTCTCTGTGTCCCACCCTCTAACAATTATCTGTGTGTCTCTCTCTCCTTGTACCTCTTTCCTCTCTGTGTGTCCAACTGCCGCCCTTTGTCCTTCTGTCTCTTTTATTCTCCCCATGTCCAACTTTCTCCTGAGAGACAATAGATGCAGGGAGATGTCTCTGTGTCTCTCTTACCTCTTTCCCCTCCCTCCTTATCACTTTCTCCACATTTCTCCAGAGAGAGACGTGAGAATAGAGGCAGGGGGATGTCTCTGTGCCCCACCCCCTAACAACTTATCTGTCCCTGTGTCTCTCTCTTCCCTTGTACCTCTTTCCTCTCTGTGTGTCCAACTGTCTCCCTCTGTGGCCTTTGTCCTTCCGTCTCTTTTCTTTCTTGCTCTTCCTATGTCCAAATTTCTCCAGAGAGAGAATAGAGGCAGGGGGAATGTCTCTGTGTCCCACCCTCTAACAACTTATCTGTCCCTGTGTCTTTCTCTCCTTCCCTTGTACTCTTTCCTCACTGTGTCCTTCTCTGTCTCTTTCTCCTGAGAGAGAGTAGAGGCAGGGGGATGTCTATGTGTGGCCTTTGTCCTTCTGTCTCTTTTCTTTCTCTCTTGCTCTATGTCCAACTTTCTCCTGAGAGACAATAGAGGCAGGGAGATGTCCCTGTGTCTCTCTCTCCTTCCCTTGTACCTCTTTCTTCCCTATGTGTCCTCCTCTCCTTTTCTCTTTCTCCAGAGAGAGAATAGAGGCAGGGGGATGTCTCTGTGTCCCACCCTCTAACAATTATCTGTCCCTGTGTCTTTCTCTCCTTCCCTCCCTCTGTGGCCTTCTTTGTCTCTTTTCTTTCTCTCTTGCTCTCCCTATGTCCAACTTCCTCCCTCTTTCTCCTGAGAGAGAATAGAGGCAGGGGGATGTCTCTGTCTTCCACCATCTAACAGTTATCTGTCCCTGTGTCTCTCTCTCCTTCCCTTGTCCAACTTTCGCCCTCTTTCTCCTGAGAGAGAATAGAGGCAGGGGGATGTCTTTGTCCAACTTTCTCCTGAGAGACAATAGAGGCAGGGAGATGTCTCTGTGTCCCACCATCTAACAATTTATCTGTCCCTGTGTCTCTCTCTCCCCGTTTCTTTTCTTGCTCTTGTTTTCTCTCCCTTCCTCTTTATCTCTTTCTCTGTGTCCAACTGTCTCATGAGAAAGAGGGGGAAGAGCGAATAGCGGCAGGGAGATGTCCCTGTGTCTCTTGTCCTTCTTTCTGTCTCTTTTCTTTATCTCTTGCTCTCCTTCTCTCCCTCCCTCTTTATCTTTGTCCAACTATGTCCCCTCTTTCTCTGGAGAGAGAATAGAGGCAGGGAGATGTCTCTTGTTTCCCACTATCTCTCTAAGAACCCATCTGTCTCTCACTTTTCTGGGTACTTCCTTTTCTTCCTCTCTGTTTATCTCTTTCAGTCTCTGCCCACTCTGTATATTTCTGCCTCACTGTGTCACCCCCAGGGTTCCTGCCCTGTCTAAATGTGGTGTGAGAAAATATATGGGAAGTGATGTGTCCCTCCAGGCCTTCCCCCACTTATCTGTACTTACCTGTTCTCCAGGTATACTTTGAACGTCCTGGAAGATCTTGGTGATGGACAGAAAGCTAACGATGACATCATTGTGAACTGGGTGAACAGAACACTAGGGGAAGCTGGGAAATCCACCTCTATCCAGAGCTTTAAAGTAAGGCAAAGTCCCTCCTTTTGGGCGTCTCCCCTGCCCCCTCTCTACATGGGCTCCTGGAGGCCCACCTTAACATGCTTTGTGCTTCTCTTTGTACTAGGACAAATCCATTAGCTCAAGCTTGGCTGTTGTGGACTTGATTGATGCTATCCAGCCGGGATGTGTTAACTACGACCTAGTGAAGAGTGGGAACCTGACTGAGGAGGACCGCCACAACAACGCCAAGTGAGCTGCTCTGGCAGTCTATCTCCTGTCTTAGTGTTAACCCACAGGCCATTACACATGGCAGCCTAGCCCTTTGTTCAAATCTCACTCCACACTTAAACGTTGCCTGATTCACCACATCTCTCATGTCCTCAGTTGCCTAACTTGGACAACCAAAGGCAATGCTACATGCTGACACCTTGAGCATCTTTAAATCCAAAGTTCATGAATCTGTTGGGGTTCCGGAGCCCTTCTCTAAAGTTAAATACCTGAAGGAACTGCTAACTTTGAGATGAGGTTAATGAACACATAGGGCCTCCCCACTTAATGGACTCCTTGCAGAAGAAGCCCTGCTCTAAGTGCCGGGTAGATGCCGGCTTGGAGGAGGGTTTTCTGGGTGTTGACAACAGGGGTACACAAAAGCTTTATTTAAAAAAGACAAACGGCAGCATTAAAGTTTATTTGACCCCCAATCTTCCTCTTCGATGGCTTAGTGGGGCCCCGGCCCGGGCTTTAGTAGCTTTGGAGTTGGGAGGCTGGTGAGTTCTCCCCTTTTATGTCAGACTTCATGCCCTAGCAGAAGATGCCTGATTTATTGAAAAACAACAATTCAGCCCCCCTGCCCAAGTGTGTTAGTAGCCACAAAGAGAAAGTTGGTCATAAATGAGATCTCACAAATGACCTGTTAGCGTCTGGTTTAGTAAAAGGTTTGCTGACCTTAGGGAGTCAAGGAATTCGTCTGAGACCTGATGAGCCAAGTGCTCACCAGAGCCCTGTGGGATTCCCCAAAGATCAAGATGATTTCTAGTCGAGGGCATCTAGAACAGGAGCACTGAAAATGCCCGGGGCCCTCGTGGACGCATGAAGCCTAATTGTGTTGTTTTCTGGACACCCATAGGTACGCCGTGTCGATGGCCAGGAAAATCGGGGCCAGGGTCTATGCTCTACCTGAAGACCTGGTGGAAGTGAAACCCAAGATGGTGATGACAGTGTTTGCCTGCTTGATGGGCAGAGGGATGAAGAGGGTCTAAGAAAGTCAATCTAAATGCAAACAGAAGCCCTTGCCTCCTTCCCCCCTGCCCCCTGCATGACTCCCAGATCAGCTATTTCCAGGGTGGAATGCTGCTGGCTTACGAACCGTTGGCCTTTACAGATCTTGTAGTTTTGCTTGGCAAGACTAGTACCGCCATCATCATCAGAGTTCTCAGGGAGAGGAGTTTTAATACAAACAACTGCTCTTTCCCAAACACAGTCAAAGTGTCATTTCTCAAGTGCACACAAAATATCTTCCTATCCCAACCATTTGGCTCTCCTCCCCTTAGAATGCCCCGCTGAAAGTCCCCCCCCCCATCCCAATTGCTCTATTTTAAACTCCATTTTCCCTTTACTATTTCCACCTTTTGGGTTTGATCTGATTGATGGGTAGGGATCCTACTAGACAGTAATTTCACATTTAATCCAGCAGTTTTGTTCTACTTGCGTAGTATGGATTGAAACCCTCGGGGGCTTGTTTTTGTAGGCTTGAAGTTGCTCAGCGGCAAATGTTAAAAGCTTCCTTAAAACTCTTATTTCTGAAAATCAATATCCTTTCATGTAACCTTTCCTACATGATGCTTTCTGATACATCAAAAGGTTTGGGTTCTCTTCTAGACAAGACTGCAGCTGCTCCTGCCACCTTGTCCCCTAGTCCTGCCTTTTTCAAAAAGCATCTATTAGTGGGGAATTTATCCTAACCCTTGATCTGCTTTTCCAGCGTAGACAACTACTAGCAGGTGTTTCCACCACGCAAATCCCTTTTGTGCTGTGTTTGATCCAAGTCTTTTGCTTCTTTTGTTTTGTTTTAAATTGAAAATGCTGTTGAATAGTAACTATGTTTCAGGGGAGGGAATGCTATGACCAGCTCAAGTCAGTAGCAGGTAGAGCCAGTGTGCCGATTCTCGAGATAAATACACCGAAAACGAGGAGCAGTGCTCACCAAAGAAGGAAGAAAAATGTACCCATACGTCTTAATGTACTCTTGCTTTGGCAAGCTGTTTGCTCTATTTGCCAGATCCTATTGTTATTCTAAGCTATTCAAAGTGATGTAATTTGGTGGCAAATATTAGTTCAAATAAAAGACATTTAAGTACAAACCCGTGTCCTCCGTGTCTGATTTCCCGCCCTTGGGGCCTTTTCCTCCTCCCTCTCCAATAAGACCCCTCCTTTCCAGTTCCCCTTCCCTCTCTCCTAATAAAGCAAAGACTCAGTGCTCAGAGGCCCACCTGTGCCTTGGGGAACCCCCATCAACAAATATCCCTATGAGAAGAGAATATATGACCCAGTTGGTCCCACAGAAGTCTTAGAACCTTTCTATGGCTAACAATAACCACAATAACTATTATACCAATGACTAGTACTTCTGTACCCCTTTAAGTTTTGGAAAGCAGGAGAGGAAAGTTATAACAATCCTGTGAAGCAAGTGCTACCATCCCCATTTTACAGATGAGTAAACTGGGGTACACTTATGCAACTTGCCCAGGGTTACACAGCTAAAAGGTATCTGAACTCTTGCGTCCTAGAACCTCCATCGTGGGCTCATTGGAGAACGATCAAGCTGAGGTCGAGGCCCCGTGCCGAACTCAGTCGTGAAGCTAATTTCATAATTGAAGAAAAGAAATGGTATGGCCAGACCAGATACCGCCATCAGCATCCTATCTTGGACAGGGGCTAAATTCTCAGAGAAATTAAAACCATTTATTAGATAGTAGAGTGCTAGGGAATAAGGACAAAATGGCAGCCCCTCCTGCTCTCTAGGAGCTGATCTGGGAGGGGAGGGGTTTCCTTGCACAAACAGACAAAGAAGAGACAAAAGAGAGGGCTTGTGGTGAATGCTTTCCAGGGAGGGAGGGGGGAAATAATCAGAGAGGATTTCCTGGAGGTGGTGGTACCCGGAACTAAGCCTGCAATGAAGAAGAAGGGTCGGACAGGTAGAGATGAGAAAGAAGTGTGCGTTAAGACTGGCTGGAGGCAGGAAGCTGCACATCTTTGAGGTTCTAGGATGGGGGCTAAGTCAGCTACAAGCCCATTATCCCTGGGGCTCTTCTTACCGTGTAGCAGAACAGAAGTCCGTACGCCAGCCTAGCAGAGCCACCCAGCTTTTTCCCAGATGCCTTCTGCCGCCCGACACAGCCTATCCCACCCACCAATGCTTATGACCACCTGGAGATGTCAGGAGAATAAAATATCACTCTCCTATTTTTGCAACCGAGGCAGCAGAAATGCACGGAGGTAAAGCCGTGACGAAGATCACGCAGGTGCCAGTCAAGTCAGCGGAGCTGGGATTTGAACTCAAGTCCCTGACTCCAAGATCAACACCCCTCATGCTCATTATGCCCAATCAATCAGGAAACATTTATTTAGTACCTACTATGCGCCAAGTACTGTGCTAAGTATTGGAGATACAAAAAGAAAGGCAAAAGACAATCTGGGAACTATATATAAACAGAAATATATACACATACATGTAGATGCATATGTCAAAATAAATGTATGTAGGTATATGATAACATATATATATATATATATATATATATATATATATATATATATATATATTTTATACACACTGGAGTGGAAGAAACTTGAAAAAGTTTGATTTTCCATTTTTCTTTCTGTGTACAAAAGGTTAGAAAGAAAGAAATGGTAAATGAAGCTGCCCAACTCCCCGGGTGGAGCCAGATGATGTCCGGGATGGACGCAGAGATTTAGAAATCAATCATCTGCTCAGAGGGAAACACTGAAGAGACCCTAATAAATGTGAGCACTAAGGAAGACCATATGGAGAGAGGAAGGTTGATGATGGGCCTTCTGGGGCTCTCCTCTCCTTTTTCTAGCCTGCAGAATATCACCCCTGATGGCATTTATATCATACACATTTCCTTTCATTTCATTAGATTGCTTTCCACTTCTAGCTCCCAAGATGATAGACTTTCTTATGGAGTGCTTTAGCTCCTCTCCTTCCTCCCAAAGACCCATAGTCTAACTTCTCTCCAAATTCAACAGAGGATGAAAGATTTGTGGAAGCCTTCCCAGCAACAGCTGGGACCATTCCGAGTGTGGGGATTATCCTTAGGTGATTTCCCCCTCTCAAAAGGCAGCTCTGACACTTCAGGGACTTTTGTCATCGACTCTGCCCCTTGATTTTGAGGTCCACCTAATTTTGTAGCTTGTGACTTTTATCTCGGGGTTCTAAGAATTGGAGCCAGCGCATGATGAAATAGTGGACCTTGACATCAAGGCCAATCTTATAGCAACTTATCGGCAGGATAATAATGCTGTGAGCAAGTGGGATTTATACCAAGGATGCAGAGCTGGTTCAGGATCAGGAAAACTATTACTGTCATCGGCCATATCAATAACAAAACAATGGAAATCACGTGATAATCATCTCAATAGATGCAGAAAAAGCTTTCGACAAAATAAGCACCCATTTCTCTTAAAAACACTAGGAAACATAGGGATAAAGGGAGTTCTTAATGTAATAAGTAGTATCCATCTAAAACCAATGGCAAGCATTATTTGTCATGGAGAGAAGCTGAATGCATTCCCAATAGGATCAAGGGTGAGACAAGGATGCGCTATTTATTGCCACTATTATTCACCATTGCATTAGAAATGTTGGCTCTAGCTATAAGAAAAAAAAGATAAATTAAAGGAATTAGAAATAGACAATGAGGAAATAAAACTATCACTCTGCAGATGATATGACGATACACTTACAGAAGCCTAGAAAAACCTACTCGAAACTATTCATAGCTTTAGCAAAGTTGCAGGATATAAAATAAACCCAGATAAATCATCAGCATTTCTATACACTATGTACAAAGCCCATCAGCAAGAGATAGAAAGAAAAATTCCATTTAAAGTAACTGTAGACGGGACAACTAGGTGATGCAATGGATAGACCCGAGTTCAAATTTGACCTCAGACACTTAACACTTCCTAGCTGTGTGACCCTGGCCAAGTCACTTAACCCCAATGGCCTGAGCAAAATAATAATAAAGTAACCATACACAAAATAAAATACTTGGGGGTTTATCTTCCAAGACAAACCCAAGAACTATATGCACACAATTATAAAACACTTCTCACACAAATAAAGTCAGATCTAAACAATTGGAAAAATAGCAATTGCTCATGGGTAGGTCAAGCTGAGGTAATAAATAATAAAAACAATTCTGCCAAAATTGGTCTACATGTTCAATCCCATACTAATCAAACTACCAAATATTATTTTAGACGAGTAGAAAAAATAATAACAAGATTTATCTGGAAAAACAAAAGATCAAGAATATCGAGGAAATTAATGAAAGAAAAATACAAAGGACAGTGGCTTAGCAGTACCAAACCAAAAACTGTATTATAAAGCAGCACTCATCAAAACCATTTGCTACTGGCTACGAAATAGAAGAAGAGATTAATATGACACAATTATCAAGGCCTATAGCAAAATAACCCCCCACACTCCAGCTTCTAGGATAAGAACTCACTATGCGGCAAAAATTGCTGGGGAAACTGAAAAATAATATGTCAGAAACTCAGTGTAGACCTACCTCTCACACCCCCTACCAAAAAAAGGTCAAAACGGGTACATGGTTTGAGCCTCAAGGATGATACCATAAACAAATCAGGAGAGCAAGGAATATATGACCAAAGAACTAGGGAACATTATGAAAAATGAAATGGACACCTTTGATTACAATAAATCAAAAACTTTTTGTACAAACAAAACCAACAGAAATGAGATTAAAAGGGAAGTACAAAGCTGGAAAAACATCTTAACAACCAGTATTTCTGATAAAGGTCTCATTTGCGAAATATATAGAGAATTAACTCTAATTTATAAAAAATCAAGCCATTCTCCAATTGAAAAATGGTCAAAGGATATGAACAGACAATTCTCAGATGAAGAAATTGAAACTATTTCTAGTCATATGAAAAGATGCTCCAAGTCATTATTAATCAGAGAAATGCAAATTAAGACAACTCTAAGATACCACTACACACCTGTCAGACTGGCTAAGATGACAGGAAAAAATTATGATGATTGTTGGTGGGGATGCGGGAAAACTGGGACATTGATGCATTGTTGGTGGAGTTGTGAACGAATCCAACCATTCTGGAGAGTAGTTTGGAACTATGCTCAAAAAGTTATCAAACTGTGCATACCCTTTGATCCGGCAGTGTTACTACTGGGCTTATATCCCAAAGAGATTATAAAGAAGGGAGAGGGACCTGTATGTGCACGAATGTTTGTGGCAGCCCTTTTTGTAGTGGCTAAAAACTGGAAACTGAATGGATGTCCATCAGTTGGAGAATGGCTGAATAAATTGTGGTATATGAAAATTATGGAATATTACTGTTCTGTAAGAAATGACCAACAGGATGATTTCAGAAAGGCCTGGAGAGACTTACACGAACTGATGCTGAGTGAAATGAGCAGGACCAGGAGATCATTATAGACTTCAACAACAATACTGTATGATGACCAGTTCTGATGGACCTGGCCATCCTCAGCAACGAGATCAACCAAATCATTTCCAACGGAGCAGGAATGAACTGAACCAACTATGCCCAGAGAAAGAACTTTGGGAGATGACTAAAAACCATTACATTGAATTCCCAATCCCTATATTTATGCCCACCTGCATTTTTGATTTCCTTCACAAGCTAATTGTACAATAGTTCAGAGTCTGATTCTTTTTATACAGCAAAATAATGTTTTGGTCATGTATACTTATTGTGTTTCTAATTTATATTTTAATGTATTTAACATCTACTGGTCATCCTGCCATCTGGGGGAGGGGGTGGGGGGTAAGAGGTGAAAAATTGGAACAAGAGGTTTGGCAATTGTTAACGCTGTAAAGTTATCCATGCACATAACCTGTAAATAAAAGGCTATTAAATAAAAAAAAAAAGAGAGAGATTTATAAGAACATAAATCATTGCCCAATTGGTAAATCCCCAAAGGATATGAACAGTTTTCAGATGATGATGAAATTAAAGCCGGATATAGTCATACTTTTAAAATGATCTAAATCACTGTTGATTAAAAAAATTCAATTAAAAACAATTCTAAGGTACCACCACCTCACAACTCTCAGAGTGGCTAAGATGATAGGAAAGGATAATAGTAAATATTGGAGGGGATGTGGGAAAACCGGGATGCGAATACATTGTTGGTGGAGTTGTGAAATGATCCAACCATTCTGGAGAGCAAACTGGAACTGTGCCCAAAGGGCTTTCAAACTGTACACACACTTTGACCCAGTAGTACGAGTAAACTGAACAAGTTGTTGTATATGAAGATAATGGAATATTATTGTTCTATTAAAAAAAAAAAAAGATGAACAGGTTGATTTTAGAAAGGCCTGGAAAGATTTACATGAACTGATGCTGAATGAAATAAGCAGAACCAGGAATACATTGTACACAGTAATAGCAAGAATGGGCAACCATTAATTATGGAAGACTCGGTTCTTCCCCGTGGTTCAGTGATCCAAGGCAATCCTAAACTTTGGACGGAAAATGTCATCTACATCCAGAAAAAGAACCATGGAGATTGAATATCAATAAACAAACTTTATTTTCACTTTTTTCTGGTTTTTTTTTTAATCTCTCCCATGGTTTTTCCCTTTTGCTCCCATTTTTCTCTCCTAACATCATTCATAAAGTAGCATTAAAAATAAATTTTAAAAATCAAGGCCAATCACCAAGTATTTTTTAAGTTCCTACTGTGTGCCAGGCATTATGCTAAACACTAGAAGGTATTTGGTTCCCTCAGAGGGGAGGTCTTCCAGCACTGGCCAAATAACCACGTCTTGGGCGATTTCCCTTTCGAGTCGGGTTTGGACCAGATTGGCACCAAGTCCCTTTCAACTCTGAAAAACTCTGACACGAGTAAGGGCTGCAAAGGATCTTTCAAGTCATTTGATCCCAAGTCTCTTCAGACTCTCCTCAAAAGGACACGTGAACTGTGCCGGGTATGGCCAAGTTACCCCGTGTGCCATCTTTCTGAAACTCAGCCTCACGAAGTACTTCTCATAAACGTACATCACCAAATGTAGCGCACCAAAGTGAGGACGGGTATTCGTCACCGCTTTGTAGGGGAAGAAATTAAGGTTCAGACAGCTAAGGGCCCTGGCCTGGATCAAAAGCTACTACATGTCAGCCACAGGATTTGAACTAAGTCATAGTTTCTCAGATTCATAAGACAAAGGGATCTCACAGGGCATCCAGTCCAAATCTCTCTTTTTAAAGGGAGTGTTCGAGGAAAAACATGCTTGGGAAGGATGCCGTGGAGCTGGGGTTTGCGCTCAAGATCCCAATTCAAGATTCGACCCTCTTTCTACTATACCATCCCTCTCAATTGCGGCACTCTTGTCAGCTTACTCTGGAGATGGCCGTTTGCCAGTTTGGAGCTCGAGGGGCCGCCATCCTTACGGGACTTGCATTTCTGCCTCTGCCCACATGAGGTTCAAGGAAGCAGGATTCAAAAGCGGCTAAATGTTATAAGCTTAAACCACTATTACCAGACAACACACTGAAAAGAAACCACGTAAAGAGCAAAGCCAACATTAAAAAAAAAAAAAAAAAAAAAAGACTCAGTTGTCTACAGTCAACAGGCCCGAGTTTGGGCCTTTGCTTTGATACTCATTTTGTGTGACCCAGGTCTTCGTTTCCCCATTTGTAAAATGAAGGGGGTTTAAAATCAATGATCCTCAGAGTCCTGAACACCTGCGGTCCTGGCTTTTTCCTGATTCCCCTTTGTCATTTGTCCATCTGACTTTGCCCTACCCGAGTGGTTCTGCCCCCTAGGTCTCACAAATGGCTTCCAACTCCCAGGGCATCCTGGCTTTAGTGCTTCACTCAGCCCTGACTCGCATCAGTAGCACTGAGGGAACGCTCCTTCCCACCCCCAATCCGGATGGGGCCTGACTCGGGCTCATCGGAAGGGGGCCAGGCGGACCGGTGGTAGTTGGGAAGCTCCTTTGATGAGCCCAGTGGAAACAAAGTCTGAGCACGGTAAATCACATTTACGGCCTTTGTCTGCCGCCTCTTGGAGCACCCAACAAATCTGAGCCTTGGCTTTTTATTTCCATCTGCAAACACAACATGTGTGTTTTTAATATGTCTGGCTTCTGGTTTCCTCAGCCAGACCCAAGGTCTTTGTCTGCTTTGCCCTGCTGCTGCCCCTCCCTCCGGGAGCCCCCCGAGCCCCCCGGCCCCACTTCTTCCTGCCTGCCATTTCCCGGGCAGCATCCCCACAGCTCAGATTTGCTTTGGCCCTCCTCCGAGGCTGGTCACATTTCCTGTTGAGTCGCCCTCAGAAGTATTTGGGAAGCGAACTACAAAACATCACCGAGGGCCAGCTTCAGGCTAGATGAGGAAGGACTTGGAAATGGCCCCAGAGACATGGAATGCTGACTTTCCCGATTCAAAAAGGCCCTCCCCCCAGCATTAGTTTCGTCGTTGGGTGTTCCTCTGGTGCCCCGTTATGCCCCAAACTTCTGGGTCCCCTTTCTCCCCACACTTCAAAACAACCCCCCCAAAAGCATTCACACAGCACTTTCCATACTTACTTGATCCTCACAACAGCTCTGAGATGGGAGCTCTCGGTCTTCTTATTCCCATTTTATAGATGGGGAAGTAGAGGTTCAGAGAGCGGAGTGGTATAATAGAGCATCGGAAATTCTGGCTTTGAATCTGGGTCTCAGACTCTTAAGAGCTGTGGGAGCCCCGGTGGGAGCAATGATAACAATAATAAGATCAGCTAACACATGTAGCACTTATTACGAGTCCAGCATAGTGCTAAGTTCTTTACATTATTGATTCGATTAAGCCACTGAACCAGTCAGCCTCAGTTTCCTCATCTGTACCCTTTAGGACCTCAAAGGTCCCTCCCAGATCTAACATCCATGAGCCTATGATCTCATGAAGTGATTGGCCATGGGATCCCATCTATCAAATGGCATTGGAACCAAGGTTTTGCCGCCCCTGACTCCCCCCCCCCCCCCCCCCCCCCCCCCCCGCCCCCGGGGCTCCCTCCTCTCTCCACCATCATGCTCTTTTCTGAACAGAGTAGATACTCCTTCAGGATTCATTTTGGTCTCAACAGACATCGGAGAAAGAAACAGACGGAAAACTCCGGGGGCTGAAAAATCGCCTTCAAAGACGACTTCTATGAACCAGTTTAAAACGAGCAAACAAAGAACTGGTTGCCAAGATCATGGTTTCAATTTGGAATGTTGAGATTGGGTTCAGAAGCTGGTCCTTGGGAGTGTTCTGTGGTCTGGGGATGCAGAGAGGGGGAGCATGGGATTGCAAAGATGAGGGCCAATGGCACCATCTTGTGGCAAGAGCAAGCAGTGGCAAATCGACCCTGCGATCTTAAATACAAAGGAAAATCTCAGAGAAAAGAAGTGAATTTACCAAGAATTATTGAATCCCTTATTTTCCAACGGTACCCACGTGGTCCAACATCCCGGTAAACGTGGGACGGCCTCAACCGGCCTACAGTTGTCTATGTTTCTTGCCTAATAATCAGTCACAAGGGGGGGCCACACAACATACAGGGGGTCTTCTGGTTTTCCAGGTGCTGCTGGGACGCCGATGCAACCTGGGGGCTGGACACCGTTTAGCCCTTGTTCTGACCACTTTCCAGCCCTTTCCACACCATTCTGCTGCATACGGACATCGAGAGCCAGACAGTAGAGAGCTCCCTGGCGAGGTGGAAAACCCTTTTGTCCTTGGAGAAGTCTGCTAACACGCCTGGCTCGGCCCCTCCACGCCCCCCACAGGTGGTGGGTCTCCCGGGAAGTCAGGGGAAACAGATGCGGTAGTAATCTAACCCAGCACTCAGGTGCTTGTAACCCATCATAGAAACTTTCCATATAGAAGCACTGACATCATTCAGACTAAACGGACTCCTGTTCCGCCACCGTCCCAGAACCCACCTCTCACTCCTCACCCGAGGATCAGGGCACGGGGCTGGCCCCATCGCGCTTCCACGAGCAGATCTGGCCACACCAATCATTCTCTTCTTCCCTGGCCCTCCCCTATGGGGATGCTGGCTTGGGACGGGCGAGCGTTTGCCTGATCTTACCGAGAACAAGAGCTCCACACCATGTCTGTTGAGCACCACCACTTTCAGTCCCCTTTTATGTGCCATACACCCCATTAGAACATGAGCTCCTTGAAGGCAGGGACTGTCTGGATTGCTTATATTCACTTAGCACAGCGTGTGGCAGGGATGACCTGCTTGATCAACACCTTACCTATTTATTTTACAAGCAGCCCAAGGCTTCAACGGGTCATTCCCGTCTTGGGAAATATAGATTGATAGACATATTTATTTATGTTTACTCATACGATTGGAGTTAAGTCACTTGCCCAGGGTCACACAGCTAGGGAGCGTTAAGTGTCTTAGGCCGCATTTGAACACAGGTCCTCCTGACGTCGGGGCCCCGCGCTCTATCCAATGCACCGCCTGGCCGCCCCCTGGAAATATTTTCTCTGTCATTCTCTCTAGCGAGTCTTCCACTACAGCACCTGCTTTTTCCTTTATGCCTTTGCTAATAACCATCGTTCAGTCCTGAAGACCCAGAGTCCATTGCTCCGATTCAATCTCCCTCTTTTACAGTTCAGGAAACTGAGGCCCAGACAGGAATGACACAGAATTATAGACTAAAGGCTGGCTGGAACCTCAGGGCCAGTCTAATCCAATCTCCCTCTTAATTGGTTTTAGGGTTTTACTCTGTAATGCTGTGTCATTGCTGTAAAATGACCCGTGCATATATGTTGTAAAGAAAAAGCTATAAAAATAATAACAAAAAACCCCCAAAAACTCCATCTGTGCCTGTCTGGGCCTCAGTTTCCTGAGCTGTAAAATAGGGAGACAGGATCAGGTAGACTAAAAGCCAACAGGAACCTCAGAGCCAATCACCTGTGTCACTCCTGTCTGGGCCTCAGTTTCCTGAGATGTGTAAACATGTGTCCCTCTGTGCAAACAAGTTTATCTCTGAGCACATAAATGTACCCTGTTGCCAATAACTGTACCTGGGTTCAAATAATTACATCTGTGCAAATAAGTCTATCTCTGTACACACAAGGGTCCCTCTGGGCACATAAATGTAGGTCTGTGGAAATTACTACTTTTGTGCAAGGAAGTGTCCCTCTGAGCAGATAAGTGTCCCTCAGTGCCAATAACTGTATCTCGGTTCAAATAACTATATCTATGCAATTAAGTTTACCTCTGTGTAAATAAGGCTATTTCTGTACAAATAAGCGTATCTTAGTGCAAATAACTGGACCTTGGTGCCAATAACTGTACCTCGATTCAAATAACTATCTCTGTGCAAAGAACTGTATATCTGTGCAAACAAGTGTTCCTCTGGAAATCAGTATCTCTCTCTGCAATGAAGTGTACATCTGTGTAAATAAGTGTACTTTTGTGCATATAATGGTTGTTCTGTGCGAACAAGGGTATTTCTGTGCAAATAAGTGTCCCTCGGTGCCAAGAACTGCTCCTCGGTCCTCGGGGCAAATATGGGTATTTCTGGATAAATAAGTGTAACCCTGTGCAAATAACTGTGTATCCGTGTAAATTACTCCCTTTGTGCAAATGACTGTTCCTCTGGAAATAAGTGTCCCTCGGTGCAAATAACTGTTCTTCGGTTCACGTAACTAAGTCTGTGCAAATAAATGTCCCTCGGGGCAAAGAAGTGTCCCTCTGGGTGTCCCTCTGTGTAAATCCACGGGGATCTCTAGGTATCAGTGCATCAGCAGATGTGTGTCCATGGGCATCTATGAACATCTACATGTGTGTGTATCTGTATGAGTAATCTGTGTGTGTGTGTGTGTGTGTGTGTGTGTGCGCGTGTGTGCTATGTCTGTCTTTATAGCTGTGTGTCTGTGTGTTCTCTCTCTCTCCATGTCTCTCTCTGGGTGCCTCTGTATCTCAGCGTCTCTCTCTCTTCGTGTCTGTCTGTCTCTCCCTTTGTGTCTCTGTCTCTTTCTGTCTCTCTCTGTCTCTGTGTGCACACTCCCAGGGTGGTGGCAATCTCGGGTCACCCAAGCTGTGCGGAAGCTCCCGGGGCGCACCCCACCCCCAGGAGCCCCACCCGGTCTCCGGGAGTGGGGCAGGGGGGGGGCCGGGGCTCCCCCCTCCCGCCCCTTTCTTTCCATCCTGCCCGGCTCTCAGAGCACCCACTGTACCCCACCATGGCCAGCAGGTGGCGCCTGCGCCCCATCTCCTGCAGCCGGACCCTTCTCTCTCCCATCGGGGCTGGGAAGCCCCCTGAGGCCCCTTCTAAGTCTCTCACAGAGGCCCGTCCTTGCGGCCTCTCCCGGGCCTCCTTCCCCCCTACGAGTTCCTGCCTCTCGTCTGGGCACCTGGGGAAGAAGCTTCCAAAAGAAAAAAGCCTAAAACCGTGTGTGTGTGTGTGTGTGTGTGTGTGTGTGTGTGAGACCCCTTTACCCCCCCCAATTTTTACATGCCCCAGAGTCGGGAGGTATAGAAAATGGGCACAAACCCCAACATTTCCCGATGAGAAACCCAGCTCCCAGCCTCCCCTTGCGTTCGGAAGCTCATGCAGGTCACGGGTTCAGAAGCTGGTCCTCGAGTACTGGGGGGCGGGCGGCTTGCCCGGGACCACAGAGGACTTGAACCCTGGCCTTCTGGTCTCGCAGGGGCAGCCCCCTGACCCTCCCCCACGCCGGCTCGCTGCTGTAAAGAGGCCCGAGGTTAAGATGTGGGGGTTAAATAGGAGAGGGCAAACTGCCCGGCCCCTGGACAGAAGCCCCCAAAGGACCCGTGACCAAAGCCAACTTAAAGGAGACCGGGGCTGCATTACACCGTGGGAGCCAGGTGGCCCAGGGGTTAGCGCCCCGGGCTCTGAGCCAGCCTCAGACACTCCCCGGCCGGGTGACCCCGGGCACAGACCACCCGCCTCAGTGTGCTCAGCTGGCAAATGGGGCTGATCACGACGGCAGGGCCCGTGTGATTGTGAGAAGCGAATGAAGGAACATCCGAGCGCTCTGCACCCCTGCCAACTCTCTAAATGTGGGGGCTTTGCTATTAACCCCAACAAGAAAAAAGAGGGTTGCATTTGACTCCACCAATTTCTTAGTAACTTTTGTTGTAGCAAATGCTCAACTTAACAGGATCCGCAAAACATCTGGGCAGCCCAGTAGCAGAGTGGCAAGAGTACTGGGCCCAGCTAGCAGAAGGAAGACTCCTCTTCCCGAGCTCAAATCCACCTCAAAACACTTCCTGGCCGTGTAATCCTGGCCAAGTCACTTCCCCCTGCTTGCCTCAGTTTCCCCCTCTGTAAAACGAGCTGGAGAAGGAAATGGCAAAGCACTCCAGTATCTCTGCCAAGAAAACCCCCGCTGGGAGGGGGTGCAGGAGAGGGAGGCCAACAGCTGAGGCTAACCACTTTCCCCACCCCCACTTTTCCCTTTCACTAATCATGGCCACCAAAGTGATCTTCCTTCTGGGATCTCCGGGCTCCCTATTTGATCCTTGTGGGCCCAGCTCTGCTTAGCACTTAAATCTCTTCCCCCTCTGGCCGTTCCTTCCAGTCTCTTTGGCCATTCCTTACCCCCCCCCCCCCCAGCTCTTCCTTCCAGCCAAATGAGCCTTCACTGTGCCCCACCCCCATACCTGGAAGGCCCTCCCTCCCCCTCTCAAGTGCTTTGGAAACGAGGTCTCTCTCCCTTTTGTCTCTGTACCTCGGGGCTTAGAACGGTGGCTGGTACTTAGTACATGTTTGGAACCAAAATTAATGCTTGTTGGTTGACTAACTGATGGACTGATAGAAGACGGCCAGAAAGAGGCTGCAGCATTTTGACAAAAATAACGTGTGTGTCCTCAGTGACATGAGAAACGTCAGGGCACAAAGACAGGAGAGGGAACAGGGACAGACCTCGGGCCAGCCAAGGGCTTCCCTGGTGACCACAGATGGTAAACCGAGGAAATCCCAAACCCAGAGCATCGGTACGATGGCATCCCCCAGGGTGGACCGTATCACGTGCCAGAGGAGGGAACGTTCACACCGAAGGGGATGGCTCCCTTCTGGGGGGCTCTCTCAGCCACAGGGAGCCAGAGGAGCATCGGGGCTCAGGCCCCCACGATGGGCCGGGCTGGCGTGCTTGGCCATATGTATTTGTAACAAGGGAGAGCTCCTGTTGGGTGAGGGAATGCTGGGATGGGGCAACAGAGAGAAAAGGCAGAAGAGAACGGCGACAAAACATCAACCAGAACGTACAGCGAGTTCAGAAGCAGATGGAGCTAAGCCGGGGGATCTGGTTCACGCTCTGAACTTGCCCGTACACTTAAGTGACCTCGTCGGTTCGTAACCTTTCACATCCCATCTTCTTTCTTATACTTCTTCCTACGTGTTTGCCGATTTTTAAGTCCATGCTACAAAAGGATTTTTAAAAAGCCACCCGGCCGCGTCTTGGGGCACGAGTCGCTAAGGAACTAAGCGGGAGTACGGAAAAAGCGCCAGGAAGAGGCGGCAGAGTCTGTGCTCGCTAGACTGGGCATTCTTCCTGCTAACTTCGCCCTCCGTGCCTTCGGGCTCCCATTGGCCACCAGGGCTCAGTGGAGTCTCAAGGGCCTTAAGGAGAACAGCCTTTTAGTTGTCTCTTTGCGTGTACAGAGCCACCTGACCCCTAGTACTCAAGGACCAGCTTCTGAACCCGAAGGCCATGACTCCGGGAGAGCTTCCTAACCCAAGGGGAGGCTGGGAAATTGATTTATCATCGGGAAATGTTTGATTTTATGCCCATTTTCTACACCTCACTACTCTGGGTCATGTAAAAAACCCCAGGAAGTTTGCAGCCTTCACCCTTGTGAAGCCTTGGCTTCCAAATCTTCCTTCCTCCCTCCCCTAGACGGTAAGTCCCATAGAGGCTAAATGGACAGTTCCAAAAATACTTGCACGGTTATCATGATAGAGACTCAAGGGCCTGAAGTGGCTCCTAGGGCCCAACCGATCATAAAGATGCCTGTGATACAGACTCCTTTCATTTTGTTTTCTGTTATAGTTTTACTTTCCTTATCTGTAAAATGGGGTTTGGCTCAGCCAGGCTCACAGAAGCATTGGGGGAAAACATTTCCAAATTCACACAAGGCTCTGGGAGGGGGAGCTGGGGTTATTGCTATTATTCCCTCACACAACAGCACGGCCCTTCTAGAGAAGGGACTGGAACTCTGCCCAAAGAGCCATGACAAAGGAGCAAAGAAAAAGGAAAAGATCTATAAAACAAAAAGATTTCTGGCAGTTCTTTCTCTGGTGGCAAAAGATCGGAAACTGAAGGGACACCCAGCAACTAGAGAATGGCTGAACGAGCTGTGCTAGGCCCTTGTAAAGGAATACTATTATTCTTTTTTTTCCCAAGGCAATTGGGGTTAAGTGACTCGCCCAGGGTCACACACAGCCAGGAAATGTTAAGCGTCTGAGTTCACATTTGAACTCGGGTCCTCCTGACTTCAGGGCTGATGCTCTAGCCACTGCACCACCCAGCTGCCCCTATAGTACAGAATGCTATTATTCTATAAGAAATGACCAACAGGAAGGTATTGGAAAAACCTGGGAAGACGTATATCAACTGATGCAAAGCAAAATGAGGCGAACCAGGAGACCATTATATATGGAAACGGCAACATCCTAACAATGATCAACCGGGGAAGACTTCTCTACTCTGAGCCATGCAAACCATTTCCAAAGGAACAAAGCTGAAGTGTGCTATGCACCTCCAGAGAGAACTGACGAACGCCGAGTACACAGCCAAGCCTATTTTCTTGCACTTTCTTCATGTTTTTGGCAATATGGCTGATGTAGAAATGTTTTGCATCACTTACAAAAAACAAGAGCATTGCCCGATACCTCCTTTCCCCTTAGCACATGGTATGACTGTGTCAGATGCCCAAACACAAAAATCACATCAGCTTTTTGTTCACTTTGCTTGGTTCTGGGCAGCCCGTGACTTATGAATGCTCCTGGCTTCTTGAAGTTTCCCCCCTCTATTATCTGAGACAGGTGGACCTGTAAAAAGGAAATTCCCTGATCCACCATGGAAGGCCTAGATAGTCTTCAAAATGCCCATTTGCAAAAACAAAATTAAAAACAAGAAACAAACAAAAAACCCCCAAATGCCCATCTGCAAAAACAAAACAAAAAACAAACAAAAAACTCCCCAAAATGCCCATTTGCAAAAACAAATAAATAAAATTAAAAACAAAAAAACACAAAAACCCCAAAATGTCCATTTGTAAAAACAAAATTAAAAAAAAAAAAACAAACAACCTCCCTAAATGCCCATTGGAAAAAAACAAATAAAATTAGAAACAAAAAACCAAAACCCACCCAAAATGCCCATTTGCAAAAATAAACAAAAAAACCCCAAATTCCCTTTGCAAAAACAAACAAATAAAATTAAAAACAAAAAACAAACCAACCCCCCCAATACCCATTTGCAAAAACAAATAAAATTAAAACCAAAAAACAAACACCCCCCCAAATGCCCATTTGCTTTGGAATATTGCTATTTGTCAAGTACGATTGTGATCAAAAATCAAATGGAAAATTGTAAAATGTCTGAGCAGGTGAGAGATTGTTTTTTTCATTCAATAAACATCCATGAGACACTTAGTATTCGAGTCCAACCTCATATTCATAATAATGCTCCCATCGGTACTAGGAGTACTTTCATCAAAGTAATCACGGGAGGCAGACCTATAGAGATGATAGTAATACAAATAGATAGTAGTTCTGCACTGCCCACTATATACCAGAACCGTCAGATGCTTGTTACAGGCTCGGAGGGACAGTGACTTGCCTAAGGTCATACAGCTGGTTAGTGGAAGAACAGTGAGAGTGGCCAGGTCTCCTGGCTCTCAGGCCACAGAATTGAGTTAGAAGAAATAATCACGTTAAAAATAATAACAATGATACGGTGCTTTAAGGTTTGTGAAATGCTTTCCAAATTGCTCATTTCATGTTCCCAACAATCCTGTGACTTGCCCACGGTCACACAGCCAGGAAGTGTTAAGTGACTGAGGCCAGATTTAAACTCAGGTCCTCCTGACTTCAGGGCTGGCGCTCTATCTACTGCGCCCCCTAGCTGCCCCAAAGCCCAATTGTAATATGAGCTATTTCCCTTGGCTGGACTGGGAGGTGCCCCTCTACTGACTGGGAACCCCTTAGGGTCCTGGCCTCTGTCTACTCTTCCAGTCCTTACTTATAGTAGTTTATGCTTTTCCCTCTCTGCTTTCATATATATATATATATATATATATATATATATGTGTGTATATATATATATATATATATATATATATATATTTTTTTTTTTTTTGGTACAGCCCAACCACGAACAAAGAAACTAAGTTTCCCTGCGTTTCTGACAAATACTCTGTAAATACCAACTGTATCCCGGCAGGTTTATTTCAATGTATCTTCTGCCTTTGTCCTTCTTTGCTATGGAAACACTTAGCTTTTTATTTCAGGATTAGCTCCCACGCCATCAGGCTGATTTAGGTTACATCCAATGACTTTGCTGAAACTGGTTTTTATGATTTCCTGCGTACAGTTGCTTGTCAAAACAGACAAAAAATCTGAACTCCCAAATACATGTGTCACTATTATGATCTCAATGACGGCCCCCCCCCCCCCCCCCCCCAAGTTCATAACGCGGATAATCAAAAGATTGGAACCGAATTTTCAAGAGAGAAAACAGAAATTGGTCATCACGACTCAAAAATAGGCTCCAACTTTCCAATAATCAAAGAGATCCAAGTGCAAACGATGTCGAGGCCTCCACAGTCTGGCCAGATTGACCAACACGAGTCTGGGGCCGCCAGGTTTGTCCGTGGACCCGCGGCCTATTCTTGACACTGGGTTAGACCAACTACAAATCTGAGCACACAACCTTTGACCAAATAACGGCCTGGAGGAGAATATACCTGAGAAGTCTCTCCCGGGGGGAAGGTTAAACCAATTCTGGGAATGGAAAGACTAGGAAAGTGTCATTGAGACCTAGAAGTAGCAGGACCACGAGCATGGTGGCAAGTGGGTCTCACCTGGTCCGTTGGGGTACCTTCCGTCCCAGGCCTGCAGACACTGGAAGGGGGCGTCGGGTGGACCCCAGCTTCTCCTCCCTTGGCTGCGTCCTCCTGCATCGGGCCCTGGAGCGTCCGTTTTCTTTTTTTAAGAACAGTCTTGTTGGCAACCCCATCTCCTAACAGGGGTTCTGCCTTCCGCTCTGCTCAGGGGACTTGCCCCATCCCGGGGAACGCTTCCATCGCTGAGGAGTGGGAGGACTCCCATGTTTGTTTTTCTTTTTTTTAAGCCATTGATCAGGAGCCATTTGCTGGTCCTTGGAGCCTCGGGTTCAGGCCTTTCTTGGAGTTCCCTTCGCTCCCCATCATGTCGCCCTTCCCCCAGCAGCCTCGGGAAACTGCAGCTGGGGAGGATGGCTCCCCCTTGAGCGCCTGGGCCTTGTCTGCCCTCGGAGACTCCATATATTCCAGCGCAGGGGCTCGGGCACTTCCCCGGAGTCATGTCTAACTCGGGGCCTCGCCAGACCTTTAACAGCGCTGGGGAACAAGCAGCCCACTTACTGGTGATTCCCGCCACATCCACGAGGGGCTGGCGCTGAGAAAATGCCCCCTCCATCCGGGTACTGGCCATAGGAGGCAGCACCCAGGGCAGCCGCCCTTCCCGCGGGGGGTAGGGGGGGGAGGGGGGGAGTTTCCCTCTCTGCCCGGAGAGCCGGTGGTTACTGTGAGGGTCCTCAGGCAGCTGAGGACGTTTATCCCCCTCCCCCAGGGCTAAGACGTTTCTTTATTTAAAGGCCCACACAACTAAGTTTTTTTTTTTCCTCTAGTCCGACCCTCGCACAGTCTGAGGGGCAGTGACCTGGCCCCCTATTGAAAAAGTTTGAGGACCCCTGCGGCCTAACGTATGAGGTCCGGCCTCCGGAGGGGGGAGGGCGGGCTGAGTGGAACCCCCAGGTGTTCTCTCTTTGGGTGAGCAAATGGATTGGGTCAGTCCGGTCCCGCCACGCTTCCCCACGTCTGACCTTATTCCTTCCAGCCCCAGCGCTGCCAGATTTCTTTCCAAAGTTCTGAGAATTGCTTTATTTCTCTCCCCCCCCCCCACGGCCCCACCCCAAGGATCAGGAGGTCCCCGGGCGTCTCCCACCCACCACTAGCATCACGTTTCAACCGAGTCAGCCTCTTGAGGTCAAGGCAGGAGCTCTGCGATATTCAACCAAGCCGTGAGGGTGAAAATAACTAGTAGGCCCCGCGGCGGGATTCCCACAATCCCCAGCGGGCCAATTCACAAGAGAGCCAGCGGGCCGATTAGCGAGACGCGGGTTAACGTGCGGGGGATTCCCTGGCAGGCAACGCCACGAGGTGACGCTGCCGGTGACCGGTCCGTCACCGGGCAGCGACCCCCAGTGAAGTGAAAGCCGGGGCACCTCCACATTATCTCACCCCCACGTGTCCAGTGCAGTAATTAACGCTGAAATAGACGCTTGGCGTTTACAATCATTATACGAATGACGAAAACCGAACCCGAGACAAGGGCCTGCCCATGGGCGAGGCGGGTTTGAAACACAAAACAAGACCAAAAACAAAAAAAGATTCAAATATCAAAATTCAAAATAAAAAAAAAACAACTTTTTTTTGGAAAAAAACCTTTGGGATGAGAAAAACTTAAGTGAATAAACATGAAAAATATTTTTAAAACAATAACTACTACTATTTTATTATTAATAATATTTCTTAATTAAACCACTAATTAATTCAGACTATCATAACAAGACTATTTTATTGTCGATTATAATTCATTAATTAAACGATAATTAATAATTAATTATAATTAATAAAAATATAATAATTAATTATGAATAATTATAATTAATAATAATTAAAATAATTATAATAATCGGGCTCCAGGGCCCGATTAGCACACTAATACGATTTTATTATGTTTCATCAATGAATCCTCTAATCAATAATTGTAATTAATCATACTAGCATAATAATACTATTTTATTATTAATTATATTGCATTAATTAATCCACTAATTAATAATTAATCCTAACCAATCATACCAGCACAATACTATTTAATGAATTATACCCCATTAATTTGCTAATTAATAATCAATTATAACAACATGATATTAATTAACTATAATAATTATATAATTAATAGATTAATAATTATAACTATACTTAATGAAATTATTAAATAATAATAAAAACAAATTTAAAATACAAGCACTTGAAACACAAAAGTTATAGTTTCTTCTGCAAAGAAGAGAGAGGGAGGCAGAGGGGGAGGGGGGAGAGAGAGAGAGAAAGAGACAGAGAAAGACAGGCAGAGAAACAGAAAGAGAAACAGACAGAGAGAGAGAAAGTCAGACAGAGAGAGAGAGAGAGAAAGAGAGAGAGAAAGTGTTTTGCAGTGAGGTCCAGTATAGACATTGCACAAACTGCTCAATAAAGGAGGAGAGAAAAGAAAAAAGATGACATCATGTGAAGGGAAAGAGGAAGACCCAGAAGGAGTCTCCATTGGTGGGACTCACCCATGAGGCCCAGAAAGGAGACAAAGAATCCCCATGGGGAAATGGAGGGAGGGAGGGAGGGAAAAACTAAGATCTCATAGGTTGAAGTTAATTAAATGAGCTGTCGTTCCTAAGCAAGCGGAGTCGATGGCACCACTGTTCAGTGTTAACTATTTAATAAAACATTGACATTTTTAATAAGACTTCTGCAAGGCAGCCTGTCCAAAACAATTTGTTCTCTTTCAAGTTGTGCTTTTTCCTCCTCTTTGGCTGGAGACGCAACATGGTGTTTCTTCTCTAATTTACTTGATCCTGTTGGCCCTTTTCCTACTTGCGCCCCCTGCCTCTTGATTTATTCTCTTTCTCTCAAAATCCATGACCTCTCTTACTAATTACTTCCCCCCCCCCTTTGGATGAGGGCGCCACCTAGCTTCCTAATCCAGCTGCACAGCCTTGGGGCCCTATGGCCCTCTCCCTCTCCTGGAGTCCCTCCCACCTGCCCGCTTCTCCCCCTTCCCACCCCACTGTACCCTCAGAACCTCTTACCCTAATTAGCCTCCTTCCCTCAGGTCACTCCCATCTCTAATGGACCTTCCACACACACACACACACACACATGCCCAATTGATATTCCTAAAACACAGACCTGACCAAGGCACTCCCCTGCTACGGAAGCTTCATTGGCTCCCTACTGCCTGGAGAATAGTCCAGCACTAAGCCCTTGTTGACGTGACATTGACCAGTTACGGGGTACAGGCTCATTCCTCATTATTCATCTCCATCCACTATGACTTTGACCCCAACACTCCTACTTTTGATTCCCTTTTCCTACAAAATTCTGTTTCCTATCACTGTGTCAGGCAATGAGCGGCAGCTAAATGCTTGTTGATTGGTCGACAGAAAATCCTGTTGCAGGGACTGAAAACGTAGGATATTTTCAGGATGAAATCAATTTAAATGTAAATAGTGGAGCTGTCGAGTCATTTTTCAGTTGTGTCTGGCTCTGTTCCCATTCTCATGGCAAAGATCCTGGAGTGATTTGCCTTTTCCTGATCCAGCTCATTTAGAAATGAGGAAACTGAGGCAAGCAGGGTGAAGTGACTTGTCCAGGATCACACAATAAGTGTCTGAGGCTACATTTGAACTCGGGAAGATTTTTTTTCTTGCTCTAGGCCCAGCAATCTTAAACCGCTCAAGTGCCACCTAGCTCTTCTGACCATAGTTACAAAGTAAATATCAACTGTATAACTATGATACATATATTGGATTTAACATATATTTTAACATATGTAACATGTATTGGACTACTTGCAGGGGAGGGAGTGGGGGGAAGGAGGGGAAAAGTTGGAACAGATGGTTTTTAAAGGGTCAATGTTGAAAAATCCATGCATATGTTTCATATATAAAAAGCTTTAACTACAAAAAAGAAATATCATTAATAGTACTGATATTCAATAAACATTTTAAATAAATTATTATTATTATTATTATTATTGCTGAGAATTAGGGTTAAGTAATTTGCCCAGGGTCACACAGCTAGGAGGTGTTAAAGTATCTGAGGTCAGATTTGAACTCAGGCCCTCCGGACCACAGGGCTGGTGCTCTATCCACCGCGCCACTTAGCTGCCCCTAATAAATTATTTTAAATAATTAAATATTTATTTATATTAAATATTATTAATTATAATATATCAACATAAATATATAATATATAAAGTATATTATATATAAATAGAAAACATATATATAACAATATAAAATATATAAGCATAATTATTAAATGAAAATTTAATGAAAATATTAAATGAAAATTAAATGAAAAAAGAAATAAGGGGCTGAGTCTACTGAGTTATTATAAGACTCAGCTCTTCACTGAAGCCAAAAGATCATAAGCTCAATCCTTGATTTCCATTTGGCCCTGCCCCCATCAGAGCACGTAACTTTTCTACGGTGATCCCTGGAGCCACAGTGTGCTCCATGTTTAAGCTGGATCTTGGCTCTAGAAGTGTCTTAACTGAAATGGGATGGGGATATGTTCAAGTGAAACCAATCAGATTTGAGATTCCAGCCCTCTCCTTAATTGTGGGCTCTGTGGACGAGACGATGGGCCTTTGAGGAACAATGATGATTTTCGCATTGGCTCCTGCCACTGGTACCCGTGGTCCTCTGCCCAACATGCCACCCTTGCCTGAACACATTGTCATTGAAATAACCGGTCCCAGCCACTGCCTTTCCCCAATCAGACTGACATTTCTTCTCTTTATCAAGCAACAACCACATGATTTTCCTCCTGGATTTCATACACTTGGGCTGTAATGTGAAAGATTCTGCCTGACACCTACCTTCTAGCTCATTTTGCATCTGGTTAGTGTGTCTGGATCATCTTAAGAAATTTGGACTTTCTGAGATTTCAGCTTCCTGTAAAAGGGAGTCTCCCCTTCCCAGCACTCCCACTTCATGGCTCATACCACATTTAAAATACTGATTTATTTTCGTAAGGGATCTAATAATTTTATTCCAAAGAACCGTGCTAAAAACCATGTCTCCAGTTTTAAATATTGACTTTTAAAATCTCAGAAGCAGGTTCATCAAAAGAGACACAGTACCATATGAGAGATAGTAGCTCCCATTACATAGACATATATATTTTAAAAGTTATTAATTTTTTTAATTTCTACATTATTCTACTATCTTCTGCAATCTCTTTGGTACTTACTCTTTTTTGGAAGTTTTTTATTTTCAAAATACAAGCATAGTTTTCAAAATTCACCCTTGCAAAACCTGGCGTTTCAATTTTTTTTCCTCCCTCCCTTTCTCCCACCCTCTCCCCTAAATGGCAAGTGATCCGATATATGTTAAACATGCAATTCTTCCATACGTATTTCCACAATTATCAAGCTGCACAAGAAAAATCAGATCCAAAAAGAAAACAAATGAGAAAGAACACAAAATGAAGCAAACGACGACAACAAAAGTGAAAATACTATGTTGCGAACCACAGCCCTCTCCTGCATGCAGAGAGTTTTCTCCATCAAAAGACCATTGGGACTGGCCCGAAACATGTGGTACTCATTCTTATGAAAATACATCTACTCACCCATTCACGAATCATCTCCGATACTGTCAATGTGAAGAACTTCTAGGATAAAAATTCTGTTTGTTAATACCAGTCATAACTCGCTTGTATCTTCGTAGTAGGGAGCTAAGCAAAATAGCTAGAGTTTATGGCATTTGCTTGAGTCTGTCCAATTTGTAAGCATAAGACTGGTATTTTACTATCTTTAATGAAGTATAGTCTGGTAAAAAAAAAAAATAATCCACTGCATTGTCATATCCAAAAGTACACGTCTCTTTCTGCACCTCTAGTCCGTCACTTCTCTCTTTTGTTCTAAGAATATCTGCTACCTGTAGCGGAACATGGTGTGTTGGACTTTGTAATACATGTGGCCCAGAGAGTAAGGATGCAGATGAAACTTGGAATGATCACATCTACAAGGCTATAAAGGAGCTATAAAAAGCCAAAGGACTATGGGAGGGAGGATTTTGATGGGGGAGGTGGGGCACTCTGTGGAATTCTTAGTGATTGCATGGGGGGCCCAATATTAGGGGTGGCAAGGTCATGTCGACTTCCTGGACTATTCTTGCATTTTTTTGAGTCCTGACCAGGGATTAGAAATGTTAAAGTGCTGATCAGGAGTGACTGTGCCAGTTACGCTAATGTTTTCAGGAGGGAAAGCAGAGCATGGAATTGTGTTTGAAGCCTTGGAAATGCTCATTTCTAACCATTTGGGGATGTGTGTGGCCTCCAGGTGGCGTTTCTCCTTCCAAGAAGAATCTAGGCTCCTTGAGGGCAAGGGCTGGGTCATCCACACCCACCAAAGAAAACTCATTTTAGTGGGTGGAAATGACTTAGTTATCTCTAGTTTTCATATGGTATATCCAGGGTGAACACATTTGCAAAACTCCCATCCAAAGAAGTCTATGTGGTTGTGCAGTTTTTTCCCCTACTGAATAGACCAGTCCCTTTGATTTCAGTTTAATTCAAGTCAACATGGAATCATTAAGTGCCTGCTGTGTGCAAGGAACTGTGCGAGGTATTCAGATGCAAAGAAGAAATCTCAAAGAAAGCACTTCCCTTTAAAGACCTTTCATTTTCTGGGGGGAAGAAGCAAAGATGATTGGAAGGAAGAAAACTACCAAGGAGAGGGGTGATCAAGAAGGGCTGCAGACAGGTATGTAGACAGATAGATGGACAGATTATTTATTAAGCACTAAGCACTGATTGCATGCTAGGTACTGTGCTGTGTGTATCCAAGGCCATATTTGATCTGAGCCTTTGAAGAAAATCTTCTGGGATCCAGAGGGGCAGGTGAGAGAGCATCCTGCATGGGGGTGGGGGAGAGCGGAGCTTGTGTTCAGGGATAAGTTAAGGAAGGTCCTCTTTTTCTGAGGCAACAAATACATGATGGGAAGTCATGGGAAAGAATCTGGAAAGACTTGAAAAGCCGCCTGAGGGATTTGTATTTTATCCTAGGGGCACCAGGTAGCCACTAAATGTTGGGAGGAGAGGAAGAGACTAGGCTAGATCTGAGCCTTAGGAGGAGGATTTGAACTGGATGATCAACTAGTGGGGGAAGAGACCCAAGCAGGAAAACCAGTTAGGAGCCTATCCCGATAGTCTGATAGTCCTGGAAGACAGCGATAAGAATCTCAGCTAGGTGGTGGCCATAGGAGTGGAGCCAAACAAGACTTGGATCCTTATTGGCTATGGGGAAGAGGGCTGAAAGACGGGGAAGAGGTGAGAATGGTGACTGAGAGGTTGTCAACTGGAGGAATGAGGAGAGAAGCTCAAGGGAAAACAGAAGGCTTCAGATGCCAGTTGGGCTCATGGAGAAGTTCCACGTGGGGCATGTGGGGTCTGAGATGGCAATGGGGCTTGGAGGTACCAATGTCTAATAAGGAGTTGGGAAACACTGGACTGTAGTTCAGAAGGAGGTGAGAGACGGTTATACAGAATTAGGAGTTATTGACAGGGACGTGATTATTGAAGCCGGGTGCATGGATGAACCCACCAGGAGAAAGGAGAAAAAAGCAACAAGAAGTCAATACAGGGATTGGTTTTTCCATATTTTGCTGTGAGTTTTTCTTTAGAGTTGTGGTAGGGTGGAAGGGAGAGAAACTAAATGCTTGTTCATTAAAAATAAAATAAGATGAAAAAATATAGACAAAAGGCCACAGGTCCTTTCTGGAGGGAGTTACATCTATTGAGAAGGAGAGTGAAGAAGGATGGGCAGACAGGGAAGGGAGCAGACAAGATAAGAGAGAATTATGATGGGGACCTCAGGGTGAGAAACAGAAGCATCCCAGGTCACGAGACCCGACCATCAGAGGTCATCTTATTTACAGATGAAGAAAATAGAATCCAGAGCCTCCAAGTGAATTGCCCAGGGTGACAGTGAGAAGCGTTAGAGGCAGATGGGCGATCTGGGAGACCCAACATTATTGCCACTTGACGACTACACAAGTGTTGGGCGATAGCATCAAAAGCTACAGCAGGTCAAGATAGAAAAAAGGGCAGGGAGCAGAAAGTCCAGGGCAAAGAGAGAACAGTGGGGGGGAACACGGGACTAGAAGATGAAGGGTCACAGGATAAAAGGGCAAAGAAACGTTATCAGATTTGTCATTGAAGCCATCCCTGGGAAACTTGGAGAGGTCCCCTCTGGCATCCAAGGCTACCATTCCAATGAAACTATGGTGAAATGAGTAGAAAGGGAGGAGATGGAAGCAATGCATGGAAGTGATCGGAGGACTTTGAATGGGAAAGGGGAGAGAAATCTAGGAGGGTAGCTTTGGGTAGAGGATGGCGGGATTGAGTGAGCAGGCAACAAGGTGGGAGCCCACGGAGAAGGAAAGAGAGAAAGAAAACCCAGGAATAATGGGGGTGGGCTCCTAATGTATACAGGAGGGGAGAAGAGAAAGTGTTCTGCTAGAGGCCTTGACGTTGATTTGTAAATGAGCCACCTATTGTTCAGAAACAAAGCAAACTGGGGATGAAAGGGAAATGTGAAATCTAGAAAGAACTGGGAGCCTCCACCAGATGACCTGGACTTCCTCAGGAAAGGAGACGAGGTTCTTTGTGGGGAGTGAAGCTAAAGGGTGGGGTATATGGGCCTTAAGGAAAGCAGAGATCAGGAAGAGCCTGTGTGGGGAGGGAGACAAAGGGACAATTAGAGAAGAACTAAGGATCGCCATGCAGCAAGGAGGGCCTGGCTGAAAACAGAGCATTCCCATTTGTGGTGGACCCGGCCAGCAAGGCCGTGGGACTTCCTCCAGCAGGATCCAGCAGAGCCGGAGCAGATGGGGAAAGGAACCCACCTTGGGGCTTTGGGGAAAGCTTGAAGAGAAACAGGATAAGGGGGCAAGGGATTCAAGGATACGGGATTGGGGAGTATTCTTGAATTGATTAAGACAAGGAAGGAAGGAAGGCAGGTTGGCTGACTTTTCCCACTGAGGAGCCAAAAAGCACACTAGGAACATGAGCGAGAATGGTCAGTTCCCAGGGCACGGTCAGGGCAAGATTGTGAGGATCAAATGGGGTCCTGGGATGCTGACTCTTGCAGATGAGCTTGATATTCAGGGGAGCAACAATATGTCCCGTGGTTGGAGGAAGCCTGAAGAATAGTCGTCCCTAGCCAAATATTTCGATTTTCTCAGCATCTCGAATCCCACTAGGAAATCACTGGCAGTACACAGTGCTTAGAAACACAGAAGAGGAAAGCTATTGCTCGCAATGACTTTCTGGGGATGTTTCACTTTCCGTGGGTGATTTGAGACTCTCCAGACAGCACTTTGACTTGTTAGCTAACCTTGCAATTGATCCTCACTTCCTTTCACTTGGAACCGAGTCATTTCGCCATCAGTTAAAATAAGCATTGATGTCCCAGGGGGGCAAATGAAGGTTACACAGCTTGCTGTGGGCTGGGGCCCATGAATCCAGGGCTCCCCTCCCCAACCCGAGCTTTTCTTCTTCTTGTCCAACCTCCCATTCCACGGAGACAGAGAGGAGGATGAAATTGGGTCGTTTTTATGCTTTATTATAAATTCTACTGTGGATAGTAATATAATCAATTAAATATACTTTATCGCTATTTACGTGTGAAGAAGGGAATCTCAGTGTAAACTATGTAGCATTTGCTCCTTTTGTGTCCCTTTTAATTCTCTTTTGTCCCAGGATTTAGAACCTGCAGGATTGTAGACTTGGCTTTCGAGCTTGAGGGGACCCACGTGGTAAGCTCCCTGCTCTCGGTCACCTTCTCCATGCCTTGTCTTGATCCTGGACCAAAGACCGGGCCCTTTCAGCCACAGAACTTTCACCCTGGGGCCCCATGTCCTGACTGGTGACTGTTTGACCTTTCCCACCCTAGTCCTTGGCCATCTTCTTCACAAATCGAGATCAAATCCTCTCCACTGCCATTTCTGGGAGGGGCATGCTAGTCTACTCCCTCTGGCCCCACCAGCACAACTGGATATTCCTCTCCACGTGGGTCATCTCCAGGGAGCACTTTGAGGACAGGAGCCAGCTGGTTCTGTGTCATTATATCCGATTATATCGGATAATATATTATATTATATCTGAGTCACAGTGCTCGGCACTCCTAGGTACTTGATAAAAGCTTTAAAATCCCGTCATTCTCGTTCAATTGCTTCTCTCACAGAGGATGGCCAAAGAAGCCAATTGACCTGACCAAAGTCATATAGATTGGAAGTAGCAGAGGATGATTTAACCCCACGCTAGTTTTCCGATTCCAAGGCCAAGAGGTCTTTCAGGTCATTTAGTCTAAAATCCTTTGGAAACAGAAGAACTAGCGGCTCAGGGGCAAGGAGTGATTGTTCCCCAATCCTGTATGTTATATTGGATTTCACATATTTAACATGCATTGGACCACCTGCCATCTAGGGGAGGGGGTGGGGGGGAAGAAGGGAAATTTGGAACAGAAGGTTTTATAAGGGTCAATGTTGAAAAAATTATCCATGCATATGTTTTCTAAATAAAAAGATATAATAAAAAACCCCTGTATGTCTAATTTTCCTTTTATGTACCCGACACGCAAATGGCCCGGGGTCTCTTCGGTTCCAAAGTCCAACCACAGTAGATCCTGACCCATCCATGCTCGCCCATCCTGGTCCGCTCTTGTCCATGGCTTCCCCAAAGTTCACCACAGGGGGTCCTTGCAATGTTCTGCAAGCCTTCCTCTCTTGCCCCTGACACCGGGAGTATACCAGTAAAGCCCTCTGGCTCTCTACTTGTTACCTCTTGCTCTTGCCAAAGGGCCAGCCCACTCTTTCCTTCCATCATATAATTCCTTCATAATTTCTTTTGGTTGTTGTTAAGTCTCACGGTCGTGTCTGATTCTTTGTGACCCTGTAGGTCGTAGGATTTTGGCAAAGATACTGGGGGGAGGGGGGTCGCCATTTCTTTCTCCAGTGGATCAAGTGGGCGGTGACTTGCCTAGGATCACACAGCTAGTGTCTGAAACTGGATTTGAACTCCAGCCTTCCTGATTCCAGGCCCTGCGTTCTAGGTCCTTAGCCACCTACCTGCTGTGTAGACAGAAGGTGACTTGCTCGGGGTCACACAGCTAGTGGAGGGGCTGAGGCTGGATTTGAACTCAGGGCTTCCTGACTCCAGCTCATTGAGCCACCTAACTACCAGCCCATCCTTTCTTCCTGTTGTATACATCTTAATGACTTCATTCATTCTAGTTCTTTTCTGGAGCTCCTCATTGGTTATTTATCATGGCCTAGCAGGGTCACTATTTATGTCTGTGGGATACACATTTTTAGTTCTTTGGAGGCAGCGGGGTTCTCACTGTTGGAAAAGAATATATATATTTCCATAAAAGGTAGCTTTGATCGTGCCATTCTCCTGATTACTGGGCTCCTTGACCCTCCTTTTTTCTCCCTTATCCCCACCCCAGCCCCCGTCACAAACCACCTTGGCTTCCTTCTCCTACAAGAGGCTTCTGGGATAAAGCTTTATTCCTTCAGTTTGCCTTCAGCAGTCCTGTGGAAATCTGCGTGTACCTAGCCATTCATACAGATCGACTCCATTAGAATTATGCTCTTTGAGGGCAAGGGCTGTTTTTTCCCTTTCCTGGACTCCCCCGTGATTAACAGAGAACGTCACACACAGTAGGTGATTAATAAAGACTCAGAGACTGCAAATCTTTTCACAAGGGCCATTTGGTCAATATCCTCATTGGGTGGGAGAGCTACCGCGGCAAGGGGACGGAGCACCAGCGTCAGAACCAGGAAGCATTAGTTACCGAGCCTCTGACACATTGTGGCTGTGTGACCCTGATGAAGTGCCATATTTTAGGCTGCTCTCTAAGACTAGATTACAAAGAAGGTGCTCGGCTGCATCGGGGGAGAGAAACTCCTCACGTGGAAGGCCCCTCCCTCAGTGAAATCACTAAGGCATGATGACCAAACAGTCCCTGAAATAATGTTTCTTGGTGCCCGTTCTGCCAACTCATTTCCTTGCCTCCTCCAAGAGTATGTGGGAGCCATCCTTCCTATAATACAGCCTGGATTCTATTCCTCTGGCCCGTCCCTTCTGGCCACATTGGACTGCTCAGAGTTCCCCATATGCTTCCTGTACTTTACTGCCTTGATGTTTTTGTTCACATTACTCCCTAGGCCTGAAAAACTGGACCGCCTCCCCTCCCCTCTGCCACCTTCTCTCCCCTCCCCTCCTCCCACTGCCCTGTGACGGCCCGAATTTTAGCATTTGCTGACCGTATCACTTGAATGGTCTTTGTGTCGCTGATGCTAGCAGCGGCATGAATCAGGGCACGTTTCCAGGTGACTCCCCACTTCCCTTTTCTGAGGACCAAATAAAGACTCCGTCTCCTTAGCATGACACCCTGGCCCTGCCGGGTTTGATGGTTCCCCAAAGTAAAGCCCTATGACATTGTGTACGTGTAGGAAAACATGACTCGGATTGAAGGAAGACCTTTGCCAACACATATGGTATATGCAAGGGAGGAGAGAGAAAGGAAGGAGTGTGAGAGAGGCCGAGGATTCAGAATCAGCCGTGTCCAAGAGGAAGTCCCGAAGCTGCGGACGTAAGGGAGAGGCCGGCTCTCCAACGGGTCCCTTGATTTCTAGAGACCACTGAGAACAGACTTCCCCATTGAGATAACTCCCCCCCCCTTGGTGGAGCTAAGATTTTATCTGGTCCTTGAGTCAAAGAATCCATTTACTTTTGTGTCTTCTGTCATCTCCCCTAATCTTTATAACTTCCTATTTCTGTTTCATTGCTTGCTTGAATAAATATGTCCCTTTGCTATCTGTGACTGTCCTCTGCATAACAAGAGTTCGGTAGGAGGGAGTTAAGCTGAGTCCAGTAGGCTAACCATCACCCTCTCCTTTGGCATGACCAGGGCAAGTCCCGGAGCCTTCAAAGAGCACCGTACCCCCAGAATGCCCATCTCAGATTGGTAACCCAACGGCTCCCTAGGAGCACGAAGCAGGAACGCCCAGCCCCAGCCTTCCTCCTGCTCCACCCGAAGGTGGAAGTCATGCACTCCCTGGGAAACATGGAATGCGCTGTTCCTGATTTTATCGATCTAAATATATCCCAGCAACACAGGCCGCCCGATTCCTTGTGGCCAGAGTTTCGACTCATTAATCACTAATAGGATTCATTTGGATTTTCAAAACAAACTAGCATTGGAAAACAGAGCTGCCGAGACCTAGAAATAAAGATTGTAATTTCCTTAAAAGATGGGAGTAGAAAGAGCCCTCGGTTTAGAATCCGAGCCCGGGGTTAAGACCTGGCTTTTCCACTCAAGAGCTACGTGGTCTTGTCACTTCCCTCCAGGGGAATTCAATTGCTTCCTCTATAACATGAAAGAGCAGACAAGGTGACCCATAGGATCCCTTCAGGCTCTCAGATTTTGCCGTGTTCTTATTTAGAACCCCACATAGGCTCCGCATTGGCCAGCAAATCAAAACACCAGCTCCTCTTCCCGGGATCTGAGGCTCCCCACTGCCCCACCGTAAGCTATCCTCCAGCCAAACTCAACTCTTTGTTTAGAAAAACTGGAGGGGGGGGTTCTTTAAACTCCAGGTATTTCCCAAATGAATTAGAAAATTCTGTGCTTTTGCTCCTTTGTTCACACCATCTCCTTTGCCTGAAAAACCCTGCTTTAAAGTCAGAGCCCCTGGGATGATATTCTAATCGTCCCCTGCGGAGATATCCTAGATTGCCCCCTGCGATGATTCTAGAGTGCCCGCTTATGAGGTGTCTAACCTTGGACAAGCCACGTCACTGGCCTGAACCTCAGTTTCCTCCTCTGTGAAATGAGAAGATGGAGCTAGATATTCTCCAAGGCTGCTCTCAGCTGGCAAATGAGATTACCGTCTAGCTTTTCTCACATATACTGATGTATTTTTTTTTTGTGCTTGGTCCCTCTCTCCCCCTTTTAATTAATCCATCAATTTAATATTTTCCCCAAGTCCATTTAAAACAAGGTTTTTTAAAATATCTGTTTTGAAAACTTGAGTTTCAGATCATCTTTTTTTTTTCTAGAAACATTTTTGTTGGAAACCTGGCTTTCTGGACATCACTTGCTTATGACATCAGAGGTGGGAAGTCAATTAAGAGCCCACTAAAGATCTATCGGAGGTTCCATCCCTCCCCACAAAGTGCCTTCTTTTACATCCCCAAGATGCCCCATTCCACGGATTGATGATCGTCCCAGGGATCTCATCCATCCCAGGCAGGAGGTGCGGGGAGAGCTTGGCCGTATGCCTGCCACGATCTCCTTCGCTCCATCTTGAAGGTGCCATTCAGCACTCTAGTCTGGGGATGGCCGATCTGCCACGGTTTTGAGGCATCAGTCACCGCCCCAGGCTGGGAGTGGTAAAATTGCTGCTTCCCTTGTGTGCTTTTGTTGTTGCTTCTGTCCTTCACCCTTGAGTTTTTCCAGGTAAATTCTGTAACTTTCCTACAATATGCCAAAGAAAGCCGATTGCTCTCAACATCGGCCATTTAGCTGACTTCTTAGGCGACAGCTCTCCCTCCCGTCCCAGCCTCAGGCAACCTTCCACTAAAATGGCACAAAGGCCATCAGCTGGCCATTTTTATTTTTCACCAGATAGAAAACCCACAAGAGCTACTCTTTGCCCCTATATGCCACATCTAACCGGGGATTTTCAAGACGCCTGCCGTCCCTGTAAATATAACTTGGGGGCCAAAGGGTTTAGTGAGAATGGACTGGCACCTGAAAAGATATTGGACTTCTGGGCTAACTCACTTCCCAGATGGTAAAAGGCGACTCTGTTTCTGAGTCTCAAAGCTAGCTTCTGCTTGTCTTGCAGGATTTTGTATACTCCCTGCTCAAGGATGTATGGTGTCTGCCCCAGCTGCTTCCCCAATCCCCCTTCTGTTCTCCGTCATGACCCCGGAGCATGTGGGATTGGCACGGCGTGCCGCCAACCAATTCCCAAAGGAAAGAATTCCATATTTTCTTCCCAGTTCTGCTGCAGGAGGGAGACAGAAAATGACAGAAATCCCCAAACATTGCCAGTCGGGTCCTCAACAGGCAACTATGGAGTCAGAAAAGTGCAGTTCTTCCCGGGTCCCGGGTCTGGTCCTGTGTGATTGTTATATTCTTTACAGTTGAGTTGGAGGACCTTTCCTTTGCACCCGAGGTTCTCTCCAGGCAGCCCTGTTGATTTCAAGAAGGAAAAGAAACAGATGTGATGTGTGGGGTACTCACAAGTCTAAGGGAACCATTGTAAATTGGAATTGAAAAATTGTGGAGGACGTCTGACCCCCCACTGGAGGTGCTGCCCATCCCACTTATGTTTTTCCTGTCTAAAGTTACATGAAGGGCAGTCCGGGCTCTTGGGTTTTAGAAATGGATCCAACTGATGCCGGTTGCTTAGGGCGTTAGATTATTTAGAAAGTGAAATTCAAAATCGAATTTCCCCATGAAAGAGATGGAAGGCCATATCCCGCTGCATTATGGCTCAAAGACCAAAAGGGTTGTTTTGTAGCTTATTGTTTCAGGACGAAAACAGCTTCGAATGCCGAAAGGCCTCAGCGCCAGATGAGCAAATCTCAGGGGCAGCAATCAGGACTGGGGGAAAAAACAAACACTTCCTTAACAAATGGTTCCAATTGATTTCCAGTCTGAGACAGAGCTCAGCAAAGTCAGAGGCCCCACAAATTTAAGATGTGGGAACAAAAAAGTCCGAGGTAGAACGGACACAGCTGGTCTTAACCATCTTGCTAGAAGAGTGTAGCTTTTCTTTTGGGGACCACAGGAATATTTTCTCGATATAGACTAGGTAACTACAAGAGTGGAACCTTGTCTTTGCGATACAGACTTTGGACAGTGAAGGGAATGTCTCCAGATGTTAGTTTTATCCCCATACCTGGCCTGGTCCACACTCGGGGCAGATCTCACGCCATCTTCAGTGGGAACAGCAGTGGCTGATTCCTGATCGGTCAGTGACTCATGAGTGAGCTCCGTTGACCCAGACACGCAGAAAGGGTTCCTTTTGTGGCCACGTAAAGGCTTTACTCAAAAGCATCTGGAGGTGGGAGCAGGCAGGCTGGTTTGCTCAGAGTTGAGTGTTTGCTGTTGATATATGCCCTGATAACACCATGATGCCCTTTCTGGTTTCAACTAAAATTTTCAACTTTTTTTTTTAATTTTGTTCTCATTACAATTGGAAGTAATATGCTAAATCTTGACAGTTGAGTATTAGGAAGACTAGGTCTGAATTCAAATCCAGGGAGATTGTCAGGGAACCGTTACCAAGAATAAAATCATCGCTTCCTTCAGTGGTTAACCTGAGATGGAACTGGCACCTCTGACCCTAGAAGAGCAGATGCTGGAGGGTAGAATAAGGCATTCCCTCAAACACAGGCCCCGCCGAATTCTGGGGGATTTCATCTCTCTCAGGGCGTCTGATCTCAGATCCTTCTGGCAGAGCGACTTGGATGGAGGCATTATGGCAATCTCTCGTCCCCGTCTTCAGTCACTCGGCATTTTAATGGATGTTTCTTTGCTTCCCTAATGGTAAGTGCCAACAGTAAGAGATGAATGAACTGGATCTGGCATAGAGAAGGGGTTCACCTCAGATGGAAGGGGGCAAAAAGTGAATATGGATTTCTCTTTCTCCATTAGCTTCAAGCGAGGGAATAGGAAGCAATAAGACATTATGGGTCAGGGAGACCAATCTAGCTGAAGAAAACAGGCAGATGAGGGAGATAGGAAGACTGGGTAAGGAAAGTCAATGGGAGTCGGGCAGGTGCTGCGGATCTTGAGGGGTGGGCAACACCTAGAATCTGGGGAGTCAGAGAATCAGCCGCCGAACAGGAAGAAAACAAGGAAACCAAGTGGTTATCAGGAAGCTCTGGGTCAGGTGCACAGGTCAAGTCTAGTTTTGCAGGTTCAGCCTAGAGCTTTGGGTTGCACTCTTTCTCATTTTTAAAGGGGCCCAGTGAATCTAAGGTACCAAACAAGTTCCGGCATGGGACTCAAAGGACTCATCTCTTCATAGTAGCTAAACATGGAGAGGTCGATGCTCTCCCATGAGCCAAAGGCCCTAATACAAGAGATTTCTTCCCCCCTCACTGTCTCCACCAAAAACCACCGAGAAACCATCAGCCTGACCCTACCCTCTATGTAATCACCAGCTCCCCTTGGGAGCACACTGTTTATAACGTCCATAGAAGAAAAGGCTTATGGACAAGTCAAAGAAAATGGGAGAACTCCAAAACGAACTCCTGAAAAATAATGATGCCCTCCAATGGGCAGATACCCAAAAACAGCAGCAAGTCACTATCACAGTTACAACTGAGGCAGAGATCCCGAGGCTGTTTCTTCATGCCATCTTGTATAGCTTTTAGCAGGTGGTGATGGCGATACTACCCACGGCAGCTCTGCTATGGCAGATGGGCCAATGACTGATGGAAGGTCATTTTTTTTTTACTAAAAAGGGACAACTTGTAGCTTGGACTCTCTTTCTTGTGTGACAAGCAGTACACTCTGTCTCTAAACTTTCCATAAAGGGTAATGTGATGGCCTATTTCCCCCCGTATTGTTTCTATCGCCATGAGGAACACGTACGCGATAAGGTAAGCTGGTGCCCAGTCCCCTGGCTCCTTTTTCTGCTTTGCTTCCTTTTCTGACTAGGTGATTGAACTTTACTGATCAGCCTTAAGGTAGATGAGCTCAGGATTGGAAGCAGCCTTATGAGTTCAAGCAGTCTGGGGGTTTGGGCTCCACTGGGCAGATCTGGTTGGCAGCAGGGGACACGATAATTAGACAGGATGATCATCAACAAGGCCCAGATTTGGCCCTTTGGATGAGCAGACGCGTACTGGGACTTGTTTGGAAAGGGCAGAGTTGAGTTGAAATGTAAAATGCTGGAGTGGCAATCCCACAAACCACTTGCAGGGGAGGAGGGTATAAGAAGAATGGAAAAGTAGGAAGTGCAGGTTAAAGAGGGTTCTAAAAACCAAACTGCTTTGTTTGTCTTTGTCAGATGCCCACTTGAGAGTCTTCTGTCTTTGGCTTTCCTTTTGTGTGTGTGTGTGTGTGTGTGTGCAGAAAATTAGTAGCTGTTCCATATCTGATTCATATTGTAACATACAGAAGCCTTCCTTTCCCAGAAACCCTAGAGATGTGAGCTTCAAACCTAACCTTTAATAATTTGTCCCTAAGTCAGCATAGTGGTGAGTTTCACCAGCCACACGGTGTGAGCAAGGGGAGCCCAAATTCATTAGAGACCAGACTCCCTCAGGGCTGAACGAGGCACATTGAGTCTAAGGCAGAAGAGCTGCTTCATGGGAAAAGGAGTAGTTTCAGTATCCCGGACCCACTGGGCACAGCAATAACTTTTCAATGTTAAGGTTGTAAAGCCTTGGGAACTATTATTATAGACCAAAACACTCCAACTTCCTCTCAAGGCCCAAGAAGTCTCTCTGGGGGTTATTCAAAATGCCCTATGCCATTACCTAGAAGATATGCAGGAAAAGGTCTCATATGTCCCTGACAGCACCACCCACTAGGAAAGTGAGGGGGAAAACAAAGAACGGTTCTCATGATAGCAGCAGCTGACTTCTACAAGGCTTGTAATCGAATCACAGAGCTCCAAAGAGGCTCAGATCACCCTGTCTAACCACTGGCAACCAAATATCATTTCACCTAAGGAAAGAGGTGCTACAGTGACTCCAGAGCAGAAGAACTGAAAGTAAAAGTGAGCCCTTAGTCTCCTAATGTTAGAGCCCCAGTCTTTTACAGGAGACCCAGGAAGGGCCTCCTACATACTGAAAAGTTAGTGAAAGGCTTGTCCTATGTGGTTTTTCCCAGGTTCTTCTCTGGTTCTTGGCTTCAGGAAATCATTATCACGTACTGGATCATAGAATTTAAGAAAATCCCCAAACTTTTTATTATTATTATTATTATCATTATTTTTGCCAAGAACACTAATGTACAGGTTCCTGACCAGTGGCGATTCCAAGATAGAGGCCTGTCTACAATGGAGACGACCCAAAGGGTCACCGTCCCTCTGCTCCCTCACCTCTCTTGCAGGGTGGAGATGCCTAGAATACTTACTAAGGTCACTCATTAGCTCATGGGGGAGAAAACAAACTCTTCTCTCAAATACCTCCTGCAGCTGGGTCCCACACTTGGATGTGGGACTTGGCAGGCCGAAGTGCTGTGCGATAGCCTGCCAAGTCATGTTGAAATGCTGAAAAGTTTGGAATGGTCCACACTTGGGCAAGTGCAAACTATTCAAGGTTATTTGGATTCTTGCTCAGAATCGCTCCAAAGTCCAAGCGTCGAAAACAAGGGCTCAGCCACTGCCCCAGTGTGACCCCCATTCACACCAGAGCAGTGATTGATTTACCTTTGTTTCAAATGCATTTCCTTTTTTCTTTTGAAATTTTCTTTTTCCTGAACTTGAGCCGCCTCCCCCACGAAGAGAGTATTTCCAAATATACAACAGAAACAAAAAGAAGATCACACATGAAGCTGTGAGGCTCCATTTCATACCACTTGCTTTTGATACCTACATTCTGTACATTACTTTCAAAACTATCCTGCTTGGCTGTGCTTCCTTCTGAACTCTCCTTGGTTCTCTAGTCTACACTTAAAAAAATTTTACAATAGCCCTCTCAGTTTTGGTCTCACCATTACCCTCCCTGCTCTCCTCTCTCAGTCTTGCCCCCCCCATTAAAAAGGAGTAGGGAAAAAGCCCCTTTAAAAATATAGTTAAGCAAGAAAGGCACTATGGAGTTGGTGTTCTTGCTTATTTGCGACTTCTTTTTTACAGGATGCTTATGAGTGAAGCCCCAGTAAACAAAGTGGGACCAGAGATGAAAACGACATGATCCCTACCCTTGAGGAATCTGTATACTTGTACAGCAAAAACACCGATGCATATTTGTCAGGATGAGAGAAAGAGAGATGAAATGAGATGAAAAAGAGAGGTGGGAGAAAGAGATAGAGACAGACAGAGACAAAGGGGGGCAGAGAGGGAGGGAAGGAGAGAGTAGAGAGAGAGTAAGAAAGGAAGTAAGAGAGACAGAGAGGGATAAAGAGAAAGTGGGTGTGTGTGTATGTGTGTGAGAGAGAGACAAACACAGAGACACGGGGAGAGAAAGAGAGAGAGAAAGGGAGAGAGGGAGGGAGAAAGAAGGAAGGAGGGAGGGAGGGAGGGAGGAAGAAAAGGAGGTAATATGGTACCACAAAAAAAATACTGGAGTCAATGAGCTTAGGTTCTAATTCTGACTCTGCTATTTCTTATTTTCCTTATCTCAGTTTCTCTCTTGGTAGACTAAATGCCTACAATGTGATGTTTATGACTCTAACTCGCTCTAGGTCACATAGCTGGGTACATGGCACAGCCCAAATTCAAATCTGAGGCTCATGACTTCAAGGCGAGGGAGCCTTCCCTTCTCCCTTCTCTGGGGTGGGGGGGTCATCTCTTCTATGGAAAAAACAGCTCTCCAGTCCCCTAGACTGACTTTTGATTGTCCTCTTCCACACCACTTAATTTCTGACTTCGGATTTTTTCCTAAAAGAAATACAGAACTCAACCATCAACCGTCACGTTAGTTTATCTCACAAGAGAATTGCCTCGGAATGCCAAGTTAAAATGGCCCCAGCCGCAGCTGTCCGAGCCGTCTCAGACCAAGAAGAGCGAAGACAGTTTCCCCAGAAATCCCCACAGCTGTATAGCAGGGAGCTTCCAGAGTCCATGGCCGTTGGACTCGAATTTGAAGACGTGTGAGGTGGTCCAGGAAAACTGGAGCATCCTTATTAAAGAGGCCTGTTTTCGAGAAGCAGCCAAAACCTTATAAATCCAATGTTACTTTGAATGACCCCTCATTTCCTTCCTGAGTGGAGTCACTCCCTCCACCTACTCATATCTAAAGCTCATCTCTCTCTGGCTCTCGGCCCGAATCGTCCATTGGCCAACACCACCTGGACGTCCCATAGGCAATTTCAAACCCGACGTGTCCAAAACACAGATCATCAGCTTTCTCCCCAAACGATCCCTCCTCCTCCTCCCTCACAACCGGCCAGGTCCGCGACTTCAGAATCAGCTTTGCTTTTTCTTTGTCCCCCTTTCCCCCACATCGAATCCCCAGCCAAGCCTCAGCGCTTTGGACGCTCCCATCCATCTCCTTTCCACTCACACGGCCAACACCTCTCATCTGGACTATCCCCTTAGCTGCCTCCCCGGTCGCCCGAGTCCGGTTTCTTCCCTCTCCACTCCATCCTCCGCAAATATCATTCTGAAAGCACGATCTGAGTATTCCCTACCCCTGGCTCAAGAAGCTTCAGTGAGTTCTTAATACCCTCTAGAATAAAAAGAAACTTCCATTTGGCATTTAAAATCCTCCTTGATGACTTATTTTTTATTACGTACCCCTTCTCTGACATTCTATGAGCTTACTTGCCGTTTCCTGGAACTCGCATCCCATCTCCCACCTCCACACCTTTGTATGTCACACCGGCCTCGAATGCCTTCTCTCCTCACTGCTGCCTCTTAAATTCTCACCCCTCTTCAAGTTTCAGCTGCTTGAAGGTACCACCTCCTACATGAAGCCTTTCCTGTTCTCTACCTCACCTTCACCCGTGCCACATGAGCGCTCTTTCTCACTAAAATGACCTAAACTGGATTTACTTCTCTGTGGACATATTATAGCCTCCCAAAACAATATAAGAATATAACATATATATATATATATATATATATACACACACCCATATATATATATACATATTAGAATGCATAAGAATATAAGTGAAAAGGTTTCCATTTATTAAAGTTTTTTTATTTTCAAAACATATGTAGAGATAATTTGCAATATTCACTCCTGTAAAAGCTCATGTTCCAAATTTCTCCCTCCCTTGTCCCTGCCCTCTCCCCTAGAGGGCAAGTAATCCAATATATGTTGAACTATGCAATTCTTCTAGACATATTTCCACAATGATCATGTCGCACAAGAAAAATCAGATCAAAAAAAGGAAAAAAATGAGGAAAAAAATCAAGCAAACAACAACAAAAAAGGCAAAAATATCATGTTGTGGTCCACATTTAGTCCCCACAGGCCTCTCTCTGGGGGCAGATGGCTCTCTCCATCGCAAAACCCTTGGAACTGGTCTGAATTACCTCATTGTTGAAAAGAGCCACTTTCATCAGAATTGATCCTCATACAGTATCGTGGCTGAAGCATATAATGATCTCCCAGTTCTTCTCATTTCACTCAGCATCAGTTCATATAAGTCTCTCCAGGCCTCTCTGAAATCCTCCTGCTGGTTGTTTCTTATAGAACAATAATAACCCATAACCTTGATATTCCATAACTCATTCAGCCATTCTCCGACTGATGGGCAGCCACTCAGTTTCCAGTTTCTGGCCACTACAATAAGGGCTGCCACAAACATTTTTGCATATGTGGGTCCCCTTCTCTCCTTTAAGATCTCTTTGGGATACAGGCCCAGTAGAGACACCGCTGGGTCAAAGGGGATGCACAGTTTTATAGCCCTTTGGGCATAGTTCCAATTGCTCTCCAGAATGGTTGGATCTGTTTACAACTCCACCAACAATGTATCAGTGTCCCTGCAACTATTTCATTTTTGTTAACTATCATCTCACATAGTACTCGACACATAGTAGGTGCTTAATACTTATTAAATTATTTTAAAAGAAAATATCCTTCGTACATTTCCATCCTGTATAACTTTTGTCCACAGAATTGAGAGCTAGGACGGATGTTAGAAATCATTTGATCCCATCACCTCATTTTATAGCTGAGGAAAATGAGGTCTACAAAGGTCAGCGCTTTGACTCAGGTCGTTCAAGTAATACGTGGCAGAATCTTAGCTCCAAGCCTCGTTCTCTAACTCTGCGTTCAGTGCTCTCTTCATTATAGCACACCTACAATGGTTTTGGCCCAAGCTCCCAATAGGCCAGTTGCTGGCAGAATAACCTGAGAATGGACACCGACCAATTTCCCCTCAGGTTAAAATAGCCATTTCCGTAGGTTGGACTTGCCATGAGAAAGTTTAAGAAGCTCTTTGGAATCAACAAATAAAGTGGCTGATCATTTTCCCAGGTCTCCTACCTTCATTTCCTCCCATTTCTCAGTAACAAAGACCAGAGGCTATTAAAACTTATTCGTCCTCCATGCCAGAGTTCCCCAGACCTTTGAACTTTGACTCAGTGTTTACTGCTGCTGAGGATCATGGGTGTCCAAAGAGCTAGAACTAAGGACTTTAGGGCTAAACATACTTTTCAGTATACTTGTACAGCAAAAACACCAGGACAGGTGGCCTACAAGTTACCCTCAATGTTCCTGGTCTGGGCTCTCTTTTGGAGGGAACAAAAAAACATCGAATTGGGGGCTAGTGTGAAGGAGGGAAGAGGAGTCTTAAAAGACTGCATTGCTGTTTCTTGACTCATAAAAGGCAAACTTCCCTGGCAGAATTAAGTCCAATAGAAGGACAGGAACAAAACAATTTGACTTAACGAAAGAAATAAGGATCAGTTTTGGCCACAAGGGCCGGGCTAAAGATACGGGGTATTTCTTGTTTCTTTTCTCCACTTGTTACATAGCTAACCTCTTCAGGGTTTACTATTATTCTTATCATGATCTATTCTGTAAGCACTTTCTATAGCCAAAATAAGGCCATCTCCAAAACTTATTCATCTGTTTGGTTAAATGAAGGAGAGAACACAGGTCATAAGTAGAGATTTAAATGTGATTTCAAAGTGATGAAATATTAAAGCTGGTAAGAGATGAAAAAGGATGGCTAGGGCATCAAAAAAGGATGACCAGGGTACCAAAGAGGCTAGCTGGAGCACCGAAAAGGATAGCTGGGGCACCGAAAAGGATGGCTGGGGCACCGAAAAGGATGGCTGGGGCACCAATGGCATCAGGTGCTATTTAAGAAAAGCAAAAAGAATGAGAAATACTCTTCCACTATAGGGTCTCTCTGCCTCCAAAAAGTGGAGCAGGAGCCCCAAGGATTTAGAATCAGACTCACTGCCTGGACCTAAGGGGTGTGGAGGCGGGAGGGGGGCCAAGACACAGAAGGTGAAGAACCTCTGCTCCTTCATGGCACTTCTGTAGATATCACTGTACGGTAGTAAGGAGGCCAAAGAAACTGGAACTGTTCCCAGCAATGGCATTTAAAGGGTACTACTAAGACGTCCATTTCTCTCTAGGAACAGGGAGCTTAGTGCCTAGGGAGTGAGAATGAAGGACTTCAAAGAGAAAACTCTCAGTGTATTTCCTCCTAAGGGGCCTTGGGGGTCTCAGAATGTCCTGCTCTCCATCTCCCCTCCCCCCAAATCTTTAAAAGTTGGTTTAAAGGAGGATTTCATGCTGCATTTTAGGCAACAAAATTGTTAGACCCACTTTCCGTATCTATAAAATTGGAGAAAGAAAGCAATTGCTGGACTTTTCAAAAACCTCTGACAAGAGAAATTACGTGCCGGGTATGAAACAATTAGGAGCGAACCTAGGGAACAAGAGAGATTCTTAGGGGTAAAAGCCTCCTGAGTTACCACTGGACAACATCAATCTCTCTGCTTCTGTCAGGGACACACAAACAGAGCCACGGACACGGGTCAGGTATCCAAACAAGAATCTCCTTCCTGCTGCATAAACCGCTGGCACACTCAACCCCTTGCTCACGCCCCACCTGTCAAGGTAGATGGATACCCGGGGGAGGAGCGTGTTGCCTTCTCCTTGGGCCGCACTCTAGCTCGGGGGCCCCAAGGTTACAGGGATTCGGCTGAGAACATTGTGTCCCAGCCTTGAAAAAAGAACTGATCCCAGTTTAGAAAGGAGAGATGAGAGGGAACTGGGGAAGGGGCCCATGTGAGAGGCTGAAGGAGACTGAAACACATGGAGGAAAAGTCTGATATCTCAGGCGGCTGCTTAGGGCAAGATGGAGGCTAATGAAATTAACACCCTCCTCCCAACATGGGAAGAATCTGAGAGAATTCTGGGGTCTGATCCCAGGGGTATATTCATATCAAAGGGGGAGGACTCAGAAAGCGAGTGAGGGGGATCCTATGGAGTGAATATATTCTAAAGAGCAAAGGTGCTCAGGACGCAGCTCTAAATGTCATACCCTGGGAACTTGAGGCTAATTATTAATGAGAAAATAATTGACCTCCAATAAGAAGAGCCATTGGAGGTATTCCTACAAACAATCAAAACCAGACCCGGACAACACTGCTGGAGATTCTTGAGTTACGGTGTTGGGAAAATCACCCCAAACCCCTCAAAGGTTGTCCTTTGAACCCGGAGGGGAAAAGAGCCAGCCTTACTCTGGGGACCCAATCTGCCAGGGAAAGTAGAGTTTGGAAGAGTAAGTCCAGAACATGTACTGGAGAAGTTTAAATCCAAAATTAGGGAAAGGATTGACATATAAGAAAAGAAGGGAACAGAAGAAAGATCATGGGAATAGGGTTAAAAATCCAAGCAGTTCAAACAAAGCTAGTTAACTATAAGGACAAAGTATTGACTTAAAAGACAAGGGGGAAATATATTGTTGTTTAAGGCAATACTAGAAACAGAAATGGAGGAAGAGATAAACTCATCTCTCCCAACCTTAAATGTGAATAGATTAAACGATCCAATAAAATGAAAGAGAATAACAGAATGGGGGGAAAAACCAAACCCCACAATCTTACTCTTAGAAGAAATACATAAAAAGAGCAGAGACGTACAATCAAAATGAGGGGCCAGAACAAAATTTACTAGCCATCGGGCATATCCCCCCAACAAAGACCAGCTTGCAGTCATGCTGTCAGACAAAGCAAAAAGAAAAATCCCTAATACCAACAGAGATCATCAAGGCCATTTCATTATGCTTCAAGAAATAATAGAAAATAAAGCAATATAAATGTTAAACTTCTAGATACTACATCATATAGGACAGACATTAATAAAGGAGAACTGAGGCAAAATACAAAGAAGATACAGATAGCACAACAAAAGCATGAGATTTTAATGTTCTTCTCTCAAAGATGACCAATTCTAATAGAATGATAAAAAGGGAAATATAGAACTGAAAAAATTGTAGGAGAATTTAGAGTATGGCATTTTCTGAATTAGATCACCAAATATTACATTTCTTACTACTATGAGGGACTTCTACAGAAATCTACCAAGTATTAGAGCCCAGGGAGTGCAGGTAAATGTAAAAAAAAAGATAAAACATTAAATACATCCTTTACCAACGATAATGCCATAAAAAGGGTAAAAGATTTGGAAAGACTAAGCAAAAGACACAAACTGACAGGAAGACATATAAATAAAATGCTAAATAATGAGCGAGTCAAAGAACAAATCCCAATTTTGTGAAAAACTAATAAGGAGACAAGATATTAAAAGTCCTGAGATGTAGCTAAAGAAAAATCATCTCTCTAAAAACATGATGTAATACGATAGAAAATATTGTTTATGAACTGCATTTACAAATTAAAACATCCAACAAACAAACCCCAAAATAAGCACAAAAGAGAGATCTTGAAATTTAAAGGAGAAAAATGCCAACTAAAATAAAGGGCAGAACTGAAAAAGAAAACCAAAAGCTGGTTCTTTGAAAAGATTGATGATCGATAAACCTTTCGCAACTTGAATAAATATGAGAGGATAGAAAATCCAATTGACAAAATAAAAACTAAAAAAGGTGAAGTCCTCACAAACTCGGAAGAATGAAAAATTATCAGAAAATATTATACAGTTATAAGCCAAAAAAAGCCTGACAACTCAAAAAGAAGAGGTGTACCTATAAAAACATAAAACGCTCAAATTAACAAAACATCAAATAGAGATAGTGAATCATTCAACTTCAGAAAAAGAAATTCAAAGAGTTGTAATGGAACTACTAAAGAAAAAATTTGGTGTGCAGGAGAATAAGAAGGTACCTATAGGACACAAATTTTTCTCAAAACTGAGAAAGGACATGCTCTACTTAACTCCTTTGATGAGACAAATATGGCCCAGATCCCTTAATCTAGGGAAATCAGGCAAAGGAAGGAATCTGAAGACCAATATCATTAGTGAATACTGGTTCAAAAACTTTGAAGAAAAGACTGGAAAAAATGACTTCAACAATTTACCTTAAAATTCATTCATTATTATCCAGTTATTTTTATTAGGTATGCCAAGTTTAACATTAGGAAAATAATTAGCTCCATTAAATATGGTAACACCCCAAGCTACTTGATTCTCAAAACAGATTTTGAATTTGAGAAAGTATAATATTCATTTTTTGGTAAAAACTAAAAGCCAAAATCCTATAGAGTATCAGCACATAAGGAAAGAATAATCTTTTAATAATATGCTTAAATTATCTATCTAAAACCAAAATCTAGCATTATATGTAATGGAGAAACACTAAAAACTTTCTCCAGAAATATCAGAGTCAAGAAAGGATGGCTTCATTTGCCACTATTATTTTACACAGTTCTACAAGTGTTGACAATAGCAATAAGAGCAGAGAGAGAAATGAAAGACATTGAGAGACAGGAAGAGGATGGAAACTATCTCTATTTGCTGATGACTTACTTAGAAAATCATAAGAAATCAATCAAGTGACTAATTGAGGCAACTAATGGTATTCGTAAAATTATGGGCAACAAAATTATCATGTATAATCAATTCCATTTCTATATTATAATAACAACAAAATCCAGCAGGCAATGATAGACATTGAAGTGCCTTTCAGATTAACCCCACAAAAGGTACAAGATATCTTGAAGTCAATCTGCCAAACACGCTCAATATCTGTATGGATTCGATGTCAGGATGTTCCTTCGAGATAGAACAACATAAACAGTTGGAGGGAGACTCAATGGTAGGACTATGCTAATATAAAGATGACAATAGTATGAAGATTAATGGACAGATTAAGCGCTATGTCAAGTAGACTGCTAGAGAGATATTGGACAAAAATATAATTAAATTCTTTTGGAGCTATAATATCAAAGGAAATAAGGAAAAGAGGATAGGAATGAAAGGAGAACAGCACTTCTAAAACGTCAAACTATATCATAAAGCAGTAGTCAGAGAAACTACTTTGTAGAGGTTAAAATACAAACAAAAAAGATCAATACCATAGATTAAACAAGAAGATGATACAATTGAATTCAGTAAAGCGGGATTCAGTAAACCCCCAAATATTAATTATTTAGGAAAAAATTCCCTATCTGATAAAAACTACTATTAAAAAACTTTAAAAAAAATACATCTGGCAGAAATAAGATTTAGACTAACATAGTTTCCATGATAAATTTTAAATGAATCTAGGAGCTGAATATTCAAGTTGATACCATAAAAATCTGCAGGTAAATAGGTCATATTCAAAGCTGTGGGAAAGATGGGATTTTTTTTTTAACCAAACAAGACATAAAGGCAGCTACAAAAGACGAAATAGAACAGTTTGATTATATGAACAGTTGTATTAAAAAATCTTTGTATCAAATGTCTTTGATATGGGTCTGGTATATATAGATAGATCTAAATATATAGATCTATCTATATATAGATACATATAGATATAGATATATAGACAAGTTGAAGAAGTCTAAGAGGCTGAAAGCCATTCTCCGAAAGACAAATTGTCGAAAGATACAGTTTTCAAAAGAAGAATCACAAACAATTAACAATCACAAGCTCCAAAACACTAAAAATAAGAGAAATGTAAATCAAAAGAATCCTGAGGATTCACCTCACACCCAGCAAATTGACAAAGATGCAAATTACGAGCACTGCAGGGGTTGTGAAAAAATGGGCACACCAATGCGTCATCGAGCAAGATTTGAATTAGTCTATCCATTTTGGAAAGCACATTGGACTTGGGCAAATAAAATGACTAAAATGTCCAGACCCTCTGACTCAGATATTTTCCCTAGGCATATATTTAAGGACAGCAATGACAAAAATAAAGAACACATACACACCCAAATATTTATAGGTGTATTTTATACACCTATATAGGTGTATATTTATAGGTGTATAGGAATATGGAAATAGTTTTATGAACTGAGAAGAAAGTGAACCAGAAAAAGAATCTGCCAGGAAAAGCGATTACAATAACAGATATGGAAAGAACAAAAAACAATTAGACCTAAACTCTACAAACTAATGATTAAGCTTAAGCCCCAGGAAGAGATTTGAAGCGATACTTTCTCCTACTCTTTTGCAAAAATAAGAGCCCAGAGGAAGTGTGGAATACTGCCTATGTCAGCTTTTTCTAGACTCAGTTTAACTTATTCACTCTCTTCCTTCCTTCATACTTTATTAAAAGAGATGGTTCTCCAGGAAAGGTGAGGGAGAAACAAAGTGGAAAAATGATGATAGAAAAAACCCAAACTATCTCAATAGCATATAGATTTTTAAATATATATTTATATTTTATATATAATATATAGTATATTTAAATATTTTATATGTAATATATATTTATATCTAAATAGATTTTATATATAATAGATTTTACATTTAAATATCTTTTAAAGCATACTCAGGCTACAAAGATGAGCTGAGAACTTGTACGGAGGGATGGCAGGGTGACAAGCTGATTGACCTCCAGGGGATCCAGACTGGTACTCTAGTTCTGGAACTCAGCTTTCTTGAGCACACCCTGCTCCATTATCTTATCACTAGACACATCATCTCTGAGCTTGGCATCTTCTCCCCAGGGAGCTTCAGGTAGTCCTGAAATAAGCTCTGTTCTCCCCCTTCCCCTTTACATTTAGATTAAACCATGACTTCAGGGCCTGCATCCCATCAATATTTGTATCTTCAATTGCTCACCCCTTGTAAGCCCCAATTCTTTCAAATGAATCATTAGTAGATGGCATAGATGGCATAGATAATGCCAGTGTCTTATACAGGGAGGAGTGCTGCAATCCTCCTTGGGGATGAGGGAATTATCAGCATTTTTAAAATGGAAATTGAGTTTTCTGATAGTTGTTTTATTTTCCCATTTGGATACCTCTACAATGCCTTTTTCCCAGCTCAAAGCAAAGTTTCACTATTGGTCGTTCATTGATTACATGGGCTCTATTGGCTAAGTCTTTCTGGTCCTCGGGCAGACGTTCCTCGACATTTGTTTGGATCCCATTTCATTGCTCTTCTGAGTTGGAAGGAACTGCAGACGCGATCAGATCCCTCCCGGATCTGACCCCAGACTCCTACTGAACTAGGTCTGACAAGGGTCTGACTTCTAAGGAGGGAGGTCCCACTGCCTCCTGAGACAAGAGGCTCTTTTTTCTTGCTTTTCTCTCACTCTCTCCTTTACTCTGCATCCAGGCTTCCAATCGCATCACTTAACGGACACTGCTCTTTCCAAAGTTACCCATGAGCTCTTAATTGCCATCTCGAATGATGTATTCTCAATCTTCATCCTTCTTGGGATTCCTGTATAACCTCTGACAGTCAATCACACTCTTCTATGGACTTCTCTCTTCTCTCTAGTTTTGTCTAAGAGTGCTTTCTTCTAGGTCCCCTTCTACCTGTCTTTTTGCTCCTTCTTGGTCTTCTTGATTGGATTTTTATCTGAACCATACCTATTAAGAATAAGCATCCTCCAGGGCTCTTCCCTTCTCCCTCTATAATATTTTGATCCAATCAGCTCCAGTGGATTCAATTATCATCTCTATGTCAATGATTCTCAATTTTACTTATCAGTCCCATCTCCAGACTCACATATCTGATTACTGGACACTGTGAACCGGGGGTACCGTAGACATCTTAAACTCATCGTCCCGAACCAAACTCAGCAAATTCTATTCCACTCTCTCCCCATTTTCCTAACTTTCCTGTCACTGTTGAGAGCAACCTTCCCAATCATGCACGTTCACAGTCTCGGTGTCATCCTCAACATATCCAATCTGTTGTCCAAGCTTGTCATTTTTATCTTCGTAACACCATAGAAAATCATCCACAAATGTGAGAATACACATCCATGTGTGTACGTGTATACACACACCTCCTTTTCTCCTTCTCACCCTGCTATAGACCCTCGGGACTTCACTTCTCAACTATTGCCGCTCAACTACTGCTTAGCGGATGGTCACCCTCCCTCAAATCTCTACTCACTTTAAGTCAGTCTCCATTCAGTTGTCATATTGCTCTTCCTAAATCCTGGACCTGACCATGTCACTCCCTAATCACTACACTCTGGTGACTCCTGAACATCTTTAGTATCCACTGTGAAACTGGTTTTTAGAGCCCTCTATGACCCGACCCCTCCTACCTTGCCAGTTGTCCAACATTTTACTCCCCTCTCCACTCTGTGCAACCCGGTGATCCGAGCCACTTGGCCGTTCCTCAACAAGACACTGCACGTCTGGACTCGGGGGATTTGGACTGGCTATCTTCCACACCCGGAACTCTCTCCTTCCTCCTCTCAGCCTCCTGGCTTCCCAGGATTTCCCGACTTCCTTCAGGCCTCAGCTAAAATCCTTTCTTTTGCTAGAAGGCTTACTGGTCCTTTCCTCCTAATTTTAGTACCTCCCCTCTGAGATTATCCCGAGCTTCTCCCATCTCTAACTTGTTTGTACAGAGTTGTTTTCCTGTTGAATCCCCCATTATACTATCAGCACCTTGAGAGTAGACATTGTTTTTGCCTTCCTTAACACTGGGTCTGGCTCAGAGCAGGCACTTAATAAATGCTTGTTGCTTTACTGAGACAGCCATTCTACTTTTCATAGCTCAAACTGCCAGGATGGGCAGCCGGGTGGTGCAGTGGCACCGGACTTGGAAACAGGAAGACCCGAGTTGAAATCCAGCCTCAGACACTTACTAGATGTATGACCCAGAGCAAATCACTTCACCAAGTCTGTAAAATGAGCTGGAGGAGGGGCACCTAGATGGATAGTACACAGGCTAGAGCAAAAAATAAATAAATATTTTGAAAAAAATGAGCCGGAGGAGGAAATGGTAAATCACTCTAGTTCCATTGTGAAGAAAACCTCAAATGGGGTCACCAAGAGTTGGACCTGACTGAAAGTGACTAAATAACAACAATTAACAGCACATTTTTCCTGACATCAAGTCTAAATCTGTCTCAATTGAGCTCTCTCGTACTGTTCCTAGTTTTGCCTAATCCTCCTTCCATGGGGGAACCCCTTCAAAAACTTGAAGACGACCTTTGTGTCTCATAGAAGTGCTTAATAAATGGTCATTAACATTGAAATTGAGTAAACACTCCACACGGACAAGTTGCTCTCCTTTGCCAAGGGATGCTGCTTATTTTCTGCCATCCCCTAGCGCCGGATCCCAACTTGAAGATGCCCATTTTTGCACAGCAATCAGACCTCTCTTATTTTCCATAACTTAGTATCTCATTTGTCTGGGCCGAATCTCAAACTTATTGAATACCCTTCACTTATTCTGGGTTTCAACTGTTAGTCATTTTTTTCCCCTGAGGCAATTGGGGTTAAGTGACTCGCCCAGGGTCACACAGCCAGGAAGGGTTAAGTGTCTGAGACCACATTTGAACTCAAGTCCTCCTGACTTCAGGGCTGGTGCTCTATCCACTGCATGACCTGGCTGCCCTTCAACTGTTAGTCATTTTTACTTTATTCTTATTCATTTGCAACTTGTACTTATTGGAAGAAAAAAAGAAGCAAAATAAGTCTGATGTGGTTGCAACTACTCTATGGTGTCCATCCCTTTTTATCTTATGCTTTGCCTAATGTCCCTCTCTTCTCCATATAGCTAACCCGGCAATTTCCCTCCAATCTCCAATCCTCCACTTCCATCTGTCTGCTGAACCTGGATATCTCCCAGCTATCTCAACCTCAACATGTCCAAAATGTAGTTCCCCTTTTCTCCTGTTGATCGTAGCCCTCCCCTGAGGTTTCTTGATCTAATCTCCTCATGACCCGAATTTAAGGAGACCCAATTCTTTCCACTGATGTAGTGTATAGCCCCTCTGAGCCTTTGGAGATGGTCTTAATATCAGAGCATGAGATGAGGTTGGGATTTAAAGCTGGAAAGGCTCATAGGAGTCACGAAGTCCAACATTTTACTTCTAGCAAATGAGCTCGAGTTGCTGTGACTTGCCTTAAGTCACACAGTTAGGAAGTTTCAGCTCCCTGACTCCAAAGCTAGACCACGATCCAGGGTCCCTGCTGAGTGATAGCATTTACTATCAATCAGTCTAACAAACTTTTATTAAAGACTTGCCATGTGCCCAACACTGGATTAAATGCTAGAGAACAAGCACGAAAGGCAGTTCCTGCCCTTAAGGAGTTTATATTCTAATGGTGAAAGATGAAATAAAAAGGAAGTGAAGTGAGTTCTTTCTTGGTAGCAAAATGGTAAAGCCTAGAGTCAGAAGCAAGTCAGAAGATTGGAAGGATGAGGAGGCCTTTCATCAAAATGAAGTTTCCAGGAGGAATTCACCAAAGAGGAATGGTGACTTACAATGTAATTCACTTGTATTTGGTTGCACATTTTCTTTGCATGTGTTCTTTATGCTTTTTTGTTTTCACAGATGTGTCCTTTGTCTTTCCACATACTGAAGGTTTCCTGAAGAATGACAGGATCAAAATACCTTGGTGTTTATCAAGTCCATTTTACATATGAGTAACTGAAGCCCAATTGGTTCTGACTCTTTGTAATGCCATTTTAGGGATTTTCCTTAGCAAAGATTTTAAAGTAGTTTGCAATTTCCTTCTACAGCTCATTTTACTGGTGAGGTGACTAAGGCAGACAGGATTAAGTGACTTGCTTGAGGTCACAATGTTGCTGCTGATGATCCCTTTTCAACTGATCTAGTGAAGAACCTCCCTGAACTTGGCCACATTGGTCCCCGAATAAGAGAAAGCGAAATCATCACTTGGTCCACTCGCCAAGCGTTCTTAGTTGGGTGCCATCTGCTGCCAGAGCCTCTGAGTATTTTGGGCTCTTTCCATGTCATCAGGAGGCAGAAGAGCAGGCCGTGGGGAGAGGATGTGCTTTTTTCTTTACGGATGGTTTTCCCCAGGTACTCCTCTCTCACAGCTTAAGAAACATTAATTAATTAACTGATGCTTAGCTTTGCTCTATAATTGGGATATATAGTAGATAGAGCGTGATAGAATTGGGATCCGGTTCCTAAGCGATGCCATCTCGCTTGACCTCGACTGTGACATAGACTATGGTTTCCATTTAGCAGACTGCCAACCACGGCCACAATTAGGAGTTTTCGACGCTCAAGAATAAATCATGTCCTCGGCTGTGGGTAGAAAGAGGTCGAGACCAGGGGTCTGGGTGCCAAGAATGAAGACAGGGAAAAGGAAGAACTCACCAAAGAACTCACCAAAGCCACCATCTAGTCAATCCCTAGTCTAACTAGTTATTCTTACTCTACCTTTCTCTGTGGTTTTTACACTCCTGCAGGAGCGCAAGTGCTGCCAGTGCCCTGTAGGTCAGGTACCTGAGGCAAAGCTCAAGTCACCTTACCCTAGTTATAACTCTGCCTTCATGGATTCACCCCTTACTCTTCTCCACAGATCTTTGCCTAGACTCCCCATTGAGAAGGAGGGTGCAGTTCCCTGTCTATCCTATTCAAGGACTTTAATAGGAGCACAGCCCCCTTCCCGCCTGCCCCCAGCCAGGGAATTGTTGGAAATCAAAAAGTAGTTCCTGTTTACAAAAGTACGGCGATTACCTCTATGGAAACATATGTACATTAGGGCCCGTCGACAGGGTTGACAAGATGGGGGTCGTTAGTTTAGTGAAGTCTGAGAGGCCTCGCAGACACCTCCAAGCTGCTCTGAAAGTTAATCCACTCATTTATTGCTTGATCCGGTTCCCCGACATTATTCTTTTCAATTACAAGAAGAAGAATCAACTTTGAGTTTCTTTTGTTTCTGGAAAATACAGTCACTCATCTTTGTATTTATTGACTTTTTTAAATAATAGCTTTTTATTTTCAAAATCCATTTCAAGATCGTTTTTAGCACTGACCCTGGCAAAACCTGCTGTTCCAGACTTCTCCCATCCCTCCCCTACACAAGTGATTCGATGTAGGTTAAACCTGGGCAATTCCTCTACACATAAAATCAATCTTATTTCTCAGTTTCAACCGAAAGGAAGATCTCATTTGGATGGTCAAGATGAAAGCGCCGTGAGAGAGAACAGCAGGAACAAACACTGATTAAGCTCTGTGTGCAGAACGCCAGGGGATGGACACGGCTCAGAAAAGAAATCATCCATATCTTCAGTGAACTTATGCTCTTGTAAGGGGAGAGGATACCACCTGATTTATGGGAAGAGACCTTGTTCTGGTCACCATGCTCTGCTAAACAGACTACCCGTGTACCTTGGCCAAGTCACTCAATTGTTCTGGCTTTAGTAGAGCCTCCTCTATGACTAGATCTAAGTACGCTCCTAGGATCTGAAATTACATAATAAGCGTATTGGAGAATTACAAAACAGAGCACAGAGCGAGGTTTGAGAGGCAAGGTCACTGCTGGCTTGGCAGGAGATGAAGTGGAGGATTAGGCAAGGCTTCCGGGAAAAGATGCCCTTCAAGTTGGGCATTAAAGGATTAGGGGAATTTAACAGGTGAGAAGGGTCAGGGGCTACATTCCGGCCTCCGGGAGCGGGCTGAGGAACGGTTCTGTGCCAGGGACCAGGGCCTGCTCTGAGCCATGGGATCTCCCAACTTGCATGGAGCACAACGTATGGGACAGAAGCCTAATATCCTGAACCTGAGTGGACGCCCATCACTTGGGGATGGGCTGTCTGAGTGATGGCCTATGGACGTTAGGGAATATTGTTGTTCTGTAAAAAAAAAAAAAAAAAAGACCAGCAGGAGGATTTACAGAAACTGAAGCTGAGGGAAATGGGCAGAAGCAGGAGATCATTAGACAGCAACAAGATTATGTTGTCATAATTCTGATGGACGTGGCTCTTTTCAACCATGAGGCGATTCAGGACAGTTCCAATGGTTTTGTGATGGAGAGAGTCGTCTGTACCCAAAGAAAGGGCCGTGGGCATTGAATGTGAATCACTTCCTACATAGTATCTTTACCGTTTTTGTTGTTTTTTTTTCCTTGCTGTTGTGCCACAGTTTCCTTTTCTTGTCCCGACTCAGTTTCCCTAAATTGGTTCTGCCTCAGTTTCCCTGCCTCAATCCCCTTTGTCGCAGACCCCTCCCTCTGGTTCGTTAAGACTGATACAACTCAGGGCTACTTGCTCTAAGGTTATAAATTGTCAATGTGAGGCTCAAGATAAGGGGGAGTTCAGACTTTCTGGCTCCTCACTCCCTCTGTCATCAAGAATTTATGATCCTACCCCCTATCCTGTCATCGTTCTTCTTTATCCCAACTTACCAGAATGTCCGGTGCCTCCCCTCTACCCTGGCAGAAGCGGGTTCATAGTCCCTTCCCATTCTCACTGCTCGGACTCCACCCCTGCCTTGGTCTCCCCTTGTAGCTGAGCCGTGTGTGTGTGTGCGTACATATACGAATACATGTGACTGAGAACTCACATTGTTTGCTGGATGCTGTGGACATGAGCCCCGGGGGCATCGTGCCCACAACACAATCTCTCCCTCTTAGAAATCAAATAAATTATTAAAAACTCTCGAATCTCTATCTTGCCTCAGTTTCTCCAGCGTGTTATTGCTTTTTTTCCTTTTTGATCTGCTTTTTCTCGTGCAGCATGACCAGTGTAGAAATATGTTTAGGAGAATTGCACGTGTTTAACCTACAATGGATTACTTGCTTTTCAGAGGAAGGGGAGGGAAGGAAAAATTACAGAACACAAGGTGTTGTAAGGGGGGATGTTGCCAAGTCTCTTTGCCTGATTTTTGAAAATAAAAAAGCTATTATAAAAATAAAAGCAGTAAACACAAAAAAGAAAAAAAATCCATAATATTAGATAAGGATGGACATGTCGCCTGACTCCATGGGCTGGAGGGCTTTGAATGCCAATCAGAGGAGACCGAGTTTGAAGACCTTTAAGGAAAGCCATGGGCTGACTAGGTCTGGACATGGGGTTATGTTCACGAGGACACTATTGTGCTGGTTCGGACAGGTGGTGATGGGGGCCCATGTTAGGGTGTTGCCAGTGGAAGGAGAGAGAGGGGATCGGTTCGAGAGAAGTGGGGGGGGGACGGAATCAATCGGACAAACGATTAGCTGGGGGGCTGGGGAAGAGACGCGCCCAAGATCACATCCGGCTTCCAGACGCGGGAGGCAGCACAGACGGAGAAGGGGGGGGGCGCTTCAGAGGCAGAGCTATGGAGCTCCCTTTGGGAGGTGCCGAGAAGGTGGGGGCGGCGGGGCCGGCTGGACAGAGAGATCCTGAAAGCATGATGGGAAGGTGGCTCGTCTCTAAGGCCGGGAGAATGAACGAGCAGGACGGGGGACGGAGCACCACGAAACTCCTCGCAAGGGAAAATGATCCCAAGATTTGGCTGCTTGTTTTAAGAACGGGGCCCGCTTCAAATAAAAAAGCCATCAAAAGATGGCTTTTCACATCACAATCCAAACCTCTGGGGCGATTCCCCGGTACCCCAAGAAGCTAAAGAACATCCACCTTTAACAGCCAAGTAAGGGAACGTAGAAACTGCCTAGTTGTGATGCTCAAGTGGTCTTGGAGGGGTCACTGCCCCCAGTCCCGCTTGCTTATTCTCCCTCCCCCTCATTCCCCATCCATAGTGTGGATCTTTTGCTGCGTGTCTCTGGGATGATAGCAACCATTCCCAAAGTGGCTAATTTGGTTCAGCTGTTCTCCCCCTGCAAGTCCACACAAGTCCCAGCAACCAGGTTCACTGGGATTTGTTTTCGTCGAACTGACGGCAGAGATCTTACCCAGAAACTCGGATCTGGAAGACGCTAATTGGCAGGCTGTGTGGTCCCCAGCTCAGGGGCAGCTTTTCCCAAGTGCTAATTGGCCAGGGGACAGGCTCCTGGGCCCACGAGGAGGGTCTATCTATCCCACACTCACGATTGTCCTTGGCGCAACTTAGCCTTGGCGCATATTCAAGACTTCCAGGGGCCTTAGATGTAGGTGTCCGTTTTGGGATGGGGTCAGGAGGTGATGAAGAGGGGGCAGGGTGACCCTGGGGCGTGCTGGTTCTCCTAATCAACCTCAAAATGTTATACAGGCCGGGACATGGGGAGGTGGCCCTTATCTCAGGATGGGCAATCTGTTCGTCCAGGATGGTCATAAATATCCAGAGAATAGCCTTGAATGCCCAGTTATCTTGGGGGTGGAAAGGAAACCTTGTCAACAGACAGAAGTTCCAAGAAAAAACCCAAGTGGCCCCATTGGACTTTTTCGCAGGGGAACACCGAGGCTACGTCCTTAGAACAGGCAAGCAAATGGGGTTCCACTGAAGTCTACTGAACGCCAAGCTTCTTTGGAAAGAAGCACCCCCCCAGTGTAAAATGTACTTACAGGTACAGATGATGGCGGTGCTGGTGAGGGGCCATCTGGAGCAGGGAGCACAGAGCTGGCTTGGACATAAAGAAGACTTGGATTCGAGTCCCTGTCAGAGTCACTGGCTGGATGACCCGGCAAGGGAACTGAGCTCCCTTGGCCCCGGTGGCTCTGCCAGTGAGAGGAGGGTCAAAGGTCAGGCTACCCTGGTAGAGGGAGCTCCTGATGCTAATAGAATTCCAGGTCCAGTAAAATCATAATGACAATGATAATAATCATTCCAGCTGGGGTTATGACAGCAGGAACTTGCCAGACTCTGCCTCCCACCTCCTCTGGCCTCCTTCAAGATTCAGCCCCAACCCTCCCACTCCCAAGGGGCCTTGCTGGTGTCTCTCTCCCCCCCCCCCCCCCCCCCCCCCCCCCCCCCCCCCTCCCCACTACTAGTGCTTTCCCTCTGAGATTCTCTTCCATGTATCCCATGGATACCTTGATTTTTCATAGTTGTTTATATATTGTGTCCTCCATGAGCCCGTGAGCTCCTTGAGAGTGGGGGGGTCCCCCGAGTTTTCACGTTTCTTTCCACCCCGACTCCCACGGGGAAAAGTTGCTTGACTTGGCGGAGTTCGGGCTGCCTGATTTTTGAAGTTGGGTCCCAGGGTCGGAAGGTGGTTGTTTCAGGTAGGAATAAGTGGGCAGCAGGAGGGTTGATGGTAATCACCTGATCCTGCCCCTGTTTTCCAGGTGAAAAGCCCTTCTTATTTGCTTCTAAATCGTCTGCTAGGCTTGCACGGGGTGAGTGGCAAGTCCTTGGCAATGGGTTTGCAGCAGATTCTAGGACTGAACCCCAGACTCACTGGCAGCAGAATTTGGGGTGCAGCTTGTCTCCTAGTCGATGCTGCTGCTCGTGCCCACAGCCATTGCACCCTGGATCTCCTTGCTGCTTTCTTGATTCTCCTGGAGTTGGGAGAAGAGACAGGAGCAGGAGCTTAGAAGCAGCGCAGCTGAGGACTCTGGGTCCATCTTTCAGGGGAAGACATCCTATGTTTATTATCAAATTACCGGTGGGGACACCAATGGTCGCTCCACATGTCACCAACTTATATGTTTGTGTAATTTGTTTCCTTCAGTCAATAAATCTACAGACACACTAAGCTCTCGTTGCCCCAGGCAGCTCTGCAAATTATAGAAGGAAGGTCAAAGGTCAGGCTGCCCTGGTAGAGGGAACTCCTGATGCTAATAGAATTCCAGGTCCAGTAAAACATAATGACGATGATAATAATCATTCCATCTGGGATTATGACAGCAGGGACTTGCCGTACTCTGCCTCCCACCTCCTCTGGCCTCCTTGAAGATTCAGCCCCAACCCTCCCACTCTCAAAGGGCCAAAATATATTATTGATGGAGGAGCAAAAAGCATGTGCTGAAGTCCCAGATCTGGAAAGAGTAACTCGTTATCCGGTCAGTGCTTATTGAATAAGCCATTCAAAAGCAGTATACAATCTGGGCTCCAAATATATATATAATAAATAATTATTTAAAAAATAAATATGAATATGAATATGAAAATTCTTCATATTTACAAAGGCAAAACAAAGATGGAAGGTCCCGAGGTCGAACCCGGAGGTCAACTTGCCTCAAGAGGAGAAGTCAATATGTACAAATAATTTGGTCTTCTCTAGGCAAGACAGGTCGAGAATAAGGCTGTCAAGAAGAAAGCCAAAGTTAATATTAAGACAGAGGCCTACGATCCTGAAGTCAATAATGTCAAGAACACATTTACAGCAACAAACGCTGCTACAACATCAATCTTTACATGTACTTGTGGTTTGAGCAAATGGATGGTGATTGTTCTCCAAGGTGTTCAAATAACAGCCCAGGCAACGTTAAGGAAACCTGCCGGGAGGTCTGAAATTCAGCCTAGGGGACTGAGAGAGATTTTCCGAGCACACGGTAAATAGGTCGGAGACTTTGGGAACAAACAGAACTCCTTCCACAAAGTCACGGGAACGGCTGATGTGCCACTGGATCTGTCAGTCGATGAAACAGCTGAAGTTCAAGAGAAGACTCGATGGACGCTCTCCGAGCCAACATCCGTGTGAACAAACCAACAATATGTAGACGAAGAAGGCTGTAGACAGATATCGCCGAAGGGAATAAAAAGCTTTCGAGCTAGAGAGTCTGCCATAGAAATTTAAACCACGTGGGCCCCAGACATGGTGCGTACTGTCCCTCTTGTCCTGTCTGCCAACAAAGTTGTCCTAAAGATGAAAGGAAATCATTTTATCCACTTGTGTTGTTGAATATTATATTAAATGTTGTTGTGTGTCTATTGAACGTGAAATTTAAAAAGCTGGTGACTTGTCCCTTTTCTATCTGAACCTCATAAAAAATGCAAAGAAGGAGATAACGATGACGTCAATAAGAATTGTGGCCCGATCCATTTCTTAGGCTCACTTCTACAGAAAGAAATTTTGCCCTGGGTAGTGCACTGTATCCTGAGGTGGGTCCCAACGGTCACCATGAGGCACTGGGTAATAATGAAAAAATTATTAAATTTTAGGGATTTAGGGATTTGCTCCCCCGCTCCCCACCATGCCTTCTTTTTTTTGGGCTCAACATCCCTAGTTCCTTCAACTTATGATCTAGACTTGAGTTTTGTTGCGGCGAGCCCTTGTCTCGGTCTCTCTGAAGTGTCAAAACAATATGGTGGATTCACTTAGACATTCAGTCAATTTAGTATCCGTGAGGAAGGAGGAGGGAAGATAATCAGATTTATTGTGTTGCACATCCCAAGAAATCAAGATTTAAGTTCTGGTTTCCTACCAACTGTGTGCATTCTGTATATAAATAAGGCTTGCTCTTTGGTGGGACTGGGTTCAACAAGAAGAGCAAACTTTAGGTCCCGATGGGACAAGGAATGAGCATTGGACCTGATCCTTCCTTTGAATTTCCTGGTTCCGGGTTCAGTGGAAACCAAGTGGTCTCACAACCAACCACACACGAATTCAGACCCGACCACTCTGCTCTTTGCTGGTTCCTCACTGTTTGGCCACTGTGACCGTCCTCAGGCTATTATCTACCATAGCAAAACAGCCTAGTGAGAAAAATCCAGTGGTTCTACTGCCTCAAATTAAATGGGATTGGGGAATTGAGGAGTCACTTGCACTCAGACAGTCTAGTAGCCTGACTTTCATAGGCTTCCAGCTCTCCAATGGGCTGTCATTCTGGGGGTGCTGGAAACAGCCGAGCCATTTAGAGATGGGTTCTTTTTCCTTCTCTCGGTTCCTGAGAACTCAGTCTTGAGTCAGGTTTCCCTTTTGTTTTGGCACCCCCCCCCCCCCCACCCAGGGCACATAGTAGGGACTTAACAAGCGCTCGTTAGGATGATGGTCAAAGGCAGAACTATTACCAGGTTAATGTGGGGAGACTGTCTAGCCAAGGGGGAGGGGCAGGCGATCAGATCATGGAAGGAAAAATGATAGGACTTGGAAAATTATCTAGTTTAACCTCATTTAATTTTATTCTATTGTAATAAATTTTATTGATACGCTTTGGGTATTTTTTTTAACATCATGGCCATTTATGGATCTGGAATTAGTCCCTTTACTCTCTTCCAAACAAAAGCCTTTCTTTTTTTGAGCAAGAAAAGAAATGTTTTTATTATAAAGTGGGAATTAGAGTAATAGTTCAACAGGCTATATGATATATATGATAGTAATATCATATACGATAGTAAATATATGATAGTGAAGTAATAAGCATTTATATTACACTTTAAAGTATATAAGAGACTTTACAAATATTTTCTCATCCATGGGAACAGCAAACTAATATCGTTATCATCATTTTGCAAAAGGGGAAACTGAGGCTGGCAAAAATTAAGTGACTTGCCCAGCATCACGTAACTACTAAGGTCTCTCTAACTCCACATCTAGCAGTCTATCATTTGTGTCACTTAGCCCTAACCCAATGAAGATAACAATCAGATTAAGCCAGTCAGTTGATAAAACTTTATTTGTTTACTTATTTATTCATTTAATTACTTATTTATTCATTCGTTTCTTTATTTCTTTTTAAAGCTGAGAAGCTGAGAACCAGAAAATTTTTATTTCTTTATAATAAAATCCTTTCTTGAAACAAAAATAGTTGAACAAAACCTCTTGATCTTGTGCAGGAATCGGATAAAGTATATACCATTCTGCCCTTCTGGTCCCCACCTCTGTGCTTATTTCATTCTTTTGTTTTCCAAGCCCATTATTGGGTTGTCAGTTGTTCTAAGCTGGGCTCCCCTTCGGTGAGCTTTCATTTTTTTTTTCAGTTTCAAAGACTTTTCTTTTTTATTAAAGTTTTTTTTTTTAATTTTCAAAACATTATGCATGGACACTTTTCAACATTCACCCTTGCAAAACCTGGTGTTCCAAATTTTACCCTCCCTTCCTCCCACCCCCTCCCCTAGAAGCAAGTCATCCAATATGTGTTAAAAACATATATTGATGGGGGAGTCACTTAACTCCAAATACCTCAGCTAAAAGAAAAAAAAAATACTTATCCGTGTATGCTTTGACTCCCTCAGTTGACTATAAACTTCTCAAGGGCAAAGACTTTTTTCTCTCTTCATGTCTGCAGTGTCTGGTATACAGTAGGCACTTCATAAATGCGTATTAAACTTTAACATATTTAACATGTATGGGACTACCTGCCATCTGGGGGAGGGGGTGGAGAGAAGGAGGGGAAAAGTTGAAACAGCAGTTTTTGCAAGGGTCACTGTTGAAAAATTACCCATGCATATGTTTTGTATATAAACAGCTATAATAAAATAAAATAAACGTGTATTAAATGCACATGCATTGAAACCCCTAGAGTGTCGCTCTAGACAAAGCTCCTCTGAAATGAGCACTCCATGGCCTCCCCCAGATTCCATTCTGCCTCATCTGTTCTTCTCATGTCTCCTGGATACTGACTTTAACCTTGGTTTCCCCCAGACTCCAGTTTATGTGGGAGTGGGGTGGTCTTCCCCGATGCAGGACCCTCTCCAGACCGGGACTTCTTCAACCTTTTCTAATTCTTTTTGCCTGAGAAATTTTTGTGCAGCCCCTGGTATATGAGCATCTAGACTGGGTGTACAAATCAAACGTTTACTGACAATAAATCGTGATTTCGTGACCCCCACAAAGTGCGATATAAGAAGCTGGGCTCTAGACCTCGCCTTGGACCTCTACCTTTCCTCTTCCTCCCCCTGAGAATGTCCTGGGCCTCCGACTTCATCAGGGAGGCCCTGGTCAAACAGCCTTTTTGCTGGAAAATCCATGCGAACGCCAAGCCGTCTATGTGACTTAACTCGGGAACGTAACTAGGGAATCTTGCGCTCGTGCCAAGCACTACAAAACCTGCCTCGCCGGAGCGAGCGGCACAGAGTGGGCCCTGATCTGCGGCCGAGTCGGGTGGGCTGGGCCCCCGCCCCACGGAGACCCGGTCCCGGAGATACCGGTGGGAGCAGGGGCCGCCAGGGAGACCATGGCAGAGGGCGGAAGGCGGGCACGGCAGGGAGGCTGGGCGAGGGGGGGGGCGGGAGACGTGTGAACCGCAGCCATGTTGCCATATTGGAACTTCCCACTCTGAAGTAAGATAGTAAGGTCTGTTGTTCTGCCGCTGGACGTGAAATCCTTTCCTCACCTTCTAAATTTGTCACCTGGAGAAAAGGCTGGGCCACTCTTTGGTGATGAATTCTCATAACCCAGCTGTGCTTTTTCTGGAAGGTGCTGTGCGCCGGGAGTCCTAAATCCAATGGCTCAGACTTTGCAAAGTCTGTCTCGTCCTTACAAAAAGCATATATTTTTCCACCGGTGGGAGAGGCATTTGCTCGCCATCCCGTTCTATTTATGTTGTTGACTTAACTGTCAACGGCTTTGCCCAAATAGGCAAAGACTGGATTTTTGGCTTTGGTGGGCCCTGTCCGTCCGTCTGGCTGTAATATATCTTAGATATTTATATATGCACACACACACACACACACACACACGCGTGTGTGTGTCTGTTACGGACACCTATGTACACACACGGCACATACGTATCTATAAACACACACACACACACACACATATATATGTTTTGCTTGGTAACTCCCTCTCCTTGCGAAATGTTTTTCAGACTTGTGAAATTTTCCTTCTGAAAATAATGAAGAAAGACAGTCAATGTTCTTTTCATCTTCTGGGAAGCGGAGAGTTCTTTAAACTCCATTTACGTCAGCACTCACCATTCTGGAAGACTGAAAAACTGTACACGGAGTCCCTTTGCTCCCGGGGGTTGGTCAAAGCCACGTCTCCCCAAGGCTACCGGCATCTCCACCCCGGGCTCCTCCGTGTTTCCCGAGAAGGGGCTGGAGAGCAGCTAATAAATTTCAAAGAGGATAATAAACGGGGCAGGGAACCCGAGAGGTGACGGCCAATAGGGAGGCTGTGTCTGGGGGACTTGGAACGAGGACAGGAAGAGCTGCTTTCAAAAGCCGTCTGGGGCCTTTGGTAACCGTGCCTCAGTTTCCTTATCCATAAAATCAGAATCACAACATCATCTATCAGAGGGTTTCGGGGAGACAAAAGCGGAGGCCAGAAACCTCCTTCTTTAAAGTGCTATCAGATTAAGGCCCATTAGCTCCTACTGCTCTCTTTTTTGAGTTGATGCCCTCTTTTCTATTATATAATCCTAGCTCTGCCTTCCACCCATGTTGAGAGAAGCTAAGAAAAATGTGTTTCCTAAATAAAAGCCTTCAACACACATAGACCCAAGTCCTTTCCCCTTTTCTTTTTGCTCCTCATCAGGGCCGGATTCCCTGTAAATAGAGAAGCTTTTCCGAATCCCCGAGCCCCGTCCTTTCCATCCCACATAGAGTTAAAGGCAGAGGAGCCAGATGTTCACCATTGGCTGGGGGAAAGGGAGGGGAGAGCTAGTTAGTGCTGACCCTTTTTGCAATTCCTGCCTCCAGCAGCTGCATCTTCCAAAGGCCTCTCCTCTGTCAGGATTCAAAACTCGTGCCCTCCAAAGGCAGCAGCACAAAACTTGGGCCCTTTCTCTCTCTCCCTTTTTCAGATAAATGTGTTCTGATATCACCCTGGCTTTGCAATGATTTGCCCCCTCCCCTAACTCTTTCTTATAACAAATACAATTGAGTAAAATGAATGGACATATTTGCCATGAGGCTGAAGGGGTGGGGAGGGTGGGGGGTGGGAGCTTTCCTTTCCTCCCCGAGAAGTTGGGAGTTTTCTCTCTTAATCCTCTAACTTGAAATCAGAGAAAAAACACAGTGTGTGAATATCGCCTTTCCATCACTTGCCAATCATCTCCCCCTCCTTCAGGTCCTCTTTTCTCCACCTGGTACATGTCAAGTCTTCCTAAAGAAATTGCTTTTTAACTCCAAGCAGGGAAGACTAGCTGAGCTGGGGGGAAACAGCACGACCCGGCAAATAAAATCAATTGGGCAAAACTCTGGGCAAATCCCGGCGGCGAATGATAGATAATGGAGTTCAGACTGCCTTGTTTTTGCCTAGGAGGATACGGTAGAGTGGCCAAGGTCACAGAGGCAAGAGGAGGCCACGGTGGGCTTTGAAAGCAGGTCCCGGCCCTCCCGGCCCCTTTCCGATGTAACGTGCCCGATCCTGTGTTTGGGTTTTGCCTCTCCAGTGCCTAGCGGGATTTGTGTTTACTTAACAGAACCCTCACAGGTTGTATCTGAGATGGTACCTTTTGCCTAGTTCTCAAATCCGATCATAACGTTCCATCTTAGCAGATATGAGTGAGGATTTCAAGGATGCGAATTGCCAGGGGCCTCGGGAATCCAGAACCATGGGGTGTTTGTATAATTCCCCCTCCCCTGCCCAGCTCTGTAAACATGGAGGGGGGTGGAGGAAAGAGATGAGGCAATTATGGAAGCAAATGGACTATTCCTTCCTTAAAGTGAGCTACGGACTTCAAGATTATTTGTGGACTTGTGGAAAGTGTGCTTTGTTTGGGGGTGGGGGTGGGGGATTGATTTGGATGAGCTCTCATGATTCAGGGACGGCAGAATTTCAGATGGATGTTTTACTGCCAAAAAAAAAAAATTTCTGGAAAGCTGGCACGTGTTCAGAAGTCAGCCAGCAAATTATGTCGGTTCAAGACTCCCAGTGGACAAACCGAACATATTAAGAAGGAAACCAGAGATCTGCAGCTCTTATGTTCTGAAGTCCAGAGGAAGAGCTCAGCAGAGTCGGGGAATATTTTTCCAGCCTACATTTTTAAGGTAAGTCGGAGCTACTTAGATGTAATTAAATCTGGGAAATATAAAGGAAATTATACGATAATATTTTGAGATAATCACTGGCTTTTTAAAAAATCCAAATTGTTCCAGTATTCCACAGATATCGGAAAGATTGCCTCCGTGTTCTGAAACTGTAAGAGAGGAGGAAATTAGGGAAGCTGATGGAGGCTAATTTAACTACATTTTCAACTTGGTTGACCTTCAAGTGATACTTTTTTTAGTTGTTTTCAGATGCTTTAGTTAGGTCAGGGCACTCGAAGGGCACTCGAAGGACTGTCCCCCAAATGACTTTCTTTGTTTCTTGGCTGAGAGCTGACTATATTTTGAGCTTGCAAACTGTGTTCTGGGTGCTTTTTAGGTTTCTCCTAGGAATACCGGGGACTCAGTTACCTTTAATTTTGTCTCGATTCCATAATAACAGCAGCATAGTAAAGAGACACTGATAGATTTGTGACATGAAAATGTGTGGCTCGGGTCTCAGGACTTTTCAGAGATGGCTCAATGAACCTGAGATGGTCCAAATGGCATTTTCCCACCGGCTACCTGATCCCGAGACGACAGCCTTGCCCGCTTTATTTTCTTTTGCCCCCACTCAGCTCTCTCTCAAGGTTTGGAAAATATTTGCCTATGGGAACTCGTAAGGGGAGCTTTTTCTCGGGTTAGAGCAGGCGGCTCTGTGGTGGCCAGAGACCGTATGGAGAGGAAGAAGTGTGGACCAGGCTCTTTGAGACACGGCTTTGCTTCTTTGGGAGTTGTTGTTTTGTACACTTTCCTCCACAGCTAATCTTCTTAAATAGTTCGTTTTCTTTAAGCCTGTGGAAAATATGAAAGGCGGTGAGGGGGGTTGTGGGGGGGGGAGGAATGGGGGTGATGGTGAATAGGGCAGAGGAAGGAGAGAGAAAGGATAGAGAAGAAACTGCTTTTTTCCTTGGTATTTTCTTTTCGATCTTTAAGATGTGTGAATCTCAATTTTTTCTCTTGTTGTGTCTGAGAAAATATTGCCTTTTCTCCCTTGAGAAACAGAATTATGAACAGGGCTGCAAGGGACCTTGAATGAGGAAAGTGAGCCACTTGTCCAAAATTACAAGGCAGGGCTGAGATTTGCACCCATTCTTTTTGTTTTTACACAAAGTCTTATGGAGGTTGCTGTGGCTCGGTCACGTCCCACTCTTTGTGACGCCCCCCCTGGGGTTTTCTTGGTGAAGCTCTTGGAGTGGTTTGCCATTTCCTTCTCTGACTTATTTTCCAGATGAGGAAATTGAGGCAATAGGCTTAAGTGACCTCCCCTAGATTAGATATAGTCAGGAAGTGTCTGTGGCCGGATTTGGATTCGGGAGGAAGAGACTTCCTGATCCCAGGCCGGGCACTTTTGCCCACCTTGTACCACCTTGCTGCCTGATTTATTGATGCCTTTTGCATATGACATGATTGACATTTTCTGATTGTCGGACAACTTCATAGACTAATAGCGTGTTTTAAGAGATGGAATGACCCCCGGAGGTTTGCCCCTCCCTCATGTGACAATGAGGAAACTGATCCCCAGAGAGGGAAAGCGATTTGCGGGATTGTGCAGCTGCTATATGGCAAAGTTGAGATTCAAGACCTGATGGAGTCTGACTCCAAAGCCAGGGCTTGAACCCCCCCCCCCCCTCCAAGTTTTCTGCTACAATTAAGCGTCGCTAGAGATGGGTGGGGAAATATGGACCTTTTCTTTTGGGCGTCACTTCTTAGGGGGTGTAATTATTTTCCAGGTATAGTCCCGGCATTGGGATTGCCAGATCAAAGGGTATGAACAGTTTCCTCCCTTTTCTTTTACAATTCAGAATGATTCCTCAGAAGAATTAATCCCTTTTTCCCCCCAAGGCAGAATGCAGCCTTGTTAGATTTCACTCCTTGCCCTTTTAGCAGACATTAACGATTTTTGGTAAATCAGGAACTTCAAAGTTTGCCCTGAGAGCCGAAGATTTCTAAGTGATTTTGCTTTTTGTGGTTTTCAGGCGGAGGAGTATGACCAGTGACTTGAGTTCACAAAGGTTTCAGGCTGACAGTTCACTGACCCCATTCGCCATCAAGAGCAACTACCCGGCTTCCCTCGAAAGCGAAAAGATGGTGAACGATCCGTACATCGGGCCCATAAACACGTCCAACAATAACGCTTCGACAGCTAAGTGCTTGCTGAAGCTCTCAGGTTACCACTTAGCTTTCATCCCCGCCCTCTACTATATCATCTTCGTCCTCGGTTTAATCGGCAACAGTGTGGTGGTCTCCCTGTTCTGTTGCCACCGGGGGCCCAAAAAAGTGGCCAGTATTTACATCTTTAACCTGGCCATGGCAGACCTGCTGTTTCTAGCCACTCTGCCGCTCTGGGCCACCTATTACTCTTACGGCTACAACTGGTTCTTCGGCTCAGTGATGTGCAAAATCTCCAGTGCCCTCCTGTGTCTGAACATGTACGCCAGTGTTTTCTTCATCACCTGCATGAGTATAGACAGGTACCAAGCCGTGGTCTACCCCTTCCAGTCCCAGAGAAGAACCCCGTGGCAGATGTCATTCATCGTGCCCCTGGTGTGGGGCCTGGCCTGCATGTCCTCCCTGCCCACATTTTATTTCCGAGACACCAAGCCCATCGAGCACTTGGGAGTGAATGCCTGCATCATGGCTTTCCCTCCCGAGAAGTATTCCCAGTGGTCGGCGGGGATGGCCTTCATGAAGAACGCGCTGGGCTTCGTGATCCCGCTGGTGTTCATAGCCACGTGCTACGCCGGCATCCGGAAGCACCTGATGAAGGCCAGCGGATTTGGGAAGAACCAGTTGATGAGAGACCGGGTGCTGAAGATGGCAGCCGCGGTGGTTCTGGCTTTTGTCATCTGCTGGCTCCCCTTCCACGTTTTGACTTTCCTGGACACCCTGGCCTGGCTGCACGTCATCACCAACTGCGACGTGATCTCCGCCATCGACACCGCCATGCCCTTTGGCATCTGCATGGGCTTCGCCAACAGCTGCATCAATCCCTTCCTCTACTGTTTCGTGGGCAACCAGTTCCAGGAGAGATGCCGGCGCCTGTTTAAGCTCAGGGTCTCTCAGCTTCGCAAGAACAGAGACAGCACGTCTTCCAGAAAAGGGAATTCCCTGAAGGAAGTGGAGACCCTGATGGAATGAAGACAGACCCGGTTCAGACAACTTCGGCTTCCACGGATGAGAATTGATGGCTTTAGGAAAAGAAGAATCTTTTTTTTTTTTTTTTTGCAAAAAAATAAGTGACTTGCCCAGGGTCACACAGCTAGTCAGTATCTGAGATCATATTTGAACTCAGGTCCTCCTGATTCTGGGCCAGTGCTCTATCCACTGCACTACCTAGCTGCCCGAGAAGAATCTAATCCAAATTGACTTTCTGATTCTTGGAGAAGATGAAAAGAATGGAAATCCCCCTTGTCCCTCCCACTTCTCCTGGGGTGAGGCCTTCCCTGGTGAGAGTGACCCATGACCTTGAAGTTATCTGGACGTTTTCTCCAAAGGTAGACAGGCAGAGTGGAACGGTCTACGTGAAGACCAGTTCTTCCTCTTTCCTTGTTCTGCAGGAAGCAGCACGACATTTCCCCCCATAGTCCGGAGTCTTCCTCATGACGTGGGGAAGACCCAGCCCGAGTTCTTGAAGATCCTGCCAGTGGGGATCACCGGCAGGCCCTATTCAACCGGAAAGTGTTTAAGCACAGTCTTGGCTAGGGGCTGTGTGTCTTTTTTCCAAGGGCAACTTGTAATCAATGAACAAGTATTTATTGAGTACCTACTGTATACAAGGTACTCAATAAATACTTCTTTAAAGATATACTCTCAGCAGGGGTTTGGCCACCTGCTGATATTATTTTTCTTATTAGGGCAATTCATGAAGGTCTTCTGATTGAGTCTGTGTGGGGGCGGGTGGGATGGGGTAGGGGAGGTGATACCCACATAGACATCACAGGTCTTACATTTTCTATTTCTCCGTTCAAAGAGGGCTCCTTTTGAAAAGGCTACCAACCCCCCCCCCCCAGCTGTCTTCTGCTTGCTAAAGTTTTGGGTGAGGCATTCATTAATTGCTAGGAAGCCAATCACTTTGAGAACAGGGGACATATAAAGCCCATATCCAGGAAGCATGTCCATCTGAAACAGACTAGAAAAGGAAGTGGGCCAGTCCCGTGGCAAGAACGAGGAGCAGCTCAGATGCTCTGCTGCTCCTAACTAGGTAGCAAAAGTCCCAGAAGGCATTGCAGGAGGTGGGGGCAAGGGTCGGGGTCAGGGAGGAGCTTACCATCACCTGTCATCTCAAAACCTGTTATTTTCACTAATAATTCTCTCTCACTCAGTGTCAATCTCTCTTGTTTCTTTGCTGAAAGAATCCGAGTACTGTAGTGCCCTGTGATTTGGCACCCAAAGGACAAAACTCCAGTTATCCCACTCTACTGACATCTCTGTTCTTTAGCGGCTTCAGAGCAGGACGGGGCTAAGGATCCCAAAGGATGAGGAGAGTTGGACGAGCCCGCCGCCTCGATGGAAACACGAGCCGCCAAAGCACGGAAGCGTGGCCATCCAGCACGCCGCCGATTTCCAGGGCTCCCACGCCTCCCCGGATCGGCAGTGGGGCCATCGCTAACATACGCCGGTATTATTCTGTATCAGCTCATCCTCTTGTATCAGTATGGATGAGATATATAGATTGATATTGCTATAAGCTTCTTATACCTGTAGAAACTTTTTTGATAGTGTATTCTTTATTATTTTTATTTGAAACATTTAAAAATAATCTTTTCTTGTCACATCACCTTCATTTCCAAATACATTTCTCTCTTTCTCCCTACCCAGGGAGAAGGGAAGAAACAGTTCAGTGCAATGAGCCAACAGATCAGCCACGTCTGACGTGGTCTCTACCCACAATCCCTCTTCTCCACAAAGAAGGGAGAGTGCTACATTTTCTCATCTCTCGAGGCCGCACGTGGTCCTCATCACACAGTGTCATACTTTGGTTGTTCTTTTTTTTATATTATTGTAGTGTGTATATTATTTTCCTGATTCTCTTGACTTTACTCTGCATCAGTATTTGCAGGCTTTTTTTGAATTTTTCATAGTTAGTGGTTCTTATATTAAGTAGAACATATTCATTTATATTCATGTACCATGATTCCTCAATCATCCCTCAATCGATGAGCACCTTTTGTGGCCAGTTTTTTTCTACCACCAAAAAGGGCTGCGATGAATATTTGGGCTTAAAGGAAAATGCTGTGTATTTGGCCTCGGGGGCGAATGGCTCTCAGGAGCATCTCTGGTCGAAAGGGCTTGGACTTAGCTGCCTTTCTTTTTGGTTTTACCTTAATTTGAAATTGCTTTCCAGAATGCTCTGGGGTTTTCACAACTCCATCGACAGCACCTCGATGCCGATCTCCCCACAAATCTTCTAAAGGTGCCTTATTTTTGGCCGCCTGTGAGAATTTGCTGGGGGTGAAGCGAGACCTTAGCTTTTGCACATGAGTCTCTCTCTCTCATTAGCAGCGACTGGGCCAACTTCCATTTTTGAAGTAGAGAGAATGCGATGACATGGTCTCCTTTCCCAAACCCTTCAGCAGTGTATCACCTCTCAGCAGCCCAGCTCTTCCCGTATGGCCCAAAAGAAGGGGAAGACACACATTTATATGCTTTAAAAAATCGATTTTCCACCGCACCAAAGTTTATGTGAAACCAACTTTGTCTATGTCATGATGAAGACATTCAGGACGCAGATCTCCATTTTGTGTTCCTCGAGATTGTGCCATTTATTAAGTACTGTTACTCTAGAAAGGTTCTTCTTTTGGGGGTGGGGAATTATGGTTATTATTATTCAGGATAGTAGTAGAAAGTCAAATGTAGAATGTAATCAATAAAAAAAGATTCGAGTACCTATTATACAAGGGACTCATGAAATATTTCTTTAAAGATACTCCATATCAACTGGGATTTTTATAATATCCCATTTTTTGTGATTATTTGAAATCAATAAATCAAATAAACTCCCTCTTTGGGTTCTATAATACATGGATCTCGTGATTTTGTGAGCACACGGCGTCCACCCCACTCTCCAAGAACAGGGCCCCCTGATTAATGGTGGCCCACTTGGTTACTTTCCAAAAAGTATCTAAGAATACTTTAACGTCTTCAAACCGTGAGCAGGTACAGTCAGAGGCCAGTAAAACTTGGGTTCTGTTATAGTTTTAATGGGGTGTCTGAAGGACATACAGCCAACCAATATCCCATAAGATGGAAAACCCCAATGCCTCAATAACGCCAAGTGGCTTTGGTCCCATGAGCCTTTCTGTTTTTAGAGAACATGGGGCAAACCTAGGAGAGCGATTCTGAACCCGTCATTGCTCTAGAGGTGGGGGAGGGGGTGTAGGTGATTCCCCACCTAGGATTCCACTCTTCTTGATGGAGGGTCCCAGAGAGGCAAAGCTTTACTGGGACCTTCTCAAGCACAATACAGCCATGGGAGAAAGCCAGCCACTGACTTAGTTTGTTCTTACTTGGGGACTGGGGTTGCAGAAGATGTTCTGGGGCAGTTTCAGGTTAGACGGTTTCTCCCGGGTCTGTCTCTCACTCCGACTTTGCCCAAGGGCTCTCACCCAAGACTTAGATTGGGATGGCTTTCTCTACTGTACACACCTGTGACTTCAAGGAGAGAAAGATGGTCCAGCACTTCTGTTCCCAGCTTTTGCTGAAATAAATGCTGGTGGAATAATGTTCCACTCACCACGGTTCAGATTTCCTTTCTTTCTTTCCCAATTGGGATTAAGTGACTTGCTCAGGGTCACACAGTTAGGAAGAGTTAAACACAGATTTGAACTCAGATCCTCTTGACTTCAGGGCTACTGTGCCACCAAGCTGCCTCTTAGATTTTAGATGTACAGCCCCAAACCTATATATTTTACACAAAGTACATTTAGGCTTTTATTCAGAGACCATTTGCTTGTATTCAACATGCAATTTAAAAAGTCATTTCTCTTGTTTCCAGACGCTGCATGTCAGGAGCAGGAATTGAGAGGGAGGAGAAAAGGGGATCATGGGGAATTGGTAGAAGCAGTCAATACTAGAAATAGGAAGAAGTGACAAATAACAGTCTAATAGGGAGGGAGACTGGGAAAGCCTATAAAAAGTAGCAGAAGAACTCCAAAAGGACTACATGGAGAAAGGAGCCTCTACTTTGCATAAAAGTAGCCTGCGTTAAATAAGAAGGCAATATCTATGGAGGGCTTCATCAGAGTATCCATTGGTACCTCATTTAACCAGTAGTTCCACCGAGTGACTCCACCATTTAACCTTTCATACAAGTTATTTTCATATAGAAATATATCTCCCACCTCTGAGCCTTCTTAATGAGAATGCACCAACTGTAACTAAGTTCATTACTGACGGTTCTGCTGTCGTTGGGGGTTATCCGATGCACAGGGACGTTTGGTTTCTGCCGGGGCCCCCACAATCAGCAGCACTTCAATGCTGGCTGACGGACTCATGAGGGGCTTTTGGTTTAATATTTTCAAAATCAAAGTTTCTCAGATTTCAAGCAGGAAAATACCTGAGACGTCATCTAGTTGAATCCTTCCTTTTACAAACGAGGAAACGGAGGCCCTGACGGCCGGAGCAGGGACTCTGAGCTGGTCTTCTGATCCCCAATAGAGATTACGGTCCCTTTGTTATAGTCTCCCTTCATATGGGACTGTTCAGAGAGCACTTTGACACCCGTGATCTCGTGAGTTTTGAGCCTCACTTTAAGAGTGGGTCTTAGGCTTATTTTACTAATGTGGAATCTGAAGTCTATGGAGGGACAAAGGACTGGGCCAAGGTCACGGGGTTAGTAGGTGTCCAAGCTGGGATTTAAATCCAATTTCAGTTTCTCTGTGATCACAGGAAGAAAGAAATGAGGACACAGAGCTAAATAGCTCCTATATGACATCCGGGGCCTGGATTCTGCCTGCGGGAGACAGACGGGAGACAAGCTGGGTAGGGAGGCCGGGGGCCAGGCCCCAGGTTTGGGGGCACACACAAAAGTGGCGAAAGGGTAACGTGAAATCAAAGGGCTGAGGTCCCCAGAGACCATGATGCCCCATGGAGGGGGTTGGTAGCTGCAGAAACCGAGTGATTGATATAGTGCAGAAAGAACCAGGCCGAGTCCTGAGGAGCCGCAGGAGTGGGGGTGGGGGTATAACTTGGCAGAGCCAGCGCCAGAACGCAGAGGGCAGCTCAGTGCAACTCAGCACGCGTGTATGAAGCGTCTTCCCCGGCCCGGGTGCCTTGCCCAGGCCTGGGAGGCCCAAACCCCCAGGAGATGATCCCTGTCTTCAAGGACCTCATGTTTTATGGAGGGAAATGTGGACAGATGACCAATGAGAAGTATAGGCAGGGAGAATGTGGGATCGTTAAGGGGCGGGGAGAGGGCAAGGGAATGGTACTGATAAGGGGGGAGGGAGAGATGAGGAAAGTACCCTGGGGTACACATGGCCACTGAGCTGAGCCCTGAAGCTGGATGGCGGTTCTAGGAAGCAGAGGTAAGGAAGGAGAGAAGCAGAGGGCTGTATGGGCAAGTAAGGCATGTATTGACATGTTGGGGTATGGAAGGGGGTACATATGGGCAAATATAGCCATGTATGGGCATGCACGGGCACACACGGGGGTATCTATGGGCATTGTATCCAGGGGCATGCACAGGCATGTATGGGGTGTGTATGGACATGGATGGGCATATGTTGCTATGTATGGGCACGCAGAATCATGGAAGGGTATTAATGGGCACACACAAGTATGTACCGACATGTACAGGGGGCCAGCTTCTTTTTTTTTTTATTTAATAGCCTTTTATTTACAGGTTATATGCATGGGTAACTTTACAGCTTTAACAATTGCCAAACCTCTTGTTCCAATTTTTTACCTCTTACCCCCCACCCTCTCCCCTAGATGGCAGGATGACCAGTAGGTGTTAAATATATCAAAATATAACTTAGATACACAATAAGTCTACATGACCAAAACATCATTTTGCTGTACAAATAGAATCAGACTCTGAGATATTGTACAATTAGCCTGTGAAGGAAATCAAAAATGCAGGTGGGCAAAAATATAGGGATTGGGAATTCAATGTAATGGTTTTTAGTCATCTCCCAGAGGTCTTTCTCTGGGCGTAGCTGGTTCAGTTCATTCCTGCTCCATTAGAAATGATTTGGTTGATCTCGTTGCTGAGGATGGCCTGATCCATCAGAACTGGTCATCATCTAGTATTGTTGTTGAAGTCTATAATGATCTCCTGGTTCTGCTCATTTCCCTCAGCATCAGTTCGTGTCAGTCTCTCCAGGCCTTTCGAAATCATCCTGTTGGTCATTTCTTACAGAACAATAATATTCCATAATAGTCATATGCCACAATTTATTCAGCCATCTCCAACTGATGGGCATCCATTCAGTTTCCAGTTTCTAGCCAGTACAAAAAGGGCTGGGGGGCCAGCTTCTACAAAGGATGGAGGCAAGAGATCGGGGGAGTGGGGCTCCCGGGCGGGGAAGGGCAGCCTGGTCAGCGTTAGACCCAGGCCCAGAAAGACTGGCCATCATGGAGAGAAAGGCACCGGACGTCAGGCAGACCGGGTGCTAAGCCAAAGCTTGCTGCAACCTGGATGACCTCTACACTTCTAAAGCAAAAGGAAGTCAGGTCAGAGGCCACAAGTAAAGGTCAATAACAAGGAGGGGTTCTGGGACAGGGCAGTGGAGGAAGGGAGCTCATTAGAAGAGTGTAAGATTCAAGACTTCAGTTTACTGTATGTGTATCTCAAACTGGAATACACACACACACACACACACACACACACACCTACTACACACACACACACACACACAAGAAGCATAGTAATTGACCTTTGTCCACCACTTTTAGGCTTCTTACCCTTTTCCTGCACCAGCCTCGTGCAGACACAAGATGCTCCTGGAGCTTCACAACCACGGCCCTGGGAGGTGGCTGTGACAGATACTTTTATCCTCAGTTAACAGATGAGGAAACTAAACATCATGAAAGTCAAGTGATCTGGGAAGGATCACACGGCTAAGGAAAGTCCAAGGTAGGATTTGAACCCAGGTCTCTTCCAAGTGCAAATCCGGCACTCATTTGACCACACCACATTGCGCCTCCATCTTGGAGGGGAATCTTGGAAGGATTTCCGACATGGTGTGCATTCTCTTAGCATTAAGGACACATAGAGTAGGGCGGGCACTGTCCCACAGGGAGGATCTGGACCATAATGCCATCCTTTGGGAGTAGAGCAGGGTAGGAACTTGCCCTAATTTAGCTGAGAGATTCATATATTAATGAATCATTGGTACCAACTATGGCCACCATGGAGAGAAGGACACTGGAGGTCAGGGGTGCTAAGCCAAAGCTTAGGTATATGACATTAGGTATAGACATTAGACAGGTAGACATTAGCACTATTTTGATGGAGCCCAGAGCCTGAAACTGCCAGGGATGCGCTCTAAACCAAGCCCCCTCGAGATTTGGCACCCTGAGACAAAGCTCAAGTTGCCCCCTCCCCGTCCTAGTTCTGGGTAGATGTCTAAATCAATATGCCTTTCGTCCAGCTTGGGGAAGAGAGAAAAGTGCAGGAAGTGTTTTAGCCCTGAAAGGAAAGGCCATCTTTCAGTCTAACCCCTTCATTTTAAACCTGGATAGAACTACTGAAAAACACAATAATTAAAAAAAGAACTAAAAAACAACCCTCTGATTTGGGGAATGAAATGTGGACTGGATAGTGGGACTTTCAGCTTCATGTCTCTGGGCCTTGGTCTTTCCCTCTGTAAAATAAAAAGCTTGGGTTTGCTCAGTTCTCCCCTGTGGGGTTCCATCTCTGGCCAGGAGTTGCTGAGGTTCTTGCCATGTCTACGGCTTGCCACAAGATGGCAGCTGAACAGTGATTCAAAGGGCCGTGCCAACGTCAGCCAGCTGCCATTGGGCAGAAGTACTTTCCACGTGTTTATTTATTTATTTTTTATTAAAAGCACAGACTCAATTTCAGATTTTCCCTACTACTGGACACAGATTCAGACAAGCTGGCCATCAAATATCGGGACCGCCAAGAATAGTATCAATTTATGGCTCGCTCAAATCCTTCCCAGGATGCTATTGAGTTCCGGCCTAACACCGTGCACATTCCTGAAGAAGGGCTAACGGCCACATAAAGAGAAACAAAAGGAGATCGGGACCGAGGGTTGAGAGAGTCGAGTTTAATTCCCATTTACCGGCGGGGGGTCTCTGTGCAAACCACTAGTCCTCCCTTAGTTTCCTTATTTGTATCATGGGCCACATAATCCTTGTACTGCCTACTTCCCAGGGCAAGAGGGAGGGAAGTCCTCTGTAGATTTTAAAGTGTTGGAAAGGTACCACATCTCATCCCAAGGAAACGCCAAAACATGGGTTCCCTTCCCGGCTAGCCCCAAATCTGTGCAAACTGGAGACAGAAGCTCTGTCTACCTAGGCCTTCCCACGCTGTCATTTCCCAGTGTACAAATGCCACAGCCAGAATCCCCGACCAGGACAGAACCACCTTCCAGTGGAAATGAATCCTAGACTTCTGCAAACTCCTAAAAAGTGTTGAGTGAGAGCCCATTGAGAGGAGGAGGGATGCAAGGCTATGCCCGGACGCTGTCATGAAACCAGGCCCGGGTGGTCTCTCTGGTGATGTTGCTCCTTACTCTGAATCTTTTCAAAAACTGATGTGAGCTCTGTCCAACTTCCATTCTCTCTGTCAGCAAGATGTCTCTGCATTTTCACCCATCGACTCATTCCCTCCTGTTTACCTCCTTTCTCAGAGAAGGAGCTAACTGGCCCACCGTGGCTCAGGCTTCACATGGACCCACATCCCCATGCTTTGTTTTGATCTTCCAAGCTCTTGCTTCATACAAGATACCTTCTTTGACCTTCTTTCTTGCCCTTTTGGTTACCTTCTTCCCCTTCTCTAAAAACACAAATGCAGAGGATCATGGAATCGGGAAAATGGCCGAATAGTTGCTTTTGAAAATCATGTGCCACCTGCAGACTTCAGAAGGAAGCTGTTATGTGGCAGATAAAAGACAGCTCCTCAAGACCAAGCCCACGCGTGAGCTTGTGACTTAACTCCAGAGAACTTGAACACCAGAGTTCGGGCTCCGGGTGCCTCACGGATTTCTCACACCTGGGAAGATGAACAGACAATGGGCAGTAGGGTCCAGCTGGAGGGTCCCTCCCCGTGGTCGTGTTTGCTGCTTCTCACAGAGTTGAGGGCTTCAGAAACTGATTCTGCCTGGCTGTGGGAAAGAAAGGAAGACGGGGAGATGAGCAGAAGAGTTGGGGAAGTCACGGCTTAGAAGAGAACAGAGTATGAGGCCAGAAGGAAAGATGACTAGGGAGAAGAAACTCATCTGGGAATAATCTCCTTTTTTATTATTTATGATCTCTTTATTTTTTTATTAAAGGTTTTTATTTTCAAAACTTATGGAAGGATATTTTTTCACCATTGACCCTTGTAAAATCTTGCGTTCCAAATTTTCCCCTCCTCCCCCCCCCACTCCCTTCTCTAGCTGGCAAGTTGTCCAATACATGTTAAATATGTTAAAATACATGTTAAATCCAATATATGTAAATATATTTATACAATTCTCTTGCTGCACAAAAAAAAAATCAGATCAAAAAAAGAAAGTAAATGAGAAAGAAAACAAAATGCGAGCAAACAGCAGCAAAAAGAAGGAAAATGCTCTCTTGTGGTCCCCTCAGTCCCCACAGTCCTCTCTCTGGGGGCAGACGGCTCTCTCCATCATAAGACCATTGGAACTGGCCTGAATCAGCTCATTGTTGGAAAGAGCCACGTCCATCAGAACTGATTGTTGTATAATCTTGTTGTCATGTACAATGGTCTCCTGGTTCTGCTCATTTCACTCAGCGTCAGTTCCTGTAAGTCCCCCCAAAACCTCCTGCTCATCATTTCTTACAGAACAATAATATTCCATAACATTCATATACCACAATTTATTCAGCCATTCTCCAACTGATGGGCATCCACTCAGTTTCCAGTTTCTAGCCACTACAAAGAGGGCTGCCCCAAACATTCGTGCACATACAGGTCCCTTTCCCTTCTTTATGATCTCTTTGGGGTATAAACCCAGTAGTAGCACTGCTGGATCAAAGGGGATGCACAGTTTGATAACTTTTTGAGCATAGTTCCAGATTGCTCTCCAGAATGGCTGGATGTATTCACAATTCCACCAACAATGTCTCAGTGTCCCAGTTTTCCCGCATCCCCTCCAACATTCAGCATAATCTTTTCCTGTCATTCTAGCCAATCTGACAGGTGTGTGGTGGTATCTCAGAGTTGCCTTAATTTGCATTTCTCTGCTCAGTAGTAATTTAGAGCACATTTTAGGAAGAGTCTTCAACTGCCAAAGGTTAAGGCCAGAGACCTGGATCCAGATGATGCTCATATTCTCTATGGGATGTCACTGAGGACACCCAGAGGGCTTGAAAGAAGAGGGAGAGGCAAAAGAAAGAGGAAGATTCCCCTAAAAGGCGAGGAAGAATACCAAAAAAGCTGAAAAAATAAGAGATTGATGCTACTATTGAATTCCCAGATTTGGTCTCACTCTTCCCAAGGACTCTCTGTGCATTTGGGGGAGAGCTGGGTTTTATGGCTATATAAAAAATCCAAATCTATGGGCAGCTAGGTGCCACAGCAGAAAGTGCCAGGCCTGCAGTCAGGAAAACACCTTCTGTTTCCTCATCTGTAAAATGAGCCGGAGAAGGAAATGGCAAAGCATTCCAGTATCTGTGCTAAGAAAACCCCAAATGGAGCCACAAAGAGTCACCTGGGACAAAAAAAAATTGAACAATATAAATTCTTCATACACACACACACACACACACACACACACACACACCCGTATTAGGAAATGCTATTCATTTGAGGGAAAGGGGAAGGGGAAGGGAACACACACTTATGCAATTTACAAATATTACCTGAAATAATATTTGATCCTGATGACAACCCTGGGAGCCAGATACTATTACAATCCCCTTCTGAGGAAACTGAAGCAGACAAAGGTTAAATGACTTTCCCAGGATGCCAGTAGTAAGTATCGGAGACAAGACTGAATTCACGTCTTCCTGACTTCAGGCGCAGCATTCTCTCTACTGTGTCACCTAGTTAATTGTGTCTCCTGGCTGGCTTGGTAGGAGGATCCCCAGTGGGGGCTCATGAGTTCAAATTTAGGAGGATAGACTCCCAGGATGCATCCTGGATCTTGTGAAAGAAGTCACCCACTGGGGACTCGGTCTGTAAAATTGTGAGTACCAAGTTAAGAGAAGTGGGCTCTAGAAGGGTAGGAGAAGTAAAGGGAGAAGAACTGAAATGATGTCTTTGAGGCCCCTCTAGCAGTATTATTTTGTGGGAAAAAATGGGAGGTCGCATAAATGGTGAGAAGGGAAGCATGGAATAGAGGAGTAGAAGATATACTTCTGTCAAGCCCATGGGAGACGAGTCAAAGGATAATGATTCCTTTATTGCTTTGGCAAGAGGGAGGTAGTGCAAGTGAAGAATCAAGGGAAGGGACGAGGATGGGAGTAGTGGAAGGGGAGGCAGTGGCCTACCCCAGAGAATAGTATTTCTGTGTCAGAGGAGGTATATGTTAGAAACTTTCGGTGGTCAAGGAGCAAGGAGGTGGGAGGCCCGGGGTGCCGTTAGGCCCCAGAGTGGTGGTGCGGTGGGGAGGTTGGGATAGCCCTGGGGATGAAGAATGATCATAGTGAAGATGGGGATGGGCCAGACCTCATCATGACTCCTACCAGGAAATGCTATTTCCTCCTGATCTGATTTTCTTCATGGAGAGAGATGAGAGAAAAAGAACAAAAGAAGAAAATACAGAGGAAGTTCCAGAAAGGCAAGAACATAGAACGTGGACGCAAAAGGGAGGTCACATCCAGTATTTTGGAAGTTTTGCTTTCATGACAGAGTAATGAATTATTAAGTAAGGGTATAGCTCGTGAATCAGAGAATAAAGTTCAGAATAGACTTAAAAGGAAAAGAACGGGGACAGAGCAAAGGAAAATTCATTGGAAAAAAAAGCACGGCAAACTAAGAAGTCGGAGAAGACTTGGTGGGGGTAATTTTGAACTACTTGATTAACTGGTTGGATAAAGAGAATAAAGGACAAAAAAAGGAGGAGAAACAAACAAATGAATAAAAGAAAAAATGCCAAGTTAAGTGAATTCACAGAACTTGGGCTCAGATGGAGCAATAAACAGGATGGGGAGGAGATAATGAGGGAAGCAGCGAGGTAGTGTAAGTAAAATGAATCCTAGGAACAGAATTCGGATTTAAAAGAGTAACTAATGACCTTTACCTCTATCCAATCTAGCTTAACATTTTTTATTATATGTCATTTAGTCCACGTTTAAGTTTAAATCTTTTCTCTAAACACCTTTTATTGGTAATCACTATTGGATTGTGGTCAAGAAAAGGTTTGTTTAAGATTTCTGCTCTCCTGTATTTCTTTTCAGTTTGATGGATTAGTACATGAGCCCCTGATAACCTCTACTTGTATTTATGGTGTTTCCCTCAAAAATGACAGGGAAGATTGTGAGTCATAGAAGAAATTAGAAAAAAAATTCATCAAACAAAAATGATGAGAATATACAAGAACTTTTGAGATGTAGCCAAAATCAACTTAGGGAAAATTTATATCCCTAAACACTTTGATCAGCAAAAGAGAGAAGACAAGTTCAGTGAACTGTGACTGTGACTAAATAAGTTAGAAAAAGAAAATTTTGAAAAGTCTGAAAATCAAAGAACAGATAAACAATTAAGAATGAAAATACTGAACTCACTAATGACACTAGGGATAGGTTTTGGAAAACAGGAATAAAATAATTAAATTGTTATGTACTTTCTCAAAAAAAGAGAAAAGCTAAATTATTATATTCAAAAATGAAAACAAAGAATTAATGAGATAAAAATGAAATCAAAGAAATAATTAGAAACATTGCCCAATGATACATCAAAAACCTGACATCTTAAAAGAAATAGATGAAAATTTATAATAATAAAAAATGCCTAGATGAACAGAATGATTTACGGAAAATTTTAGCAATGCAATCTCAGAAAAAAGCTATTGAACAAACTACAAAAGAACTCCCAAAGGGAAAAAGAATACTAGGTTCAGATAGATTTGCAAGTGAAAGATCAATTAATTACAATATTGTGCAGATGGATAACAAAAATAGAGGAAAAATGCATCCAACCAAACTTCTTGTGTGAGACATATACAGTCCTCTAAGCAGAATGAGACAAAGCAGAGAAAGAAAATGATAGACTGGTCTCATTAGTGAATCCTCATGCAAAAATATTAACTAAAATATTTGCTAAAGCAACATATAAAAAGATTAGAGTCTCCCTGAAGTCAGGAGGACCTGAGTTCAAATCTGTTCTCAGACACTTAAAACTTCCTAGCTGTGTGACCCTGGGCAAGTCACTTAATCCCAATTGCTTCAGGAACAAAAAAGAAAAAAAATATACTCTTCCACAAAGATCCAGAAATGAACACTCTTTCACAAAGCCACAGGTTTACCCTACTTAATTGTTGGGTCTAGGGATCCGACTCGTTGCCAGAGCTGGGGTTAGGCAACGTTTTACAAAGTTCTCACAGGTTATCAATTGTCTTAGTGCTTTTGCAAAAAACTTCATCAATCCAAGGTTAATAAAAGTAAAAGAGAAAGAAAATCAAGCTTTCAGTCTCAGAAAGGAAGTCTGGCCCCCTCAGCAGCCCCAGAACTCTTACACTTCTCCCCACAGGGATTAGGTACATGGAGTCATCTGGAAGTCAACCCTTCCCCTTCAAGTAAGAAAACAAACCACTTTGGCTTGGTGCTTATGTTGGGCCCAGAGGGCTCTGAGGTACTCAACTTTCTCCATCTTCCAGTAAGGGACCCCTTTGATCTCACCTGAATTGGGTACCAACAGCTACAATAAATGAGATCCTGGTGGGGGGGGAGATATGCATTTTCTCTCTCTCTCTGTCTCTCTTTTCCTCCCTCTTTCTCTCCCTCTGTCTCTGTCTTTCTCTCTCTCTTTGTCTCTCTCTGTCTCTCTCTCTCTCTCTCTCTCTCTCTCTCTGTCTCTTTCTCTCTGTCTCTGTCTCTCTCTCTTTATCTCTCTCTCTCTCCTTCCCTCCCTCTCTCTCTCTATCTCTCCTTTCCTCCCTCTCTCTTTCATTGAAAAAGAGCCCGTCTGTTAGGTTCCCACACATGCAAACCAAGTTTAATCCTAGTGGTAAAATTTCTTTGGATTGCTGAAACCCATAGGCCCCCCCATCATCCCTTCAGGGACCCTTGAAACACATTAGGAAGTGAGCTGAAAGGCCAAACCCACTAAGACAAGGAGGCCACCAAAGAGGTGAGGGCTTCCTCAAAGGGGATTAAGCCCTCAGGATCTCTGGGAAAACTTGGCTGCTTACCTCCACTTACGCTGCGTGTAGTTGGTACAGGTTGTTTGTGTGTAGCTTCTACCATTAGATTATAATTTCCTTAAGGACGGGGATTATTTTTGCCTGTCTTTGATTCTCCAGCACCTCGCGTAGTCATGGGAAGCACTTAATAAATGCTTATTGACTGGCTGACTTTATCAAAAGGATTTCAGATGAGTTATCTGGACTCATGTCATGATGGACCAGGCAGTTCAGTTTGCTTAAAAGTACAAAGAAACAAAGGGACAGCTAGGATAGAGTATCAGGCCCGGGGTCACAAAGACTCCTCCTTCCTAAATTCAAATCATGCCCCAGACCTACCTAGCTGTGTGGCCCTGAGCAAGTCACTTCACCCTGTTTGCCTTAGTTTCCTCATCTGTAAAATGAGCTGGAGAAGGAAATGGCGAACTAAGAAAACCCAAAATAAGGACACAAAGAGTTGGACGTGACTAGAAATGACTGAATGGCATTAATCCAAAGAAATCTGGGTGAGCTTCCATATTGATCTAGGGGAACTGTGAGATACTAGTATCTAAGCACCCGGAATCTGGGTGATCTTTATTGGCGCCCGCACCTGTGACAGGCATATAAGTACACGGACGAGCAAAAGTTATATCAAAAAATCTTTTCTGATTTGGAAGGGAACGAGCTCAGATTCAATTTCAGTCTCGAATAATAGAACTGCAAACTCCCCCTAGTTTTTCTCAGTGGATCCCTGAAATGCTAGAGCATGCAAGGAGAAGAATATGAGATGAAGAATCTCTCCAGGGGGTCTCTGCAAAGGGATCGACAGATTCTGGCTGAAGTCCCACTGGATCAAGAGATGTTTCAAACAATATTTGTTTGTATTCCTTTGGGGTTTGTCCTTCATTGATGGAGTGTTTTGTTTTGTTTTGTTTTTGCAAAAATGACACCTTCGTTTGCCATTTCCTTTTCCAGCTCATTTTACAGATGAGGAAACTAAGGCAAATAGTGTGAAGTGACTTGCTCAAGGGCAGTAGTTCTGGGGCCCGATTTGAACTTAGGAAACATGGGACAGGATGTTTACATATCTCTTATCTCCTCAAATCTTCTCCAGGCCTCTGGACCTCCCGGAGCTATTGACCCCTCCCTCTTTTCCCATCCTTTGACTATCTTCTGGCTAGCTCCCCTGCAGACCAGTGAAGTTTCAGCTTGAACATCTTCAATGGCTTCCCCAGTGCTTCCCAAACCAAGTTCATATAGTTTCCAATGTAATTACAACACCCTTGAGGCAGGGCCCATGTTCCATTTTACCTCAGTCTTAATGCAGTTTTTAGTTCTAAAAGAGTTAGAAGAGGCTCTGGATTTGGGGGTTCACAGGGTATAATTAATAGTAATGAACGCACATGTTTCTCACTAAAATTCTGGTGAACAGATGAAAAGATCTGGGGATCTTCTAATGGTTTGGAGCGATATGATCTGCCAAAGTGGCGATCTAAGTCCTCCAGGGATTTTAGGGAATCTGAGAGGGATTAGTCAATAAAGGGGCAACATTTTTTTTCCCTTAACGCTTTTTAATTTTCAAAGACTATGCATGGATAATGTTTTTTCACTATTGACCCTTGCAAAACCTTGTGTTTCAATTTTTCTCCCCTTCCCCTAGGATGAGGAATAGTCCAGTTTATGCTAAACATGGTAGAAATAAATGTTAAATCCAATATATGCATATGGATCTATACAATTCCCTCGCTGCACAAGAACAGTCAGATCAAACCAGAAAAAAATGAGAAAGAAAACAAAATGCAAGTCAACAACAACAAAAAGAGCGAGAATGCTCTGTTGTAGTCCACACTCAGCCCCCACCGCCCTCTCTCTGGGTGCAGATGGCTCTCTTTATTTTTATTTATTTTTTCATAATTATAACTTTTTATTGACAGAGCCCATGCCAGGGTAATTTTTTACAACATTATCCCTTGCACTCACTTCTGTTCTGACTTTTTCCCTTCCCTCCCTCCACCCCCTCCCCCAGATGGCAAGCAGTCCTATGTATGAAATATGTCACAGTATATCCTAGACACAATGTCTGTGTGCAGGACTGAACAAGTCTCTTGTTGCTCAGGGAGAACTGGATTCAGAAGGTAGAAATAACCCGGGAAGAAAAACAAAAATGCAAACAGTTTACATTCATTTCCCAGTGTTCTTTCTCTGGGTGTAGCTGCTTCTGTCCATCCTTGATCAAGTGAAACTGAGTTAGATCTTCTCTTTGTCGAGGAAATCCACTTCTGTCACAATACATCCTCATACAGTATCATTGTTGAAGTATATAATGATCTCCTGGTTCTGCTCATTTCCCTCAGCATCAGTTCATGTAAGTCTCTCCAGGCCTTTCTGAAATCATCCTGTTGGTCATTTCTTACAGAACAATAATATTCCATAATATTCATATACCACAATTTATTCAGCCATTCTCCAATTGATGGGCATCCACTCAGTTTCCAGTTTCTGGCCACTACAAAGAGGGCTGCCCCAAACATTCGTGCACATACAGGTCCCTTTCCCTTCTTTAGTATCTCTTTGGGGTATAAACCCAGTAGAGACACTGCTGGATCAAAGGGTATGCACAGTTTGATAACTTTTTGAGCATAGTTCCAAACTGCTCTCCAGAATGGCTGGATGTGTTCACAACTCCACCAACAATGCATCAGTGTCCCAGTTTTCCCACATCCCCTCCAACATTTGTCATTATCTTTTCTGGTCATCTTAGCCAATCTGACAGGTGTGTAGTGGTGTCTCAGAGTTGAAGGGACAACCTTTTTGACATGTGGTAGCCTTTCTGGAGGCGGCAGCAACATAACTTTGGAATGCCTTGTAAAGATGTTATCAAATGGACATTTGTTTTAGAAAACAAACATTTTTAATCCTTCACAGAGCCGTAACTGCCTCCCCTTTCAACTGATAATTATAAAATGACTTTGTACATTCACCGATGGAAAGAGAATATTTTTCATCTTCGTTAGGCATCCTGCTGGGGGCCCAGAGATAAGCTCAATTTTAGCTACCCCAGGCTTTGAGAGAGAACAAAACGAGCTAATTGTGTGCTGTACTTTATGGTCTTATTCTTACCATAATTCCAAGCTCCATTTGAAGTCCTTGCTAATGTAATAGCTGCTCCTCAGGGCCAGATATCAAAGCTTCTGACACAATTATGAGCCTCAAGATGTATATACTACCAGATGAATAGTGGGGCAGCCGGAAAAAGCAAAAGAACCCAATCCCACTTTAATGTAGCAGTGCACGTGCCAGGAAACGGAGTCTATTTCAAATTTACCTAGAGGTGATAATGCTCTAATGTTCTGTTTTCCTATAGTTTCCAGGTTTCTCGTCATCTCTCTCTCTCTCTCTCTCTCTCTCTCTCTCTCTCTCTCTGTCTCTCTCTCTCTCCCCATGTATACATACACACATGTATACATGTGTGTATGTATGTATGTATGTAGTGGGGATGAATCCAATGGATCAGATCCATTGGAACTCTCAATCTACAATCCCATGAACGACCAGGTTCGAATCTTGACTGATGCTCTGGGGCTCAGTTTTTTCATTTGTAACTCATTTATAGAGCGCTGGCAAATCTTGCTCCCAGCATCCCTGTGACAAAGGTAATAGCAAGCAAAGGCTGTTGGTTTAGAAGGGATCCTGGAGACCGTCTAGTCTAATCTCTCACTACAGAAATAAGAAAAATGAAAGCTCGGGGGAACAACTGACTTGCCCATTGTCACCCAAGCAGTTAACAGAAGAACCCGGATTCAAATATAGGACCTTTGCCTTTTTGCACTTCGTATTGTCTCCCTCCCCCCCACCCCGCCAAATATGGAGGTGGTATGTATGTGTGTGTGAGGTGAGGAGTCAGGCTAAAAAAAATGTAATGCCTACAGTTAATGTCATTAGATTATCAAGTCTCTCTCCATTTCACAGATGAGAAAACTGAGTCTTCGAGAGGTTGAAGTGACTTGCCTGGGCCCTGGCACCAAATTTGAACCTAAGGCTTCTCGCTCCAAGTGCATTCAGTAACCTATTCACTCTATGCCGGTAGGAAGGCGAGGTGGCTGGACCGCTAAGGGCCCAGGATCCTTTAAAACCCCCCAAGGCCAGAATTGTAGGGAGGGTTAAACTATTTTTCCTCTTGCCATCCCCTGAAAATGATTTAGTTTAAGATCATGAAACAGGTCTTTGGAGATCTCCTGCCCTTCCTTGTTGGAGAGGTAGGGGAAGCGATGGTGCCCGCGGGGATGGATGCGGTCACGGTACTGAATGCTTCTGCTTAACTCATGTTCTTTATTTCAAGGTAGGATCCCATTTTAGTTGTTTGTAGCTCTCGAAAGTCTTTGGCTCCCTTCGGCCTTGGCGCTGTGATATCACTGCAAAGAACATGGCGACTCGGTGACTTTTTTCTGTTTTTACCAGATGCTCATCCCATTTTGTTATGGTGTGATCATGGCCTGGATCCCTGGCAGGAGCGCCCACGTGGTAACGCTCCATACCCAGAGGGAGGCCTGGAGTGTGTTAAGCAGATCCTTCCCAGAGGATTATGGATGGACACAGACGAGAGTGCCTCAGATTTCAAAGACATGGATGAGTTAGAATCCCTCCAAGTGAAGAATATGCTCCTAGTCATGAGCTCACAGATCCAGCAGGCCACGGGGGGCTCCACAAAGCCCCTAAATATTAAGATGCAAAGGAAGCTGAGGGCAGGCTCGCTCAGTACCCGGCCTGCTGTGCTGGGAGTCCTGTTGCATTAGCTAAGACATATTGGTTACCGTAAACAGCTATGGGAAGAACAGCAAGTCTTCCTCCCCCTCTCACCATCAATGCTACCCTCCCCATGATGCCAGCCTCTACATCGATGCCAGCCTCCCCACTGATACCAGCCTCTCCTCTTTCTGCAGCTTTGCCAGTGTTCAGAGCAGATTTGCTCCTGTGAAATGAGGAGGAAGTCAGGCTGTCTTGGCCCTGGTCCTTCCTGTAGCTGTGCCCTTGGCTGTGTCAGAGAGAAAGCCAGTCCTTCCCAGAAAAGCCACGTTCCTCCACGCTGCAAATCAAGTAGCGGTGGGTTTTCTTCCTGTGTGAGACCTTGTCTGACCCCCCCCCCCATTGTGAGACCACCCGGCCCCCTTCAAGTGCTCTGTGTCAGTGGCGAGCATGTTTTGCGGCCTCCTTCCCCCTGGCAGAGCAAGCGCTCCCGCAGGGCAGGAGTTGTTTGGATTTTCCTGTTCCAGGGTTCCCCAGTGCCTAGATCTGTGCCTGGCCTCTAAGAAACATCTAAATACTCCTTGAATGAATAAATCCATGACCTTAGAGGCCCCCCAGCCTGGCCCAAATGAGTGTCCTATACACTGTCAGTGCTCACTCGCTATTTCTTGACTCCAACTGAAGTCCCCAGAACTTTTATTAGGGACACCGAACTCCTCCTTTATTTCCAGAGGTACTACTGGTGGCTGGAGATATGGGAAGTCCTGTCACTGGTAGGAGGGCAGGAGATCACTTCACAGCCACCAACCAGAATATCCGCCTGCTTTTTACAAAGCTAGAAAGAGCACTCAGGGTAGCAGGAGAAGCAGTGTGGTGTGATGGAGAGAGTGCTGACAATCTAGCAGAAAAGGCCTCTGGGAGTCTCCGCAGCCTTGTCTCTAAAATGGGAATCATATTTGGAATACTTCCTTTACCCCGTTGTCAGGAGGCTCCCCGGTGATAACGTAAATGCCAGCTGGGCGGCTGGGGGGGCACCACAAAACACAGAGTGCTGGGCTGCAGTCAGGATGAATCTTCTTCCCGAGTTCAAATCCAGCCTCAGATACTTACCAGTTGTGTGACTCCATGCAAGTCACTTCCCCCTGTTCGCCTCAGTTTTCTCATCTGTAAGATGAGCTGGAGAAGGAAAGGGCAAAGCACTCCGGTGTCTCTGACAAGAACACCCCCCACGGGCCCAAACAGTTGAATGATAAAAATAAAAGCTAGCTATCATTATTGTTATCTTCCCTCAAATCAGATGTGGAGTGAACTCTCCCTCCTATTTCCCTTCCTCCTCGGGAGGACTTTACAATCTCCACCTAACAACCGGCAGGACCGATACCGGCCCACGGCCAGGTCGGGCCAGTCGCAAACAATGAGCTGATTTTGTGTCCATCGCTCACTTATGCTTATGGTATTCGGGAGGTGGCTTCCTGGAGGAGGACCCAGCATCCTTTGCCCTGGATGTAGGTAGAGTGAAACAGGCAGGGACACAGTGTCGCCGAGGGCACGCTGTCCTAGTACATGCTGTCCTCATACATTGGCATTTCTCTGACCCAGTTTGGTCCTGGACTGGCCACCAGGGGAACAGGCAGGACTACAGGACTATGGGTTAGCTTCCCTGGGCTACAGCTGGGAAGCCATTCTCTGTCAGACACTTTTTTCTGACTTGTATCTGCTTGGGCCATGTGTCTATCGAGGAAAAGGAAGGAAACTTGGGGACAATTTAGGCTTTCCTGAAAATCCAGGAAGAAACAGGAAGTTAACGAAAAGTCAGCCAGATTCAAATTATAACGACCCTTCTTGGTCCCAAAGCGAAAAAAAGGAAACCAACATCCAGGAACTACGGATGCAGAATGTCTCGTAGGAGGCAGATTTGACTGCTTTGGTATTATAATATATAGAATACAGTATTCTCCTTTATTACAAGGGGAAGGGTTAATGGTTGGATGGAGGCTGTGTTTGGGGAGAGATTCTGTGAAATGATTGTGAGATGATGAAAACCATCAGTAGAACTTTTCATGGGACCATTAATCAAGGGTACTTGATTCACAGCGTTTAGGAACAGCTGCTTTTTTGTGGGATGTTTGTTTTCTTTCCCTTCCCCCTATCCCATCTTTCTTTCTTTTCATCTTGTGTCACTAAGGTGACTTCATGACTAATAAATATCCGTCTTCCCCAAATCTCATCCAATTCAACAAACACTCACTCAACGCTTCCTTTGTGCAAAGGTCTGTGCTGGGTGCTGGGGAGCTATGATCCCAAGTGGGCTAGGGTGCTTTTCCACAGGGAGCTCACAGTCAAGTCAGGGAGAAAAGATGGGAAATATCCTAATTCTAGTACCAAAGAAAATCAGCTCAGTGTGGGAGAGGATCAAAAAAAAGAGAAAGGCATTTTGGTTTGGGGGCAAGGGGCAGGAAAAATCATTCCCATCTCTAGAGTGCCTGCAGGTTGCTCAAGCACCTTCCTTTGAACATTGCCAAGTGGCAAGTAGGGCAGGTATTCTTAACTTCATTTGATTGATGAGAGGGAAAGTGACTTGCTCATGGCATTCAGGTCTTCTGATCCCAAGGCAGTCACTCGTGTTCCCTCACAACGTTGCCTCTCTCAGGAGAGTTCTGGGAGCGGCAGAGTTGAGCCAGGTCTGAGGGCAACAGGTAGCAAGAGGGGCACGCTCTCCAGCTGGGAGCTCCAATCCTTCAGCAAAAATGAGTGTGCTGGTGGGTAGCTGCGTATGACAGATTGATAGAAGTAGGAGCGGTAGCATCCTATTCTGCGGCACCTCGACGTTGCTACCGTGTGTAGGGGTATGCTGATGGACAGTGATTGGCTTTGCTTTGGGCCTATTCAGCATACCCTCCCCAGTAGGAAGCGGCCTTATGGGCTCCTCATTTCACGGGATGTAACAGACTGGCACTTACACCGGCTACTCTGGCCCTCAGAAGAGGACCTTTCTGGCCACTCTCCGGGAAGTATTACAGATGATATGGTGGGAAATGTTATGCTTATCAATGCAAATGCAATTTTTGCATTTAGGTCAAGTGGCGATCTCCTCCAGGACATCTGGAACAATCACTCTTTATATTTGTCAGTGAAAGAAAAAAGGAGATAGAAAGGAATACTCCTTCCTTACTGTAATTGTCGGTCGTCTGACTTCCCAACACTAGCTTGCTCAAATGGGTACTGTCCCTGCTCTATGAACACTTTGATTAGCATGGCATCTGGGTGAGTCAGTGAGTGGGCATGTAGCTAATTAGAAACTCAATTACTTGGGAAGCAGCACAAGGCTGGAAGCTGAAGATCAGCAGCTCAGAAGCTCTTCTCTAACTTTACTTACAAGCTGGGGAAGTCATCTGTGACCTCTTGGGGCACCAGTAAAAAAGGTCCAATTCTACCACATTGCCTTTTCGAAGGATTTTGGTTGATAAAAGAAAAGTATTAAGTAGCGTTCTATGGTTTTTGTATCGCTCAGCTGGTTTGAAACTTGCTGAGCAGGAACGGAGGAAGAAAGGACAATGTTTCCGACAATCATAGCAAGGGATAATGTGCGTAACTCCAGAGACTGAAAAGATAGAGCTAACCCCAACCTGCAGCACTTGGAGGTAGAGTGAGGATTCTTTAAATATTGGTCATGGGCCAACATCCAGGAAAAGCGATCATTGTGTCCAACATTTGTAGTGGGGAAAAATCTGTCCCATTGCCAGAAAGCTGTTATATAAATATACCTGCCCTGCTGGAGAATGAAGCAGATCTGGAAGGATTGCTAGGCTGTTAACTAACTCATGACACGATGGCGTCAAAAAGGGAGGGAGTGGGGCCCAATAGGCAGAACAAGATTGTGGTTGCATCCACATTGGCAAGAGTTTTCTAAATAAAACATTTGTTTTTTTGGGTTTTTTTAAATCACCAGCTGATGTGTGCCGCGTGCATAGGCCAGATATTCACATCAGTGAGAAATGTTGACAAAAGAAAGGACCACTCATGGTATTATAATGAGAGCAAAGATTTTAGGGACATTATTAAGATGGTCAAATATCTTCAGGGTATCTAGGCTTGATTGTCAACCAGGGGAAGCTCCTCACAAGGACACTGACACAAGTGTCTTCTTGCCTGTTATTACAGTTATGGTGGAGTTGCCATTGTAGATATGAACCCACAGTTCGGGGCTTGATATTATTTTTGTTTCTGGTTTACTTTAATGTGATCTTTGGTTTCTCATTTAATAGCTCTTCTGTTGGAAGTGTTTTGGTCTGGAAAACGGTGACCACAGAATTGTCCTGTTAATGACATACAGATATTTGGGAAACTATGTAGCCCTTCTTTTGACTCTTAGCTTCTCTGCAAATCTATATAACAACATTAATTTTTGGTGATGCTGTTTGCTTTTGAGTCATGAAACGAAGGAAAAAAGCATGAATTAAGCATTTACTATGTACGAAGCACTATGCATGTACTAAGGATACAAATACAAAAGTAAGGTAGTCCCTTCCCTCAAAGAGCTTTCATTCTAATAGGGAAACAACACATATAGGGAAGTAGAGGATAGGTAGGAATACTTTGGTTTAAAAATCTCCTGAGATGGTAAGTGGAGCCATAAGGAGTAAACAGGCAGACACTTATTAGAAGTAATGACAGTACTAATTTGAGTATTGTTACAGAACTGTTTGGGATGGGGGGGGGAAGAGGAGTGGTATTATGGTGGCAAGGCAGCTAATGAGAAGGTGACTTGGGAATAAAATGAAGCATGGCTGGCACTAAGCAGAAATAATGGGCTCCTGGGAGCATGAACCAACCATACCAATGGGGCCCCAGGGTAGGCATTTTGGAAATGAAAGGATCAAGTCCTCAGGGCATGGTTTTTGGGTGGCAAGGCAATCGATGACATTATCAAGCTTTGGAAAATGAACGGTCACTCCAGGGACAATGGAGAAGCACAAGGTGAGCATGAGGAGGCCATAATCACTGACTAGACTGAATTGCGAGAGAGACATAGTTCATAAAGGTTGTCATCCCAGAACTGTATAACTGGAAATGAAGGTGGACTCTTTAGGCGAGAGCCAGGATTTCCCCAAGGATAGTGCCATTAGCATGCAGGCCAAGTCAGGAGAACTAGAAGAAAGCCACTATCGTGTGGCGGGAGCCCTGGTGGAGAAGTCACAGGACAGACACATGAATTATATAGTATCACAGTGTGGCTTGGTCACAAGAGATATTCATAATAATGAGATCAAAGCATCAAAGTAAAGCAAAGTGAAATGCCATTCACAATTTCAAGTTGGAAGTTTCTCCAGGTCAGTATCATCAGTATTGTGTTCAAAAGAACCCATTGTAAGAAGAAACTGCATCCATATGGCCTCCCTTAAGGAATTCCCCAGGAAAGGGAAAAAAAGGACACAAGATGGAATAAATGATCTATGATACTAAAGGAAGACTGATGCTAACATGATCACTAATATGAAGTATCCTCCTAAGGGGATGTAGGAAAAAGATAGGGCAAAGGCAACTGATCCTCAGGTGACACGGTCTATGGTCTTAGTTGCAGAGCCAGAAAGATCTGAATTCAAATCTGACATCAGATACTTACTGGTTGTGTGATCTTGGGCAAGTCAGTTGATATTTGTATGGCTCAATTTCCTCGCCTGTGAAAGGAGGAAAATAATAGCCCGCTGCTCAGTGTTGTATGATCTCAAATGAGATCATAATTGTAAAATGCTTATTATATTATTATTATTATCTATCATGAACTTATATATGAACTTATATACTATAGAGCCCTCCAGTTGGCGAGAAGCCAGCATAATATGTGATATTTGGTCAAGGCCTATCAAAGGCACAATAGAGGACCAAGGGAACTCACAATGGGTGAATCTCCAGGAGAAGAAGATATTGCCAGGGTCAAGACCAGCACCCACAAAGCAGACAAAGGCAGAGTTCATGGATCAAGGAAGAGGCCTGGGCTCAATCTCAGAATGTGTTACAGAAAAGGGTAGAGATACTTTTTAATCAGCTACACCAACTAGAACTTCAGGAGGACAACAGCCGTGACATCTGAATTGCAGAAGGGACAAAAAACAGGACCAAGCTATCCCACCTAAGAGCGAGGAAAAAGGCAGAACCTAGACCTGGCATAAAGTAACAATCCAGGAACTGAGGCTGAAGGCATGGGTAAAGAGAAGAAACCTTGAGAGATTAAGAGAAGTCCAAGAAGTAAATTCAAGAAAAAAAAGAATACCTCCATAATAAGTTTAAATAGAGACTCAGAGGGAAAAAAGAATGACTTGGCCACAAACTCAAAACAGAGGATAGAAAAAACTGAAGTAAAAGTTAAAAATGAAATGGGGGTCCTTGAAGAAAAAATGGAAGGAAAATAAGTTCCTTAGAAGACAAGGTAGAAAACTTTAATCAAGTAGTGGGCTTCCTGAAAAATTCAGTGAAGAAAAAAATTCATTTATTCCTTGAGACAGCAAGAAATATTAGAACAAAACAAAAAGTTGAAAATGATAAGAACATGTAAAAAATCTTAACCTAAAAAAAGGTTCACGACAGAAATTTTAAGAGTCACCATACATTCTGAAAATTATGCTCAAGCAAAGAGTCTGGACATTCTATTTTAATGAATCAGAAATGAAAACAGCCCAGACCAATAAGAACCAGAGGGCTAAGTGAAAGTAAAAATAACCCCACCAGTCACTTCGGGAAAAAAAAAAAAACCCAAACTGGAAACATTTAAGAATACTAAAGTCAAAATCTCTAGCTTCTTAAGTCAAAGAAAAATAATTTTAAAAGCCTAGAACAGACTTTGTGTACCAAGGACCACAGTCAGGATCACACAAAACTATGATTTAACTACTATAAAGAGACAGAAATCAGGGAATGCAGTATTTCAAAGGGCTTATAATGAAGAATAACCTAACTTAAAAGTCTGAATATACAAGGGCAGGAAGAGATCATTCATAGAATAGAGGACTTTTAAATATTCCTGATAAAAGGCCAGAGCTGGCTGGAGACTAGGAAATCCACACACAGGAGCTTAGAGAAACATAGAAAAGTAAATACATCTGAAGACCTAGGATGGACTATGTGATCATCAAATGCTTGTCTTGTAATGAGGGAAAAGAAAAGTGTCCTCTTTCAATCCTCCCAAGCAGATAATAGAGAATATGCAGCTAAGTGCCTGAAGTGAAGAAGATGCAATTTCATTTCTGGCTTCGGACACTAGGTATATGACCTTAGTTAAGTTACTTGTTTACCTCAGTTTCCTCAACCGTAAAATGGGGATAATAACAATATCTACATTCCAGGGTTGATCAAATGAGATAATATTTGCAAAATGCTTAGCATGATGCCTGGCAGATAGTAGACACCATACAAATGCTTGTCCCCTTCTCTTCCCCCTTGCTGAGAATCTCAGTATCCTCAAAGAGTAATAAAGAAAAACAAACACAGGGGATGGGTGTGGTTTATTGTTTTACTGCTTTTAAGAGTGAAAAGAAATGGGAAAGAATCATAATTTTACATATAAAGAAATAATAAAAATAAGACTGGTTAAAGGAGATTGGCTGGAAGTTGCATTATGGTTGCTTGGTTGGTTGTTGTCCTTCTGTCCTTCATTCTTGAAGAGGACCAAAATGGCATCCCCATGTTAGAGTTAAGTTCCAGTGTGTCCGACTGTGGCTGACCAGACTAATATAAGCTCAGAGCGTTCTGCCACAGGTTGGCCACAAATAGTCCCTATGAGCATTTGGGATGCTTCCCTAACTTTGTACATCTCACATTTCTTCTGGGCTTCTTCAATTTGGCTTTGCTCCTAGAGCACAGCCCCTTCTCTGATGAGGGCACGCTATGCTGGGCGGTCCCGTGCCAGTATCTTCCATGTCATGCTGTCAGTTCTAAAGTTCTTAAGAGACATTTTAAGAGTATCCTTGTATTGCTTTTTCTGACTACCTTGTGAGTTCTCGCCCTGTGTGAGTTGTAGTCATAAGCCAAAATGAGCTGATATAGGAGGCCTTTTCACTTAAGATGTTATGAAAGACAAAGAAGAAAGATTCCAAATGAAAGGCTAAAAAATCTGTAGACTAAAGAAGGTAGGGTTGAAGCCACGAAATGAATATCTGAACACCCCCTCACCCTCAGGCTACCCAAGATGTTTAGATTTCATAGGCAGCCCACATGTCCTAATAAAAATGTCTTGAATAAGAGCCACCTTGTTGACTCTGTTATTAAGTTCCCCTTAATCACTGAGTCAATTATGAGGAAGACTGAGAACAGCACCATCCTGGGATTCATCCTGGGGGTCAAGACCAATAAGCATCAAATCAAGCAGACTATAAAGAAGGTATGTGATATTGATGTATCCAAGATCAACACACTGAATTAGCAGGATGGAGAGAAGAATTATGTCTGTCTTCACATAGACTTTGATGCTTGTGGATGTTGGAAAAGAAAAAAAACTGGAATAATCTAAGGCATGTCTAACTAGTCTGTTCCATATATAATCAGTAGTATCCCACTGTACATAAATTCAAAAAAGATGGTCTTTGGTGGCAGGAAGCAGGTGGAGAGAGTTGAAAGTACTGCACGTTTTTCCAAATATGATCTAGTACATTTTCCCCCTTTTCAATTCTGGGCCCGGTTCACTGCTCATTTGCAATTCATATCTCAAATCAACACCGATGGATTATCTCAACGGACTGGCCATTTGGTTGTGTGCCATCATCTGGATGAGAACCATTTGGTTTGTGTTATATAAATTACTATTTTTAAACTGATAATCATTAAAATTAGCTTGTGGTTGCATCTACAAAGACTTTATATAATATTAACATATACATGGGAGAAAATTAGAGACCCTTTAAAGGCTGCTTTTTGTTCTGTGAAGTTGAATATTTTTGTTGTAATAAACAAATATTACTTTGTCCATTGCCGAGCCAGTCGTATGACTTTAAAGGTGTGGTCTGCTGTAGAAAAGCAGTTGGTTGTTGCCCTTTGTTTTCGGAGAAGACAAAAATGACATCGCTACATTGGAGTCGAGTTGCGTTGTGTCCGACTGTAGCTGATCAGACCCAAATGAGCTCAGAATGCTGTGCCACAGGTTGGGTACAAATAGTTTATGGGAACATGTAGGGTGGCTTCTCTAATTTCTGCCCATCTCATGTTTCTTCTGGACTAATGGTCCCATGCTAGTGTCTCCCATGTCATACAATTCATTCGAAAGTTCTTAAAAGATACCTTGAGAATGTCTTTATATTGCCTTTCCTGACCACCTGGTGAGCACTTGCCCTGGGTGAATTCTAGAAAAAAATTTTTGGGGGGCAAGCATATATTTGGCATTCTACCAGTGTGGTCAGTCTATTGGAGTTGCCCTCCTCTGGAGTAGAGTTGGAATGCTGGGTAGTTTAGTCTGAGAAATGACCCTCAGAATCTGATACCTTCTCCTTCCAGGAGATCTTCAGAATCTTTCAAAGACAATTCCAATGGAAGCCATTCTGTTTCCCGGCATGTCACTGGTAGACTGTCCAGATTTCATAGGCAAGCAACAATGAGCTCAGCACAATGGCCCTGGCAACCTTCAGCTTGGTAGGCAGCCTCCTATCTGGCCTGTCCCACACTTTCCTTTGCAGCCTCCCAAACACTGAGCTAGTTCTGGCTATGCGTGTGTCAACATCATGACCAATGTGGACATCCCTGGAAAGTATACTCCAAAATAAGAGAATTTATCCACAGTATGCAAAACTTTACCATTTGTTGAAATGGTGGTTCCGCGTATGGATGGTGTGTTGCTGGCTTGCTACGCACCTGGGTTTTTGAGAAAATCACCTGAATGTCTGTATGATCCATTTGTATTCATCAAACAATACTTAGCCCCCCCTAACCTTTTCAGTTTTTTATGCCTTACTCCCCTCCCTCTGAGAGCTCTAGAGTCCAATGACACTTGCTGTTTCTTGTACATGACACTCCATCTCTTAGTCTGAATTTTCACTGACTGCTTTCCTAGATCCCTTTCTCACCCTTATTTCTTAGCTTCCCTAGCTTCCTTTAAGATTCAATTCAGGGACGAAGACTCAAAATGAGTCAGCGGCAGGGGGAAATACAGTGAACACCATACTCTGTAGCATTCTCCTTCCCACCTTCCCAACATAAATTCTCCAAACAAATATAAAAATGCAGTGAACAAAATCCTGATGGGGGAGGGAACCCAAGAAAAAAATCACAGTGAGTCACTGTTCCAGCTTATCCTGGCATGAGGAAACAGAAAAATCTGTAGACACTGAGGATGGGGTATGGTCAAGAACCAAGAGACAATTGTAGTATGTGGGAATTTTGCTCAAAGGATAAGATAAGTCCCCAATTTTTTTAGGACATCACAAACTCATGAAGGTACCCATATGTAATTTTATTGCTCACTCCACAATTTGGGGTCACAGATAAAGAAAGGATCTACCTGTACCTAGGGGTAGCATTCCAGGGTCTGGAGGGGTCACAAATCTTCAGCTGTGTCCTGAGCAAGGAAGAAATTTAGAAGCAGGTTTTAGTGTATGACTTGGACTCCAGGATCAGCTACAGTTTCCAGCACAATCTAAAGCCTGCAGAGGAATAACTAGGACAGAAATTCCAGATCAAAGGGAACGTTACATTATGTCACTCTGAGTATTGCTTTCCAACTGAAAGATAGGGACTGAGTTTTGCAGCAGTGTCCTATTGCTCAGACCCAAAGCCAGGTCAGGAACTTGAAAAGCTCAGACCAAGGAAGAAGTGATCAAAATTCGCACTGGATCAGACGATTTGGGGAGCACTGACAACTGGCATGTCCCCACCTTGAGCTGTCTCTGGGAACCTGAAATAGCACAATATTCAATAACTCAGGAAAGTAGTAATAGGACTAGTCCGGCCTTTCACTCCTGCAGTGCATAGTCTAGCTCTGAAATAAGTCCAAATTCAATAAATAAGGCCAAAAGGATGAAAAAAACAAAAGAGAATCCCACCATAAAAAAGCTATGAAGATGACAGGAAGGCTCAAAGGAAAAAAAACCCAGAAGAGTATACTCCAAAACATTTACATGCAAAGTCTTAAAGTAAAATATAGCTTGGTCATGAATTTAATTAGAATATCTGGGAGAGAGGAAGCAAGCACTTAAAAAAGAATAAAAGTATCTTTACAAATGAAATGAGAATGCCAGAGGAAAAAATGCAAAAGAAATGAGAGTTATGGAAAAAAGAATTGGAACAGGAAGTAACAGTTTGACACAAAAAGTAGAATACCTTGCCCAAGTAACAAACTCCTTGAAAATGTTTGTTTGTTGTTCAGTCACTTCAGTCATTTCCAATTTTCTGTGACTCCATTTAGGGTTTTCTTGGCAAAGATACTGGAATGGTTTGCCATTTTCTTCTTCAGCTCATTTTACAGATGAGGAAAATGAGGCAAAAAGGAGTAATTTGCCCAGAGTCACAAAAGCTTGTAAATGGTTGAGGCTGGATCTGAACTAAAGAAGATGGAAATTGAAATGGATCAGAAAGAAACAAAGGACAAGAAATAATAAAAACCAAGTCAAAAGACACAAAATGTAGAAGAATATGTAAAGTAATCGCATAATAAAAAAATTATCTAGAAAATAGTTCAAGGAGAAAAATTTAAAAATCATTTTCAATTTAAATTTAAATAGATTAATTATTATAATAATTATTTTATTCTTTATTAATTAAATGATTTTTAATTTATTTTATATTAATTCATATAATTAATTAAATGATAAAAAATTTTAAAAAACTTGAAAACCATGACTAAAAAAAAGAGCCTGCCTGGAAAGATTTGCATGAGTGAAACAAGCAGAAGCAGAAATACATTATACCCAGTAACAGCAAGATTGTGCAATGATCAACTATGAAAGACTGTTCTTCTCAGTGGGTCAGCGATCCAAGGCCATCCCAATAGACTTTGGACAGAAAATGCTGTCTGCATCCAGAAAAAGAGCTATGGAAACTGAATGTGAATCAACACATGATGTATTCACTTTTTTTTCTGTTTTTTCCCTCCCGTGGTTTATTCCTTTTGTTCGAATTATTCTCTGTCACATAAAGCAATGTATATTAAAATAAATAAATAAAACTTTACAAAAGAGCCTACACATCAAAACACAGGGAATCTTCAGAGGAAACTGTCTAGATTTTTTTGAACCAAAGGGAAAAGTAGAAATATAAAGAGCTCACCAGTTATCTCCTGAAAGAAACCCCAAAATGAAAACCCCAGGAACATCTTACCCAAAATCCAGAGCTTCTGGGTCAAAGAAAAAATACTGCAAGCAGTCAGAAAGAATGAATTTAAATACTGAGAAGCCACACTTAGAATACACATGATTTCACGGTCACCATTACAAAGGAATAGAAAGCTTGAATAGAGAAAGAGATTTCATCGAACAAAGAAATTGGAGCAAAAGGGGAGAAGGGGAAATAGAGTAAGGGTAGCTTAAGCGTGTGTATGTGTATGTGTAGGGGGGATGAATCCTAAGTGAAAAAACAAAACCTCTAACTAACCATGAGCAAAACTATTTAGAATTTGAGGGGGCAAAGAATTGTATCCGAGAGAGCGTCTGTCATTTGAGGAAAGACTGAACAAAATATCAGCCAAACCTGGGGAGACTTCTATGAACTGATACAGAGTGAACAGAAGCAAAAGAACAATTTATACAACGACAGCAACATTGTAAAGACAAAATGACTTTGAAAGACTTTGGTACTCTAATCAGAGTAATGACTCTTCAAGATTCCAAAAATTAACGACATGCTACCCACCTCCTGATGGAGAGATGACATGAGAGTATAGAATGATATGTGTGCATGCATAGATGTACACACACACACACACATATACACACATGCACAAGCACACATATATGTATTTTAATTTTTCCTTTAAAATATGGGTAATGAAGAAATTTCTTTTGTTTGATTATACTTGTTTGTAAAAGGGTTTTTATTTTTTATTTTCCTTTTATTCTCAGTTGTGGGTAGTTTAAGGCAGAAGGGAAAACCGGATTTTTGTTAACTGAAAAAACATTTTAAAAAGCTCAAATCTTATCTTTGACAAGAGGGCCCTCCTGATCCTTATATCCACCAATACCTTTCCCACTGAAATGATCTTCCATTTATCCTGTCTATATCTTGCACATACCAACTATTTACATGCCATGTTGCCCATTATGTAAGCTCCTTGAAGGCAGAGGCCATGTTTTTTGCCTTATTCTCAATTTCTAGTGCTAACACAGTGTCTGACATGAAGTAAGCCTTTGATAATTGCTTGTTGGCTGATTAACTTTTTATGCCACTTTTTGGATCTTCTGTTTTTCTTTCATTCAATATCAATATTGGTATCAATAGTAATGTGACTAACATCCTTCAATATGATGTTTACCGGTCAGAGATCTAAAATTTGGAACATCACTAGCTTGATATGTTTCTACAGCTCACTTTAAAGAGGTGTTATGATTAGCACCTTTCCCCATTTTCCTCACTTGCTACCATTCTGTAGAAAAAGAAGGGAAATTATGAGACAATTTTATGTATTTGTTTCCTAGATTCTACTAGGATGTAAACTCACGAGGGCATGGATAGCATTCTATGTTGTCTCTGTGCTCCTGACATGTTACCTGCCACATAGTAGGTACTTAACAAATATCTGTTAGGTGGGGCTGGATTATGTTGCCAAAGCCAAGGAATTTTTCACTTCCTTTGGATGAGCTTCTCTGGATTCAGTTGGTTTCCTAGGAAACAGAATCTATTTCTGGGCACATTCACAAAACCTTTCTAGCATTGTCGGATTTGTTAGAGCCTCTGTTCCAAGGCTAAAATCAAGAAGATCTGAATTAAATCCTGCCTCAGATAGTACTAGCTGGGTGACCCTAAATAGGTCACTTGACCTCTGCCTGCCTCAGTTTCCCCATCTGTGAAACAGGGATAATAATAGCACTTACCTGCCACAGTTGTTTTGGAAATCAAATGAGAATACTTGAAAAACAACCTGGCACATATTATGCGCTATATAAATATTAGCTTATTATTATTAAGTGATGACTACTCTCTCTCATCCAGCTGAGCCTGAGTGAGGGACTCAGGGACCTGGCTGGCCTTTTTGCTTTGCGTTTCTTTGCCAGAATACATTAGTGACCAAAGTAGGGAATGTATCCTCTCCCTCCAGTGGACACCTAGCTTGGGACCCACAGATGTAAACTTAGGAAATGACCCCGTAAAGAGATTCTTTTCTTATGGGCTCTTATCTACTAACTCTCTGGATCTTTACATAACCACCACCAAGTCTTGGAAAGAATTATTTAAAAGTGTAGCTTTTGGCCAAGATAGTGGTCTTGAGGCACTTTGCCCAGTTTCCACATATCAACTCAAAAACATGAAATTCATACTGTACTGAATAATGATCAAAAAAATCTAGTTAAGTCCACTAACTTTCCCTACTCTATAATTGAAAAAAAAAAAAAAAAAAAACAGAAGCTCCCGAGCAAGAGGAAAAAGGGCCTACAGCAAAGTTGTAGAGTTAGTTCAGAGACAAAGGAAGCCCACAAAGTTTTTGGTCCAGGTACAACAAGAAGGAAGCTCCCTTGGGAAAGCTCCAGGTGCACAATGTGTCAGAGTGCTCAGAAATCCCTAAAAGGAACCATGGAATCCAGTAGAGACAGAAGCAACCAATGCAGCATGGGGCTGCTCAGACCAGAATAATTCAAATTGTGAAATACTCCAAGATCCCTAGAAATCTGTCTGGAGGTGTCCAAGAGGGCCCCAAAGATCTAGGATGCTGAACCTTAAATATAAAGTGGGGCCTAACTACAGAAGGCAGCAGGCTAAGACTCAGGGTGAGAACAAAGCAGGTTAACTACCTCATTCAAAAGTGTAGCAAGGGGTGAAACCTGGACCTACCCCCTTCCCTCCCCCAAAAGTTTAGGAACTAAAGCTGAAGACATGAGTAAATAAAAGGAGGCTCTGAGCAATATAAAATTCTATTGTAGATCTAGAAATACCTTCAAAGAAAAAGAGAATAATTTCATAACTACAATGGGTCTTCTTTGAGGTCTAAATAAATACCTAAAAGAAATTAGGGATAAAAATGAAATAAAATCTCTGGAAAATAGTCAAAGGAAGATAATTTAAGAATCACTAGACTATGTGATGAAAGAAAAAAAGCCTGGATAATATATTTCAAGGTGTCATAAATGATAACTATCTATTAGAACCACATAGCAAAATGAAGATAGAATTCATTGATCACTTCCTGAAAAAAATCTCCAAAGGAAAAATCCCATCGCCAAAATTCACATCCATAAAGAAAGACTGCAAGCATCCAGAAAGAAGGAGTTCGAGTATCAAGAAACCACAGGCAGCATCACAAAAGACTCGTCAGCTTCTATTATGGACAAGAGGAGACTTTGGAAGACAATATTCTAACGAGCAAAAGATGTTGACTTAGACCCCAAATTAATTTGCCCTACAAAGCCAAGTACAATCTTACAGAGGGAAATGGATTGCTAATAGAAATGGCTTTCTGATAAGTCTAGAGGTGTGTTGGAACTTTGAAATACAAGAAACAAGAGAAATCTAGAAGAGTAAATTCATTTGAGAGATCAGAAGGGATTGCTTGGGGATGTGCCCCCATTCCAATAGGGACGCAAGAAAATTGTCCCTTCAGAACACGCAGATCTTTAAAGTATATTGAAGGAGTTAAATAATACAAAAGGGGAACTGTGAGGTTTATTATTTCACTTCTTTTAATAAGGGAAAGATGAAAGTGTAAAAGGAATCTTGTTGTTCATCCTTTGTTACTGAATATATCAATGTAGGACGGAAAGAGAAGAGGTTGGGATATGCTATTTCTCAAAACTGAGGTGGTTGAAAAAAGAATATATAAATCAAGAGGAATGGCCAGGGGAGGAGGCAACAGATGGATTGCATCCTTAGCTGAAAAGGACAAAAAAGGGTTCCAGAGTGGAAATATATCAAACTCAACAGGGAAACAAATGGGGGTATGGCAAAAAAAGAGGTTAAGAGGGAGGATAAGGGTGAGGGGGAAAGAGTTGTAAGCAAAATGAACTTTCTGATCCTGAAGCAGGGACTAAAAATAGAAAATTAATTATGAGAATAAAACAAAGTGAAAGACTTGATCCTGACTTAGACTCACCTGGAGTACCTACTTTGACTGTGGGCAAGCAATCATCATAATCATACCTAACCCTACCTACCATGGGGAGGGAAAGTGAAAGTGTGCATGTGAGAGAGATAGAGAGACAGAGACAGAAAAAGAGATGACAAAGACACTGAGATAGAGAAATGATAGAGGCAGAGAGACAGACACAGAGACAGATGGGCAGAGAGAGAGACAAAGGGAGAGACAGAAAAAGAAACAGAGACAGAGAGAGATGACAGAGACAAAGAGAGAGAGAAAAACACAGAGAGTGTGTATGTGAGAGAGACAGAGACAGAGATGACAGAGACAAAGAGAGAGACAGAGAAACACATAATGTGTGTGAGAGACAAAGAGAAAGAGAGAGATAGAGACAGAAAGACAGAGATAGAAAGTGAGAGTGAGAGAGAGACAGAGGCAGACACAGATACACAGAGACAGAGACAGAGAAATGCATAGACAGAGAAAAAGAGACACAGACAGAGAAGGAAGTAGAAAGAGAGAGACAGACAGACAGACATACAGACACAGAGACAGAGACAGAAAAAGAGATGACCAAGACAGAGGCAGAGATGACAGAGACAGAAAGAGATGACAGAGACAAAGACAGAAACAGAGAGAAATAGAGACAGAGATGATAGAGACAGAGAGACAGACAGCAAGAACTAGAGCAAGAGAGAGAGAGTGAGAGAGAGAGACAGAGACAGACAGAGAGCAAGACAGAGAGAGATACAGAGACAGAGAAACACATAAAGAGACAAAAAGGAAGGAAGAACAAAGAGAGAGACAGAAAGAGACAGAGAGACAGAGACAGAGATGACCAAGACAGAGACAGAGATGACAGAGACAGAAAGAGATGACAGAGACATAGGGAAACATAGAGCATGTGTGAGAGACATGATAAAGACAAAGAGAGACAGACAGACAGAAAGACAGAGAGAGAGCTAGAGCAAGAGAGAAAATGAGAGAGAGACACATAAAGAGACAGAACAAAGGAAGAAGAAGAAGAAGAAGAAGAAGAGAGAGAGAGAGAGAGAGAGAGAGAGAGAGAGAGAGAGAGAGAGAGAGAGAGAGAGAGAGAGAATATGTGTGTATATATGTCATGGTGGAGGACTTACAATACTTCTTGCTGCCAATTACTTCTTTCCAGAACCTACTGCTGTCACTCAGCAATCTCCCCTCTTTTGAGGTTTACAATATCTAAATTTCCCATCCAAACCAGCTCTTGGTGGCCATTCTCCTTCCTTCTTCTGGGAGCTCCCTGCTTGGCTCACGGACTTGATCTCCCCCTATTTCCTACCTTCATGCTAGAAGACTTATGTGGATGCTCTCTTAATATTCTCCCTTCCCAGTCTCTCAATTTGTTCTCTTCTAAGAACACACTCTGCCTCTCAGCTACGCATAGAGAACTATCTTCTAGGAGAACTTATACCATCACCACAAATTTCCAGTGTCATCTTTACAAATTCTGCATTTCCTTTATATGATGACCATTGGATAGCTTCGTTTCTCTCCCTATATCTCCTGCCTTTTAAATCTACTCTTTGCCCTCACTGTGGCCCTCCCTGTCTTTCTGGACTACAGCACTGCCCAAGTCTAACATCTCTGAATTAGTCACAGTTGCCTCCCCAATCTCGACTCCTTGATGAACCCGTTAAACTCTACGCCATCTTCTACTTGATCGTCTTGCTCCCTTGTCCTATTTGCTGATGATACTTTGCCAACCCCAATTTCTAGATTATTCTCATCATCTGCTTCCTTCACTCTTACTTATATGTGTTGAATGTACCTGAAGAAAATCATGAAACCATGGCCCTCCATACAAGGTGACTTTCTTCTCCGATTCCTTGTCTACACCACTCATCCCAATAGCTCTTTCAAACCTTTTATTCTTTTCTGAAGCCTCTCCCATCACTCCCTTGTGTCTCTGTTGGGATTTAGAATTGAGACCATTTATCAAGAATTCCTTTCCTTGTCCTTCTTCTCTTACATGTCTGTGATACTGCCCCCTACTCTCTCTTCCTTCACGCCAATCTCTGATGATCAGATGTTCCTTTTGCTATTTATCCAGCCCTAGTCTCTCTCCTGAGCTCCATTACAGTACTATAAAATGCCTATTTGCCATGTCTAAGTGGATACCCTATAGGCATCTCAATCAAAATCTACCTAAAACCAACCTCATTATTTTTTAACCCAAAGCGTCATCTCTTCTAAACTTCCTTCTCACTGCTGAGAATGCCATCACTATCCTTCCTTCCACCAGGCACGAAACTTGGAACAACTTCTCTTTTACTCCTCTCTCTCTTACAAACCCTACATAGCCAATCAGTTGCCAGATCTTCTAATTTTTCTCTACAACGTGTCTCACAAATGTCACCACTATGAAACTAGTGGCAGCTCTTATCACATCTCTCCTGGGCTACTGCAGTGGCTTTCTAATCACCTCAACTCTCTTCCTCCTCCAAACATTTTCCACTGAGTTTATAAAGTGATTTTCCTACAGTGCAAATCCCATCATGTCATTCCCTTACTCAATAAACTCCAGTGGCTCCCAATTACCTTCAAGGATCAAATGTAAAGTTTCAGATTTACAGCTCTTTATAACTTGGCCCCTTCCTACCTTTCCAATTTTCTTTCATTATTTTTGTTTCACCTCACTCACATTGGGTACTCTGTATCATAACCCCATTGGCCCACTTGCTGTTTCTTCCTCACTGTCTCTATTCTCTGTGCCTTTGCGATGACTATTCCCCTAGCCTAGAATGTTGTCCCTTCACCAAGAACAAAATAACCGAAATTGAATGCTGTGAAATTATAATTAACAAGCTCGGCAGTCGATCAATAAACTTATTAAGGTCCTACTACGTGCCAGGCACTGTGTTAAATGTTGGGGATACAAAAAGAGGGGAAAAGTCAGCCTTTTCCCTCAAAGAACTCAATCTAATGGGGAAGATAGTAAGTGATTCCCTTTTGCTTTAAGGATACACATACACACACACATACAAATAACCTATAGATGGGATAAATAGGAAAGAATCAACAGAGGTGAGATACCAGAATTAAAAGATTAAGAAAGACTTTCCATAGTAGGTAAAATTTAAGCAGGAACTTGAAGGAAAGCAGGGAATGCTGGAGTTCCAGGAGGTGGACATGCAGAGAGAGCCTCTTAGGCATGGGAGACAACCAGGGAGAACACCTGGAGCCAGGACAAGGAGTACCTTGTTCACAAAGAACAGCGAGAAGGCACTGCAGAGGAAGGTGACTATGAATATGTCCCATGAAATATAGGATCAGACTTCGTTTTTTGTGATACTTTTGTTAAAGTTTTTTGTCCTCCTTTATTCTATTATAAGGGACGGTTTGGAGGATGAGTGGGGAGAGGCAAGGATGCACTGGGAAATGTAAGCAATAAAAAATAACAACAATGATAAAAATTCATTACAAATCTATCAAAGATCTATTATTTTGAAATGTTTTGAATTTGATTTCTTGTAATTCGATGCGTGTAACTTGTGCTTATGCTTTGTCCTCTTACCTTTTTAACTTAGTATTTTCTTGGGGGGCACAGTGTAGTGATTTGGATAGATTGGCAAAGTGGTTTCTGACAAGCCTGGCCTATGGGAGAGGCGTATTGAGCTTCACTCCTCACTGGGCATCTCTGGAAAGATGTAGTTACAAAGGCCAAGAAGATGCATACTAGTCCAGATTGGCAGGAGATTGGCAGGAGACTGGTGCATCATGCAGGAAATCAGAGGGTGAGTGGCGACTACTCTAGGTTTTAGTCTTTTCTCAGGAGACACAAGGGCTTCAGGTAATACACAAACATCTAGTAAGCATCTACCAAGTGCAAGCTGCTGGGGATGGAAAAATAATATTGCGATATTAAAGTGACCTTGGCCCCTGTCACTGGCTATGGCAATAAGGATGAAGCATATTTGATGGTAGGTGCAAGGCTTCAATAGACACTTGGCTCGGAGAGTCTGCCTGTCTGCCGTCCACTTTAACAACATGATGAGGACTTGATTTATTCTTTTGATGACTGCCTGCTAAGAGGTAGAAGGGTTGTCATCAAAGTGTCCACACAAACACAATTCTAACTTCTATCTTTAATGGCTCTATAATGACTGGAATAGCTTGGATTCTTTCATTGGTTTCTCTTGTGAAAATGTGAGTTTCTTGAGTGTTGAGAATATGAGTTTCCTCTTCTTTTCATCCCTGTGACTGGATCAAAGAAAATGCTCAACAAACACTTGTTGACTGATGGAGAACCAAATTTGGGTCTAAGTGCTTGTGACACTGATAAGGGTGAAAAGTTAACTCATGCCAACGGAAAGAGCATTTTATATCAAGAAAATGAACCTTTTATTAAGGGGCTTAAGACAGCATGCATATTTCTTTTCTCTCTATAGCTCTTTAAATTACCCCCAACAAATCACACACCTTGATTACACTGTGTGGAGCAACAATCTGGCAATACTGACATATTTCATTTTTACATCAAGGTTATATTCCCCCATCTCTGCTCTGACATCATACACTCATAGTCACCCACCTCTCTAACCAAAGAAAGAATAATGACTATGAGTATAGGATGTCAGATATGGCGGCTCTTTGTCATTTTAGATTAGTTTTATTTCTCTAGATGGTTTGCTGTGTCACAAGGAAAGGCAGAGAAGAGAAGACATTTTTTTTCTATTAAATCACCAGTACCTGGTACAGAACAAATACTTAAATGATTATGGCTTGATTATTTGGAGAAAACAGCTGCTTTAGTCAAATTGACAATTTCCTTGATATCCTTATAAAACCAAACTTTTAAAAAACTAACTTTTTTAAAAATAAAATTTTATCAATATCTTTTTTTAATATCACCAAACTTCTCTGTAACTCTTCTGCTCCATTCCTGGAGAGCCATCCTGAATAACAAAAAAGGGAAAAACCAACAAAACTGGTCCACACATTAAAAAAGTTTTAAAATATAGTATAGCACTCCTACCTCTGCAAAGGATTGAAATGGGGTATCTTCCCAAAGCTCTTTGTAGCCATTTGAAAAAGAATCTGTAGCATTCATTTCCGATGATTTGGGGGTTGTTCTTTCTTTCTACATGATGGTAGTCACCGTGTATATTATTTTCTTGGCTCTGCTTACTTCGCTTTGTATCGGTTCGCATAAATCTTCTCAGGCTTCTCCATGTTCATTATATTTATCTTACATCACAGTAATATTACATGACATTTATGTACCACAATTTGTTTTGCTCTTCTTCAGTCAGTGGTTATCTACTGTTTCCAGTTTTGGCTATCACAAAAAGTACCACTATAAAGTAGTGCATATTGGAATTTTCTTCTTATTGATACTGAATGATGGAATATCTGGGTCAAAAAGTATAGACATATTAGTCACTTTATTTGCACAATTCCATAAAGTACTTTCCAAAATAGCTGTACTAATCCACAGCTCCCTCAACAAGTTACCAGTATGCCTGTCTTCCCCCAACTTCTCCAACACAAATTATTTGTGTCTTTTGTCACCCTTGCATCTTTGTTTATTTGTGTGGCGTGAAGAAAAACATCATTATTGCTATTTTGATTTGCATTTCACTTCTTTTTTTGCTGAAGTGACTTTCTTTTCTTTTTTTATCAAAGTGACTTTCAAAGTCTTTCAGCAAGCATTTATAAATTAGGCACTGGGAATACAAAGACAAAAATAAAGCAATTCTTGCCATCAAGAATTTTATATACTTTTGGTAAAGGAGATATCTGGAGGTCAGAGCCCCTAGATCTAGGCTACCTTCTTGCCTATTTCTAAATATAAAAGATATTAGACAGAATAACTCAGATATGAGGTCCCCAGGTGTTGCAGGAAAAAAGTAGTAGAAGTAGAGGCAGAAAAATCCGAGTTCAAATCCTGCCTTAAACAATTACTAGCTTTGTGAACCCGAACAAGTCAGTTACCATCTCTACCTCACTTTTCTCCTCTGTAAAATAGGGAAAATAAAAGCTCTTATCTCCCAGAATCGTTTTGAAGATCAACTGAACTATTATTTGTAAGATACTTTGCAAACCTTAAAGCATTACAGAAATACTAACTATTCGACATAATTACTGCAACTCAGATAGGGATGAAATTCCCATGAGGACATTAAGATCCTTTATAGCCAAAGACATGAACTGTTCCTGGAAACAAGGAGCCAATATGGAACGTGGGTGTGTGAGACAGTCTGACAAAGCTACATCTTCCACAAAAAGGTTGGCTTCCTACATTTAGCCTGCTAACAAACACTTGAGGAAGATTTCACTTGATAATACTGGGCAAGTCCCCATTCCACGGAGGAAACACAACTTAAGGCCAGAAAAATGAGTCAGAGGAGGAAGCTGACAATCATTAAATTGTATTGATTTGGGAATTGGGGAACAACTCTTGTGGTCCTCCCACACTCCAAAAGTTTGCACTCTGACAACTATTCCCTTTCCCTATTACTTTCTTTTTTTTTCCTGAGGCAATTGGGATTAAGTCACTTGTCCAGAGTCACAAAGCTAGGAAATGTTAAGTGTCTGAGGCCAGATTTGAATCTCTATTACTTTCTTAATAAACATGTGCCCTTCATGTGACATACAAGAGAAAATTGTAAAATGTGGATTGTGATCTCCAAAATTAGATCAAAGTGAATCAAAGGTGGGGTATAATTGACTATATAACAGGGCAAATCAGATTAAGCGTAAAACGGGGGCTACCTCAAAAATGAATGGATTTCATGTCAGCAGATGTCTTTACATGAAGGTTGGAAGTCCACTTAGACAAGGAATTCTAGGTGCAGATGTAGACTGGACTAAATGGCCTCTAAGATTGCTTCCAACATTGAGTTTTGAAAATTGAAGCCAGGCCCGGTTGAGAAAACTTTTGCAGATCACTGTCATTCCTTGGCCTTAAAAAGGAAATTTTGTGCCTATTTCCTAAACGGATTCAGCAGATTTTCTGCAGAGCTTAATAATGTCAGGAACCCATATCTGGGTTAAAATATGGTGGTGATTCATTTCAATACTGATTGGGGTCAAAGCCATCAGTTGCTCAGAGATCAACTTTTCACTAAGAAGGGCTACACCCTCCTCCATTTTCTTATTACCAAATAAATTATTCTGCATTTAAATAAAGAAATTAAAAGCCAGTGGCTCTGAAGTTATAGTGACAGAAGAAAATTACTGGAAAAACTGTGGGGATTGGATTCCTCCAAGTGTCTGGCTGGCTTTAACTAACTAATTCAAAGATTGAAATCAAATAGAATCTAGTTTTTCTTTTAAAATTTCTCTCTAGGGTGGAAAAATGAAGAAATTCTGTATCTCAAGGAGGAAAAAAGGACTAAGCGAGTTGAAAGGGTCCATTTCTAAAGAACTTCAAGATACTTTGTGGTTTTTCTCAAACCCTAAATCCTTCCAAACGGGTTTCCAAAATGCACTAAATAAATATCTGGTGTTCCCAGTTCCACAGCTCACAAGAAATTCACCAGTGGACAGCTCCTGAAATTATCACCTTCTCTTTGAGAAGCATCGGCTAGAACAAATCTTCGTAAACTTTTTCAATTTGTGACCCCTTTTTACTTGACCCGATCTTGAATCCGAGCAGAGGTATTTCTGGCAGTGTATTACCTGCAAGGCAAAGTGCTCGAGTTGCTCACACTTCAACACCAAGGTTGTGGTGTAGTCACACCACACAACACGGGCAAGTGCTGCCAGAAACAACTCGGATTCATCACATGTTTGGTTTTGAATGAGTTTTTGGTCATCGTATTCAGAAACCTTTTACTGTTATCAAAATTTGTGCAACCCCCAGATTCAGTTACAAGACTCTATATAGGGTGTGGACCCACAGTTTAAGAAGCTTCGCACTAGAACATAGGCTGCAAACTTAGGAGATTTTTTTTTTTACTTCAAAAAGTAAGAGAGCAAGAAGAAGAGTCTTTAGTTATGAGATCCTAACTTTCTTTCCCCCATATTTTTGAAATTTACTTTCTTAAAGTTTACAGTCATGTCCAACTATGCTCCCTTACTTGACTTGCTCACATTCTAAGATGACACAATCATGTCTTTCTAAGGTTGCAGTAACTTCTGTTTTCCCATTTGGTTTCTCCTCACTGCTTTGGCGTAATCCAACAAACATTTATTAAGTTCCTGCTTCATAAAAGACCTTGTGTTAGGTCCTAGAGATGCAAAGACAGAAATTAAGTGCTCAAGAAGCTTATAACCCAACAGATGAGCTTATACAAAGTGTCTCTAAATTCTCAGTACAGTTTTATGTTTTAGAAGCTTAAATTATTAAAATGTAACACTGTACTAAGACTTAGGAGACACCCTGTATTTGACTTAGAATTAAATTCAGAGCAGCAGGTCCCCTTGTTGATACCTCCACCTTTTGAGAGATTAAACTGTCAACAAGCCAATGCAAGACTTTGCTATGGGGGCCAAATATTTGTTTTCTAGTAGAAAATCAAATAATCCTTGAACTTAATTTGAACAGCTAATTTCAATTCTTGGCTTAACAACATCTTTTCAGGAAGAATAACAGTAGCTTTTTAAAACCTCTTCAACCCACTTCCAACTTCCTACAAATGCCGCTCTTCTCCTCTCTTGGATAAGAAGCTTTTGTTTTATTAGAGCTTTTTTTTTTTTTTTTTTTTTTTTTTTACAAAGCATATGCATGGGTAATTTTTCAACATTGACCCTTGCAAAGCCTTTTGTTCCAACTTTTCCCCTCCTTCCCCCACCCCCTCCCTGAGATGGCAGGTAGTCCAATATATATTAAAAGATATGTTAAATCCAATATATGTATACATAGTTATACAGTTATCTTGGTGCACAAGAAAAAATTGGATCAAGAAGGGAAAAAAAACTGAGAAAGAAAACAAAATGGGAGCAAATAACAGAGAGAGTGAAAATGCTATGTTGTGATCCACATTCGGTTCCCACCGTCCTCTCTCTGGGTACAAATGGCTCTCTTCATCACTGACCAAGTGGAACTGGTTTGAATCATCTCATTGTTGAAGAGATTGGCTAAGAAACTTATCATTTTACTGTGGCTATTTGCCAAGAGTTCTCTCATCTCTCCATCTCTCAGTAGCCAGAAGCCACCATCTCTTCCAACTTACTTATCTCCCATGAAGAGGAGGCCTTTCTTCTTGCCAAGGTCAATCCTTCTCACCACATACAAGTGATCCCATTTTAGCCCATCTCCTCCAGCAGACAAACTTCCTCTCTCTGCCCCACTCTCATCTTCAAATAAGTCCATTTCCCTTCCATCCTCAAAAACTTTCACTCGATCTATCTATTCCTGCTCGATATTGTGCTATTTCCCTTTTCTCCTTCATGGTTAAATTCTCTGAAAAGGCCATGGACAATACGTGATTTCACTTTCTCTCCCATCATTCTTTTTAGCTCTCGCAATCCAGCTTCCAATCTCATCATTTCACCAAAACTGTTCTCTCCAATGATCTGATTGTTAAATCCGTTGGCCTTTGCTCAATCCTCACCCTTCTTGACTTTGCAGCTTCTGATACTGTCACCCCCTTCTTAATATTCCCTTTTTTCCCTAGGTTTTCATGATACCACTATCTCCTTGTTCTCCTCATCCCTATTTGATGATTCTTCACAGTGTTCTTTCTGGGTCATCATCCATCCCACTAATCAAGCGTGTCCCACTGGGCTCTGGCCCAGACGTTCTCCTCTTCCTCTTCTATACTATTTTACTTAGCGATCTCATTCGTTTCTATGGATTCGATCATCAGTTTTGTGCTAATGATTCTCATATCTTTTTATTCAACTCTTTTATCTTTTTACTTCTATCTCCAAAACTGCCTACTGGACATCTCTAACTAGACGCCCCATGGACATGTTGAAATCAATGTGAACAAAGCTGAACTCATCATCTTCCTCCCGCTCCAGCCTACCATCCTTCCAAAGTTCCCTGTTACTGTCGAGGAGCCACCATTCTCCTAGTCCCACAGGCTTAGAACCTTCACTTTCTCTTCCAACCCCATATTCAATCTGTTGCTAAGGCATGCCAATTTTACCTTTGTAATGTCTCTTGCACGTGCCCCTTCTTTCCGCTGACACTGTCCCTACCCTGTTGTAGACTGTTGTCACCTCACATCTGGACTATTGGAATGGCTCCTGGTGAGTCAGCCTGCCTCGACTCTCTCTCACTCCAATAATCCTTCATTCAGCTGTTAAAATAATCTTCCTAAAATGAAGGTTTAATCATCCCAAATACCATAAACTCTCTCTCATTGGAACCCCTTCATAACTCACTTCTCTCTCCTTTTCCAATCTTCTTATACCTTGTACCTCACTGTGTACTCTTTGAGCCAGTTATTAGATCAATTCACTCTCCATCCCTCAATTCCAGACCTTTTTGCTGGCTGGTCACATGCCTGGACTACATTGTCTCTTCCATCTCTACTTCTTATCTTACCTGGTTTCCTTCAAATCCCAGCTAAGATCCTACCTTTGAGAATTCATTCCTGATCTCTCCGAATTTTAGTGACCTCCCTTTGTTATTTTTCTCAATTTATCCCATATGGAACTTATATGTAACTATTTGCATGTGGTCTCCCCCACAGAGAGGTTGAAAACAGAGGTTGTCTTTTATGTTATTTTGTATTTCCAATAGTTAAGATAGTGTCTGCAACATAGTAAGTACTTAATAAAAGTTGCTTTATGGCTGACTGCCCTTCTGCATTCTCGCTTCCACACTCAGGTCTAAAAGAATAATCGATTCTTCGATACAGGTAAAATTAAGCTTTGCTGACCATTTAACCGACCATCCTGATCAGGCTCTGAGTGGGGCATATGGAAAGGCAAATGATTGTCCCACGCAGTTCTGATAAAACAAGCTCTCCTTTCACTCCATATATTTTAGTGGCCCACCCTGGCCCTCTGTTCAGAGTGTTAGACTGCTTGGTTGTAACAGTTCTCTTATAAAAATCTATTCACTACTCTCACTGGAGGATATGTGGGGCAAATAGGATCATCAGATCATGAATTTAGAGCTGCAAAGGACATGATGCAGTCCAATTCCCACATTTTACAGGGGCAGAAACTGAGGTCCAAGGAAATGAAGTGACTTGATAGACAGATAAGTAGAAGAGCTGAGATTTTTACCCAGGACTTCTCACTCCAAATCCAAGATTCTTTCAAGCACTATACTGTATCAGTGTTAGTTTTAGAGTCATAGGTAGTTAGGTGATATTAATAAATTTTGAGTCACGAAGATCTGTGCTCAAATTTGGCCTTAGAAACTTATTTGGCGGTATGACCTTGGGCAAGTCATTTAACCACTGTTTTTCTCAGTTTCCTCCTCTCTAAAATGAGAATAGTAATAGCACCCATCTCTTAGGATTGTTGTGAGGATAAAATGAGATAATATTTATAAAGCACTTTGTGTCTACACTAGTATCTGGTACAGAGTAAGCTAATACATCAGTGTGAGCTATTATTATTATTTAAAGTAAAAGGATGCTTAAGATCCTCTTGTTTCCCTCTATTCCTCATTTTACAAAGGAGGAAAGAAACTCAGAGAGAAAAATGACTTGTCTAAGGTGATATAGCGAATTAGCAATGGAGCCAGGAATAGAAGCCAAGCCTCTTGATTAATTTCTAGTTCATTGATCTGGAACCACAACTCAAAGACTAGGATCCTAGAATTTAGAAGCACTTAACTTTAGTATACCTAAAGGCATGTCTTTCTCCATTTCATGCTCAAGGTGACTAGTACAATTTACCTTGACCAGTTATCTAGTAAATAACTCTAACAGCAAGAGTATATTGAATTGAGAAACATAAGAGTTGAGCTTAACCATTTTGCACAATTAATCATTCATTGCACAATTAATCATTCACTCATTCCTCAAGTCTATTTTGAAATTTGATCTATAATTCATTAAAACCAATCTCTCACCCAACAGAATCCTCTCATCTACTCTCTACCAACATTTGTCCAAAACATGAACACTTTTTATCAATGACTTTCTGCTTTCCCTTCCTCCTTCCCTCCCTCTCTCCCTCTTTCCTTTTCTTTCTTTCTTTCTTTCTTTCTTTCTTTCTTTCTTTCTTTCTTTCTTTCTTTCTTTCTTTCTTTCTTTCTTTCTTTCTTTCTTTCTTTTTCTGTTTCTTTCTTCTTCCTTTCTTCCTTCCTTCCTTCTTTCCTTCCTTCCTTTTCTTCTTTTTATCCCTTTCTCTCTGCAGTACTCATACTCAGGCCCTGCAGCATGTTGACAAAAATCAGCCTCTATAGCACTATCAGGTTGATTTTTGCTGACCAACAACACAGGCAGGGAAATAGCCAGTTTCTGTCTCTATCCAACAAAGTCATTCATTCAGTAGATCATTTTACTTTAATCCATTCCAAATGAAGGGTACTGCTAGACAATCCTTCTTCTTGTATGGTATGTGTTAATCATGTAGATTATACACACACACACACACACACACACACACAGAGATTTATCTAGATGTTTCTCACAGAAAGGTGTGAACAGATATTTCTAGGGCCTCATGTGTCCTTCTTCAAAGGAGTCTTTTACTCCTACCAGGAGGACAGGATGACTGGGGCTCATCATGAAAATAAGAACACTGAGCTAGAGTTATATCTGAAACCTAGGGAAATCTAGGGAAATGTTTTTCCTGTGATCTTGCTAGCTATCCATTAACAGAGCAGTGCTCTAAGCTATATCTGAAAAGCTCAACTCCTTTCCTGCTAAATACCAATTACACAAAGACCATCATTCATGAAATAAACCCATTTCTATAAGCTACAAATAGAAATCGGGGAAATTATACAGGTTAGCATATTATCAGATGGTACAGAAGAGTAAATGAGTTCTCCCGCTGGGAATGAGATCTAGAGCAAGCCCCAGACCTCACCCAAGAGGAAGTCCCTCAAGGCAGTTTGAGAAAAGGGACATCCTTGAGGTGCCATTTCCTCTGTATGCTGGCTTCTTCACAGAGTCTTTCCCTCCAAGGGCCTCTTCACAAAGGGAGCCTGTAACCTTTTGTGTTCTCTCTCAAAGCTAGAACCGGAAAACCAGAATGTCTTATTTCCCAAATAATTCCATTCCTTACACTGGCCTGGAGCCTCAAGGAATCACTTTCTCCATCAACAAGGAGAGTCAGTTGCAAATCCTAGCCTTAAACCTGAGATAAAAAATGATCTCATTCTGCTCTATCATCATCTGTCTCTATTCTGACATCTTTGTTCCTGAATTTTTTTCATTTTAACATGAGCTGTAACCACATCCTTTTTTACGTTGTTATCCACTTTTTCTGTTTGCCATATATGTCCAAGGGAAGTACCACATTTGAGATCAGCGGACCTGGGTTCAAGTCTCAGCTCTGTCATTTACTCACCGTGTGACCATGAGTAAGTCACCTTTATTCTTCAAGTGGTAGCTTTCTCATCTGTAAGATAGGAAAGATATTTGTACAGTCTACTTTACACATTATAGGGAAAATTATAAAATAACAGAATTTTAGATTTCAAAGGATCTCAGTGGCCAACTAGCCCAACCCCACACCTGAAAAAGAATCCTTTTTACTATCTCTACAATAAAGAGATTGAAAAGTAGTCACCCAACCTCAGGCTGAAGACTTCCATTGAAAGAAACACATTCTTTTCCAATTTTCTTTTTGAATATCCCTCATTTTTATGAAATTTTTTTCTGCCATCAAGACTTTTTTGCACTTTTTTGCAACTCTCCCCCTCCCACTACTTCTTCCCTTTGAGACCAAGAAAAAAAAACTCTAATCTCTCTTTCATTCAATAGCTCTTTAAATACTTGATGTTAGCTGCCATGGCAGCCCTGAGGTTCTGTTCTCTCCAGGATAGCCATTTTCAGTTTTTTCAACTTGTACTCATATAGATTTAATGTCTTTTACCAACCTGGTTGTCTTTCTCTGGACTCTCTCCAGCTTCAGCTTATGAATGTTCTTCCTTGATTGAGGTCTCCAGAACTGAATACAATACTCCAGATGTTTTCTAAACAAGGCAGATGGGGGATTACTTCCTTACTTGTGGAAGCTATGCCCTTCCATGCAGCCCAGGAATATGTTAGCTACATAACAAATGACATACTTTCTGCAAAAAGCTTCAGTGCTCATAGACAGAGTACCCTTCCCCCTTCCCCAAATGGCCTTAATCTTTCTGGACTAAAAGGAGTTTCTGTGCCTCAGTTTAGGGGCTCTGAATTTTAATGTATCCTGGCTATCAGCTAAATGACAGAGGAAGAAGGAAGAAGAATTGGCAGGCTTTCTATTTTTCAAGCAAGCAGGAATGTAAAGGACAGAAAGACTTGAAACCTCTTATTGTTTGCAGCTGCTTCTCATATGGTGGGCTCCATGCCATTGGGTAAGAATTTAGGCAATAGTTCTCTTTTCAAGGTTCCCGGGGTCTCCATGCAAAAACAGCCTGACTAAGACACAGGACTTTAATGCAACTTATTTATGCTGATGACCTCGACTGACTTAAGAATCATCAGAGCCATTGCTAGTAGCCTACCAAAATACCGATTTTCCAAATTCATCTTTCTTACAAAGTTAACAAAAGAGTTTATACGTATTACATTTGACAACTTCATCAACAGTTTTTTTGGATGCCTTGTCTTGGCTTGGAGGAAACTTTTTTAAAATCAATTTTATTTTTCATTTCGAATTAACTTCCTGCTCCTTTCCCCCTTCCCCATTTATTGAGAAGGCAAGAAAAAAACAAAACCCACTCTCAACATGTAAGAACTATGCAAAATGAATTTCTGCATTAGCCATGTCCAAAGACTATAAGGGGAAAATCATATGCTTTAATTTAATCTGATTCTGAGTCCTCTAGTTCTGTATCTGCAGGTAAATAATATGTTTAATCATGAGTTCTAGGATTCATGGATGTTCAATATATTGATGAGTGCTAAATTTTCCAAAAATCCTTTTAATTTTTTTAATTGCACAAACCACTCTCCCGATTATGTTCATTGGATTTTGCATCAGTACATACGAGTCTTCCCAGGGTTTTCTGAAACCCTCCCCTTTATCATTTCTTACACCACATTCATATATCTATTCAATCATTCCCCAGTTGATGACCGGCCCCTCACATTCCACTTTTTTTGCCACACAAAAAGGAATCACTATAGATATTTTTGCACATTTGGATCCTTTCCCTCTGTCTTTGATCTCTTTGGGATACAGGCCTAGTAGAAACACTGCTAGGTCAAAGGAGATATACAGTGATAACTTTTTGAGCATAGTTCCAAATTGCTCTCCAGAACTGAACCAGTTTTCCTGCAGCCTTACCAACATGAATTATTTTCCTCATTTGTTATCTCTGCCACTCCAGTGGATGTTAAGTAGAACTTTAAAGTTACCTTAATTTATCTTTCTTTAGTTATTACTGATGTGGAAATTTTTTATATGGTTGCTGATATTTTGGATTTCTTCCTTTGCAAATTGGCTTCATGTCAGTCCCTTGACCATTTAACTATGGGGGGGATGGTTTTTAGTTTTATAAATTTGAATCAGTTATGTATATGTTTTGGAAATGAAATCTAGATCAGAGTAATGATGTTTCTCTTCTAATTTTGACATTAAAGATATCAGTTTTGTGATACAAATAGCTATTTTAATCTTGTTTTGTCCTATTAGTTATTATGTCTTCCCCTATCCACAGATATAAAAACTAAAAATTTCAGTTTTATGATACAAATAGCTATTTTAATCTTGTTTTGTCCTATTAGTTATTATGTCTTCCCCTATCCACAGATATGAAAACTAATTCCTTGCTTCTATAATGTGTGTTTATGATATGATCTTTTATATCTAGGCACATGTAAATCTCATTTCTCCTAGACTGCTATAAAGTTTTCCTGACAATTTTTGTCATAGTGATCTTTTCCTCCAATACCTAGAATCTTAGGATTTATCAAACACTATATTACTGTGTTTGTTTGCTTCTGAATGTTGTATACTAATTTGTTCCACTGATTGACGCCTCTATTTTTAAACTGGCATCAAATCATTTTAATGATTGCTATTTTGTACTAGTTTGAGTTTTAGTTCTCATAAGCCTTCTTTTTCTCCTTTTTTCTTTCTTACCTTTGAGATTCTTAACCTTTTGTTCCTCTAGATGAATTTAATTATTTTTTCTAACTATAAAATACTGCATTGTGAGCTTGGTAAAGCACCAAACAAATAAACTAATATAGGTAGTACTATAATTTTCATTATACTGACTTGGCCTGCTGATGAATAATTAATGTTTCCTCCAGTTATTTATGCCTGTCTTTATTTTTGCAGAGAGTGCTTTATAACTAGATTCATATAGTCCTGGATATATCTTGGTAATTACAATGCCAACTATTTTATAAATTCCATAGTAATTTTGGACAGAATTTTTCTTTGTAGAAGTTTTTGCGGGTTTTGTTTTGCTTTGGTACGATAGAGGACTGTTGATGATTTGGTTGGATTTTTTAAATATCCTGTAACTTTGCTAAATTTATTGTTTCATTTAATTTTTAAAATTTGAATCTGTGGAATTTTTCAAGTAAATCATAGTGTTTACACAGCCCTTTTATTTTGTTTCTCATAAGCTTATTGCTCCTCTCCTTTCTCAACTTATTACTATAACTGGCACTTCTCGTTAAATAGTATTGATAATGGGCATCTTTGTTTTATTGCTGATTTTATTGGAAAGGCCTCTAACTTTTCTCCATCATATATGATATTTTCTCTAGGATTTAGATAGACATTATTTATTCTATTAAGGAAAGTTACATTTATTCTTATGCTTTTTAAAATTTTCAATAAAAATGGATTCTGTATTTGGTTAAAAGCTTTTCAACATCCCTTGATGTAATAATATAGTTTTATTATTTATTTCAATATGATTTATTATATTTATAGTTTTCCTTATCTTGGCTCAACCATAAGTTTCTGGTGTAAATCTAATCTGATCTCTAATATATTGTTGTAATATTTTATTTAGAAGTTCTGAGTCAATAGTCAGTAGACATAGTGAGCTATACTTTTGAAACTTTCTGCTATAAATATCAAGACAATATTTGTATCATAGAAAATATTGGAAAGATGCTTCTTTTTCTTATTAATACAAATCATTTGTGTAATACTGGAATTATGTTTTCAAGGCATGATAGAATTTAACTGTAAATCTATCTGGTCCTGTAGTGTGTTCTTTGGAATTCATCTATGACTTTTAAAACATCCTTTGTTGATTGTTTTGTTAATTTGGCTAATTTATGTTTGTAAATATTCATCCATTTCTGTTGGTGTAAAACTGAGCAAAATCATTGCTCATCATTTCCTCTTTATTTGCTGTAAGTTCTTTTTCATTTTTGACAGTTTGTTTTTCCTGTATCTTCTTTAATCAGATTAGGTATTAATTTAGTATATAGATATATTTATTTCCAGGCAATCAGGTTAAGTGACTTCTTCAGGACCATATAGCTAATAAGTATCTGAGGTCAGATTGGAATCCCCCTAGTTTATTATATTTTATTTTTAAAAAGAATATCTGGTTCTATCATTTTTATAGTCTTTTTACTTTTAATTCTTTTTCTAATTTTATCTCTTTAATTTTATTATTCTATACCTTTACCTTTTGGCACATCATGTTTCAAGCACTCATTTCCTATACAGTGGTAGCTGACTTTGGTTGCTCAGAATGTGAAATTACTTTCTGGCTGCTTGCTGTATTTTTTAAAAAACTGACTTGGAAGCTCTGGATTTGGGCTATGGGAGTTTTTATTTGGAGGTTTCTTTTACAAGGTTTCTTTCTACTGTTACATTTCCCTCTTTTTCTAACATGTCTGGGTAGTGTTCTTTGATGATTTCTTGAAATATAATGTTCAACAGACAATTTTCAAATGAAGAACTTGAAACCATTTCTAATAATATGATAAAGTGCTCTAAATCACTACTGATCAGAGAAATGCAAATTAAGACAAATCTGAGGTACCACCTCACACCTCTCAGATAGGCTAAGATGACAGGAAAAGATAATGACAAATGTTGGAGGGGATGTGGAAAAACTGGGATGCTGATACTTTGTTGGTGGAACTGTAAATGGATCTAACCATTCTGGGGAGCAGTTTAGAACTATGCTCAAAGGGCTATTAAACTATGCATACCCTTTGACCCAGCAGTGGCTCTACTGGGCTTATATCCCAAAGAAATCATGAAGGAGAGAAAGGACCCACGTGTGCAAAAATGTTTGTAGCAGCCCTTTTGTAATGGCAAGAAACTGGAAACTGAGTGGCTGCCCATCAGTTGGAGAATGGTTGGGTAAATTGTGGTATATGAATATTATGGAATATTATTGTTCTGTAAGAAATGACCAGCAGGCTGATTTCAGAAAGGCCTGGAGAGACTTAGAGGAACTGATGCTAAGTGAAGTGAGCAGGACCAGGAGATCATTATACACAGCAACAAGATTATACAATGATCAAGTATGATGGGCCAGTTCCAATGGTCTTGTGATGAAGAAAGCCATATGCACCCAGAGAGAGGGCTATGAGAACTGAGTATGGATCACAACAGCGCATTTTCACTCTTTTTGTTGTTGCTTGCTGGCATTTTGTTTTCTTTTTCATCTTTTCCTTTTTGATCTGATTTTTCTTGGGCAGTGTGATAATTGTGGAAAAATATATAGAAAAATTGCACATGTTTTAGATATATTGAATTACCTGCAGTCTAGGGGAGGGGTGGGGGAAGGGAGAGGAAAATTTGGAACACAAGGTTTTGCAAGAGTGAATGTTGAAAATTATGCATATGTTTTGAAAATAAAAAGCTTTAATAATAAAAAAAATTAAAAAGGAAAATAAAAGAAATATAATGTTTAAGACTCTTGCTGGTCATACCTTTCAGGAATAATGAGTCTTAAATTTCCTCTCCTGGATCATGTTTCCATGCCAGTTTTTTAATACAGGATAACTTCTACTTTTTTCAACATTTCTTGCCATCTCATGAGATCATTTACTTCTGTTTGATCTATTCTAATTTTCAAGGAGTCTATTACTTGGGTAAAGTTTCATCTCTCTTGTGCTGCGCTATCAATTCTCCTTCCAAAGCTTTCCTCTGTAAGTCTAATTTCTTTTCCAATTCTCTTACTCTTTTACAAAATTATTTTAAATTCACTTCATTTCTTCCAGGAAATCTTGTGGTCAAGCTGTCTTGTTCTTTAAAGCTTTGCTTATAAAATTTGGGAGTCCTTCTCATTTGGATTTGCATCTTGGGCATCACTGTCACCATAATAGCTCTTTATGATGGGATTTGTTGTTGCTGTTGTTGATCTTTTTTAGCCTTATTCACTAAATTGAACCTTTTCATCCCTCCTCAAACCTACCATGGTTTTCTTTCCTCCAACTCTCTCAGCTGAACCCCTTGCATCATATTTTACTGGAAAAAATTGACACCATTTGCCATGAGCTCGCTCTCCTTCCCTTTTACTCATCTCTTATAATTCAGAGGCATTCAGTAAATATTTCTTCTTTTCTTCCTGTCTCACATGGAGAAATGGCTTTACTACTGACCAGTGAGTTACATGTTAAAGTGATCCCATTCCATCCTGGCTACTCCAACAAAACATCCCCTTTGTCATGCCCACTCTCATTCTTTTTCAATCTCTCCCTGTCTACTGACTCATTCACTATTGTTCACAAACATGACCATTCTGAAAAACAACCCTCACTTGATCCTTCCATCTCTACCCACAATTGTCCTATACCTCTTCTGTCCTTTGTAGCTAAACTGCTAGAAAAGGCCATCAGCAGTAGGTGCCTGTGCTTTCTCTCCTCTCACTCTGCTGAACCACTTATAATCCACTTCCCAACTTTATCATCCCACTGTCCAAAGTTACCAATGATGTCCGTTGCCAAATCCAATAGTCTTTTCACCATCCTCATTTCCTTTCAACCTTTCTGCAGCCTTTAATCCTATGGAATCCTACCTACCACCTTTTTGATATTTAGGACACTATGTTCTCCTGGTTCTTTTCCTGCCTTTCTCACTGCTTCTTTGCTCAATTCTCACTGGGATTCAAGCTTCTTAAACTGTGGGTTGTGATTCCATATTGGGTCTCATAAATGAATGTGGGGATTGTGTAATTATGATGACCAATAAATGTTTGGTTTGCATATCTATTTTATGTAAAAATTTCTCAGGTGAAGAAGGGTTGTGAGTGGTAAAAGTTGAAGAAGTCCTAATCTAGATCATGCCCTAATCAGAGGTGTCCCTTAGAATTTTTTCCTGGGTTCTCGTCTCTTCTTTCTGTATACTAATTTATTTGATGACCCTGTCATCTCCTATGGATTTAATGACCATCCCTATGATTCTCAAATCTATTATCCTTCTCTGCTGAACATCCATTTTGCATCTTCAGTTGTCTTTCATACATCTCAAACTGGATGTCCTATGAACATGTTTAAAGTTGAACTCATTATCTTCCTCCCCTCAACTTCCTACCTCTTCCTTCCTTCCCTATTATGGTAGAAGACAACACTATCTTCCCAGACCCCCAGTTTTGCAATCTAGGACTCATCTTGGACTATCTCTCACTACTCATATCTATTCTATTGTCAAGGTCTGACAATGTCACCTTTGCAATGTCTCTCAAATACACATCCTCCTGATAGTCCTCATCACTTTGTTACTGGACAGTTGAAATAGCTTGCTGGTGGGGTGGCCAGCCTTGAGTCTCTCCCCACTTCAATTCATCCTCCATTCAGCTACCAAAATGATTTTCTTAATCACACAGTGTCACCCATCTCACTCCCCTACTCGAAAAACTTCAGTAGTTCCCTATTGCCTCCAGGATCACTCAAAGCCCTCCATGACTTAGCCCCTTTCTAGTCTAACATTTCACTTCCTTGTCACATACTCTTAAATCCAATCATACTGGTTTCTTTGATGTCCCGTGAACAAGATACCCCATATCTCTAGACTCTGGACATTTTTGTTGGTGTACTCCATACCAGGAAGGCTCTTCCTCCTCTGCTCCATCTACTGATCTCTTTAACTTCCCAACTAAAATTCTAATTTTTACTGAAAATCTTCTCCAATACCTCTTATTTTAAGTTCTTTCACTCTGCTATTTCCTATTTATCCTGTATTTATCTTGTTTTGCATATAGTTATTTATATGTTGTCTCCCCCATTAGATTGTAATTTCTTCAGTGGTGGAGACCATCTTGCTTCTTTTTGTATTCCAAGTGCAGTGCCTGGAATACAATAAGTGTTCAATAAATGATTATTAAATGACTGATGGAATTGAAATTTATGTTGAGGTCAAGTTCTGTGCACTTGTTAAGGAAATGTTAGGGCCTTCCTTGCTTCTATTCTGCATTACCTTGGCTCTTATTGCTGCCTTCTCTGAGTATTAAGTCCTGTATTTTTCAAAGGTTTTATGGGTGGCTCAGACCATGGACTTGCAAACTTTTAGGATGCCCAAAGCTTAAAGGAAAGTATTGATGTGGGAAAGAGGCCTTTCTAGATTCCCACCCCCTCGTAGTTAATAATGTAAATTACCCTTTAACTCACAAATCCTGGTCCCTTTGAATTCCAATAGAAGATCTGGACCTTTCCCATCCCCATCCGGATCTGAGCCAACTTTGGGGCTACACTGAAAGCCTTTCAAGCTAAGTCTCCTATTATAAACGGGCCACGCTGGGAACCCCTCTTTGCAGACATTCCAAACATGCTAGTCATGTGAGGACCCTCTGTCCACTGGACCCTCTGTCCAGTGCCCTCCTTATCTCTACCTTCAACTATCTCCTACTTCCAAACCCAATAATAAACCTCTTTTATCAATCTAGCTCTCGGGATAATAAATGCTTTTATTGGGGACTTGTGCCTCTACTAGACCTCATTTACCGCCGTATCCTTGCGCCGAATCCAAGGGGGTTGCAAGGGAGCTCTGTTTGACTCCCTGTACCCTAAACCTGCCACTAGACCTCAACTAAACCCTAATTTCATTTAGGTCCCCCAAATCTAGACCTCAACAGTATGACCACTGCCCTCTTGAAATGAGCTTTGAAAAATGCTTGATCCTGGGTTGCATCTTGGTTATGTGAATACAAACTTTCTCCTCCTTGGAGCTCCAGTACACTGCTGCTGCTAATTTCCCTTAATACTACACAGAATAAGCTTTCATGAAGCCCTTGAGTTATCATCTTTATTGAACTAATTTTGTTTTTCCATATGTGGTTTATAACTTAAAATTTTGAACCCACTGTTCCTGTATATTTCCCTAAGGGGCAAACAACAAAACAAAATTTCAGTGTTCAAAGTTATAAGTTACTACCATAAGGTATATATCAACAGTACTCACCTCTACAGTGGGCCCCACTATCTGGGAGGATGTCTGCAATGAGTCATAGAATCACATCATCTCAGTGCTGGGTTTAATATCAAGTGGCCATCTTACAAATGCAAAAATTAACTCCCTCAGAAATATTTGTTTCGTACTATTTATGGCAGGAACTGCCTCAGTCCCAAACAAAAATACAGTTCATTCCCCATGGCAGTCTACATCTTTCCCACATCTTTTCCTCCCAAAGAGGAAAAATTTGTTTTTAGGCCCCATTCAAGTCTGGGAAACTCTGAAGCCCCACAAAAGCCTAAAAGACAAGTTTGAACAAGGTTTAAAGGTTTCCTTAAAACCTTAGCCATTAACTTGTTTTGAAGCTTTTGAGGAAACATGTCCATTTAGAGGTAAATATCTGTCAATTCTCCTATTTCACAGATTCATTAGGATTAAATCCACATAAGACACTTTAAAAGGATTTCTCTCTAATTCCTTATATAAACGAAAGGAGAAAAAGAAAAAGAACGAGAAAGCAAAAATCCCAAAATTTGTGAGTTGCAAGGTATATGTTCATTATAAGATCCAACTCATATTTGAATAGCAATTATCAGTATAAGAGGCTTCACAAGTGCCTTTGGTGTTTTTACAAAACAATAACTAATATCTAGCTTTTATATACTACTTTAAGATTTTCAGACCACTTAAAATGAAATAAATGGGCTTATCTAAATTGTGTACTCATTGCTTCTTTACAAGTTTTTTGGGAAAAACAAAATAAAAGAAATTCTGAATTGTAATATCTTTTTGTCTGTCTCATTGAGGTCTAGGAGACTATCTTCAATGAATTACAGAATAATAAAATCTAAAAGCTAGTAAAAAAATTAATGACCATTAAATATATGCAAAAGTAACACTGGCATGAGTATAACTCTTAATCCACATATATATTAAGAGCCACCAAGCCCTGAAACCAACCATAAAATCCATGGTGACTCTTATTCCTACTCTACCTCACTTCACTTGTTCTTACATATAACTGATGGAAGAAAACCATATATATTCCAAGAGACCACTAAAGTCTGGGACATTTTATTCAAAAAGTTCCAAAATCAAAACCTCTCAGAGCTGGTAGGGACCTCATAAGCTAAAAAGATGAACTTATAAATGAAATAAAACAGGTTCTTTATCCCATAGCTAAGAAGTTATCCTGTAGGCCTTGAGTGAAGGTATCTATTATGAGAATACTTAAATGATTCAACTTTTCCCCAGCTCCAGTAGATGAAAAATTTTTATTTAGGATAATCGCATTTGGGTTTCTTTCAGTTTTACACTCATTATACCTTCATGTTGACATAGAGTGAGCAAAATCGTAAAATTACAGCACTGAAATTTACATATGGCTAATATAACACTCAAATTATAGTCTGTGATTTGACGCCAGGTATATGTCATTTTTGGAGCAATTAGGTGGTGCAATAAAAAAATGCTATGCCTACAATCTGGAAGACTCATTTTCCCAAGTTCAAATCTAGGCTCAAACACTTAATAGCTGTGTGACCATGGGAAAGTCACTGTCACCCTGTTTGCTTCAATTTCCTCATCTGTAAATGAGTTGAAGAAGGAAATGGCAAACCACCCCAATATCTCTGCCAAGAAAACTCCAAATAGAGTCATGAAGAGTCAAATACAACTGCAAAATGACTGAAAATATGCTATTTAGTTTCTATTGGATGCAAAATAATACCTTATTTCTAATAGCATATATTTTGCCCTGTGTGGCTATCTACAATTACCCAAGTAATAATAACATCTCAGAGCTGAGGGGGACATCAACTTGCCAACAGGCAAAAATTAATTGTCTCAAAAATATTCATCTTGATCAATTTATGGGGGAAAACACCATGCTAAACTAGGAATATAACCTATGGCTTACATTTTTTCCATGAATAAGATGATATGTGTCACGAGGGCCCATCCAACTCATGGAATCCATGTTCAAAGAATTACAGAATAAAAGCTTCTCAGAGTTGGTAGATTCCTCAGGAGTTAAAAAGATGAGCTAATACAGGAGAAACTACTTTTCTTTAAGAACAAAGCAAGTATATTTTCTTGTAGCTTTTGAGTGAAGATGTTCATTCAATGACAAACATTTGTCTCCTGAGGCATCCAACTGTACATCAACAACATAGTTCCTCGAAATCTGAAGCTTTTTGGGAAAGTGATGTAATTTTCCAGTTTTTACTCTTAAATTACCTGAAGATCAAGAAAAACAGAGAAGAGAATCACAAAAGGCAAATATCAATTCTTCTTTAATAGAGTCCAACTCATATGTGAACAGTAATCACCTCTACAATGTGCTCCACAATTGTTCTCCAGTGTTCCACTTCAGAGGATGTTCACCCTCTTGCTCCTGACCTGATCCAGAGTTAAAAGAATTAGAAGTTTACTGGCTACCAGATGATGGGATAATGGGGTCTCTCTGCTCTTGAAGCCATCCATGATGAGACAAAGAATAACAACATTTTGGAGTTGAAAGGGACATCGATGTCAAAAGAATCAAGCAGTAGGACTTGTGGTAAGAATTCTTAAGCCCTGAAAATGCACCTCATGCCCTACTCAATGTCCCCATATACACCTGATGGAAGAAGTTGGTATGTGCTCAAAGGGCTGGTTGAGTGATAGGAAACTGAATTCAAAAGGTCATAGAATTCATGGCTTTCAGAACTGATAGGAACTTTAGCAGCTAAAAAGACAAAACTCTATACTTGAAATAAAAGCCCACAGTCATTTAATTTTCCTGGAGTCCTGGAACAAACTTATCCATTTAGGTAGGAACACTTGTTTCCTATGCAGGCAATTCAGCATGTGCATAGTTCCATTGGGTTTAAAACTTTTTATATGAGAAGCATATATGGATTTTTCTCAGTTGTCTGTTCATTATTCCTTTATATTAAAAAAAAGAGGCAAGCAAAATCATAGAATTTTAACATTAGAAAGTATAGGTAGTTATGTGTAGAGTCCAGTTTATTATCAAAGGAAGTTGTCTTTATAAACTGGTTCCATTAAAATGCATCAAATGGCTTAAGACCTGATCCTAAACTTTGGTCATTTCAGGGCTACTAAAAATAAGATGATGCCTTCTTAATTTAAGGCACATTTGATACTAGGTAGACTGTATGCAATGGGTCAAAGAATAAGAGCATCTCAAAACTGAGAATAACACCAATTGTTCCTAATGCAAAAGTAACTGCCTTTGAAGTCCTCATCTATATCTTATTATTTATTGGAGGAATGAGGCTCCAGAGTTCAAGACTAAAATTAAAATTTAAGCCAATCTTATTCTCACTTATTTACATATCTACCTATTGTAAAAAATAAGATTTGTCTACTAAAGGACCATTCAAATTTGAAAAATCATGCTCAAAGAGTCAAAGAATCTCAGAGAAGGTAGGGACTTCAGTACATAAAGAGATAAGAGAATGCACTATATACTTCTTTTCCTTAAGAATATAAACAATACATTGTCTTGAAGTCCTTCAGTCAAGGTGTCCATTTAAGAGCAAAATTCTGCCTTTTCAGGCATCCAATTGCATACTTGCATAGTTCTATGTGATTCAAATGTTTTTCATAAGAAAGAAGTATGAATGGAATTGTCTCAGCTTTAATACATTTGCACTTTCAATTGCCTATGGGATAAGAACAATAATAAAATTTCAAAATGGGAGTGTATATCCTAAAGCAGTAGGACCAAGAAATTTATGAATAGTAAAATAATACATTCCAGAAATGTTCTCTTACTTTCTACACAAAAGAAAGCTCATTAAAAGGCAAATGATTTCATGCAGAGCATCTGTACTTTTGAACATACTGGTTATGAGAAGGTAGGACACCTCCTAACTAGCCACTGGGCTTGAAAGAGTCTACAAAGAGCCAAAGATTAACATTTAAGAGCTAAGTAAAATATCAACTGGAGTTCTACTATGTGAAAATTTATCTCATGCCTGAGATAAATGACCTTACTTTACTCTTAGTAAAGGAAATTCCATGTATCACAATTCAGCAACTCAGGTTGATAAGCTCATTCATTTCCACAAAAACATGATGGAAAAAGATGATATGAAATCTAAGGGCCCATTTGACTTTCAGGAGTTATATTCAAATTATCACAGAATAAAACATTCTCAGAATATGTAGAGTCATCAGAAACAAAAAAAAAAAAATCATGTCTATAACCATTAAATAATCTTGAAATCCACGAATGAAGTTGTCAATACACAGAAAAGTATTGTATTCTAGCTTGTAATGGGCTGATGTTTGAGTTGATGCACTGAGGTCCCAAGTATGTGAGGCTAAATAGTAATTGGGCTATACTCTATTAATATACATGATTGGATAAAGAATGGTCCCTGCCCATTCTCCGTGCAAGTCCTGATGTGTTGTATAGGAATTGACTATTTGGGTGGGTGGAGGCAGAGAGAGAGACAGGAAGAGAAGCTGGGGGAGATTGAGCCTGGGTTCCATACTCCTAGCTGCTGGTCGTGTGGCTGCTGGTCTAGCTAGCTTCTTGACTCAGCTACACACATTGCTATTGCCCATTCTCTTCCACCTCCGATCTTTCTTCACTGAATATAAAGACTGACGATTTTCCCCTAACCTGAATTCCTGACTCCGGCTGATTTTAAAATACGCGATCTTCACACTAGCTGTGTTAAATTTTATTCCTCCAGACACCGGTAAGTTTAAATATTTTTTTCCCACAAAAGCATGGGGGAAGACCCAAGATGGCAAAGAGTAACAGGACATTGAGTTCTTCCTTGCTTTCCTCAGAATCAATACTAGATCAAGCCTCTGAACAGATTTTGGAATTATAGAACTCACAAACATTTGGAATGTAATGATTTTTCCAGCTTAATGTATCTTAAAAGGCCTTCAGGAAAAGTCTGTCTCAGTTGGGCAGGGGGAAGCCCAGCATAGGCACCACACAGGGAGATCCCATGCACCTGGGGTGGGGAATCTAGTGGGAGATTCTCAGCCAAAATACAGGGTTGGTTACTCTTCATAATTCAGAAGATCAGAGCGGCAGTGAGACCTCCAATGCAACCACAGAAGGCAAACTGTGAGCCCCTAAACCCCTAAAAGTCAGGACTTAGTGAGGCCACTCAGCAGGGGGGAAGCCTACAGCACTGGCCTCAGGGCAGTCAGCAAATGCCCTTGTAACCCTGCAGAGAAAGCTCAGGACAATCTTCCCTGTTCCCTGAAGACCAGTCCTCAACCTTTAAAAATCTGTGAAAAATCAAAAAGAGTTCTGACCACAGGGAACTACTATGGAGACAGGGGAGATAAGAACAGAAGCCCAGAAGAGGACACCAAAGGCAGAGTGTCAGCAGATGAAGCCTCAAAGGGAGATATCAACTGGTCTCCAATTCAAAAGAATCTCTTGGAAGAGTTCTAAAGAGAGAGAAAGAAGAAAAATGGGGAAAAGAAATGAAATCTTCACAGGATTGTTAAGTGTTATGTTATGAAACTTTTGGGGAGAAAAGTCAACAAAACATGGAAAAGAAAAGCACAGAAATTGGCTGAAGAAAACAACTTCCTTAAAAACAAATTTGATGGATTGGAAAAAATATACTGAAGATAACGATTTCTTAAAAAAGAGAATTGGATAAATGAGGGGGGGAATCCACTAAACAACAAAACAACTTCTTTAAGTACAATTGGCCAAATGCAAAAGGAGGTTTTTAAAAAAAGCTAACTGAAGAAAATAACTCACTAAAAATTAGAATTGGACAAATGGAAGTGAATGACTCAATGAGAAATCAAAGATCAGTAAAAAAAAATTCAAAAATGAAAAAAAAATTATAAAAAAGTGTAAAATGTCTCATTGGAAAAGCAATTGACCTAGAAAATAGATCCAAAAGAGAAAGAATGAATTTAACAATTATTGGACTGCCTGAAACCCACGATGAAAAAAGAGCCTAGACAACATCTTTCAAGAAATCATCAAGGAAAACTGCCCAGATATCCTAGAAGTAGAGGGCAAATAGCCATCGAACGAATCCACAGATCACCCCCTGAAACATCCCCCAAAATGAAAACTACAAGAAACATTGTAGCTAAATTCCAGAATCATAAGATTAAGAAAAAATACTGCAAGCACCCAGAAAGAAACAATTCAAATATCAAGGAACCATAAACAGGAGTACTCGAGACCTAATAGCTTCTACTTTAAAGGATCAAAGGGCCTAGAATTTGATAATCTGGAAGGCAAAAGAGCTGGGACTGTAGTCAAGAATCAGCTACCCAGCAAAATTAAACATTATCTTTCAGGGGAAAAGATAGATATTCAAAGAAATAGGGAATTTTCCATCATTTCTGATGAAAAGACCAGAGTTGAACAGAAAATGTGATCTCCAAAAAGAAGACTCAAGAGAAGCATAAAAAGGCAAATGAAGGAAAAAACGCTTATTAATGGTTAAAATGTTTATATCCCTATATGAGAAAAAGATATGTATAACACTTGACAACTGTATCTTTTGTAGGGCCATTACAAGAGGTGTATGTAAAGGGTGTAGTTATAAGGTGACTTTAATGTGACCACATAAATAAAGAAGAATGATTTAGATTTTTGTTTCAACCTTGTATATACTGCTTTGAATTGCCTTAAGGACAAGGACCACCATAAAAGTTCATAATATACATGTATGTCATTTGCCTACAGCAGTCCCATTATGTAGGAATAGGAATCACATTGATTGATATGCCCTACACACTTGTTCAACTTCAAGGGATACTCACCCTCAAAAGATCTAAACTTTGGGAATTCCCAGGAGATTAGGAACGACATGACAAAGTCATTTCCAGGGAAGAATTCAGCTGCAACAGGCCCACTGGGATGTCAAAGAATAAAAATATCAAGGGGATGAGGGGGATAATATTTGGCTTTGAAATACTGGCAAAATGCTCATCTTACCTGATTTCCAGTAGGATACCACAGGCTCCATAACTACGTCCTTCAGAGTCTCCCTTTTTGAATAGACATCTCAAGAAAGAAGATGATGTTGTGGGTATTTAAGGCCCACAATATTCTGAGACACATTGTTCAAAGAGTCACAAAAAACAATGGGGTTCCAGGATGTCTAATGGACCTTCAGCAGCTCAAAAATACAGCCATCAACTGGAAATAAGCGTGGCTGTAATCCTAAAGAACCTCACATAGCATGTTACTGTCCGTTTTCTAAAAATAGTCATTCAAAAGTGTCATGGAAACCAATTCTGCAGAATAAATGACTTCAATTGCAAAAATGAGCACAAATATGGAGGGCAAAATTCTTTCATGTCTCTGACAATGGCTCCTGGTTATTGGGGACTCCATTGGTCATTATGCCTACTAATTGATAAGCCCCTTCTTCCAGCAATGTTTAATTTGATTCTTGCAAAACCTTGAAGGATTAAAGGTTGTTTTTTTCAGAAAATCATCTTAAACTAGGCATTTTTGAATTCTGAATATACATCTCAGGGAAGAAGAAGAAGATGATGCTGTGGGTACTAAAGGCTCAAAACATTTTGAGACACATTGTTCAAGTTTTAATTCCAAAAAAGAGCACATACTTGAAGGGCTAAATATTTTTCAGTCTCTGATCCATGGCTCCAGGTTAATGAGGAGTCTCCAATGTTCATTACTATTACTACTTGAAAAGCCCTTTCTTCCAGCGATATTTAATTTTATTCTTGCAAAGACCTTAAAGGTTTGTTTAAAGGCTTTTTTTCCCCAGAAGATTATCTTAAATTACACAGTTTTGATTTCTGAATATACATCTCAGGGAAGAAGAATATGATGCTGTTGTGAGTGCTAAAGACACACAACATTCTGAGACACATCGTTCAAAGAGTCATACAAACAATGGAGTTTCAGGATGCCTAGTGGATGTTCAGGAGCTCAAAAATATGGCCATCAACAGTAAATAAGTATGTTGGAAATCCTAAAGAAAAAACCTCATGTGGCATGTTAGTGTGCATTTTCTAAAAATAGTCATTCAAAATTGTCAGGGAACACGGAACCCAATTTTGGAGAATAAATTACTTTAATTGTCAAAAAAGGAGCACATACATGCAGAAGTAAATTCTCTCATGTCTCAAATCCATGGCATCAAATCATTGGGGGGTCCATGGTTTCTTTTGACTACTATTTGAAAAAAGCCCCATCTTCCAGCCATATTTAACTGGATTCTTGCAAAGACCTTAAAGGATTAAAGGTTTTGTTTTATTTTGTTTTTTTTTTTTTTTTTAAAGAAAATTAGCTTAAATTAGACAGTTTTGAATTCTGAATATACATCTCAGGGAAGAAGAAGTTGATGAGGATGTGGGTACTAAAATCCCAAAACATTGTGAGACACATTATTGAAGGAGTTATACAAATACTGTAATTTCAGAATGGCTAGCAGACTTTCAGCATCTGAAAAAGATCGCAGCCTACCGGCAATAAGCATGGTGGTAATCCTAAAGAAAGAAACTCACGTGGGATGGCAGTGTCCATTTTCTAAAAACATTCATTCAAAACTGTCATGGAACCCAATTTTGGAGAAAGTAAATGACTTCAATTGAAAAAAAGAGCACATACATGCAGAGATAAATTCTTACATGTCTCTGATCCATGGCACCAGGTGATTGGAGAGTTCCTGGTTAATTGTGCCTTCTACTTGAAAAGTCCCTTCTTCCAGAAATGTATAATTTTATCCCTGCAAAGACATTAAAATGTGTTTAAAAAACTTTTCTATTCCAGAAAAGTTATGTTAAATTCAACAATTTTGAATACTGAAACGAAATCTCAGGGAAGAAGATGTTGTAGGCACTAAAGGCCCACTACATTCTGAGACACATTGTTCAAAAAATCATATACAATGGGATTTCAGGATGTCTACTGGACCTTCAGCAACTCAAAAATACAACTGTGGAAAAGAAAAAAGCATGTTTGTATTCCTAAAGAAAGAAGTTCACATGGCATGTTAATGTCCATTTTCTAAAAACAATCATTAAAAAGTGTTGTGGAAAGCAATTTTTCTGAAAGTAAAGGACTTGAAAAGCACATAATTGCAGGGCTAAATTATTTCATGTCTCCGATCCATGGCCCTTGGTAATTGGGGACTCTATTGTTCATTATTGTTCAGAGCCTACTAGTTGATAAGGCCCTGCTTTCAGCAATGTTTAATTTGATCCTTGCAAAGACTTTAAAGGATTAAAGGGTTTTTTTTTTTAGCAAATTATCTTAAATTAGACAGTTTTAAATTCTAAATATATATCTCAACAAAAATGAAGAAGTTGATGCTATGGGTACTAAAGGCCCACAAAATTCTGAGACACATTTTTCAAAGAGTTATACAAACAATGGACTAGTGGACCTTCAGCAGCTCAAAATTGCAAGCTTCGACAGGAAATAAGCATGATTGTAAGTCTGAACAAAGAATGTCACATGGCATATTACTGTACATTTTCTAAAAATAGTCATTGGGGAGTACCATGGAACCCAATTTTAGAGAAAGTAAATTACTTCCCCTGCAAAAAAGAGCACATACATGCAGAGATAAATTCTTACATGTCTCTGATCCATGGCACCAGGTGATTGGGGAGTTAATGGTTCATTATGTCTTCTATTTGATAAGTCCCTTATTCCAGCAGTGTTTAATTTTATTCCTGCAAACACATTAAACTTTTTTTAAAGGGTTAAGTTTTCGAGAAAAATTATCATAAAGTCAACAATTTTGAATAACGAAAAGACATCTCAGGGAAGATGATGTTGTGGGTACTAAAGGCCCACAACATTCTGAGCCACATTGTTCAAAGAGTCATACAAACAATGGGGTTTCAGAATGGCTAGTGGACCTTCAGCAGCTCAAAACTAGAGCCTTCAACTGAAAATAAGCATAGCTGTAAGCCTGAACAAAGAATCTCACATGGCATGTTAGTAGTGTCCATTTTCTAAAAATAGTCATTCAAAATTGTCATGGAACCCAATTTTAGATAAAGTAAATGACTTCAATTGCAAAAAAGAGCACAAAGATGTAGAGCTAAATTCTTTCATGTCTCTGATGAATGGCAGAGATGATTGGAGACTTCATAGTACGTTACACCTTCTACTTGGAAAGTCCCTTCTACCAGTAATGTATAATTTTATCCCTGAAAAGACATTAAAATTGGTTTAGAAAGATTTTGTTTTCCAGAAAAACTATCTTAAATTCAACAATTTAGAATACTGAGACAACATCTCAGGGAAGAAGATGTAAGTACTAAAAACCCACTACATTCTGAGACCCATTGTTTAAAAATCATACAAACAATGTGTTTTCAGGATGCCTAAGGGACCTTCAGCAGCTCAAAAACACAACAATAGACAAGAAATAAGCATGTTTGTAGTCCTAAAGAAAGACGTTCACATGGCATGTTAGTGTCCCTTTTCTAAAAACAGTCTTGTAAAACTGACATAGACAACAATTGTAGAGAAAATAAATGACTTCAATTGCGAAAAAATAGCACATAGATGTAGAGCTATATTCTTTCATGTCTTTGGCCCATGGCACCAGGTGATTGGAGACTTCATGGTACATTATGCCTTCTACTTGGAAAGGCCCTTCTTCTAATAATGTATAATTTCATCCCTCCAAAGACATTAAAATTTGTTTAAAAAGGTTTTTTTTCCAGAAAAATTATCATAAATTCAACAATTTTGAATACTGAAACGATATCTCAGGGAAGAAGATGTTGCAAGCACTAAAGGCCCACTACATTCTGAGACGCATTGTTTAAAAAAATCATACAAACAATGAGATTTCAGGATGCCTAGGGGACCTTCAGCAGCACAAAAATACAGTCATTGACAAGAAATAAGCATGTTTGTAGTCCTAAAAACAGAAGTTCTCACCTCATGTAAGAGTCCAGTTTCAAAAAACTCATTCAAAAGTGTTGTGGAAAGCAATTTTCATGAAAGTAAAGGACTTAAAGAATACATACGTGAAAGACTAAATACTTTCAGGTCTCTGATCCATGGATCCAGGTTAGTGGGGAGTCTTCATTGTTCATTACAGCTATTACATGAAAAGTTCTCTTCCATTATATTTAATTAGATATTTATGTACATTATGAATAAAGGTTTATTTTTTATAAAACTATTCTAATTAGACAGTTTTAATTATGAATATATATCTCAACCAAAATGGAGAAGTTGATGCTAGAGTATTAACACAATAATTCTGAGACACATTGTTCAAAGAGTCATAAATAATGGGCTTTCAGAATGCTCTAGTGACCTTGAGCAGCCTAAAAATACAGCCTCCCCAGAATTTAGTATAGTGGTACAGTAAGGTCTTAACTTTTGATCACTTTTGTTGATTGATTTTCTAGGCTAGAAGAATTTATATGATCTGCCATTGATAAAAGGAGGAAGGCAAAAGAATCTCAAACATAAGTATATTGTTATATATGCTATTTTTCTATTTGCAATATGAAAATCTGCCACTGTGGTAGATAGTTCACTTGTACAATTTATTTGTTCGTTTTTAAATTATACCTGTAATTTAATTGATATAGGAAATTCCCAATGAAGAAATATGGTCTTGAATGATGCCTGGGACACAGAGTTTAAAAGATATTCATGATTGACCCACTATGAATTTGTTATATCAGTGGAACTGAATACAGGTCCTTTTAAGTAATCCTGCTTTTCCACCACACAGCATGGATTATCTTTTATAATAGCTGTTTTTAATACATCAGAGGCTCTTGACTTCTTAGTGTCTCAGTACGAAAATGAATGTATTTTCCTTTGTGTATTTTTTTTTTTTCTTAACATATGAGTTGAAATGAACAAGTATTGATATAGTACATCAGTTACTTAACTGACAGGGAGGTTCAGAAAGGAATATGTCAAATGTAATCTACCATACAAGCCATTAGAAACAATCCCTCTTTTGTATCACATTAACATATAGTTGCATTTTTCAGAATCACCCTCATTAATAGGCTCAGAACAAGGGAAGATGAAGTACTTTTTCTCTCATGAAGTCTAGAATCTGTTTTGCTTTTTTTAAAATTTCTGGTTCTACTCTGACTTCCTTAGGGAATAGCTGTTATTTGCCTGTCTATTCATGATTAGGAGAAAATCTGAAACACCTTATGATAAAATGAGAATTACTAATTTGTTTTTCCAAGATAGGTAGCTGTTGGTGCTTGGAGCCACATGTCAACCATTGTTATTTCTAGGGTGAGGTAGCCATGCAAACACAATATGTATCAGATTCTAATGGAAGGTAAGGACACCCTTTGTAAAAGCAACAATGATGTAGGTGTTTCTATGAAAGATAATAAAATGTAAGAAATACTTTAGACTTCCAATTTTTGTCACTCTGGCTTCATCTGTTTCCCTAGAACATAAATTTATTCCTCTTCTTCCACTGTTGAGTTTCCCTGAGCTCTACTTTGGGGAGGAGCCCACCAGCTATCCTCTAGATCTTTCAGACTGTGAATCATTCCTCTGAGCATGTGCCACCCTTCTCCCCTTACAGCTATCTTTGTTTCAGTTGTCCTGTCCTGTAAGTTCTGGGCTAGCTCCCTGGAGGCCTCAGAATCAGCTGCAGTCAGGATAAGCCAAAGTCCTTGGTCTTTAGGGGGAGAAGTGAACAGGATGGACAATACTGCCACAAACTCTCCACCAATCTCCCTTCTCATTGTCTTCCTCCAAAGTGATTCTGGCTTGTCTCACTCCATCCCCTAATCCCTCCTACAATTCTCCTAACCCCAAGCATTGAGCTAGCATTAACCATGAGAAGAGAAATTCCAAACTGGCTAATAGAGTTATTGTCCAATAGGTAATTAGCCTTAAGTGCTTGGTTGTCCGATTCAAGTGCACCTATTCAGAGTTTAAGCCCTTTACAATCTCTCATTAGAATTGATAAACTTTTTGAGGGCAGAGACTACCTTTCTTTTACATCTTTCTTTTTGATTATTTTTGTATCTTCAGCATTTAACACAGTGCCTGGAACTGTGATTTTTGACTGAGTGATAATTGATCATATCCACCTCTATCCAATGGGAATGAAACAGCAATTATTGATACTTTACTATAATAATAGCATGAAGGGAAACTAGCCAATTGAATATTGAGCTAAAATGATAGATGAAAAATAAAAAAAGTAATGGTAATAAAATATTTGGTTTTGATTTGAGAAAAGCAATGACTTTTTACATGAAAAAAAAAAAAAATTGTGTCATATACTATTTTTCCTATCTACATAACATCTATTATTAATGCTTCCTTTTCTCTTCTGACACTGCCACCAAACTGGCAATTGGTCCCCATGCCTCAAATCTCTCCCCACTCCTGATTATCCTTCACTCAAATATAATCTTTCTAAAATATGTCTGCCCATATTTCCCCTTGATTCAAACGTCAATGGCTCCTTATTACCTCCACCATCACATATAAAATGCTATATATTTTTTTTAATTCTTCATAAATTGACTCCTTCCTACTTTCTAATCTTTTCATATCTTATTCCTCTCTACGTACTCTGTGATTCAGTGACATTGGCCTCCCTGCTGTTCCTTGCACTTTCTTGAAGTCCCAGCTAAAACACCTTTAAGAAGTCTTTTTCAGTTCTCTTTAATCTTAGCATCTTCTCTCTGGGTCTATCTCCAATTTATCCTGTATGTATCTTGATTGTACACAGCTGTTTGCTGATTATCGTCTATGATAGTTTCTAAAGAACTATGTGGTTTTTTTGGGGTTTTTTTTTTTTTTGTTTTTTTTTTTTTAGAGCAAGGACTGTTTGTTTTTTTTTTTTCTTTTGGTATCCTAAGAGCTTAGCATAGTGTCTGGTAAATAGGAGATCCTTAATTGTTGTTATTTGTCCTTCATTCTCAGAGAGGACCATGACCCCAAGGAAATGATGCCATGATGTGCAAGTGAATTGGATTAAAGTGAGAGAGATATTACATACATTTATATGCATAATAAATTGTTGAGTTGAATTTTATTAGTTGAATGTTTGTTTTAACCTTTCATGAAGGTGAATATATGAAAAATACAGCAGTCATTTGCTTTTTGTCATGATTTTGCTGGAGTATTAATGTGTCAAAAATATACAAAAAAAGCCAAATTAGAAGCTGAATACAACTTTTGGGCATAGAGAAATTAATTTCAGCATGTAGGAAGGCAACAATTTGTAGTGAGAAGGCACGAATATCTGATTTGGATTTCTCAGCTGAAGTAAACAAAAGTAAGAATTGTGACCTTTGCCCTAATGGTATCTAAATCCTTGCTCCTTAGGTATTTCAGGATACTTTTGGAGATCAGAATCCAGCTCCATTCAAAGACTTTATTCTTCAATAAGAAGTTTTAACTTAAAATTCCCAGTTAAAACCGAGATATCATCCTTTTAGAGCTGGAGCACACATCACTAGGCTGAATAGGAACTCACTTTTCATTTTTCTATTTTCAACACAAGATTTTCAGTAGTGGTTACACTGCATGGGGCCACTTTGGGGTCACAAGGACTTTCTCTTGACTGCTGAACTAGAAAAACTAATTTGAAAATCATAATTAAAGTAGTATTTATATAGGATGGTCTTTATTTCAGGTATGTCTAATATTTGAATACAATCTTTGAGTACCTGAATCGTTCTACAGAAATCATCTTTTTGGAAGTTTTACACACACACACACACGCACACACACACACACACACACACTCATATTATATTATAAAAAAGGATACTGGAGAGAGACACTTCTTCCTTTTGCTATATGTCAGAGTTAACCACACTGAGGAGTCAGTTTTTGTAAAGGTTGATAAACAACCTTGATTTCATTTTTCCTAAGAGGAAATGAACATTTCTGAGCCAAGGCCTTTCCAATAACATGATTTGCTTCTCATTCCTGCACATTTCAGGGCAGAGATGCAACTTCTTGTATTGCTCCTATCATGAGATGTTATCTCATAGGCTTACATGAAATATGGTAACTTCCTTATATGTGAAACTCTTCATCTTTTTTTCCATTTTAATTTTCCCTGCAAAATTTGTTGTTATCTTTTCTGTCACTAATATCTGGACTTTTCATTTCATAGAAATTTAATATTGAATGGTAGTGACTAGAATAATTCTAAGCTCTGCTCAAATTTCTGAAACCCTCAGGTGTTCTTCATCCTCGACTTGTAGAATAGGAAAAATAATAATACTTCTACAGATGTAAATGTGAGGTGAATAACCGTTAATTAGTGAATGGGGCTTTGATTTCAATTGAAAGAAGATATATAGAAACATCAAAAATGGGAAATTATTATTTTATTTGTAAAATACTGAATAGATTTTTTGAAAAGGTATGCAATATATGATAGACGTGTCCCATGTCCTCCTGAAATTTCAAACCTCACTAAGATCTCTGGAATACCTTATATAATAGGGTGATCACCAACTTGACATATGGAATGCTAGGATGCTATTCCAGGCCTAAGGACACTTACATCCCACATTCTATACTGGGGTTACTCCATTTTTTTGCTTCTGTCACTGAAAATTACCTCTGTTAAATATAAAGCTAAATAAATCCATATGTATGCAAAACTCTAGTTTGATGGTTAAAAGTATAGCAGTAAATTATCTTACTAGAATCATAATGAATTCAAGCAGCTTAGACAAATATCATAAAGTACTTCCCAGCTTCAGCTCTAAGGACTCAAACTTCTTTCAGATTTGAACATCTTTATTTTTTCTTCTGTCTATCATGGTCTATGGGGAAAAATGAAAGGGCTACATATTTAGACCTGGAAGAGAAAATTAAGTGCACTTTATCCCTCCCCCATTATATATATGAGGAAACCATAGCATGGGATTGCCTTGTAGTATAGAGTCAATATTTGGGAAGACATTTGAATGCCAGTCTTATGGGCTTCAAGTGCAGTGTTCTATTCACCATGCCAAGATTATATCTAATCTTAAGTCTCATTCAGTGGGAACAGAGTTCTGATGGTTGCAGGAGTTCTTGGTGATTCTCTTGCTTAAAACTACAAGGCTGCAAACAAGAAAGCCATATCATCAATTCAAAGGCACTGGAAAGGCCAACTGTGTTTTTCTGGATCATATATACTTATCTCTTCCTAAAACCTGGCACGACAAGAGATAGCACTTAATATAGTTTAAAGACTTTAATTATTTGCCCATCACACTTCTAATATCAACAAATGACTGGGAGAAGGGGGCTGTATTACAGCCACAACTACTATTTCTTTTTCCTACTTCCCCCTTACTTTCTGTGCATTACTCGTGAATTTGGTATGAGGTAAATAACCAAATGAACAAGGACAGAAATAAAGGTGTATACCCAAATAAAGGAAGAAAATTATAAAGATAGTCATTAAGAATTTATTAAGTGCCTAATAGTGACAAGTATTGTGGTAAGCACTGGTTATATAGAAGGCTTTGGCACTGTAGAAAAACAAAACAAGACTAGAAATCGAATTTGAGGAAGGATATTTTGGGAGAAATTAATGAAAAGCTAAATGAGGATAGGTTGACCAAGGACCTCCCTTCATTCCATTAAATTTTCTGGACCTTTTTGCCATATCTTTGAAATAAGAAGGTTGGATATGATGAGTTGTGCCTTTATGAGCCCAGGTGTAAATAAATTTTGAGAATTTTTATGTAAGTTAAACACATAATATGTGGATCTAAAAATAGTCCTTCTATGTCTCTCATTTTCCCAATATGTATGTTCTTTATTCCCGGTATCTAGATAATGCAAAAGAAGTTACTCCATGTTCACAGATGTTCTATCTTTTCCAGCTTTTTCTGTGCTATTAGTCTCCATGGTAACTAGCCAGCCTATCAGACAGGTGAAAGAAAAAAGAAAATTAAATGGAAGAGGAAATTATATTTGTTTTTGTGACAGATCAGAAGTACTAGTTCATGGTTTGGCATTTTTTCCAGAAGTCAGAATAAGGACCTCTTTGGTTGTCCCACTCCCTCCCCTCCCCCCCTCCCCCCCCATTCTGTAGTCCTCACTATCAGGTAGGTTTATAGGGATTATAGATTCTACATCCATATTTCTGTTCTATGTTGGCATATATCTTTTAGCTAATCAGATAGAAAGGCAAGGGTGACAGAATGCTGAGCAACAGATAATAAATTAGGTATGGCAGATTTAAATCTTATATCTGCTGCTGGTTTATTGTCGATCCTCAGTAAATTATGTAACCTTGCTGTGGAGAGAAAAATCATGGGATTAAAAGATTATAACTTTAGAGTAGAAGTCACTTATTCCAACCTCCCCCCCTTTCTCTCTCTGTTTCTCTCTGTGTCTCTTTGTCAGTCTCTTTTTGTGTCTCTGTCTTTCTCTGTGTCTCTCTTACACTGTCTGTCTTTCTGTATCTGTCTGCCTCTGCCTCTTTCTCTGTCATTTTTTCAGCATATTAGAAATATAAGGCCCAGATGAATTAAGTAGTGTGCCAAAAGGGGCATAGTTAATAGAACTCATAGCCTTTGATTCCAGATGAGGTGCTCTCTAGTGTACTGACTTGATTCATTACCAAGAGTGATGATGAGGAAGAAGTAGACATGAAAATTAAAGTCCTTTTACAAATTTAAAGCATTAGTTAGATGATAGCTAGACTGGTCATCTCCTAAGGCATCAAATTGTTACTGCTTTAGTGAGGGCTAGAGCATCACATCAGTAGCAGTTGAAGTATCAATATATTTGATATTTATTGTCTAATACTCGTATTCATCTGTAAAATTAGCTGAAAAAGGAAATGGCAAACCATTCCAGTAACTTTGCTAAGAAAATCCCAAATGGGGTCAGATAAGATTGAAAAGATTGAATAATAAAAAAAATACTCATTTTATAAAACATTTGAAGATTTTATTAGTTGCTTAGTGAAAAAAATATGACCCTGTGTTTTAGATTACTTTGAGTGATTACCTAATTTGGGTTCAATTACTTCAATGAAGTAAAAGTTTGCTATTAAGTCCTAAGTAAGAACAAAATGAATTATATCTTACTTTGATAAGAAAGGGTTCCACAGAGACATAGATGATACACTGAGCAGAGCAGATTTCCAGCTATCTTGGGGGGAGGGAGGGGACACAAAAAAAAACTGCCCTTTCACCAAGGCACACCGTATCCTCTGAGACTCGGCTTCATTTTCACTTCTCAGCTCTGTAGAACAACTCTAATCCAGAAGAACGGAGACAGATTCTTGATATTTTGACAGAAAGTGCATTGCTAAGTATGTTAAAAACTATGTTAGAGTAGTAGTTTAGCTTGAAACGGAAAGCCATCCTGGATGGTTCATTTTCCCTTAGCCTTCATCTTTTCTCACTTTTCAAAAATTTGTTATTTATACTTCCTTACTATGTCTTCCATCCATCTTTCCCTGCCCCTACATCTTTTGTTATTCATACAATTATCATTCCAGTTCAGATCTTTATCACTTATTTCTAAATAGTACTTAGTTTGTCATTTGGTTTCCAGTCATTCCTTTCTCTGTTTAATATATCCAAGCAGTTATTGATATAAAAAAGCACAGGTATGCAAATGTTACCTTCCTACTAAAAAACACACAGTATGTTCCCATTGTCCCTAAGATAAAGTACAATAACTTCAGTTTGATTATAAGGACCTATATAATGTAGTTCCCACCTACCCTTTAATGTCATATGAATACTTTGCTTATAAGCTATAAACTTTTACCAATAATAGATATTACCTATGTCTATGCATATGTACTGCCTTCTTCCTCTATCTTCCTTAAAATGTCCTTCTTCCTCCTTTCTGTCTTTCAGAATTTCTGTTTTTCTTCTTCCAAGACTGAGGCCTGGTTTTCTCTCTACTGTTAAAATTCTTCTAGTTGTTAATACATTACATAGATTCTATATAATTCTATATAGTTGTAGTGAGTGTTCCTAGAACAAGACACATCTCCTTGTCTCCTGAAATTTTTTACTAACTGTCCCTCATGTCTGGATTTCTTTTTATCTTCATCTCTGCCTACTGGCCAGAACCTTTCCTCTAAGCATCAACTAATATCTTAGGTTCTTCCAAGAGAACATTGTACTCAACAAGATTATATGATTATCAACTTTGATGGATTTGGCTCTTTTCAACAATGAAATGATTCAAGGCAATTCCAATAGACTTGTGATGGAGAGAGCTATCGAATCCATCGTTCTGATGGAGACTTAATATTATTTTCATCTTGTTTATTGTTGCTGTTGTTTGTCTCCTTTTTTTTTCCTTTCTCATTTTTTTCCTTTTGATCTGATTTTTCTTGTACTGCATGAAAAATATGGAAAAATATTTAGAAGATTTGCACACATTTTCCTATTATAGGATTGCTTACTTTCTAGTGGTGGGGGAAAAGGAGAGAGAAGGAGAAAAATTTGGAATATAAGGTTTTGCAAAGGTAGATGTTGAAAACTATCTGTGCATATATTTGGAAAAAGAAAAAGCTATTTAAATATATATATATATATATGTGTGTGTGTGTGTGTGTGTATGTATGCCTGGGCAGTTAGATGGTGCAGTGGGTAGAGTAACAGACCTGAAGTCAGGTACTGACAGTACTGGTCAGGAACCAGGACCTGAGTTCAAATCTGAACTCAGACAGAACACTTTATAGCTTTGTGACTCTAGGCAAGTCACTTAATCCCAATTGCCCCAGCAAGAAAAAACAAACAAACTAGTTTTTACCAGAAGGCTTTCCTAGGCCCTTTTGATTCTAATGCTTTCTTCTATTAATTTTTAAAACTTTCTCCTGTATATAGTTTGTTACATGTTTATGTGTTGTCTCACCCATTATACTATAATCTCCTTGAGAGCAAGGACTGGCTTTTATTTTTCTTTGTATATCCATGTTTTGGCATAGTATCTGGCATAGTAAGTTTTTATGCTCTCTGTCTCTGTCTCTATTTCTCTCCCTCTATCTATCTCTCTCTGTCTCTGTGTCTCTTTTCTCTAT